>NC_048267.2:36302784-36927784 GCF_005286985.2 Setaria viridis | reverse complement strand
CATTTGCTGAGCCATGCTTGAGGACTTCTTGAACCACCTCCATGAACGTATGGGTGTTCTGTCTGGTGTGGTATGCTAAAGAACAAACAAGGAAATGGAAATATTAGAGAACAAAAAATTAAAAAGAATGCACAGTAATTTAACGAGATGCTTCAAACCATAGGACACAAATTCAATGACTGACAAACTAAGTGTTGCACGGTGAGAAAACAGTCAGCAGGTGTTCCTATTTCAAATCAATAAGATGGCCATTAACCTAAACCGCTGCTTCTTATAAGGGGTGTTTGGTTTGAGGAACCACCCCATTCTAGATGAGGTGGTGCATCATGACTTCATTCCTCAAATTTGGTGGAATGGCAATATTCTCCATACTAGTACTAATTATTAGCTTGTGAGGTATGAGGTGGTGATGGAACAACTCATTCCATTCTGCAAACCAAACAAAAAATTGAGGAGTGAGAAAACGATGGATCACCTAGTTCCTCAAACCAAACACACTCTTAGATAAACCCATGAAAATCATTCTCAGAATGGAAGAGTTGATGTAATTGGAAGCAGCACAGAATTCAATGACAACTAATTCACTAACTAACAACAAACGCAGGTCAACGAGAACCCTGCCCGAGCAGGCGAGCACCGTGATCGTGGGGGTTCCAAACCCTCTAGGAGCATAGGACAACTGCTCCTTTGTGCCATCACTAGTGCTCCAAATGGTCCACAGTTCGGACCATATCCTGCCCGATTGGATCGTTTGTGCATCAAACATCCGCCTCGTTGATCCGGAGCCACTACAACACCTACAACCTTCTACGCAGGGCATCTGCTGAGCGGCTGAGGCAAAACGGCGAACACCTCCCGTTCTGCTAAACCCATACACGCAAATTGAGTTTGGCGTGGTCCAGCTTCAGCCAGGAGACGCCGAAACTTGCCAGCTCAACCGATGACGCCGTTGCGGCAAAAACAACGTACACCTGGCGCTGAACCGAAACCCAAGCAAACAAGAACAGAGAGAGGGAGTGGAGAAGCCGACCTGGGGAGGAGGAGGAAGAGGCGAAGTGGCGTCGGAGGCGAGAGAGGACGGTGGAATAAGAAGAGGAGGAGGAGCAGCAGCAGGGGCGGAGCAGGTGGGGCGAGGAGGCGTGGGCCGCTCGGCGATTGAATGGCGTCATCAAGCGCGCCACCGCCCCGCGCCCCCACGCCCGCGTCCGCATTTACGGGCAGTCCCAGCCTGGGAGGTTGGTAGGTGTGCAGCTGCTGCCCCTCGCGAGTCGCGGCTGTCTCGGGCTCGTGCGAGTGTCCCGACCCCCAAGGTTGGTTGGCCGGCAACGGAATTGGGACGGGAGCGGGAAACGCCGGCGCGGAGCCGCGAAGTCGGTCGCTTGATGATGGTGGTGTTTCCTGTTGTCTTTTGCGGGTTAGCTAGACTAGACTAGTTCGCTTCCTCCTCCAGCGGGAGACGGGAGCGTCGGCGCGGCCGGGTCCACACTCCACAGGTCGCTGTTGCGGCTCGATCGGGATGCCAGTCATCATGCCGAGCCGTGCTCCAATCTACGCGTTTTACGGTTTTACGGATGCTGATGATGCACTGATGCTATGCGATCGGAAGTCCGTAAGGGTGATACAACGTTTTCGTCCTGATGTGGTTTTCTTCCCGAACTTTCGCAACGACTTAGACATGTTGTGAATTGTGATGTCCCCACCCCGAACTAAAATGATTCGGATAGGTCTACTTGTTTGAGACTACAGGGGATGGTGTGATGTTAGCACAGGAATTCAAAAATCAAAGCACATGCTACAAAGCCTAAAGTCCATGACTAAGAATATCTTTGAAAGGTTATATGCGTTCCTGAATAACACACTGAGTGCAGTGATGGTCATCAAATCAAAACCATGTATTTGTAAGTAATTTAAGTGACCATTGTGCTGGCTTATCAAATACTCCATCCGTTTCAAATTACAAGTCGTTTTTGCCTTTTCTAGGTTATAAATGTTTGTTTAAGTACATACAAACATCTATAAATTTAGAAAAATCAAATGACCTCCAATTTAAAACGGAGGTCGTTGTTAGATTATATCATTTTTAAATAATGTATATTGGATGCCGGAGTATCTGGTTTTAGAATTTGCACCTTTTCTTCTTAGCTTTAAGATAAATTCTACTCCCTCCATTCCAAATTGTAGGTCATTTTAGTTTTTTATTCATAGAATTATTATGTATATAGATATTGTGTATGTCTAGATGCATAATAATATCTATAAACTTAAAAAAGTCAAAACGACTTATGATTGGGAACGGAGGGAGCAGATGATTCAAATCGTCAAATGCATCCACCACTAAAGTTAGGAAGTATGCGCACAAAAATCAAACAAATAGAATTTTGACATGAATATGTATATGTTCACATGGAAAATGCAATTTAGCTTGCGAGAAATTCATAGAAAAACAGTTCAAAGGATGGAAGAATTTATGCGCGTCAAACCAAGCCTCTAGGATCGAGTGAATTCAAATCCTATAAGAAATTTCTGTATATAACCTTTTGGAATAAAGGATCGAGTTCATACAAAACTATTGAAATTACCTAGTGGAAAGTTTTTGTTGTCTCTCTTCCTATGCTTCATTCAAGCATCTATTCTTATATTTTTTTTTCTAAGTTTTTCTTTCCATAGAATTCAAGATGTTAGCGTTTTTTCCGTATCATTTTATGAAGTCGTGCACACACGCGCAAATGCAAAAAAAAAAAAACTTTTTTTCACTTCCTGATCTTATCAATTCTCAAACCGCAACGTAAGTTCCTCGCAGCTAACCCGCCAAAACACAATGGCGAAATCATCATCGCCACTCACTATGAACCTCCACCACCGCTCGCCGGAGTACAGTGCCCTCCTCCTTGCCGGTCCGCGCCTCGGCCCTCTAAAGCAAGCCCATGCGCGCCTCATCGTCGCCGGTCACGCGCTCTCCCTGCCCCTCACCACCAAGCTAGCCACCCTCGCGGTCGCGGCCGGCGCCGCCTCCTACGCCCACCTCCTCGCCGCCTCCCACCCCTCGCCGGACTCCTTCCTGTTCTGCACCCTCACGCGTGCCGCTGCGCACCGCGGTCTCCCCGCCGCCGCTCTCACCTTCTACCGCAGCCTCCTCACCGCTGCCCTCCCCTTCTCCAGCTTCGCCTTCACCGCCGTTGCCAAGGCGTGCGCCGATCTGTCTGCGCTCCGCGTCGGCATGGTGATCCACGCTCACGCTGTACTCCTCGGGTTTGGCTCCGATCGATTCGTGCAGACGGCGCTTGTTGCGCTGTACTCGAAGTGTGGCCAACTGGCTGTTGCCCGCAAGCTGTTCGATGCAATTCGTGACAAAAGCGTGGTCGCTTGGAACGCCATGATTTCTGGGTATGAGCAGAACGGGCTTGCTGAGCGGGCAATTGAGGTGTATAAGGAAATGCAGATGGCTGGGGAGGCGCCTGATTCTGCAACATTCGTGGCCACGCTCTCTGCTTGCGCACAAGCTGGTGCTCTGGACTTGGGACGTGAAGTGGAGAGACGCATTGTTTCTGAAAGGATGGACATGAGTGTGTTTCTTGGTGCTGCCCTTGTGAACATGTATGTCAGGTGTGGGCTTGTGAACAAGGCGCGCGAGTGGTTTGACATGCTCCAGGAACGGAATGTGGTTACATGGACTTCCATGATCGCAGGATATGGCATGCACGGACATGGCCATGAGGCGATAGAACTATTCCAGTTGATGAGGCGCGAAGGACCACCACCCAACGATGTCACTTTTGTTGCAGTCTTATCTGCTTGTGCGCATGCTGGATTGGTTAGTGAGGCTCGTGATGCTTTTGCTACAATGAAGAGTGCCTATGGATTGGTCCCTCGTGCTGAGCACTATTGTTCTATGGTTGACATGTATGGAAGGGCAGGACTTCTTGATGATGCCATGCAATTTATTCAGGACTCTATACCTGGAGAGCCAGGACCTGAAGTTTGGACGGCTATGCTTGGTGCATGTAAGATGCACAAGAATTTCAATCTTGGAGTGGAGGTGGCTGAGCGATTGATTGCCCTTGAGCCTGAGAATCCATCTCATTGTGTGCTGCTTTCTAATATATATGCTTTATCTGGTAAAATGAACCATGTTGAGAAGGTGAGGAATACCATGATCAAGAGAAGATTGAAGAAGCAAATAGGATACAGCTTGATTGAGATTGGGGGTGTTGCCCATTTGTTTCGCATGGGTGAGAAGTCTCATCCGCAAACTCGAGATATTTACCAATACTTGGAGGAACTAATCCATAGGATTACTGATGCTGGTTATGTGCCTGAAACTGACTCGGTGCTGCATGAGTTGGAAGAAGAGGAAAGGGAGTTTGCATTAAGATATCATGGTGAAAAACTGGCTGTAGCCTTTGGACTCATGATGAACTCTGGGAGCGCCTCTCCAATCAGGATAATAAAAAACCTGCGGATATGTGGGGATTGCCATCTAGCTATCAAATATATGTCAGCTGTGGAGAATCGGGAGATTATTGTCAGAGATAAGCACCGGTTTCACCATTTCAAAGATGGAAAATGTTCTTGTCAGGAATATTGGTGACAGGGCCTACTTCTGTTGTAAGCTAAAATCTGCAGGTATTCAGACATTAGTTCTCATTCTATTCAATCTCTGATAGGCCTAGTATTTCTCATCTCACCGAGCGTACACGATTCCAGGTAATTGCAATGTCGCAGCTTTGTAACTGAAGCATCAAGGTCTTAGGTTGCAGAACGAGCTCTGATTTTCTTGGGATGGAACAAGCTCTGATTTTTCTTGGGATGCTTCTATTTAAGACTGTAGAGTAAGCTACACTACACACATCCAAGAGCCTACCATTTCTCATGAGGCTTGGGCTTGTGGCAAAGTTATTCTGTCCTCAGTTCTGCAGTAACCGTGCTCCAAAGTCCAAACAGATAGTAAAACCAGTCTAACTAAGTATTCTGAATTTAGTATGATCATCCATTCAGATCAAAGAAGCTGGTTGACCCTGAGCTGTTGCCAATCAATGCAGCATGCGAGCATGCTACATTCCTACTTTCTGAATATCAGTATGTAATGCTTCAGGTTAGTCTTTTCTCATGTCTTTAATCGAATACATGCATGTGCTTCTCATGCAAAAGCCACACCGCTCATTGTGCTGTCAATAATGGATAAGCAACCACGTTTCAATCCTTGTTTCACAAATTGCCCTTGCATTGTATGCATGATACATCACCTTCCTTCTCAATCACCTTATCTTATCATTGTTGGCATCCAATAGTATATATTTGTCCAAACATTATCTGTGGGCTCTTTCACACCCTTTAGATAGAAGGCTAGTAGTATGCTTATATCTTTTAGAATGTTGTGGCTCATCACTCTGCTTTGCTATGCCTTATGCCTGTAGCCGCCCTACCTAGTGCCTAGTATCAATCGGATTTGAGTCATCTCAATGGAGCACCCAATCACCTCAACAATCAACAAGATAACCGTTATCTAAATGCGTTCTAATATGTTCCAAGACATCTATAATAGAATTAGAATAGAAATACATTAAATCTTTTTTCACAATAGGCCATTTTCTTTCGAAGCTACCATGCCATAATGCATGACTTTTGATCAAGTCAACATTACAATCATTAAAGCATTTCACTCACTGCAAAGGAGAAGGGGCTGAACAGTTATAGAATGCCATTTTAGTAGGTGTATGCATCTTTCATTGTCATGGAACATCCATGTGATGCTTCTTAAGCACATATTATGATGAAATGGAAGCATATACTGTTTTGAAATGTGGTCGTTATTTTGTCTTGTCTGCAGGCTGCCGTGGTGCTCCAACGCCGGGTGGCTCTTATTGGCGCTTTGATTCATGTGCAGAGGAAGTTGCGAGCTTCACCGCTGATGCGAGAGAGCGTGGTCGCAGAATGGTCTGATATGCTCGCTGTTCTGTGGCGGGTGGAGGTGGAAACGACGCAGAACATAAATTTCGAGTAATGCATTAGCCTCACACAGTCGCACGGCAGCTCTACGCTCCTGCTGTTCGCCTCGGTGTCGGTCGCGGCCTTTGCTCGCTTAGCTTGATTTGTGACACTAACGCATTTTTCCCCCAACGTGTACTCCCTCCATCCTAAAAAAAAATGCAACTCTCGTTTCCAAAGAAGTCAACTAATTTTAAATTTGATCAAATTTATACAAACTAGTACCAACATTTATGGTAAAAAAATATCAATTATTAATTATGTAATATATGTTTGCACTTAATTTATTTGGAGACGTGAATGTTAGTATTTTTTTATAAATTTGATCAAATGTGGAACTGTTTGATTCCTCAAGAAGTGAGAGTAGTATTTTTTGGATGGAGGAGGTATTTTATTAAGATTGTACACTGTAATGCAATCCCAATATAGAGGATTTAAGCATGGAACTCTCGTTTTCCTTTCGAACTCTCGATTTTGTGCTCACTATTCTTTTCAGAGGTAAAGTTTCATGGTCAAGTCAGAATGTCTCGACTCCCGACGAGTTAGCATTGACATATTTGCGTATATTTGACCCTTTAGAATTTGAAGCACGAGCTGGAACTGGTATCCTTTTTGAAGAAAATCACCGGAGCGGCGGAGCCCATATACCGGAGCGTGGGAGCCCATATATACAGAGAGAGAGGTAGAGAGCCCACGAACAAAATGGCGCTTATCTCACGGGCTCAACAGTGGCCTACTGGCGGCCTCCACTGAAACCGAAGACTAGTCACGCCTTTTAAAAACCCTCGCGCGAGAATGAGCTCGCTGCAAAATGTACCTTCCCGCGAATGCAAGAGTAAATACTGACAGGTGGGCCATACCTTATTTGCCCCCACAGTCCATGAGACAGGCTAGGGTTGAGCAGGTTCCGGAGCCTTTCCCAAAAAAAGGAACTCCACAAGGATAGGACGGATCACATCCGGCGATAGAAACCCCGCCGCCTCTCCGCCGCGCCACGCCCCACACGCTGACTGCGCAGCCCCACCGCGTCCTCATCTCCTCTGCCCCCCACGCGTCAGCGGCAGGCGCCGGCGTGCGTGTCCTCCCTGCGACGAGGTGAGGTGCTGAGCGATTCCGAGGCCCGTCGAATCGAACGGCGAGAGGCCCAACAACCCCACATCTATGAATTCAAGCCGCAGGATGCGCCCCGACCGCGCCTCCGCCGTCAGATGGCGGGTCGCCTCGCGGATCCGGCCGTAGAATATGAATTTGATTTCGAAAGCGAAGAGTGGGAGAGAAAGAAAGGTGAGAAGAGGGGGGAAGAGAGAGAGAGAAGGGGGGGCAGTCGAGAGATGCAGCGAGAGGGAAAATCCACTAATCCCCCCACCCCAGCTCTCTCCAAAATCCGCCATTCCCCTCCGCCGCAAACACGCGCCGAAGCTCGCGGCGAGTGCCGCCGCCCCGCACTCGGCCGCGGGGCCTCCGCCCCCTTCGATCTGGAGCCGGCGACCGCGATCTCGCCGCGGGTCCCCGCGGCCGCTGTGAATTGGGTTTGCGTTGGCGTTACTGGTGGGCGGCGGGGGCGTTTTGATCCAGTAGCTTCCGGGTTGAGTCGATGGCGGGGAGAGAGCAGGGGGGCGGGGGGCCGCCGCAGCGGCCTCCCGTGCCCGCTGCGTCCACCCAGCCGCCGATTAAGAAGCTGGTGAGGCAGCTCGACTTCAACTCGGCGGCGTTGGCGGGGAACCCCGCGATGGCGGCGGCCGCCGCCGCCGTGTCCAGGGCGCTGCAGCCGAGGTCGTTGCCGGTGGGGTTGCAGCAACCCCCGCAGCACGCGAGGGCTGCCGTGCCGATGGGGGTGCCGCAGCAGCTGCACCCGCGGCTGCTGCCGGTGATGCGCCCGCATCAGGTGGTGGGGCATGTGCCGCTGCCGCGCCACGCGGTGCCGGTGGCGGTACCCGTACCGCAGCTTCGCCCGGTGCCGCCGCAGCCAGTGCAGCGGCCCCCGGTCGCCGTTCCCTTGTGAGTGTTCCCGTTCTGAGCTTTTACATGTAGTGTTGGAGTTTCTAAATTTCCGCCTCTCTGTTTCGTACGTGGCTCATTTCTCTCGATGAGTGAGTCCGTTGTCGTCTTGATTCATATAAAGATCATCTCTGATTTTCTGAGCGTCACCACGAGTCCAGTTTCCAAATTTTGACTTGTCATTTCTTGGAAATGAAGATACATATTTGTGTTAGATGATCTTATTTATCTTTAACTAACATTTCTAGCAATTTTTTGGTACATTCTCCCTGTTGATATTTCTAGTTTTCCCCTTCGAAATTTGCATCATACTCCTGCAATGTTCTAATTATGCTTTGGGGCCTTGTACTGTAGGAAGCCAGAGTCACCAAAACCACGGCCAAGACTCTATGAAGGGAAAGATGCCACTCCCACAAAGAAGAAGTGCTGCAACTGCAGGAACTCCAGATGTTTGAAGTTGTAAGTTGGATTCTATTCTTACCTTGAGAAGAATGCAATATTGCGATGGGTGCTTTCTCATGACATGCTGCAAAAGAGGCAAGGGGCTGGAAGTTGTTTGGATAGTCATATATTTATATTTATATGGCTGGGGGAATCTTATTACTGAAGTTTCATCATGATTTCAAAAGGATCTAAAGTTCTCATAGATGGTGCTTAGATACTGTTATAAGCTATGTAACACACTGAAAGATGAATATCACAAACTTCTTGTGTTGTTTTGCTTATTTATTATGTAGGGATGTACATGCATAGATGTAGGTTAGATGAGTAACATTAATTATAATTTATAATACAAATAATTTGGGAAATATTGTCATCATCCCTTCAGTCCTTCATATCACCTCCAAATGCCTAATTTTCGATTCTCTGCAGACAGGCAAACCTATACCAGTGTGGCATTGTTTTGACCTTCATATTTAAAGTCAGCCCTTCTTTTTTGAAATATGAAGAATATACCTCTGTTTTGATACCTTTTTCAGCGCATCTTGTGTGTAATGATGCTATCCATCTGAAATCTTTTAATGGTTTCTTACAGGTACTGTGAATGCTTTGCTTCTGGTGCTCACTGTGATGGATGCAACTGCACCAACTGTTTTAACAATTCTGAGAATGAAGCTGCCAGGCGTGAAGCTATTGATGCTACATTGGAGCGTAATCCAGATGCATTCCGGCCTAAGATTGGGAGCAGCCCACATGCGAATAGGAATAATGTATGTTCTGTGGTACAAATATTGTTCGCATAGTTACTTTCTTAGGGACCATAATTGCTATTTGTTATTCCTTTGAGTTTCAATTACTTATAGCAGTGTCCATGCTCATTTTAGAGATCATATTTTGTTATAATTAAAAGGAGTTGAACTGAAACACCATCCTAGCTGGTGGAGAAAAATAGAAAATTACATGTATAGAATATAGATTAGTCTATACCAGAAGTTTGCTGAGAGAACTTGACAACTGATAATTTTTCATTTTACAGAACTTCATGCCTGCAATTTATTCGCTCTGTACAATTACTCAGAAACATAATACCTCTTGGGAAATGTATATCAGTGTAGTTATATTTGTGTGTGGCATTTTTTGAAAGTTCAAATTGTAGCCACTATGAATTTGAATCTTCAAAGTCAAAATCAACATACAGATATTCTATATTTGGCAGTTCGAGATAGAAACTTGCCATTGTTGAGCCTCAATCAAGCCCTTGTTTCTTTATTAAACTATCACATTATTGATTGGTTTCCTGTCATAAATATATCCCAACAAAGTAGGAAAAAGACAAAGTTGATGAAAGTCCAATATCTAGTCTTCTATGCAAAATGTTTGTCACCTCTGCCCCAGCAAAGAAGTGCATGTTTTGTTTCTTCCACTTGTAATATGAAGCACTACCTCTGGCCAAAAAAATATGCTGTTCTATAATACATGCAGTCAATTTTTTTTCATAAATTTGTCCATTTCTACATAAAGTCTTGTTTCATGCATATTTTTCTTGTTATAGTCATAGGTAACGATAAAAAGTGAGGACTAAAGTCATTTTGGTAATCAAATATGTTATTCCACTGACCTTAGACTCTAATCCTATTCATAATTTCATATGCTTACTTATCCAATACAAATACAGACCTCCTTTTCATTATTGCATTTTTATATTAATTGTGCTGCCATGACATGCGTCATTAATTTTAGTCCATGAAATTATCAGGAGGTGTCTAGTGATCTCCCTTTAATAGGGAAGCATAATAAAGGGTGCCACTGCAAGAAGTCAGGATGCCTGAAGAAGTACTGCGAGTGCTTCCAAGCTAATATACTATGCTCCGAAAATTGCAAGTGTATGGATTGCAAGAATTTTGAAGCGAGTGACGAAAGAAGAGCTCTTTTCCAAGGGGATCACAAAAATTCCATTAACATGCAGCAAGTGACAAATGCAGCAGTAAATGGTGCTATTGGAGCTACAGGATTTCCTTCTCCTTCCACATCAAGGAAGAGGAAGCACATTGATCCTTCACTTGACCATTCAAATAAGGAACATGTGGCGCAAAGGAATAGTCACCTGCCTCAGGTAATGGCCATATCTAAGACTTCAGCACACATTGTTTTTTCCTCATTTCTCTATCTTGGCATAGCTTTGTCTTCTTGAGTTATTGACTCCAGAAGCAAGCTGAAGCGCTTTATTATGTCACTAGGAGTGAAGTTTATAATGTGTTGTTTGTACCATGAACTGAGGTTATGAATAGTGTTTCTTAATACTAATCATCAACATATGTTTGCACAGAACTTTTCCTTTTTACATGATAAAGCAGCGTGACACTGTTTAGCTCCTTATATTCTCCTAGAAGATAAATGCAACTTATGAAACTACAATTTTTTTTGTTATTTTTTTGGGAGAACTCCGAATTATTCTAGAACAGGATTACAAATTATAATTGAATTTTAGAGGGGAGATAAGATAGAGCTACCCATAGTGGCAGTTATTATGAGACTCCGGTGAAACTATGCTTCATTCTTTAATCAATCTATTTATCAGAAGAATGCAGTACCCGATGGTTCAATTCCAATAAGCCAGTCTGCGCATCCTCCCACTCTGGGGCCCTTTAAAGTTAGCTACAGGTAACTAACTATCAGCTATACAACATTTTCATAGAATGTATACAGTATCCATTTTCCATTGATGGGTTTATGGCATCCAACTTCAGGCCCCTTTTAGCAGACATTGTCCAAACAGAGGACATAAAGGACCTTTGTAAGCTTCTGGTGGTGGTGTCAGGAGAGGCTGCAAAAGCATATGCTGGTATTTCTCGTCATTTTGCTGGTTTTACCTTTTGCAATTTTTTCACTTCGCATGGCCAAAATACCCAGGTGACCCTACTTGCATGCATGTGTTATCTTGGTGATATTCAGTGAAGCAACCCACAGATCAGGACCTCTTTACTCCAATACTAACTCTTCACACAGTAGGGGATGCCCCTACTGTATTTCCCTAAAAAAATACTAACTCTTCACGGTTATGGTTCAGAAGTAGGATTCTATCTATTTTTTTTTGTCCTGTTACACCATTTCTTGAGCCTGGAATTTGGATGCTGATGAAGTGCTTTATCGAAGTTTCTTTTGGAACAACCAGAGGATAAGATATAGGGGATACAAATGCTAATGCTTCTTCTCTCAGAAAAAATGTGCAAGATGCTTATTGAGTTATTAGGGCTTTGCTTGGATGCAGCTATTAAGTTACATATTATGGTAATGAATACCACTTTTTTCCTGTTGAAACTGCATGATAGCTGGCAAGTAGTGATTGTTGTAATGACACTTCATATTTCTCAGATCATACGTGTGTTTTACCGCGTGTTTACATTTTTGTCCTTCAATGTGCTAATTTTTTTACAAGTATGGCCACATTATATGTTGCATTAGTTCATTCCCCCCTGAGAACCTGCAAGCATGCACTCCTTTGACAACATAAAGAGTGATTTACATAGTCCACAAAATATGCATTATCTTGATGGTTATGTGCTGCTTATTATGAAATTAAAAAAAAACAGGCAGGAAGACACAGGAAGAGAGGGTTCCAGAGAAAGAAGATGAAAGGGGGGGACAGAAGGAAGATGAAAAGGCAGGTTCCCTAGGATCGACAAACCATGATAGAGAAGGAAATAATCAAGATCCAGATCACAAAGCATCAATTGATGACCATTCAAGCAGGGGAACTCATACGGGCAAAGCTGTTTTAGAAGAATCCAGACCTAACTGCACTGATGATCACAAGTCCAATAGGCCTATGTCTCCTGGAACACTAGCACTGATGTGTGATGAACAAGATACAATGTTTACGACTTCTCAAAATGCTATTGCTCAGCAGACAGTAGCTGTCAACCAGAACCAATCTGAACTGTATGCAGAACAAGAAAGGGTTGTGCTGACAGAATTCCGTGATTGTCTCCGTAAGCTTGTGACATTTGGAAGAATGAAAGGTACACCAAAAGTTCCTTTTCACCATGCTAATTGCTAACACAAAATCCCTACACGCGTTAATGCTTCGTCGTGATATCTGTTACTTCAAGTCATAGTGATATCTGTCAGTATTGATCAATCTGGATCCAGCTGACTGAATGGGTTTACATGGTCTTGTGTTGTCTGATTTGAATTTGGTGACTTGCTATGTCATTTACACACTCTGCTTTACAAGTGCTTTCTTCTGCAGTGTTTGAGATTGAGGACCCATTAGTAAACCTAGGCAGGCTAGAGTGTATATTGTGTCAGATATTTTTTTTTTCTATTTTCTCTAGTCACATTTTCTATTTGCTCTGTAAGACTAGGATGAGTTTAATCCTGATTTTTCTCCCCTGCAGAGGAAAGGTACTCCATGGCGATCAAATCTGAAACATCTGGCCACCCTGGACAGGTAAATGGTGTTTCTCGAGTACCGTATCCAAAAGTAGATGCACCTGCTGTTGTAAAAACATCTCTACAGGGTTCCAGCAGTCATCCTGTTGCTGGAAAACCTGTTACTGGGCATTTGGACAAAAATTGAAGCCTGAGAACACATAGGTGTCCCAGGTTTGTATTTGGGGTGCAGCAATGATCAAGAGCATCATATGTCTGCACCCTCTTAACAGGTTGATTTGATACATGTATCAGTCTTGATCGATAATTTAGAAGCTTAGGGGATTCTGGTTTATTATCATCGGTCAGAATAAGTGTAATGCTGGCATCTGAATAGTTTAGTCATAAATGCTTTTGACATTTTCATCTCTACGTTTTAGTTCCTTCTCTTTTCTATTTCCCTCTTGAAATATCATCAACTGACATACTTATAATCGGCATGAGATAACTACATATAACATCTAGTGTTATTACCACCAAACAATTCTTTGGGGAAAATTCCATTGGTAACACTGGAAAGCGGAACTGGGGATGTGTTGTCAGGTGGTGGTCAGGTGGCATAGAACGGTAGAAAGGCCATATTTGAATTCGAGCCAAACTGTTGTAACAGGTAGGGTTCTCTTTTTTTTTTCTTCCAAAAAAGGTAACACTGTAAAGATGTGCCACTGATTGTTAAGCCACTGGTGTTGTTTTACAATTCCAATGAACTCTATAGCACCAAGGTGCGTACAATGCCACCTTTCATGGCTCCAAAAGAATTTGAGTTGGATCCTGGGTAGCTACAAGTTGCAACTGATTCATAACTGGCGACTTGCATACTTCGAGCTGGAGGAACAATTGCGTGAGACATAATTCATGTGACTTTTTTGGTTAACGGACGAAACAATTGTGCCGGCCTCCATGAATGTTCATGGTTGGTATTACTGAATCTTTTACTTCTTCATGCTGTTGCACTGTTCTGCAAGTTTCGGATGTAAATTTCCTGATTCATCCTTGAATATGAAATGATTCATCCTTGAATATGAAATCGACTAGCCAAAACATTCGGTTGAAGAACTGGTTCTGACGGTCTGCTCTTATTTGGCTCGTACACCAAGAGGTCCGAGTCCAATTTTCACTACTAGGGGAATGGTTTTAATCACACTAACCTGTACAGAAAATTGGTATTTTGCCTCTAGAGTGAAAAATGGTCACAGTTGTTTTTCACATCATATGCGTACAGTTAAACGTTACATCTCGCGTCTCGGCAGGCCTATAGAGGGCCACATAACACCGTGCTTGTTCTCCACTGTTGCCTCCGAAAGTTACTGCCCCGAGATTCGAGATGCTGTGCTTATGATGTTCTCCAGAAACTCTTGCCTGCAGATAGTATGAACTAATCAATCCAAAACGTACAGAAGTAGCTGACGACAATGTGTAAATCTGTTGCCTTAATTCCTCAAACACAATGCAAACCCATGGGGAGCTAGTTGGTACCTCTTTGCCTTGAAGAGGAGATTGTTGTAGATGAACAGCTGAAATGTCAAAAGGAGCAGATAGTGAACCCTTAAAAATTGTACTAATACTACCCAAAAAAACATTTCAAAAGATGGGGAAAAATTGTAGCCTAAACCCTCAAGGGTCTGGACTAGAACTTACCCAGGCAACTAGTATCCCGATTAATTCAAAGAAAAGTGGAAGAACCGGAAGCTTATCGATGATCTGAAGGTGAATCAAAGATGAGCCGGATTAATCTTATCTTGTGGCAAAATACTTTCTCTGGTTTGGAACTGAAAGCTGCATATCTGGACGTCATGGAACTTACCTCAATGAGATGTACTGAAGCCCATAATGCAGCTACGGTTGCAAAGCCTATTCCAGCTAGAGCAAAGATGTCTTCAGCAGTGCTCAACTGTTTCATTTAAAATATAAATGATATCAAAGACGGGTTTAATTACGTTCCTTGATTCATATGAAATATCTCATGAAGCACTAATGTCACTAAACAAAAGCATAACGCCAAGGTACTGCAGCAAAAAGTATAACAACAGAGTAGCTGGACTGAGCACTGATGCATCGGGCGTCGGAAGTGAAAACTGCAAACATGGATTTATTTTTTCTGCATTGTCAGTGTGGTGTTCCCCAGCTACGTTGTAGGTAATAGTATCCAATCTTGAAAGACCCGATTTGCTTAGCCGAGAAGCATCACAGTTTACGACTTTATGGTACGCTGAAGACCATGGCAGGTCACGACATATTCAACTTGTCAGCCTCAAGATATTGTAAGAAGTACTAACCACAAACCAGATAAACCTTATCATTTTGAAGCTCAACTTTTAAGCTTCATATGGCTAAACAGGTACGAGAATTGAGGACAAGAAACTCACAGAACTCTTGACGTATCTCACAACGCTCCCGGACGATTCCGAACTGTCTTGCGCGACGTTCGCCACGACGCTGCGGCTCCTGATCCTACCTGCACCGCTGCGTTGCACATCACATCGTGCCTGTATACAGAAACCAAAACGCACAGTATGTTGCACGGTGTAATTTACCTGAAAGTCTGGGAGACGGCAGCCGTGGGAGATGGCCGGAGAGGCTCCTCCTGCCGCATGGCGCAAGAACCGCTGCAGGCTGGACGACGGCGAGGGCACAAGCCATCATGGCTGCCCACCCCTGAGAGTCGTCGCAGAATGAGATGGTGTCTGTGTGGATGAACCGAAGAACTGATTTGCCTCCGTCTTGTGCATCCGGTGTGAACCGGAGCTCTCTAGTCCACTAACGCAACATCGGATGTCTGGTTTGCAGATTGCCCCTTAACCTGTCAGATATTCAGATCCGTCTCCCCGCCGAATGGAAGGTGTGAGCAGTGACGGCTGTTGTGAAACACATCGATCTTCTCTCTAACGTCTCTCACAACAATCACAAGAACAAAGTAGACAAGTAGACAAAAGCACAATATAGATGGAGCTCGTCTTTATTCCTCGTATCGATGATTTACAATGGAGATCTCCCTCGTATATATACTCCCAACTATGCGTAGAGATTTGGTAAGAGCCCACAAGCAACCGAAAAAGGACTAGGATTCTAGTCCTCATTTCCATCCATAAGCAACATGTTCGCTTCAGCTTATCAGCCGGCTTATCAGCCACCAAACAGTATTTTCCTCACAACAAATCAGCCGTTTCAGCTTTTCAGCCGGCTTATAAGCTGAAGCGAACAGGCCCAAGAAGTCCAGTTATTTTACAATACTCCCCCTTGGACGATTACCGCGAATGCATATGCCTCATCAAAAACTCCATCTGAAAATCCACTAGGAAAAACAGTTCTTGGAGAAAAGAGGACATATCAACCGCAATTGTCTTGCACATGTTGCCTCGTCAAAAATCTTATGTGAGAAACCTTCAAGTAAAAACTCATAAAAGGGAAAAGAAAAGAGTATAACATTAAATCTTCTTGGTTATATAGTATTATATAGTTCCTATTCTTCAGTAATCAATCTTCAAAATTTATGCCTGAACTTTATGATTTTTGCAATAAAGATCTACATGATCTAAGTAACTGAATGGTATACCTTCGTAGTAAATCAGGTTGATTCCTTCTAGGAACAACTTAAAAGACTTTAGATCTAAATATGATTACCTTTGAACTTCAATGTTCAAAATGCCCTAATCACATTCCTCATAAATGTGCATGAGTACAATATTTAGTCCTTCAAAGACTTAATTCATAATTATATTAGGAGCAATGCTTCGAACACTAGTAACCACTTATTTAACTATGCAACACAAAATAAAATTTATCCTTTCAAACGAATCTAGGGATAATGAGCTACAAATTTGCATATCTTCTAGATATTACATTTCAAACTTCAATATTTTAACTTAAAATAACAACAACTCTATCTTAGTGGATTCTGAGTTATTACCAATGATCTGTTCTGTAGATCTTCAGTAATTGGCTTATTCCTCACTTCCATTGTAGATAATCAGTCTTAAGTTGGCATTTGAGGGGATAATTCAAATTGCCAGTAATCAGTCTTAAGTTGACATTTGAGGGGATAATTCAAATTGCTAGTCACCAATATACCTTCTATAGCATGTGAGGATACATGTTATCAATGCTCATGTGCTTTCATGGTACATTCAGGACCACATGATTCCTCACTATATTCTTAATTCAATCACTTGGATCTGTATGAATTTTCATTCATATCTTCGGGATTTTGGTGTTCATTTAGAAATTGACTGATAATTCATTCATTGACTATATCCTTCAAGAATTTTCTAATTCTTCGAGAATAGTATTTCTCTTCTGTGAGAAATTCCCTCATGCAAGAGAGAAGTGATTTACTCGATCCTTTTAATTTGAGCTCTTCAATGAACTCTTTTATTTGGAATGTGTTATTCACAATAAGTCACTTTTATGACTTTATTTCCTTCAAGGAATTGCTCTTCTAGAGACTATTAATATTCATTCAGGAACATTATCAAACTTAGACATTTAATACTTAGTATGAGATTTAACTTCAATTTATTGTTTTTTTATTCCTTCGAGGAATGATGAGTCTTTTAAGGATCAACTCTTATGGATTTTTAGAATCCATCTATTAACTGCATAATATATTTCATTCATTATTCCTATATTCTAGATATGTAGCATAATATTAATTCATATATAATGGGAGTTTACTAGTCTCTGGAAAGACTTATGAACCATTCCATATCACCATGTCATTATTTCATAATGATTCATCCAATTTGAACTTTCAGATTCAAATACTTTCTTCATGGTTCGACCTCAATTGCCTTCTTTCGTTGACCCAATATGAGTGCTTCATGTAACTCTGCCATAGACTTTGCTAATGGATCCATATTCTCATTAGAAAAACATTTGCAATGATAGAGATAATGTTGTCGACATTCATTCTTTTCTCCTATATCTTCAGGATAAGACTATTATAATGTCAACTAGTATCTGCTATCCCAACACAAAATATTGCGCACGCTTTATAGTGTTAGGTATTCATCTTCATGATGATCATTTCTTAGTTTGTGAGGTATTTGACCATAACGGTCTTCTTTCCAGAATTCTACGGAGATTTCAATAAATTGGTTGACAAGTTCATTTGATCCAAAACCAATAGGCATCCCTATAGATTTTAAATTAATGATCAAGTCATCTGCCACGGTGAATACCCGAGATATACCACACATAGCATTATGTTTACTACAGGTAAACTTAACTTCTGGTTAATAACTTCAGGTTGTTTCTCCAAATTTTTGGATTCCCATTTGTGAGTATTCATTAAGTGCACATTCTCACTAGGATAAAATCCTTCAAGGAATTTCACTTCAAGTGTGTTTCCACATCACGTGATGCTCTTCATGGGATTCCTCACATTTTAATTTTCTAGCATTATATTTCGCTTCATGCGAGTATGATTTAGTGCGTGTTCCTATTCCTGCTTCAAGCTTTCAGGAATATTATGAAGATCATTCTTCCACTGAATATGAGGAATTCATATGGGCTTTCTCTCCCCTAATGCTGGTATTACATCTTCATAAATATAGCATACTTCCAATGATATCCCCATGAGCTTAATATAATGGAAATTCAGGTCCATATTTCTCCAACTTCAAGTTGATGCCCATTTGTATGATAAGATGGTGAAATAAAATTTCACGCACTTTATTTTAGACTTTAGGGGTTATTTGTTATGCGGTGAGCTAGACTTCATTAATACATTTAGCAGTTTGGTACACTATGCATACCAATAAGTTTATAGAACTATTCTATTGTCTAGCTTCTTTATTTATTTAGCCCAAAATATTCAGCTAAAAATTCATACCGTATACTTCAAGTAATTTTGATAATTAAACTTCAAGTTTAAAATTTATGCAAAATATAATCTACATGGAATTTCTTCTAGAAAATTTAATTGCTTTTTTTAGAAATTCTCCATTTGATTTTGAATCCATAATACAAATTATTTTCCACACCATGGACTAATAGGTCCATTTTTTCACGAACCCATTCTAATTGGGCCATCCAATTTCTAATTAGATAAATTTCCTATCAGGTCAATTATAGACGGTTTGCTCCCCCTGATCTTAGCCTTCTTGACAAAAGATTAATTAATGACTATTAGTCATTTTGCACATATGTATATAATACACTGATTTGTCAGCTTGCTAGCTGGTTGATAGAGTGTTATGATAACTTACTGGCCATCTTCTCAGAGTGGGAGCTACTTCTCAGCAGGAGAAGTTTTGAATGAGCATAGTATGCAAGCTGGTGCGATGATAGGAATAGCATGATGGCTACAAGCCAACATGAAGCGAATTTTGATGTGATGTCCATGCAAAGATTTTTAATTAATGCGGTGACATGTAGGTCCTCACATTAGTATGGAATAACTACTAACTTTGTCATTCTGAGTGACATAGTGGTATCAGGATTACAAAGCTACATAGAGCTACATGCTTAATCATTACAGTGACTATGGCTACGGGCCAACTTGCACGTCAATTGTCCATCAATCTAACAGGATGAGGCTCTAAACCAACAATTTTACAGGATTAGGGACATGCCTCTTAAAATATTTTAGTTTCAAATTTATCCACATTGTCATATGCATGTAGATCCCCAGTTTCTCCCCCTTTTCATACCACAATTGCACTTCATGTGATACTATACTTCAAGCATGATCTATAAATTACTTCAAATATTCCATAGAATTAAGTTATACTGCTAGTACATACAAGGTATGGATGAAATCCATATAGGTGTACTATTCGGTGTACAACAATGTGATTTAGGTAGAATAAACTTCAAGTTAGTGTGCTCATGTATTCAGTACAGTACATAGTCGAGTAATATACAACTTAATAGATAAATTGAATATTCTAAATTCAATTAAAAAAATATGTATATTACTAGTTAATGTGTTTCATGAAAATTTGATTTTTGTTCTACCTGCATGGTAGCAATGCACAATAACTATAGCCTATATGGGTTACTTGAGACTTTAGTGGAAAATAATTTCAATTTATCAAATAGGCAATTTAAAGCAATTATTTACAATATTCAATATGTAATTCTTCTATATATTCCATGATATTAAAGTGATTACTACGGGTAAAATTGCTACAAGCAAGTGGGCACAAGATGAGGTGAGAAAAACCTATACGGAGGTAAGAAACACCAATTTGTTCAATTTGCACTTCTATTTTGGGAAAGATTCTTAAACCAATGCTAAACTTCCGGTATTAAAGGAAAAGGTAAGTGCTTAATCTTCATGAGGTATAACCAAATTATTCAGGAATATAATTTAATAATGCAACTTAATGTAGGAAATTCTATTTATAGGTTATAGGGTGAGCATGAAACTTCTTTGTCTCGATGCATCTCCCCCCTGAGCCTAACATTACTTCTGAAATATATATTATTTCCCTTCCACTTCGGTATTTTACACAACTTCTGATTGCATAATATTTTCTATATTGAGTTTATGCATATTCTTCTTGAATTGCAAAAGTGCCAAGGTGGCAACACAATATGATTCTTCAAGAAAACATATTAACTCTGCATAACTTCATGTTATGTATGAACTCAAATAGTTGACATACTTCTTAAGATTTTACTGCTATTGTAAAATCATAATGTCGTGCTGGGGAGTTAGCTGAAATAACTTTCAGAGTTATATAGCATTTCTTCTGGAAATTACATGATGCTAGGCTTAAAACCAATATTATATTTCTTCAAGAAATAATGACTTCATGTCACATCCTACATATTCATGCAATTGCTACAGGCACACTTCATGTGTTTTAAATGCATGAAACAAGTGCAAAATTAATTAATATTGGTTAATCTATTCAATAGATAATTATTATAATTTTTTAGAATTTTTCTAGAAAAAATATTTACCCCATTCACACAATTGCCAGGAAAAACATATAAATATGACACTCTTAGAGGTATTATGTCTAAGGTTCTTCAAGGTCGAGAGAGGTCATAAACCTAAAACCATTTTTTATTATTAAAGGTAATTTTCTAGCCACTTCAAAGATTAATGGTTCAAATTTTCAAAATTATATATCCATTAAACATGCTAAAAAAGTTGAAATACGAGCCTCAGAGGGGTTTTCAAAAATTTAGAGAGCTCATATACCTAAAACCATATTTCTATAATTAAAAGGCACTATTTTACTGCATTTATGCGCAATTAAAAAATACTATAAAATAGTAAATAAACTTCATAAAATTTTTTTACAGAAAATGCAAACTGTAAACAATATTTTTTTATTTCAGCCGCAATAACCAAATTACCCGAGGTGTTAAACTGCAAGTTTAGAATTAGAACCGCGCTCAAATTTTATTGTTGCATAGAGTTTTGTCAAATAAATATGCCTTACTAGGCTATTTGTTTCCGGACCCTTCTTGGGCCGGCCTACCAGGGAGGAGGCGGAGACCTTTGCCGCCGCTCGCTACTCATCCCTTCGTCCCGGTGCGTCGTGGGGCATGCGGGTCGGCGAGCAGGTCACGCATGTGGGCATGCACGCGTATCTTTTGGCTGTTGATGGTTGTTACTTGTTAGCGCAAGCGCATGTGCAGGCACGGAGGTGAGCGGAACAGACGTGCAGGCTCTGCAAGGAGTGACACGGCAGCTTCGGTATTAGGCTTGTTTCGAGATCGGCTCGAATTCTAAATGAACCAAGCTCAAGCCTAACTCAAACCCCGTGAGCTTTAGAGTTTAAAATCGAAAAGTTTGAAGTAAGCTCGTGCATTACGACCGGCTATGACTCTATAAGGTGTGTACACATATTTTCTAATTTTATTGCTTAATTATATTGTGCAAATACCCATTATCTACAAGTAATACAATGACTCTAGTCTAATTACTAGATACATTTTGATCTACTAAGTTTATGAATAGTATAAATATCAGGAGTTGTGAACTATTTGTGGTTGGCTTGTAAGCTCGACTCGAGATCGGCTAGAATTATTATCGAGCCAAGTTTGAAGCTAGCTGTAGGCTCGGATGGTTTAAGGCTCTGAATTGAGTTCGGCTCGATGCTCTAACAACCTCATGCTTGAGGCGAGCTCGGCTCCTTTACATCACACACTAGTGTTTGGCGCGCCCCTGCGTGTGTTGCACTGTTTGTGCTCTGTCGTGCAAGCCATTGTAGAAATGGATATGATCAAGAACGATAAAGGCACATGCTTTCACACATAATGCATAACACTATTCTAGACAATTCAGCACAATCAGGTCCCATGGTAGTTTAGTGTGTGTCCTCCAGTACAGCATAAGGGCACTCCCAATAGGAGAAACCAACCTAGTTTCCATAGTCTAGGATATTGTATCAAGAAATCATCCTTCACAATGCAATTTTTTTAATCTAGAGTCTAAACAAAAATCCAACCAATCATTCTCCATTCTAGTACCAGATCCTCTGTGCATCATGTAAAGGAGCTCGAGTGATGGGTAGCAGCGGTGCAAGCGCAAAGGATCCGGCAGTAAGTAAGAAGAAACTACTTGGGTCTCCCCAATGTAGATTCGCTGGTTTCTTGGCCCATTGGTGCGCGTGAGGACTTGGTTTCCTCTCTAAGAAATCGTTTCTCTCTCTCTCTCCATAATAAATCTACTGCCACATCAGCAAATTGCTTAGTTGGCATGATAATTAAGAGGGATAGAAACTATCATCAATGTCCCATTGGGACTGCTAAGGGCATGTACAGCCGGTCTATTTAGGCCATCTGCGTGCTGCAGTTTTTGCGTTTACCCCCCCGCCGCCCCCAATTGAATGAGGAGAGAAGCGAAGGCCGTCTGCACGGGAGACGCCGAGCTCGGCTCGTGCTCCAACCTCAAATCGCCGACGAATCGACGTGCTGTACGAGCGCTCGTCTCCAAGCCGTCTCGCGGGATCCTGATGCGGTGGGCGGGATTCATCTTCTTTGCGCCAAATCAGTCTTCCCCGCGTCCTTTCTTCACTTCTCCCGCCATCAGTCGCAAGCAACGCCTAGGCGGCATCGGCGGCGGCGGCGGCGGCGGCGGCTTCGGCAGCAGCGGTGGCCGGTGGGGGCAGAGGCAGGGCGGATGCAGCCGCCGCTCCAGTCGCTGATGAGCGAGCAACACGGCCACGGCGAGGCCGGAGCCCTAGGGCGTGGTGGAGGCGCTGGAGCCCGGGGTTTGGCAGCGGTGCTGTATCCCAGTCGCGACGACTCGGCAGCGGCTCAGGCCACCCCCATCTCCGGCAATCGATGGTATGGCGCTGCAGCAGCTCCCATGCCCTTTTGCCGGATCCACGGCACCGGCACGCCAGAGGCGGACGGTTCCCATGGGCTCGGCGCGGCGACGGATTCCTGGACGGACGCGGACGATTTGTCCCCAATCCATGCCAGAAGAGGCTTCACCGGCGGCAGCGGCACCAGCCATGGCAGAACCTTCAACGGTGGCTTCACCGGCGGCAGCGGCACCAGCTCAATTTCTCCTGCTTTTCGGCGTCAACCAATTTTAGATCCAGCATGGTAAAACTTCTTCCAATTTGTTTTTGTTTCAGCATTGTTGTTTCCATTAGCAATTTTGTCAGTGCCGTTACTCTATCTGTTTTGTTCTGAGGAGCATGATAATGTGGTGTTTTGCTTCTATCAGTATTTGTTTTGTTTGGAGGAGCATGATAGTGTGGTGTCCTGCATGATAATTTAGACATGCATCCTTCTTATCCAAACAGATATGAGGTTGCTTCTATCAACAGTATGATAGAAATACAATGCTATGTATACAATTCTGCTGATAATCTTTTGAGTATACTCGTCATGATAATCTTTTTATCTGAAAACAGCAGCTTCTCTGAATCTCTGAAAACAGAAGTTTTATCCAAATTGAGGTGATGATCCATTTAGTTCAGTCATCATTGACATGATAATCTTTTTAGTATACTCGTCATTGACCTGATATGTGATCCTTTTTTCTCATTAGACAATGAAGTTGGCAATATATATGCACTACCCTTTGACATTCTTTGTTTGGATCAAACTGCTGCCGAGTATGAACTATTGATTGTTGTACTTAATTTTGTGAAATGCATATGAACTGATGGCATGTGAGCTGATGGCATGTGAGCTGATTATATTTGGATGGTCCTGGAGGCATCTTTGTAGTTGGAATGTTAGAATTTACTAGCAAGTGAAGCTACTGTGAATATCCCTGTCCCATATCAAGGCAATGTTCTCTTATCTTTTATTAAAACAGCAGCTTTTCTGCTAAACTTGTGTGCCTACCTGAAGTGTACTCATAATGCACAAAATAAAAAATATTCCTTTTTCAGACTACCAGCCATGCCAATTTTGCTGGTGACATGCTATTAGTTATAATAAAAAAGCAGTTATTCTCTGAATTTTGAGTCTGAATTAACATGCTGACATGCTGTTACTTCATTTATACAGGGAAAATAATTCACACCCACCTGGTGGATTTATGGGCATTTTGAACAGCCAGGCTGTAGTGGATGTAGATAAGCAGCCTGCTGCAGTAGATAGAGACAATGAAAATGTTAGGACTGAGAAGCGGATTTTGTGGACAGCAAAAGAAGATGAAAGATTAATGAGTGCTTGGATCAAGCATTCGACGGACTCAACCACCGGATCCGATAGGAAGGGTGAAGCGTATTGGGGTGATGTTATCGATGAATACAACAAGAAAACAGCACCACAGAGGGCAAGGAATGCAAAGCAAGCCAAGGATCGATGGCACAAAATTAATAAGTTGTGTGACCTCTTTGAATGTGCATATTTGAAGGCTTGCAGGGTGTATACAAGTGGCTATTCTGATCAGATGTGGATGGAAGCAGCTGAGGATTTCTATGTGGAAGACAGCAAAAATGATGAAGGAAAACCTGTGTTAGGACCCTTTACTCTTAAGAATGTTTGGAAGATGTGTCGTGAAGAGCCGAAGTGGAAAACCTATAATGAAGGGCTGAAGAACGCTCGTAAAAGGAAGTCATATCACCTCGAAGAAGAAGGAGAGGTAAATGAAAATAGTGCAGATGAAACACCAAAACGTCCAATAGGCCAAAAGGCAGCAAAAAAGGCTGATCTTGCTGCAAAAGGCAAGTCCAAGGAAGTAAATGAAGATGGAAAATCCAAAAATTCTGCAATTGACGTGGACAAGGTGGACAGACTTGGCAAGATACAGGAATGTGCCAATGCAGACCGTATGAAGATACTAGAATTGCAGAAAAAGTTGTCTTCTGATAAAATTGAGATCACAAAAAATTGCCCATCTAACAGCACAAGAGAATAGAGAGTCAAAGAAGCTAGAGATGGAGGGGAAGAAACTAGAGATGGAGGCCAAGAAGATTGAGATGGAGGGGAAAAAACTAGAGAAAGAATCAAAAATGATGGATGCATATAATAGCCTCATTTCACTAGATACCAGTTCAATGACGGATGAAGAAAAGGTTGAGAGGGTTGCTGCCATGAAGTGTTTGAGGAAGATGCTTTTTCCTGAAATTTTCTAATTTGGTATGTGTTCTTTCTGTTTCCTGTTTTTTCAAAAATTAATTCAACAAGCTGATAGAGTAATTTCTTGCAGCTTCATCATGATGCACTGAAGTAGCTGCTGCCCTGAAGTAGCTGCTGCCCTGAAGTACTAGTAATATCTAAATGTATGCAGCTAGTTCCAGTTATCCGATGGTTTAAAACATTGTGTTGGTCTGCTTGGCATTGTATCACTTAGGCTTAAGGATAATAGTTGTCTAAATGGTTCTCATTTTGATCAATTGGTTATGGACTTATATTTGAATTGCTTTCTGTTGGAAGTTGCATAGAGAACCCTATATGAAATCTTCAAGTTTTAAATGAAATTATGACAGTGAAATGAGAAAAGCTTTTTCTATGAATGTGTAATGTGAACTGACGCATGGTGTGAATGTGCCATGCTTGTAACTGACGCATGGTGTGAATTTGCCATGCTTGTAACTGACGTGTGAATGTGGCATGCTTGTGAACTGACGCATTGTGTGAATGTGGAATGCTTGTGAACTGACGCATTGTGTGAATGTGGCATGCTTGTGAACTGACGCATTGTGTGAATGTGGAATGCTTGTGAACTGACGCATTGTGTGAATGTGGAATGCTTGTAACTGGAGGAGTGTTCACAATGCTTGTAACTGGAGGAGTGAATGCTCCATACAGTGCCGAGTACTATATATTTTTACCTCTGTTGGCCGCAGATTGCATTGCTCTTTAATCTACTGTTGTTCCACCTCTGCCACGCTTTGATCTTCCACCCAGCCAACTGTATGGAGCCGTCGTCATCAGATGAAGCAGGTTATCTTGAAGACGACGACGACTTTGATCCTACAGAAGTGTTCACAGTGGATGATCTTCTAGCAGAGGATGAAATCTTCCAAGAAATTATAAATGAGATTGCAGATGAACTGAAGGCCGAGAACAATGAAGAATCATCAACTGGAAGTCACCGTCGTCGCCAGCTTAGTGGACCAAGAAGGATCATACCAAGGAATCGGCAATCAGGTCATGATGATCTTGTCGCTAATTACTTTTTCGCAAATCCTATATACACCGATGAGATGTTTCGAAGGAGATTTAGGATGAATAGGCCATTGTTCCTACGCATCGTGCACACGCTAAGAGCTTGGTCTCCTTATTTTACCCAAAGAGCCGATGGAATTGGTAAGCTTGGGCATTCACCCCTTCAAAAGTGCACTGTGGCTATTAGGATGCTGGCTTATGGCACCTCTGCTGATCAACTAGATGAGGTTTTGAAGATCGGTGCCAGCACTTCTTTGAAGATTTTGGGAAAATTTGCTGAAGGAGTCATTGCATGTTTTGGTGATGAGTATCTACGTCCTCCAAGACCCGATGAACTGGAAAAAATCTTAGAAGAAAATGAGGCACGTGGTTTTCCAGGGATGTTGGGAAGCATCGATTGTATGCACTGGGCATGGAAGAATTGCCCAAAAGGTTGGGCAGGCATGTTTACACGTGGTGACAAAGGCGTTCCTACTATGATCCTTGAAGCAGTGGCGTCTCATGATCTTCGTATATGGCATGCCTTTTTTGGTACAGCCGGGTCTCAGAATGATATCAACGTCTTAAACAAATCACCATTGTTCATTGATGCAATAAAAGGCGAAGCTCCTAAGGTACAATATATGGTAAATGGAACACAATATGACATGGGCTATTATCTTGCTGACAAAATATATCCAGAATGGGCGGTGTTCGTGAAAACCGTATCATCTCCTCAGTCGGACAAAGACAAATTATATTCAAAAATGCAAGAAGGGGCGAGGAAAGACGTCGAGTGTGCATTTGGCGTACTGCAATCTCGCTTTGATATTGTTCGACGGCCGTCAAGGTTATGGAAGCAGGGAGACGTTGTCAACATAATGCAAGCTTGTGTTATCCTTCATAATATGATAGTTGAAGATGAGAAGGAATTGGCTAGAGTTTCATTGGATGTGAACGAGAATGCGAGTGCGACGATAGTACTCCCATCTGAAGTGCAAACAGGTGACAACCCTAATCCATGCTTCGCAGAGGTGCT
Source organism: Setaria viridis (assembly GCF_005286985.2). Classification (NCBI taxonomy): domain Eukaryota; kingdom Viridiplantae; phylum Streptophyta; class Magnoliopsida; order Poales; family Poaceae; genus Setaria; species Setaria viridis. The sequence goes on along the minus strand of NC_048267.2, from coordinate 36,900,369 downwards.
TCGAAGGAATTCGGCTATCAGAGCTCGGCCAACACATAGGCAACTCAAGAAGGACCTAATCGAGCATATATGGCAGCGCTATGGACCTAATCGTGCACGATGATGTAATTATATTTAATATATCATTTATGCTTATGACTTTAAACAAATATTGTAATCGCAATCCTCTTTTATTTATATTTGATGTGGTTTTAATCAAATAGCAACACAATGGTACACAAAGTTGTGCTCATGATTGATCTTGGCTATATGCAAAGCATTAAACAACTTGCAGACAGTGAAACAGACTCTCCATTGTATGATTTGTCTGTATAGCTGTCTGTTTGCTAAATTCGAGGTGCTTGCAGACAACCCCTGTCTGTGGACTGTACATGCCCTAACAACGAAACAGGCACAGATAATTTACAACGTAACTAAGAGGCAGTCTTAAGGATTATAATTGAAATTCTAGACTTGATAGCATATGGAAGTTGTTGCACGGAAGGAAAAATTAAGAGACATCACCAAGCAGCAATTAAAATCCATGCGCTCAGGACCTATCTCAATATTTGTACTAATCAGGAAGCCATTGATACTATCTTATCCGCCAGTGCATTGTCAAAGGTGAAATCCTTGCCCTTCATATTGGGTCCAGGAAGGTTGCAATGAGGTAAAAAGAAAGGGCATTCACATTGGTCCTGTACAAGATTTTGCAATGATATATATAAAAAAAAGTGGACATTAATCAACCTTCTTGCACTTCAATTTCTGAAGAATGGCCAGTATAGAACAAAACATAGCATGGTGCAGTGTAATACATAAATCATCATTAGTACACTTTTTTGGGGTTTTGTTTACCTCCAAATGATTTATGCAAAAAAAAATTAGTTTTGTTTACCTCCAATTTATGCAAATGATAGTAGCAGTAGCCTCTCAAGCATTCAGAATATAAGGAGCATAGCTCAGCTAGTTGTGTCCTCGCTAGAGTTATGGGTGGGCCGGTCAGGCTTCTACGAAAAATATATTCATCAGTGAGAGCTCACCCTTTGAAAGATGGTGTAGCCTGCATTCAGAAAATAAGTTTCATTCATGGATGGGAGTATGCGTTCTTTTGATATCACCAAGCAGTCTGTAAAAGAACACAATATAAAACATGTTATCAGGTAGAGCGTGTGAAAATCCAAGGGCAGCTTCGCTCCACAGTAAACATGTGTGACAAAAGGTGCAACAATGGTATATGCACAACAAAAGCAATAGAACTCCATCAGGCTAGAAAAGATGCAATGATCACACCCTGCTAAAAGCCGAGGCATCAGCTAACACATAATCATGTTCAGATGAAATATCTGCTTGGAATCCATTCCAGCCCATGCATCTGCCTAGCTCAAAGAATGAGACAAGCTTCAGTAAGGTACACCCACAATTCATTGACAGTTCCATGCAGGTCAAATGCCAATGGTTGCCAAGCACAGCTCCAAGTGAGGTTTCTGATGTAGAGTAGCAAAGTATTACAATAATTTTACTTCCAGGCAACTGAAAATCCCTTGTCGCATCAATTAGCAAGGCTAGCTTTGGTCATAGATGGCACATGAAGAACCAGATGGGAAAAACCCTCTCAAATATTTCTTTCTGCCCATATCATGTGTCTTTAAGCACTATCTTAATTGAAAGCAACTAAGCAAAAAGAAAAAGGATGATGGGTAGGTACATAACTATCATCGAGTGGGAAAAAATCTAGGTGATGGAGTTTTCCTGTGTACCTGAGGATAGGACATCTTGGAGGCATGTCAGAATTAACAAAACCTAGGAGACAAATCCGGAAATGAAAATTAATACGGAGATCGACTGAAATACAATTACTCTACCCAGATATTGCATTGCCAAATCTAATATCAAACCATCAATGAACACATCTGTGATTAAAAAAAAAAGCATTTACAATGTTATTTCATAGCTTGCTTCGATGCATATATCACTTCCCATTATCCTATAGTGAGCAAACGTATACGAAAACATAGATCTTAGCATGTTTTTGCTCGGGACATGATCTACTTGGAATCAGTAAAATATTTGATTATTGTACAATGAGCAAATGTGTATGAAAACACAGATCTTAACATGTTTGCTCAGAATATGGTATGCATGGAGTCAGTAAAATGTTTCCCGAATGTCTTCCCCCAAAGCTGAAGTCAATTCAGATATACAAATACAAACTAATGCACCAAACTTTCAGTAAAGCCACAAAAGGCATTAAGTTTCAGAGAACGATGAATGACCAAAGGGATTCACCTCTGGCTATTGTCGTCTGCTAGGCTGTTGCATTGCCCTTTGCTGCGCACTTGTGCCACTTTCGCTGCGCTCCTGAGCTGTAAACGGCCTCTGGGCTCTGGCTCTCGTCCTCCGTGTGTCGTGGCTGCTACTTGCCTACTTTGCTGTGCACTTGCGCCACCTTCACTGTGCCCATGCACCGCCAAAGGCCTGGGAGGCCGTGTTGGCGCGACTGGCACCTCCCACACCTTCCTTCCACTGCTTCAAACACCACGTCGCCACGAGAGCATTCTGTCAAACAACTTGCAGGCAGCAATCATGGCGTGAGGAGAAATGCATGTAGCATCAGAAATTGGATAGGATAGATCATAACAAGGTACCAAAGAAGGGGACCAGGGGGCGTTTGCCTGCACCTCGTCGCTCCCGTGGACCAGGCATGGCGGCGTTTGCCTGCTGCTCCGTCCACACAACTGAGGACGAGGGAAACAGTCAAAGAGATGGCCAAGCAGACGTGCCACGGGAAGGGAGGTTGTGTCGCGGGAAAAGGAGGCAGCGGGGCTAGCACGCTTTGGAAAGGGAGGCGGTGGCGATTGCCAGAGCCCGGAGGGGAAGAGGAGAGCGGAGCGACTCTGGGCGACAAGATGAGGTGACGATGCTGCATGTTGGTCCGCCTGGATTGGGGATTAGGGCCGGGGCCGCCACGGCAGCGGCGATGTCGAGCAGAGGGAGGGGAAGGGGTAAGCGCGGTCGACTAGTAGGACGATGTGAGCGGGAGTCACGGCGTATTGCGTGGGCGGCTGACAACGGGAGGGGAAGCGCCGGGACGGAGCCGAGGGCGACTGGGCGAGGGAGAACGGCGAGAACGGGATCCATTTTTTTTTCCGTGCATGACCGGGAGAGCCTTCCGGCCAACCAGGAAGCGACATGTGGACCTGCACAGAGCAACAAAACAGCGGTGAAAAAAATGGGCCGTTAAAATCCGATCGCAGGGTAAAAAAAATAATTAGGCTAACGTGGCTAGCGCGGTTAATCTTGAAGCTTGCCACGACTCATATGTTTAAAATTCGCAGCCCTACTCGGTACTCGCAAAGTCGCAAGCACCAGCGCGCTCCGCGCCCGTGACGAGCCACGAGCCCTGCGCAGGCGCCGCGCCGTCCAAGCGTCTCAGCCTCTCGGACTCGGTCCTCGGAGTCGGAGCGGCGCGCTCCCCCCACGGGGAAAGCCGAAAGCCCGTCGTGTCGTATGCTCGCGGTGTGCGTGCCTGTGCCTCAGTGCCTCCCTTCCCTAGTTCCCTCCCACGTTCCCATCCCTGCGCGGAGCCGCCCCGCGCCAAGGGGAGATCACGCGACCGCCTGGGCGCCTTGTCTCCTTGCTCCCGCTTATTTGTCCCCGAACCCTTGCTTCGCGCTCGTCTGCGTGCGCGTGCCATTTATGTGCTAGCACTCGCTGTAAAAGCCGAAGCGGAGGGGCGACACATTGCCACCTGCAGTCCTACCGCTACAGTCACTCGTATTGGTCTCACCGTCTCACTGTCTCAGGCGTTTCTTGGCGCCGCGCGCGGAGAGGGCGCGGGAAGGGAGGGAGGGAGGGAGATGGACGCCGAGGCCGGCGAGGCGGGGGAGGCGTCGACGAGCGGCGCGGCGGTGCCGTTCGGCAGGTCGTCGTCGCGGCTCGGCGGGCCCGGCGCCGAGAGCTTCGACGGCGCGCTCAGGGTACGTCGAGCGGCTCGTGATTTTTGCTCGGTGGCGCCGTCTCGCGTCACGCGCTTGTGGTAAAGCTTACGGGTTGGTGAGGTTTTGGTCGTGCAGGAGCTCAAGGATCTCCGGTCGCAGCTGCACGAGGCCGCGGACTGCTGCGAGAAAGCGTTCCTCAAAACCGAGAAGAAGAAGCTGTAAGCCCAACGCAGAGCTTATCCCCTTGCTTTAGCTTTAGCTACTCTAGCGAACACGTTGTTAATTTTCGTTTTCCGTAGAATTATTGAGTGTGTGCCTTTTTTTTCGTGAATTGAAGGATTCTGGAGGGTACAAAGAGCTACATCTGCGATGCAGTCGTAGCTGTGGTTGATCACTTGGGGACTGTTTCGTCCAAGCTTGAGCACAAGCTGCAGGAGAAGACTGACGTCACACAGGCAGAACGAAAGATCAACTTCTTGAAACAGGTCGGAATTCTCTTTGCTTGCAAACTGGAATAATGATTAATGTACTCTAATTTCCAACTGGAGTACTCGTTACTTCAGTGATCTTCAGATTAGAGACTTAATCTCTTCTCTGTCACTACAATTTAGGAAGTCCCAGGCGCAGCTGATAGGATAGTGATAGTTTTTTTTCCCGGCCATTTGCTCTGCATTTGTTTCAAGTATCCTGTTCTCTGTAACAAACCCTTCTCCACACAATACAACGGGCACAAGGTTCATTAAAAAAAGGTAAAATAGGCATTTTGATCTTTCAACTTTGCTCAAGGGTCAAATTCGTTGCTCAACTTTCAAATCGGCCAATCTAGTCCCTTAACTTTGATTTTTGATCAAAATCATCCTTATGCTTATATAGTGCTTCATATTACATGTGACTAATACAAAAAGTCTTTTTTACCCCTAACTTCTCAATTTCCGTTGGCATTGTGAGGAGTATTTAGATCATTAAGTAAAAACTGCTGCAAGCGAGCAAGCGTACGTACATGGCTAGATGATCAGATTTATAAATTAATTAGTGCTCGCTTGCTTGCTTGTTTATGACAATGCGGTCGAGGTAGTGATGATGAGTACAGTAGTGTTACCAGCGGTACTATACATGGTCATGACTTGTGAGAGACTGATCGATTATGAGATGACGTCATGTGATGCATATATGTAATTAATGCATGCTGCACGCGTATGGACCGCTACGTTGTCTACTTATCTTCAATTACATTGTGCGTGCAATCGTCATTGTCAATGAACGATGGCATGCTGCATCTGCACAGCATCTGCATCTGCATCGTGCTTCTCTCATAGATCTTAAAAAGTTCTCTCATAGTTTATTGTGACTTCCAATGAACGATGACCAAATGAGATCTCAATGATTCACTGAATTTTCTGTGCTCTGTTCATGGCACCAGAGGCTTTTGACATGCGAACAGTATGTCACTTCCCGGAAGCTTTTGACTGTGCGAGGAGATCCTGATGCCATTCAATATCATCGTCGTTACATCTCACAATGTAAAGCCTCTTAATTCTGCTTGCATATCACTTAGTATAAATACATGATTGCAACTGCAGCATACCTACGTAAAATTGAGTTGAGTTTAGCACATATTCATGTCTAATTTATCCACGTATTTTATGAAGTTTGTAATCCTATGGTCAGATGTCATTCCTGTCTGAAGTCACACATGCTTAGTACTGAGTCAGGGATCATGCAAATAGTAAAGAAGGATTGCATAATTTGATGCTTGAACAGTGTACCTTTTATTTGGTGTCATTTGGTTCGATTCTTACAAAATTATCTGGTTCATGGATAGCTATGGTTGCATCGATATTGTTCTAATTGCTGCTATTTTTTTCGACAGCTGTTCAATGGACCAAACAGGAAAATGGTGCTAGCTCGAGGTCTATTCTCACTACTTGTTAGTTACTTAGTTTTGATCATTTCATTTATATATTTTCTATGTAAAGTATGCATCACTTAATAGTTTTTTCAATATTTGTTTACAGTAAAAATGGTCTGGAAGTTCTGAAAGTTACTGGCCCAAAACTATCTGGAGCTGGCCTCACTCTCAAACCTTATGATGTTCAACCATCAACTGGTAATAATGAAATATAGTATTGGTGGCGGCATGTTTATATGAAATTTTTTGGTTATATAGTATGTAGCGTTGTTCCTGTTGTGTAATCCCTTATGTCCTTATCGTTTTCTTCTTTCTTTTGAAGCATGAACCTGAAAAGTTTTGATAGTTACTAGTATCTGAATCAGTTGACTTATCAAAATCCTTACTAGGGAAAGAACATACCACGGCATCTGCAAGTTTTGATGACAGCCCAAGGACCCTAAGAAGGTCATTTTCTTTTAGAGTAGAGGTATGTTTAGATTCTATGTACATAAAGCTGGTGTTTGATAAGTGTAAGATATTTCTATCTTTTCTATGTACATAAGTTTTATGGACATTACATCGTATAAACAGCACCAAATCAATCAAAAGCTTTCTGAAAGTGTGTAAAGATATCTGTGACAACTTATCTTGACCAGAAGAATTTTTTTTTGGAACTTTTTTTTCAGGATGTTCACATTATTCTAGGTGATGACAAGAAGAAGGCCAATCATGGGAGTAACATCTTGTCATTTCTCAAGAAAACTAGGCGGCATGCATAACCTGATAAACCTCCAAAAGGCAACGGGATAGCGTAGCAGTACTCTCTCTGTTTTTTTTCCCGGATTGTGTAGCGGTAGTAGAAAGTACTGAACGAATTTGTTCAACGAACTTAAGGCTTGTTTGGCTCCCACGTGCTAAAGTTTAGCACATGTCACATAGGATGTTTGGATACTAATTAGGAGTATTAAACATAGACTAATTATAAAACTAATTGCACAGATGGAGTCTAATTCGCGAGATAAATCTATTAAGCCTAATTAGTCCATGATTTGACAATGCGGTGCTACAGTAACCATTTGCTAATGATGGATTAATTAGCCTGAATAGATTTGTCTCGCGAATTAACCTAGGGGTTCTGCAATTAGTTTATATTTAGTCCTCCTAATTAGCATCCGAACTCCGATTTGACACGTTTAGCAACCGGTTATCGAAACACCCAATTTATTATTAGTAGGTCCTCGGCATTCTTTGAAACATGTGTCAAATTATTCGTTTAGTCGTATAGTTAGGAAAAGAGATTACTAGCACCGGGAAGATGTCCAATTGGCCACTGGCAGTTACGTGTGTTTTTGAGCTTTGTACAAGAGCAGCGAAAAGGCACACGAGCGTGTCCATTTTGTCAACTAGATACGTCGTCATGCAGCTACCTTGTCGTTACCGCAGCAGAGAGCAGGTGGTGGGATTCTTCGAGGTTGCTGATCAATGTCCAAAGCCACGACGGCGCGACACCGAGCAATAGTTCGCTCTAGGCGCAAGGCATGAGCAGAGTAGAGGCAGAGCCACACTGGAATGAGCTTATTACATCGTCATCCCATTCAAGATCAGCACCGTCGTCGGCTGCACTGCACGCCCCGCGCGCACAACTACCGTTCAATCCCTAACTGCCTGTCCGCTGGCCTCTCCCGGCACGCAGACACCATCTTGTTATCGGCCTATTAGCTTTAGAACTTCAGTTAGTAAAGCATCCTGCAGATCTCGCACGTAATTCTTCTTTGTTCCCTTCCCCTTCATGCCAACCCTCAAGCCTGCAAAAACAAGGGCTTTCAAGCTTGAAATCCACCAGTTATTCAATTCCCGTGCTCTAGCCATAGGCTTCCGGGCATCATTGGCGGCCTCCGGCCAGCAGCAAGGCGAGCTCTGCTCCAGCGCCGGGCAAATGGGATCCAGTCGACCACCACCCCGCACCCAGGACTTCTTCCCGGCTCCGGCGCTCTCCCTCTCGCTTGTCCGTCGCCGCCGATCGACTGCTCTCTCCATCTTCTCTCACAAAAAACAGAGCAACAGAGCATGGCAGCACAAACCGTTCGTGCGTGCGTTCATGGGCGTTCGGAACACGCATGACTTGTGGCATCTTCTTGACATGTCGTTTTGTTTTTTCGCTGTGCTTGTACGTGCAGGCGGTTGCCTTTGGCCGGAACGAACCGGCGGCGTCTGGTGGAGAGGGAGTGGAGGCAGGCGACGAGGGCGATGGCGGGATCAGACTACGGCAAGGTGAGGCGGCGGAGATCAGCAGCGAGAACACGGGGCCGGGGAGCCAGTCCGGCGGTGCGTGGTCCGGCGGGGAAGAAGCAGCGGGCCATGGAGACGGGGGTGGCAACAAGAGGAGGAAGAGCTACCACAGGCACACCGCTGAGCAGATCAAGGCCATGGAGGCGTGAGTTCTCGTTCTCGTTCTTCATGGTCGCGATGCACGTTGGCACGTTGCTCGTGTTGAAATTTCTCCCATGGCGTGTGCGCGTGCATGCCCAACACGACGAGGGTTTCCTATGCGCGCGTGTTTCTTGGGCCGGCCTGACAAGGCCATGGGCTACACAGGTCCAAAAGCCCAGGAGAAGAGAAGCGAGCCCAGTAGCAGTATAGTTCACTCTTTGGGGCTTCGTAGCAATTTTTTTTATATGAGGTAGCAGATTAGTGCTAAGCTGAGGTGTTCTTCTGAATGATCGAATGGCCAGGGTATTCAGAGAGTCCCCGCATCCAGACGAGAAGCAGCGGCAGCAGCTCAGCCAGGAGCTCGGCCTCTCTGCACGCCAAGTCAAGTTCTGGTTCCAGAACCGGCGAACTCAGATCAAGGTAACCGTAGACATGCATGCTGCGCCTCTGATTACACATGTTCTGCAAGCAGACTGATCCCAAGGATCCGAACGGGTACTTGGTTAACTCGCGGCTCAATCTGTTCAGGCAACCCAGGAGCGGCACGAGAACTCGCTGCTCAAGTCCGAGATGGAGAAGCTCCAGGAGGAGAACCGCGCCATGCGAGAGCTCGTCAAGAAATCGCCACGCTGTCCAGGCTGTGGCGCCGCCGCCGCGAGCACCGAAGAGCAGCAGCTCCGGCTGGAGAACGCCAAGCTCAAAGCCGAGGTCCGCATGCGCCACCAAGTCACCAACTCTTTCGCCTCTGCTGTGTCTGTGTGTGCGTGGATGCAAACTGACATCGACACGGTGCAAACTATTCAGATAGAGAGGCTGCGCGGGACGCCGGGAAACACCACCACCGATGCGGTCGCCTCCCCGGCCTCGCCGTCGTGCTCCGCGCAGGCCATCCAAATCAAGAGCAGGAGCTCAGTCGAAGGGGACGTCCACGGCGGTGGCCTCTTGGGGCGCGACAAGACGAGTATCCTGGAGCTGGCCGGCCGCGCGCTGCACGAGCTGGCGACGATGTGCTCCTCCGGGGAGCCGCTCTGGGTGCGCAGCGCCGAGACCGGCCGCGACGTCCTGGACTACGACGAGTACGCGCGGCTGTTCCAGCGCGGCGACGTTCCCGGCGACCAGCGGCCCGGGTGGTCTGTTGAGGCGTCAAGGGAAACCGGTGTTGTTTACCTCGACACGACGCGGCTCGTGAATGCTTTCATGGATGTGGTATATCAGCAGTCTTCGCATAGCCTTTTCGTTACTCTGAGAGTGTGTTGAGACAGTGACTTGTACACAGTACACTTGATCACTGAAATTTCGACTCTGATTTCTTTTCGTGCAGAACCAATGGATGATGCTATTTCCTACCATGATCTCGAAGGCCGCGACGCTGGGTGTGATCCAAGTAATCGAGAACGATGACCAAGACGGCGTCGTGCAATTGGTAATCCAAGACGTTCTAATCTCCTCCTGATCGAGGAACCATCTATCTAAATTCTGACCGATTGATGGCCTCAGATGTTCGCAGAGGTCCAGACGCTGACACCGCTGGTACCAACAAGGGAGTTCAACTTCCTTCGTCACTGCAAGAAGCTTACTGCTGACAAATGGGCCATGGTCGATGTCTCCGTCGACGACGTTGAACCGGAAGCACAGACGACGTCGTCGACGGCTTGCAAGTGCTTGAAGAAGCCCTCGGGGTGCGTCGTAGAAGAGCAGAGCAACGGCCGCTGCAAGGTAACGCGATCCCATAACACGACATGGTGACGGAATCACTGGCCGTTCCAACCGAATTGCACCGTGGAAGAAGTGCTAAGGGTTCATCTGTTCGTGTGCGAACCAGGTGACCTGGGTGGAGCACGCCACATGCCGCAACGCCGCGGTTCCGTCCATGTATCGGTCAGCGGCCGCGAGCGGCCTGGCGTTCGGCGCGAGGCGCTGGGTGGCGGCGCTCCAGCTCCAGTGCGAGCGGATGGTCTTCTCGGTGGCGACCAACATTCCGGCAAGGGACTCGAGCGGTAAAAGGAAACCCCGTTGCTAAAATCGTCCAGCATGGTCGATGGGCGACGGCCAACTTGATTGAAATCACGGGATCGCTCGTGCAGGCGTCGCCACACCGGCGGGCAGGAGGAGCGTCCTGAAGCTGGCGCACCGGATGACATCGAGCCTGTGCCGCGTCATCGGCGGATCGCGGGACCTGGCGTGGAGCCGACCGGCGTCGAACCGCGGCGGCGGCCAGGGCGACGGCGTCCGGATGACGTCGCGGAGGAACATCGGCGACCCTGGCGAACCGCGGGGGCTGATCGCGTGCGCCGTGCTGTCGGCGTGGCTGCCGGTGAACCCGGCGGCTCTCTTCGACTTCCTCAGGGACGAGTCGCGGCGCCACGAGTGGGACGTGATGCTGCCGCCCGGGCGACCCGTTCAGAGCTGCGCCAGCGTGGCGAAGGGGAAGGACCGCCGCAACTGCGTCACGGCATACGTAAGTTTCAGCTCGTCTCAGACGGAATGAACCAACCACAACCGGTCATGTCATCTCATGTCAGTCAGATGCTACTCTTTCTCTGAAATGCCAGGCCGCGAGATCACCCGCGGGAGAGCAGGGCAGCGAGTGGATCCTCCAGGACAGCAGCACCAACCCCTGCGAGTGCACCGTCGCGTACGCGCCGGTCGACGCGGCGGCCCTGCGGCCGGTGATCGACGGGCACGACTCGAGCGGCGTGGCCCTGCTGCCGTGCGGCTTCGCGGTGATGCCGGACGGCCTGGAGCCCAGGCCCTCGGTGATCACGTCGAGGAAGGGGGAGGAGGAGAGCAGGGCGGCGGCAGAGGCGGGCGGGTCGCTGGTCACCGTGGCTTTCCAGGCGCTGGCCAGCTCGTCGCCGACGGCGGATGATGCGCTTCCGCCGGACTCCGTGGAGGCCGTGGCGGGCCTGGCGTCGTGCGCGCTGGGCAACATCAAGAAGGCGATGCGGTGCGAGGATTGCTGATTTACCTTTACCGGAAATACGATGTCACACTGCGGGCGCGAGTGGAAATCTTGTTGAATTGCATAGGGTCTGCTGGTTCCTACAGAACATGCATATACTTGCAAAAAACGTGTGCAGCTAAAGGATGTGATAGATACATACTTGGAACATGTTGAATCCTGTGACGACTCAATACCCCCGTTTCTTCTCCAGGTACGGCCGCCGCACCGCCGTGGGCACGACGTCGACCTCCCAATCGTGTGCCCCACTTGCGCACGGATCAGCGGTTGCGGTTCGCCAAAGATATGCGCCGCCGGCACACACCACAACAACAAACCGCAAATAATGTGGAGGATGGAGCTCACCGTTGCCGGCACGTTACGCTTTCTTCCAAAAAAATAAGTACAAAAATGTCATCCTGCCACGCCGACTCCACGCCGCCACGTCAGCAGACGGCACCGAACAAAGACTGGCGCGCACGCACACGGCGCCACAGCGCGGCCACGAGTACGCCGCTCCCGAAACCAGCCGTCCACGTCACTCCCCCGGGCCGCGCCCGCGCCCGCCGTTTTATACGAGACCCGGCGGCCGCCACCCGGATCGCGCAGGCGCGCACACCGTTCCCCACGTCCCCTCTTTGTGCCGTGCTCTCGGTTCCCCCGCCCCGCGCCAGGCACGAGCACGCGCCGCGCACCGGATGGCCCCTGCTAGCGCGCGCGCGGCGCAGGCACAGCCGCAGCAGCCCAGCGCCGACCGAAGGTTAAGTACGCTGGTGGGGCACCTGCTGCCTTCCTCCCCACGAAGAACAGCAGCAGACACCTCCGCTACCACCCTCGAATCGTTCCCCACCATGGCGTCGCAGGGATCCTCCGTCTTCGCCGCCCTCGCGCAGGCCCCCGAAGACCCCATCCTCGGAGTAAGGCCCCTCTCCCCGCGCCTTGCCTCGCCTCGCCTCCCCGCCTCCTTCCTCTTCCCCCGGCGATCTCGCGCACTGCTCGGCTGTCGCTGTCGGAGTGTCGGTCGCCTGGTTTCGGCGCGATCGCGCGGCCTCGTGGGTTTGCTCGGCCTGATCGGTGCTTGTTTGGTGCTTGGCGTAGGTGACGGTCGCGTACAACAAGGATCCCAGCCCCGTGAAGGTCAACCTCGGCGTCGGCGCCTACCGGACCGAGGTGAGTGGAGTTTGGGGATTTGATGTGAACCTTCTATGGCCCCTTATGCTTTTTTGGTGGGGATGGATTTTGACGCCCCTGTTTGTGTTCTGATCCGTGCAGGAAGGGAAGCCCCTCGTGCTGAATGTTGTCAGGCGCGCCGAGCAGATGTTGATTAATAATCCGTAAGTCTTCTGTGAAATTCAGATCATCCGTATGTGATCGTGCCTCTGGGATTATTGAAATTTCAGGCTTCAAGTTCCTGCGTCCTCCCAAGTTTACTAAAACAAAAATGGATTTAATTAGTCACTGGATCTAACATCTGGATAATGCGCATCTTAGTTTGACTAATACTTTCGTTAACCGCAATAATTATTGACTCATGTCCAGTGCTCTGTAATTTTAGGTGACCTTTCTGTTCTACCGTATTTTTTTTTCTGTTTCTACTGTTTGAGCTACTACATCTTAGAATTTTTTTTCTTTTTCTGTCTTACCACTGGGTCCGCTCTGTTGTACTTTTGTGTAAGATTATTCTTCAGTCGACTTTGCAATTGCGTGTATCGCTTTCCCTCTACTCCTTTATCGTTACTTGGACCACTGTATCTCTGCAGATGATCTAGGTACCTGGAAAATTGACCTCAGTTTTGTTTTTTTGGGTCTCCGGTCGTGTCTATACACTTCTGCGTGTGAAAAACTGTCAGCGTGGAAATTTACGATATCTTGGAGATGTTTCTTAAACATGATTTTCTTCTTATGTCTAGGTCACGTGTGAAGGAGTACCTACCAATCACCGGTTTGGCTGAATTCAATAAGCTGAGTGCTAAGCTTATCTTTGGTGCTGACAGGTATTTTTCGTGAGATTTATCTACCCATTCCTCTCGTTGGTGATATTTATAGGTCAACTGCTCCCGTTGGTGATATTTTTGGGTCAACTGTGAATTCTTAGTGTTGAAGTCTGACTACATAAAATTTCTACCTACTTGGCTACTTGTTGTGTTTCATCTCTGTTTTTTGGTTACTTTAGAAAGTTGATTGTGTTTTTTGTCAAATGGATCAGTCCTGCTATCCAGGAGAATAGGGTTACTACAGTGCAGTGCCTATCAGGAACTGGTTCTTTAAGAGTGGGAGGTGAATTTCTTGCAAGGCACTATCATGAGGTATAGAAACTCTCCTGTCTCCTTTCTATTTTGCTTCTCCACTTGATTGTAGTGCATGATAAATCATACAAATTTCTTCTAGCGCACTATCTACATCCCACAACCAACCTGGGGAAACCACCCAAAGGTCTTCACCCTATCAGGATTGACTGTTAGGAGCTACCGCTACTATGATCCTGCAACCCGTGGTCTTGACTTCAAAGGTAACTTTAATTTTTCATGCTGCTAGGTCTTTAAAGAAAAATACCACTATGATCTGAAAGCCTGCTACTATACTTCAATAATGCAAGTACAAGATCGAGGCACTTTCACACTGTATTATATATTTCATATTTGCAAATTGCGTCATGGCTGTGTCATTGATTCAGGATCTGTTTTTTACAGGACTCTTAGAAGACCTCAGTTCTGCACCTTTAGGATCAATTGTACTGCTGCATGCTTGTGCCCACAACCCTACTGGAGTTGATCCTACCATTGACCAGTGGGAACAGATTAGGCAGCTCATGAGATCAAAATCGTTGCTTCCGTTCTTCGACAGTGCTTACCAAGTATGTAGACGAACCTGATCTGAAATTGATTGACATTGAAAAAATACATCTGGTTGTCTGGTGTCACCTTTCATTCATATAATTTGTTGATTTTTGTTCACTTGACAGGGCTTTGCGAGTGGAAGTCTTGACAAAGATGCTCAGTCAGTGCGCATGTTTGTTGCTGATGGTGGTGAATTGCTCATGGCTCAGAGCTATGCTAAGAACATGGGATTGTACGGAGAGCGTGTTGGTGCTTTGAGCATTGTAAGAGATCTTCACTTTAGCTCTTGTTGATTTCACTTAGTTCTATGTCTTGAACTCAAGTTGTTGGCATCTTGCTCTGGTGTTCAAAGATTATTATACAACATGTAACCCAGAGACCAGAATCATCTTTGCCTCATTTTTGGAGATGATTAATGTAACTTCCAATCAAGTAAATCTCAGCAATGCTATAGGATTGGTTGGTGCATGAAAAATTTTGTCGCAGGTGTTCAAATTTGCCTCTATCTCTTACATGTCACTTGAATATGCCAGTTCATATAGTTATTAGCTGTTTTATTATGGAAGATAAGAATTAAGTATATTCTTGTGGACAGTTTAGATTGTCAGTCACTGATGACTACAATTTTAGCCTTTAGCTAGGATTAAACTCTTTCGCATCTCTGCAGCATTACATTGATGTGGAAATTACTAGTCATCAATGTTACAGAGGACAATTGTTTCTTTCCATCTGTTCCAAAATTATCTGACTACTAATTACTATAAGTTTTAACTGTTGGACTTTTATGCCTAATTTTTGAAAGTGGATACTTTTTGTACATTGTACATCTGAACAATCTTTTATACCTCAGAAGGTCATATTCATTTGCAATTCATGTTTCAGGTATGTGGAAGTGCTGATGTGGCTGTTAGGGTTGAAAGTATACTCAAACTTGTGATTAGGCCTATGTATTCAAACCCTCCTCTTCATGGTCCCTCTATCGTGGCGACTATACTCAAGGACAGGTAACATTCTTGTCTTGCAATGACATAATTATGGGTGGATCCGAAGAACGATATGATGTGCTCAGTTACTGTTCATTGATTTATTTATTTTTCTACATGTTTTAGTGAGATGTTCAACGAATGGACTCTGGAACTGAAGGCCATGGCTGATAGGATAATTAGCATGAGGCAGCAGCTATTTGATGCGCTGAAATCCAGAGGTACTAGTTTTTGGCTACTCCTGTCTCCTCTTTGTCTGCAGTATGATTATGTTCTATGCTAAGTGACTTGGCAGTTTTTTCCCCTTAGCATTTCTTTCATGATCTTGTATTGAAACTATGCAACTTGGTGTGGTTGCCCTTTCTTTGCCCTGGATTGATGCTGTTGCTTATTTGGCAAATACGTAATTATTGCTGCAACAAAGATCCTCTTGGCTTGTCAACAACTATTTTACAAAATAACGGAGCTTCCTCTTTCTCACTTTCTCATTTGATTTAAGTAATTGAATCTGACCTTATCATGTTGAATCAATCAATGTGAAGTATTTGGGGTGCACTGTTGATCTGTGCTGAGAATGTTCTCATAGATTATGAATTGAAAATCTTACAGCGGGCTAGTGGTGCCTTAGTTATAATGATACTCCCTCCAGTTCCAAATTATAGGTCGTTTTGGTATTTCTAGGTGCATAATTTTTGCTATGCATTTAGATAGTCTGTCTAGATGCATAATGATGTCTATGAACCTAGAAAAGCTAAAACAACCTACAATTTGAAACAGAGGGAGTATTTAGTAACAACCCTGCTGTAAGAGTTTTTCCAACTTTCATGTAATCACAACCCTGTAAGACATTTTCATGCTGCCTCCTCTTTAATGACATAGCAGTGCTCCTGTTGGTCTTTCAAAGAAAAAAAATGCAGTGAAAGGTTAAATGTTACATTTGCTCTGCACTAGTCCAGAAATTGTGATTATTCAATGTCCTTTTCCTTTCTGTTGTCTTTCTTCGAATAAAAAAGGTTTCTGGCCCTATCAGTCCATCACAAGTTTCTAAGTCTTGTTGGTAACATGCAGGAACGCCTGGAGATTGGAGCCACATCATTAAGCAAATCGGGATGTTTACTTTCACTGGGCTCAATAGCGATCAAGTGGCCTTCATGAGACAAGAATACCACATTTACATGACATCAGACGGGTAAATGCCTAATTCTATTTTTTTACACAAGTTTATAGCTGTACTCTTGTTTTCTTAGTGTAGTTACTACTTAATACTAATACTACTGACAATCGATAATGTTGGATTTCCCCTTATCCTAATTGAATAGTTTATAGAAATATAACTACAAATCACTTGGACACTTTGGTGTTAATAGTGAACTACAATTCAGCAATCTTGATCCGCACTATTGGACATTGATCTATTGACTAAATTGTTTCTCTGACCACCCTGATAGGGAAATTCCAACTAACACTGCCATACTGGCAACATGTATAACTTCTTGCAGGAGGATCAGCATGGCTGGTTTGAGCACGAGGACTGTGCCCCATCTTGCAGATGCCATACACGCTGCAGTTACTCAACTGAAGTGAATGGCGGCATATCTTCTTCCTCCATGAATAAAATGTCCTGAGGATTCAGCTAGTGGTATTTACTGGCAGACCTCCTGTAATTTCCCTTTGCAGTAGACATTGTTTGGCTCTTTATTGGGGCAGTTTTGTACTGACGGATTCAAAGATTATCGTGCATTGGGAACTCCTAATAAAAAGACGCACATGCAATGTTTTTGCTGCATCAGTGCCAAGTATTTATCCTACAACGGCCTATAGTAATTTTGTGAAGCTGCTCTCTGCCTGTTGTATGCTTCCTCTGCTCAGCGGTTATCTAGTTAGTACTTCTTGCTGCTTGCTCGAGTGATAGCTAATGATAAAGATATGGTGCTAGAATTTACTCCGTGCTTGCAGTAGTCTATAGTCGTGGTATTCAGCACTTGTGTTCCTTTGCAAGGTGCCGCTTGGGCTCAGTTTATGGCTTGAAAATGGACGAGACAATTTCCGTGCTTCTGTATTTTGCACTGATTATTCGTCATCTCACATCTGTGAACTGAATGGTCCAGGTAGCTCTAAATTCTCTCTATTTATTGATGGCTCTGATACAGTGTTCAATCCCTTAAACCATAGTACATGAGGGAGTCGCTTGCCTGCAAAATCAGGAAGACCACACGGCGGGCTACTCAAGATAGAGCCCAGTTTGATCCAAAATATATACTATGTACACTACTACCACACACACGATACATGCAAAATCTCGTGTCGTGCCGCGCCGTCTCTAATGGCGACCTGAGGGGCTTCTGTTCCCGCTGAGGAAGTCCAGCTTCTCCATGTACGTCTGCTTCAGGTTGGTCATGATGTTGGGCAGCTTCATCAGCCTGCCGTCGTCCTGCGCCGCCGGCAGCTCCGGCGGCGGCGGGGGCGAGCAGTCGTCGTTCCTCCCCTCCGAGTCCCCGGTCCAGCCCATGAAGTCCAGCAGGGTCGTCCCGCTCGCGTCCTCGCCGACCTCCTGGGGGTCACGGCGTCCGGCGGCGGCGGCGGCGTCCTCCGCCGGTGGCGGCGCGTCCCTCTTGGCCTTCTCCCTCGCGAGGTTGTCGGCCTGGATGACGTCCTCTATCCGGGACATGACGTTGAACGCCAGGCTCTCCAGCACCCTGGAGTAGCTCTCCAGCAGCGCGAACCCGACGTCCTAATAATAGTGGACACGGCGATGTGTGTGTGTGTTAGTACACAAGACCTGCAAGAGATTACCACCAGGACCAGCACACACAAAGCGCCAGCATGCTCACCCTGTTCTCTTGGATCTTGGCGATGTCGAGCGTGGACTGCGGGATGCCGGGGAACCTGTGCTTGATGATGAGCAGCAGCGTCTGCGCCCGCTCCTCGAACTGCTCCCTCTTCTCCTGGCTGACGGCGGAGCCCCACGAGGACTTGCCGTCCTTGTTGTGCACCTTGCGGTTCCAGATGATGACCGACGCCTCGATCCGGTCCTTGAGGTCCAGGATCTTGTGCTCCGACGTCAGGTCCACCGTCGACAGGAAGTCGTCCGGGTCGAACTCCACGTCCGTGATGATCCGGTACAGCGCGTCCCCGAGGCTGGCCCTCCCGTTCTGCCACAGCCACGAAAAAGGTTTGTTTCAGAAAAGATTCAATTCATATGTTGTTCTATTTGCGCATCGCTGATCATGTACCTTGGGGAGCGTGTCTATGTACGTGTCCGGGATGTTCATCTCCATGAGGCAGTTGGCGTTGATGGCCATGGCCGCCTTGAGCACCTGGTTCACCAGCTCCTTCTGGTGCAGGAGCCAGCCTCTGGAGGTCTTGGACAGCCCGGCGGGGGGCACCTTCACGATCGGGATCCACCACTTCTCGTCAGACCTCTCCTCGTTCTCGCTCTCCGAACACGAGTCGCGCTTCACGTACCAGAACTCTTTGCGCTCCTTGAAGTTGTCCAGGTAATCCTGACCACGGTCAAACAACAACTCGTTGCATCAGACTTTCTTTCAGAAAATGCGTGCTCCACACTGAGTTGTAGCGATTGAAACATGGCACGCGTGGACTGTGCTCACGAGAAGCATCGTATCGAGTTTGCGCAGCGCCGGGATGTTCGCCTGGAGATCCCGTCTCTGCTGCGTCCCCATCACCTGCGACGAGCAGAACAGAGTGTTAGAACCGGAGTGGAAGAAGCTCGATCTGGGAATGGCAATGCGGGTGGTGGTTGAACCTCCATTTCGGTGCCGTTGTCCAGGACTTGTTTCTTGGCGACGAACTCGACGATGTGATCGGCAACGGAGAGAAGCCAGCCGACCTCTCTCTTCCACCTCGCCTTCCTGTCCGGCGCCATGGGCTCCAGCTTCCGTTGCTCGCCGAAGACAGAGGCTTCAGGTGAATGAAAAAAGATCGTGCTCTTCGCAGTGAGTTTTCCGGTTTCGACATGAGATCGCAATACTACTTTGCCAAGTCACCTGCGAGGTTGGTGACGGCGTTGGAGAGGGCGAGCGCGGAGGGCACCCCTTTCCCGGACCCGGACATGTCCTCCCCGAGCAGCAGCTTGGCGAACTTCTCCTTCATCTGGTCCATCTCTGCACGCAACGCCACCACCTGACGCCTCGTCAAAACCGGCAACGCGACCGGCTCGACGCACCGACCCAAGCGATCTCGACTTACCGGAAGGTCCCCCGCTCTGCTCGGCGAGGCGCGACTTGGGCGCGCCGCTGTCCTTCTCGAGCACGGCGCCGATCTTGAGCGGCTCGCCCGACGGCTCCGTGTTGGACCCCTGGCTCCGGAACATGAGCTCGTCGTCGGCCGGCTGGCCCCGGTCCTCCTCCTGCACCATGCTCTGCGACCGCCGCACCGAGCTCCGCCGCTCCAGCTGCGCCCCGGCGCTCGCCGCCATGCACGATCGATCTGCCGCGTTGACGCCACAGCCGGCACTCCATCATATACCCGGCGGCAGCCCCATGACAGCGGCAACAAAAGGACTCGCTCGACGGCGGGCCATAGAAAGGGAGGGAGGGAGGGAGGGATCACCATGATGCCGTCGTACCTGTAAAGGGTGCAGCTTTCGGGGCCTCGAGCGGAGCGCGTGTGTCGCCGGAAAAGGATGAGCTAGCCAAGATTGTGCGCCGGAATGATTAGCTTCGAATAATGGACGATTCCTGTGGGTCTCGGCAATCCATGAATCGGTTTCGATGGATCGTCATCTATCCTGTCCGAAAAGGGGAGGCCCCGGGCCGGTGGCGAAGGGGAAGAGAGGAGTATAATTAGGGAGTGGCACTCGCTTTATTATTAGAAAGCGCCTGCCATTCTTAGCCTCTGTCCCTCCCTACTAGTGCTTCTCTTATTGAACGGTCCAGGAGTGGGGTTGGATGGAGCTAGACGAAGAAGACGAAAGCCCTCTCACTCACTCATCTTGCCGCATCGATGCGCCGTCTGGTCTCCTTTGTACAACCATGCATACAAAGCACGGTCTCCTTGTGGTTCTCTCATTGAACGCAAGCACATGCTATCCTTTTATGTCCCTGGATGAAGCAACTGTTGTGGCGAGAAACTGAGGTACCATGGGAGAGCAGAGAGACAATCTGGTCAACCTCGCCTTTCTGGAATGTGTGATCTCTTCACGTAACAGTTGCTGGCTTGCTGCAACAGAAGCCAACAGTTTAGCAAGATCGTACGCTTCCATTGAATAGCCTCAGTTGCAGGTACCAATAACGCCATCAATATATGTTCACGTCACTGTCGTCGGTGGATCAAACTTTGCGCCTACATGGATACATCATATACACTGCAAATGCTGAAGCTGAATGATCACTGATGCTATCACAATGCAATAGTGGATCAAAGACCTGGATGACATTGCGAACTGCCGTAACACACACTATGGATAATGCTGTTTCGTTGACATTTGACTATTTGAGCGAGTGGGATGCATGTGTTGTTATATTAATTAGTTAAATATTTTTAAAAGTTTTCATACGCATCCGACCTTAGCTCAGTTGGTAGAGCGGAGGACTGTAGTGTCTGCAGATGAATCCTTAGGTCGCTGGTTCGAATCCGGCAGGTCGGATATTTTCGGTGCAATTTTTTTTGGCCGTTTGAAGGATAAGGTGACCACCAGCTCTGATCCTGCGACCTCATTCGCTGCTAATAATGGATTAAAATTGTCCCCAGTTTTCAAGTTTCGATTTACACATCACTAGCATCCATCCATTTGGATTTCGTACATAAAAGCAATTTGACCAGAGATGAATTCCACTGTTTGCATTCTTGCTCAATGTTACATCTACTACCGTATACACCCAACTAATTTCACATACGCACGCACACGCCATCCGCCGTGCCGGCTGCGGCGCCACCTAGTCGCCCTCCACAAAAGCCGGAGGAGAAAATAGCACGGTGCATCTGATTTTCCTGGCCGTGATGTTACCAGCCTGCTTTGCTATGCTGCCGCCCCTTTGAAGACGAGGAACCTGAGCGACTCGAGCCGGAAGTAGATGAAGCTCCCCTTGCTGTGCGTGAAGTAGCAGCCGAAGCTGGAGCCCACCACGCATTGCCATCCCGGTCCATGGATCGTGTCAAACTCCTGCAGCCCACCCAAATCCAGCAGTTGAGCACGTTTTTTTTTCCTCTGGGAAAGCGCAGATCTCACCTTGCAGCGACCGTCTTCCAGAACAGAGAGATGAGGACGGGGATGGGATGGGTACCTTCTTGATGTGGGCCGCGATGCTCCGGCAGTCGAGGACGTCGAAGCGGTCGAGGGCCCTGGACGCCGCCGCCATCGCCTGCGCCTGCATCTTCGCCGGCATGTCCGTGTCCTCCACCATCGCCTTCCCTTCCAACATGATGCCCCTGCCCCACTCCCCTGCTCTGCTCCCGCTGTCTCGCCTAGCACGCACCGCTGTGTGATCCGAAGACGAGAAGGAAGAAGAAGACTCAAGAGACGTGCGCGGATCTGCGTGTTCCTCCACCCCCTCTCCGTGCTTATATAGACGGAGACACGGATGCCATCCACATGCCTCCGCGTCAAGCTGACGTGCTAGCGACTACGGGCAACGAGTGTAAACGACCGACCAGGTCGGGGCTCCGGTTCGTCTTCGTCTAGCGGCGAACGCCGGACAGGGGTAACTGGGTAAGCTCCGGGTGAAGCATTGGTTGAGCCGTTGAGGCACAGGTTTAATCGGTCGTTCTTTCCATCGTTTGCCGTGTCGGGTATGGCCAACGTCACGTCCAGTATTTATGCCGGGTTGAAATTTGGTTTGGATAACCCGGGCTTGTAATTCAAACTTTGAGTAACTTAACAGAAAACGTGTGGTTCGACAAGTTGTTTAGTGCCAATTTTTTTTTATATACGCTATTGGTCCCTATCCATGGCGAGTTCTCCACGTCAGCGCGTGGCTGGAAAAGGTCTCCGGGCTGTTCGCGCATATATAAAATAATCAGCCGGGCCTACCGTATCCGCAGCATGTGTTTCGGATGAGGAGGGCTCGGTCCTGTCCTGATCCAACTCTATGCAGTCCATCCTTTGCTCCAGTACCCGGTAGCGATTTTTATAGCGTACGACGTACTGCAATACAATTGTTGCGAGCTGCAGCCAACCATTGCTTGGACCAGGGTCATGTTTAGTACCTCCAAACTCCTAACTTTAACACTACGTAAAAAGAAGATTTCCCATCACATCAAACTTGCGGTACATACATGGAGTACTAAATGTAGACGAAATCAAAAACTAATTGCACAGTTTTGTTGTACTTTGCGAGACGAATCTTTTAAGCCTAATTAGTCAATATTTGAACAATAATTCACAAATACAAACGAAACGCTACAGTGTGCTACAGTACTACAATATTAATTTTGCATCTTCGAAACGCTACAGTGTGCTACAGTACTACAAGATTAATTTTGCATCTTCAAATTGGGCAACTGGCCAGTTCGAAGTGGCAGTGCCCCTCCCTAGCTGCTCCCCCTTTTTCTGGGTACAGCTACATGCACGTGCGTTCCCCCTTTTTTTTTCACGGTTGTGGGATCTTGGTCTCAGGCTCTCAGCCCAAATGAGCCTTCGGAAGCCCAGGATCGGCCTTTTGGTCCACTAGCTTATCGCCTTATCTGTCCAGGCCCAGCGGCCCATTCAACCTTCGCGCGCCCCGCGGCTTCCGGTAGCCCATTAGTTATATGGCTTCTGTTTGAGATTCGTGTAAAACAATTCCATCCTTTGGATGCACCCATCCTCCCAACCTTGCATGCCGCTGCCGCCGCCGCTGCACCCGCCGGCACCTCCTGCCTGCTACCCTGCTGGCACCGGAGAAGAGGAAACAATGGGTAAAAAATATTGACGTAGGTTTAAAAAATTTTGACTATATTTTTTTAAGATGTTGAAATAGGTGTTCCGAAATATTAAATGTATATTTTATAAAATGTTGGATCAAGTATTTTATAAATGTCGATCTAACTTTAAAAAATTATTAAATCTGATATGCTAAAATGTTGAATCTGATATAAAATATTGAATTTTCTGATTTGAAGGTGTTTGGATACCCCTTGCTAAACTTTAGCAGCTAAAGTTTAGTAACTTTTAGCAAAAAATTTGCCAAACACTCTTGCTAAAGTTTGCTAAACTATGGTTGCTAAACTTTAGCCCTTTAGCAAGTTTTTGGTTGCTAAACCTTGCTAAAAGGTGGGGTGGACACCCTTTGCCCCTCATTATTGCTTGCCTGATTAGCATTCATCAAGGGCAAACATGTTTTTATCCACCTCATTAAATGTTGTTTAGCAAAGGTATCCAAACAGCCTTGACTAAACTTTAGCAACCAAACTTTAACAACTTTTAGCTACTAAAGTTTAGCAAAGGTATCCAAACACCCCCTTGAATCTAATGGACTTAGCTAGGTTCTTATCTAAGTTAGCCCGCACGCCCAGGCCGACCTCAACTAGTAGTCCCTATATATGCTGGCATTTGGATACCATGAGCTAAACTTTAGCCTTATCACATTGGATGTTCGGATGCTAATTATAAAACTAATAGCAGAACTCCTAGGCTAGATCGCAAGACGAATCTATTAAGCCTAATTAATCCATCATTAGCGAATGGTTACTGTAGCACAACATTGTTAAATCATGGACTAATTAGACTTAATAGATTTGTCTCTCGATTTAGCCTAGGGGTTGTGCAAATTTTTTTTATAATTAAACTATGTTTAATACTCTTAATTAGTGTCAAACATCCGACGTGACATAAAAAGTTTCACTAGCTCCCGAACACCCCTGTATATATAAAAAAAACTAGTAGTCCCGCCCCACGGTCCGAACTCCGAAGCCACAACCAAGCAAACGCCGTCGTCCCCTAGCGCGCGCCGCTCGTCAGGTTGCTGGCGGCGGAAGCCACGCGCACCAGCGACCAGAGCCAGCGAGGCATGACCACGGCGCGTTTGTCCCGGTCAGGTGCACGCCCCAGCTCCTGCGCTCGACGGCCAGCCCAGCCGTCCGTTCCGCAGGGCGGCGCTGCACCCCGCGTGCGTCCAGCGTCCCCCCTCCTCCTGCAGTGGAGCGTGCGCGTCGTCCACCACGGTTTGCTTTGCTCCCTTGCCTTGCCTTTCCTTCAGACGTCGCTTCCGTCGCATAGGATTCCCTCTGCCCGTGCGCCATCTTTCACTTGGTTAGGAGACACAGGATGAAACAACGATGTACACATCTGAGGTAAAACGGTAGGCAACCATTTTTACTGGGTTGGGGGACCTCCCAACAAGGCAACAACGATCTAAAGACATGAACAACTACAGATCAACGAATCAAACAATGGCCAGCTACTACTACACACAGCTACTACTATCCCTCCGCTCAGCAATCTGAGTTCATCCAGAGAAGCAGAGACCGGCCGCTTCCTCCTTTTCTTTTTCATCACTCTCGGTAGGCGGTAAGATCGCCCGCCCGGTCTAGGCCGGAGGGAAGAAGCGGTTGAGATTGAACGGCAGGCTATAGAACTCCTCGTTCCTGCTGTCCCCCTTGAACGACCGGAACCGCACCCACCACGGCAGGCCCCGGTCGTTGCCTGCGTCCTTGGTCTCCAGCGTGTTGTCCAGGAACACGGCCACGATCAGCCCCACCGTTGGCGGCGATGAGAAGATGGTGTTGATGTAGTCGTTGAACTGCAATTCCAGGTCATACAAAAAAATAAGTTAGCGACAATGTTCAGTATCCTAACCTTAGTTCTGATTTCAGAATGACTAGTGCTATGTGGTTTACTATCTGCAATTTACTACACTGTCTATCTAGGAGCAAATGATAGACCAATCTCAGGTACTGTTTGACTTCGAGCCATAACACGCTGAGCCATAACAAAAGCCAAAGGGTAATGTAAAGGGGGACGAACCCATCCGGCTTTGGTGTGCGCAGGACCACGCTGAGCAGCCATGGTGTACCGGAAAAAGTACTCCGGCACGGATAGGCCAAGGAAGATGGAGACGCCCACGATAAAGAGGTTGCGCATGGAGTTCATGTTAGTGAACTGCAAGAAGGACAGCCCCACCGCAGCTGAAAGTCAGATAAAGCGAAAGCGTCAGTCTCGGCATAACCAAAGCGCAGACTGCGGCACATTACTCATATTCAGACGGTTTCAGGAATCAGGATGACTAACCAACGAGCCCAAACAAGACGCAGTACACGGCTGCGAAGATGGTGAATGGGATGGAAGCAAACAGCGCTCCGAATTTCCCTGCAAACAGATAATGAACAGTCAGGAACAGTGTTTCTTGCTTTTCGGGCGACATGATCTGCAAACAATTCAATTGCTAGATGATAAAACAGTGGCTCACCCAGCATGGAGAAAAAGATCATGAAACCGGCAGAGATCTGTATAACACGCCGGCTCCCGATCCTTGTCGATCCAAGCAGCCCGACGTTCTCCCTGCATTGGTGTTCCAGGTAGTATCAATGCTTGAGGAAAAAAGTGATCTGTGAAGGCACAGTGATGAAAATTTTGGTATAGACACTCACACTGAGACAGTGGAGCCAGTGCCCGTTCCAAATAGCCCATCAAGGAGGATGCCGATTCCCTGGTGTTTCCACAGAGCATCTTTTTTAGTTTTGTGCAGCTGACAGAACATGAAAAGAAGAACAAACATGGGTGCAAGAAAGTATTTACCTGCCATCCAATGCCTCTACTCAGGATATGAGCTGGAGGTGGAGTCGCACTTGCAAGACGAGCAGCAGCTTTGTAAGATGCTGTGGACTGTCCAAGAGACACATTGTTAAGGTCAATTTGTCGTTACTGGGTTCCAAAGCAAAGGATCCAAGGCTGTACTACGTAACTAGGGGT
Organism: Setaria viridis; assembly: GCF_005286985.2. Taxonomy (NCBI): domain Eukaryota; kingdom Viridiplantae; phylum Streptophyta; class Magnoliopsida; order Poales; family Poaceae; genus Setaria; species Setaria viridis. The sequence goes on along the minus strand of NC_048267.2, from coordinate 36,874,518 downwards.
ATCACCTCAACTAGTGAGACCAAAACGGCAGACACCATACCAAATGATTGGCCAGCGTTGAAGGTTGGTGCCCCCCATTGTAGTGGGTAAGGAATCTTAATCCTGGGTCAAGTCAATGTATCAGTGCGCAGAAAAAAAACTCTAATAATTCTGTCTCATAAAAGGAATGCAACTTAAGATCTTTCTTGAGTGGAGACAGATGTACTTAAGTTGTTCGTGGTGCCAAATTTGTCACTCTAACATTATATTGATAGCAGCAACAAGAATCATGAGTACGATTTAGATAATCATGAGTACCCTCAAAGCATCAAACAATCTAAGGTGTCTCACTCGTGTCACTAAAAACATGTATCAATGAATGCTAGACCAAAAAATTGATTCAGATTTGCAAAATCCGACTATCCAACATAAATGTTCACCATATACCTAGCACCTATACTAGATTGAATATAGAGCATCTTGACAGTTACACGGCACACTGGTAACATCAGATTAGCAAGGGGACTAACCATGGAGCAGAGGAGATCAGATTGGCTCGGTCAGTGCGGCAGTTGATCTGAGTGACCTCAGTGCTGTTCTTATAGGCACCACCTGAAGTGAGGATTTGAGCATATGCCCATACCAACGCGATACAGATGAAAAGGGAGAACCTTTCCAGTATGGGAATATCTTTTATTTGTATATTCTTCAGATACTGAGGAAGAATTAAAAAGGCACAAATTAGATATTCTTAATTCCCAAGCTGAATTTTGATTGATAAAAGACTGAAGTAATTGGAGTAGTTTGTCAAACCTGAGAGAGTACAACAAAGAGAATCAGCATCGGCAAACCGACCTCAACGCATCTCCCAACCTGATGCAGTATCAAACATCAATTGGATGAACGAACGATTCCTTATCAACATATACACGTTTGCGTGGTGGACAGATTGAGAGTATGAAATGAAGATGGGGACAAAGCAAACGTTACCACAGGGAATCCTCTTTCGAAAAGGCCAAATCCTAGCAGAGCAACCACTGGCGCCATCCCCACTGGACTGAAGAATCTGAAAGAGAATATGCATTTCCGCACCAATCAGCAAAGCCTAGGCACTGTCAATACTGAACTGAAATGCGTATGCATTTGTGCACCGATCTGTTCTAATGCAAGGGCACTGGAACACTCCTATGAAGTGTGAAAAAAAAAAGCACCTGGAGAAAATGCCCCAGAGTTGGCTGTAGCCCAGGATTATCTGGATACTGGAGGACACTATCAGTGCCCCCTGTATTGCCCTCATGGTCTCGAGGAACCTCTGCTCAATCACAGATGAACAAACAGCAGATCAGAACCACCGCCTCATCAGAAATCGCAGAACAGGCACGAGCAATCGCTCACCTCGTGGCCATCGGGTATCGCCGCGAGCGACGAGTCCTGGATGATGGCCACTATCGGGATCACGAACGCGTAGGAGCCGCCGATCACGGTCGGCAGCCGCGTCCCGAAGAGGGATTGCAGCAGCGTGTTTATCCCCGTCACGAACAGCAGCGTCTGCACCACCCGCACCCTGTCCCCCTGCAAACAGCAACACCAATCCCAAGCACCAAAACGTCACATCACCAAAGCTGATGCTGCCAAGAACCGAGACCGAAGCTGGTGTGGTCATCAAGAAGTGCAAGGCACTACTCACATCGTCGCCACCCATCATGGGAACCAACACCGCCGGGATCATCACCGCCGTGCCAAGCGCCAGTATGTAGTGCTGGAAGGCAAGTATGATCGCCTCCCCTGTACAGCAAAAAAAAAAAAAAGAACAAGATTCAGAGAGCGGAATCCCAACCGGAATGTGAAGCCTTTTCAACTCATAGCTTGGATACGCACCCCAGGGAGGGTTGGAGTCTATGCAGTACTCAAACCCCTGGAGCTGCTCCATGGGCGGATGGCTGATCTCCTCCGGCTTCGCCTCCGCCATTTCCCCTCGACGAGCTCTGCCTCTTCGGCCAAAAGAACCCGGAAACAGGACAGATAGAGAGCTCTGTCTCTCGGCCCCCCAAGAACACGGTCTCTTCGCTTAAAATCACCCACCAGCAGCACGCCTTAAAATCCTGCGCGCTGGGCCTCTCACGGCAAAGCGAGAAGAAGCAGCCAAGCGGGGAGATAGAGATGAAACGTCTCCACCGGCAACCGCCGCCCGTTGCTGGCGAGCACCAGGACGAAATCTGTTAGCTTTGCGGCGGGGGGGGGGGGGGGGGGGGGGGGGGGGCGGGGGCGGCGTCTAGTAGCCGTGGCAAGTACTGGTCGCCGGCCGGCCTCTTCTCTATGTCATGGCGCTGCCAGCCTTTTTCTTTCCTGGCTGGCCTTTTATCGTTGGGCTGGGTTTTAGCTGTTGAGGCGGGGTTTAATGCTTTCTCGCCTTCGAAGTGTTGTTCCCTCCTCTCGGGGAACTGGCCGTTGGCTTTTTTGCTGTGACCGAATTGCCCCTCCTCGGTCCCGTACGGTTCCCCTGTTCTCCACCTCGACACCTCGTGCTCGGCTAGACAGCTAGTAGACTACTGTTTTGCTCGCATGACTGTTTGACTGCTGTTGTTGGGTTTTCCTTTCCTTCTTCAACGTCTGGGAATCTCCTGATTAAAGCTACTAACTATTTTTTTCAGATCTTATTCATCCCAGATATCATTTTTTAGCATAGTATCTATCATATTCAAATTAAGTTAGTAGTGTACAATTTCAACAAAAAAAGTCAGTAGTGTACATACGAGACACATACTAAGTACTAGCTCTTTTCACTTTCACCCATTCTTTCCCTTTGAATAACCACGATCAACCACAAAATCTCTTTTTTTTAAAAAAAATAACCACAAAATCTCTACTTGGCACTATACAATTCTTATAAAAATGGATTGGGCACTGTCCGTACATTTTTCCCGATTGCGGCCAACCGATGGGACAATTGCTCCAATTAGATATCCACAGCGTCACCTGACGGCCCTGGTCCAAGACCAGAGGATAGTTGTTGTTTTGCCCTTTCCCCCGGCCCTCAAATCAAGCGGTGCACGTCAGCGCGTGTCCCCATCCCGCCTGCCGGACTCGCAGTCCGAGCCGGGGCGCAACCGGGCAGCGCAGCAAAGTTACCGTTGGGCGCCGCTCGCCGCCTCGCCGTGCGGGTGGTCGGAACCGCTGGAATTCATCGTGGCCTCGTGGGGCGAGCGAAGCAAGACGACGGCTGTACGGCTTCCCCCAATGGGGCCCGCGCGGGGCAGCGATCTGAGAGATGCCTGCCTCTGGCGCCCTGACCGCACGGAGACCCACGCCACGCACCCACGCAGCGCCCGCCGCGACGCCGGCGCCTCTGCTGGCTGCGGCTGCCGTAAAACACCTGCCGGCCGTGCCATGGTCTTCAGCGACGTGAAAGGCTCCCCCCAAGCAATTTAGGCCTTTTGTCCAACTTGGAGTTGCAAAATTACTGTTGTAGCATTGTAGTACACTGTAGCATTTCGTTTGTATTTGTGAATTATTGTCCAAATATTGACTAATTAGACTTAAAAGATTCGTCTCGCAAAGTACAACAAAAATGTGCAATTAATTTTTGATTTCGTTTACATTTAGTACTCCATGCATGTATCGTAATTTTGATGTGATGAGGAATCTTCTTTTTGAATAATGATAAAGTTAGGAATTTAAGGAACTAAACAGGGCCTTATTTTACAGCTCGCGAGACAGAGGCTACAGTTTTCTCGCGGGCACTGTTCTTTTTCGCGGGGTCCCGCCAGCGGTAGGATTGTGGTTACTGCGGCCTGATGCGCCGAGAGGCCAACGGGAAAAAAAAGCCCCTGCAACTGCAAGTGCCTGCCCCGCCAGATCTACGGCGGTGTGCTGCAGCTGCACTGTGGTGAATTCATGGCATGGGTGCCCCCGTCGGCCCGGTCGGTAGTAATGAGCTGCAGGGCGCCGCAGAGGCGGTGGTCTCGTTGCCGGTGGGTGGCGACGGTGGTCGCTTCAGTCCCGGTAGCTCGTCAGCCGTAGCCGCTGACTGCTGACCGTTTGGGTTGCAAGCGAGCGTCGATGTGGCCGTGAATTCGAGGTGGGTGATATCTGCAGGGCCGGCTCTATAAGTTTAAGAGCTCTTTTAGGCGAGCAAGAAGATAAGGAACTGTTAGAACTAATTATTAAAAAATAGGCTCTTGAAAAAAAAAACTTATGTAGAGCATCTCTGCGATTCTACGGACTGATCTTCTTATTTTCTTTTTTTTTTCTTTTTTGAGCACCCAATAAATATTTCTTAGGCAACATCTATCGTATTCAAATAAATACATTGAATTAGAAATTTTAACCCTAGCACAATCGGTATAAGCATAGCACAGAAAAAATAAATAAAAAAATTGGAAAGTGTGTTGCTTACTGTGACGAGCGAATCGGATCGGTGTCCGGTCGCCGCCTCGTCGGGTGAGGAGCTAATCGAATCGGCGCGGGCGTCTCCTCTCCTCAACAGCATGTCGATGGGCAGGCAGAGTCGCGGCGGCAGAAAATGATCAAACGAAACGTCGCCTACGGTCTACCCTCCGCTCGATGGATCAGGTTACGTGGAATAGGACCGAAAGAAAGAGTTACCTACGGCATGAGCTGCTTTGTGATGGACTACTGCCAAATAATAAATTATACGTATTAATTAACTATATGGTCTTGCTCCATGGATCCCCGGTCATCGCACGGCCTGCCCCTCCTCTAGAGCCGGGCCTGGATGTCTGATGTCGTTCAAGGGTCGGTGACGTACACGGACGCACTGGGCGCGACGGGCGGGGTTCCGTACATCCACCGCCACTGTTCGTCTGTTCCAATGAGTGCTGTGCTGCCCATTAACAGCAGGATGCAGAGCTGAGAATTGTACATCCACAGCACTGTTCCCTGCGTGTTGCCCGTCAGTACTCAGAGTCTCAGTTACTGCGTATGCAGAAATGCAGACTGCGTGAGTGACAAGAGCCCTGAAACACCATATGGAGATGATGATTGAGGCGACACTGATCGAGCGATGTTAATGTGAAATCGTAATACCAGCCGAGCGAATCGTGACATGGCAGGGGCGCAGAGCGATGAACACTTGAGGGATGGCGCGCTACCATCTATGTGAATAGTTATCAATTGTGAAATCCAAACATTCCATCGGCACAGAGCAATTAATTTAGAGGAAGTGTTTGGATATTTAGTCCGGACTAAAGTTAATATCACATTGAATATTCGAAAGCTAATTAGGACTAAACGTGGGCTAATTATAAAACTAATTACACAGAGGAAGACTAATTCACGAGACGAATCTATTAAGTCTAATTAATCCATCATTAGCACATGTTTATTGTAGCATCACATTGTCAAATTATGAACTAATTAGAGCAATTGGTTTTGTAATTAGCCTATGTTTAATACTTTTTAATACTACTAATTACTATCTAAACATTCGACGTGACAGGATTTTAGGAAGGATTAAAGAAAAAAAACACTTAGGCAAAAATACATAACTGCCGGCTGTAGTTGCCACTGTAGCATGGGGGGTGGGGGCAGAGGAGCCGGAGCCATAATTGTGGCTCCTCCTCGTACTCCTTGCCAATTTGTGAGAGGGAAGGGGAGGAGAGATATGAAAGTAGCTTCAGTGAATAGTGTTGCTTAAATTGCCAGTTGGAGCCGGAGCCGGTAAAAACCTTGCCAAACTAACCCCTAGAATCACTCGGATTGATTTCGATATTTTTTTTCTTTTCCACATTACAAAACTATGTCACTGTAAAACTCTCAATGGTACATGATGGTTCAAAATGAAAACGAAGAGAAAAAATTGCAGCACTAACATCTTCTGTCTACTTATAATCACTTCTCTTCTCTTCAGCCTCTTTTCTCTTTTGTTGCCTGAAAATAAAACAGATGTTACAATGGAACAACTAATAGCAATAGAACAATATGCAGTTTCTGTAGACGAATCTTTCAAATTGCTCTCGTCTATTCGCATGGTCACACAATCATCTCTCACATCATTAAATATATCACAAACCGTTTGCTATTTTTGTCATTATATAGCACCGCTACAGGAAAGGGAAATTTGTTTTTTCCATTAAGCAGACCATCTATTTTGATTCCACCATCCATTTCCATCAGGATTGTTTTTGCCACTCTTTTCCCATTCGCTTGTTTTTTTAACTACTTTCTGGAATTTCCAGTCTAATGCTGTCAGTTAAAGCATATTCATCTTACATTCTTACCAAATACGGCTTCAAGGGCTGTGTATAGCAATCATATATCCTCTACCTACCTGTGGTACTTTTGTCACTTATAGAGAAGAGTGAAGTGCATGACCAGTCCTTAATCTTATGCAGCTGTGTCACTTAGGTCCCCATACTCTTAAAATGCATATCTAGCTCCCTAAACTTGGGCTCGGGTGTCATTTAGATCCCTATACTCTCAAAATGCAGATCTTACTCCCTAAACTTAGCTTCGGATGTCATATAGGTCTCTTGAAATGCAGTGCCATCCCACTAATAAAACGTGATAAAATCAAAATTTATGCTTTCAAGCAAGCCATTACTTTCATTGGTACATTTCCTCACTTTGTTTTATTGCCCCTTTAGCTTCTCCCAATATTCGTCCAGCCCTTATTTTAGTTTAGCAAGTGTAACTATGAGTTATTCAAATTTGAACAATCTTCCAAGAAGAGCACATCTTTCATGCGCACCTAGCAACTTAAGATATTGCCCTAAAGTAAGGGCCTGTTTGCCTGTTTGTTTGATCTGCAGCTTTTCAACTTTTCTGAGAAGCTGCTGCTAGCTTTTTATTTCTGAAAAGCCAACACTAGCTTTTAGAAGATGTATTTAGCTTTCTGAGCTTAGAAAGCTACGAAAAGCTCATAAAACTGAGCTTTCCACCTTTCCATATAAACTCAGTTTTTCTGAGCTTCCAGCTTTTCAGAAGCTGCACTAGAAATTCGTTGTTTGTTTGAGCTTCTAACTTTTCATGCTAAGAAGCTGTCAAGAAGCTCAAACAAACAGGCCCTAAAAGATCATCAATCTTTCTCGATTTAGCACATCAATATTCTCCAAACGTTGAGCTAAAATTCACTTTATTTGATTATAATTAAATTATATCTATGTAAAAATATGTTTTTATCAATTTAATTAAGATGACAATGCTTTTAGAGAGTATATGGACCTAGATGACACCCGAAACCAAGTTTAGGGGGGTAGATCTGCACTCTGAGAGTATATGAACCTAAATAACACCTGAGCCCAAGTTTAGAGAGCCAGATATGCATTTTGAGAGTACAAGGACCTAAGTGACACAACCAGACAAGTTTAAGTACCGGTCATGCACTTTACTCTATAGAGAATTTCTCGGTTCTAATGATTAAATTTAAACACTATAGAGAATTTCTCGGTTCTAATGATTAAATTTAAACACTATTTCAGTCAGTCAAACATGGTCACTTAACCGTAAAAGGCTAATGGACACGTGGCACAAAAAAGGTGAACAAAATGGATGTCAGCCAAAATTAAGTGCCGGTTGCAACAAAAATTTCCGAGTAAATGAAAGGAGACCAAAGGTGTGAGCATCAGTATTAGTTGATCTGGTTAACGTAATACAATAGCAAGGAACTACATTGTGCTAATGGATGATCTGATCACGTTAAGACAGACAATGTTGAAAGAAGAAAACTTACGCAAAAGCAGCATATCCAGCACCAACATTGGCAGAAGGCAAAAGTGCCGCAGAAACTGTTGCTGATAAATGGTCGTGTCCACTAGGAATAGCAAGGTTCTTAACATCCCCATCAACCTAACAAATAGTGCAAAACAGAAATTAACACTGAAGATCAATAATCCAAACAAGGATAAATGCCTTAAGTGGTGTATTAAATACCTTATCCCATTTTGACTTCTTGTTTGGCCTACTCTCTTTTTTTACACCTTCTGCAGGTACCGGAAGCGTAGCAACACCAGCTGAACAGAGTATATAACTAACGTCAATATTGTCGAAATAAATATTTGTGGCATAGGTGATGATAAGCCAAAACAGAACATGCAACTGGCTTCATGTTCCCTATACCTGGAATCTTCGGTATTGATGCAGTAATCGGAGGTTGCACTCCTGCAGCAATAAATTCAACTTTTGGGCTTTTTTTCCTCTCCTGTTCCTTCCTCTCAAGTTCTCGCTTCATGTCAGCTTCTGCATTCAAATAGCACACATAAGCTCAAGATTCAAATATCACCAAAGCAGACAGAACTGTACATTCAATAGCATTGCTTCCGAAGAAATAAAAAGGGCATTCGTGACAGAATAAGCACAAAATGCAATAGATTATATAATTTTGAGTTCATTCCAGAAATCAAGAACTTTTTGCAGAACTTAAGCTACATCAAATATTCTTACCTCAATAATAAACAACACAACACCAGATCATTCCATACTCCACCCATCCATCTAATTTGGTGTCACATACAATACAGAGCTGAATAGCTAGTTGGGCTCTTATAGTGAATTTTATTCAAAAAATTCGAGGCATGCACCCCTGACGGCTTGACCTTTCAGTTAACAAGCTCCTCAAAAGGATATTCCAGATAGCTGGAACAATGGAATATATAGGCCCTGTTTGGATTGCAGTTGTTCCAAAGGAATTTAGGAGGAATGGCATTCCTATGTTTCGCTGACGTCGCCTAGTGTTTGGAATGCAGGAAACGCCAAAAAAGTTCCAGAGGAATGGTAGGATTGCCTGTACTTTCGCAGGAAACAAAAAATGAGGTCTGAGACAAGGGAATCGTTGGTGCACATCTTGTGCTTAACAAGCGTGCTTACCCTTGCTGTCCAGCTCACTTGAGCTTGCGAACACCATTAATGGCACCATGGCGGCCTGGATCTTAGGCCTCTAGTCTCTCTGTGCCCCTAGCAGCAGCCAACACTTCCTGGCCATTGCCTGCTCAACCATTTGACCACCTGCTCAATGACGTGCGCTGTGGATTAGAGAGATCGGCAGATGGAGAGAGAAAAGAGAGGTGCAGGGAGAACAAGCCATGGAAGAAAGAAGAGAACCAGGAGGGATAGGAGAGAATTTGGGGGCGTGGTGGCCTTGCTGAAGAAAGGCAGAAGACAGGAGAATAGCAACACGGAGAGAGGATGAGCAGGAAAAGGATAAGAACGAGACAGGAATAATTGGATAAGAGCTGTTAGTGTGACTGACCGTTGGGGTCCATACCTTTTGGCCCACCTGTTAATGTTACTTTACCAGCTTGTATTATGCTGATTTTTTTTTCCAAGCTCATGTACTTTTCAATTCTTTGTTTTGATTCTTTTGTACCAGACACCACTTCCGGTATTTTCATGTGTTTCTAATCCTCTTTTTTCTCACTTCACCCACGATCATTTCCGGTGTTTCCTACCATTCCTCTGTTCCTAACAGGCCCTTAATAACTTTATGTTCCTACTTGACTAGGTGTCAATATTTAGCCAGTAAAGGGAAGCTTTTTGTAATGAACAATTATCTAACAAACAGCAATACATAGCCCAAGAGGAAAGCATATAGAATAAGGACACGTACCTATCTCATCATAGTAGTCGGCTTTGTCATACCCGTAAGGATCAAAAACATCCTTACTGAAACAGGTCCCTATCTGATCGATTTCTTGATACCGCACAGCATGCTGCAAGAAGTCAGGATTTCTGTAATCCTTCCTGTTGCGCACTTCAGCATTAAAACTCTTTCCGGCTCTTTTGTACACAAGGAACCTGTTAATTTTTTGCTGCAGGAGAAAAGGGTAAAACAGTAGAAAATGAGTTTTAAGTAAACATTTGCAGTAAGAACACAAAGATAAGAATAAGTGCGAAGGTGCATGGAGATGCATTCATAGTGCGAATCTTACATGAAAAGCAACAACACCATGATGAGTTTATAAAACTTGAAAAGTTGCGGATGGCAGAACAAAAAAGTATAGGAGAGACTTCAAGCATATAGGTGAACTGCTTGAAGTAAAGCTATCACATAGAACGTAGCATTTCTCAAGAACATCTGATAGCAGATACAGGTGTAGAAATGCTCAAATGCATGATAGGGATGTTCAGCTTTGCCTTCTTATTACATGCCAGCAAGATAGTTTCATCAGTTTTAAAAGTAGATTATGGAGTTCATTGAACATAGTAAGAAGAAAGGCGTTCCACAAGGAGCTGATATTCTGAACAAAAAATGTGATGAAAAAACAGGTGAGATAATTGTTTGATCAAAGGATAACCTGTAATGCTGCAGAGCACTTTGCAGTCGCGGGTGGAGGAAGGAAACGACTCAATGGATCATCATTTTCACCATTAGTTGAAACATCAGTAGTTTCCTCCACCTGGGCATCTTCAATTTCTGGTCTAGTTACATCCACATCCATGTCTGTCCCTACTTGGTTCTGCTCAGGCGCATCAGGATGCTGAGGCATTTCTGCTTCGGTATTTGAGGGCATAATATGAACCATACCTGAGAGAGTCCGTTCTTCAAGATTCCCTAGAAAAGAGAAGAGTAAATTATATTAGATAATCTTGTGGATATTAAACATTGCAATGACTAAATTGCTCCAGAAGGTAAATATAAAGAAGCACCTATCTGTAATTTTTCTACAGAGGTCACAACCATGTACATCATGTGTCATATATAGTTAAGTCAAACAGATATATCAAGAACACAAGCTATGTGGTTGGCGGGATGGCATTCCGATATGACGTATCAGAGAAAGGAAATGCGCATATTTTTGGTTCACAACAATCAAAGTGCTGTACAAGTGATAAAAAAATGCAAATTACTTAAAGCATATGGCATGTGTTTTTGAAAGAATGCTCTTCAGAGGTCTCAACAAATGCACCATAGGGGTAAGTCAAAATGTCAAAAATTCACTCATCTGACACTTTGCAGTTTGTACAATATGCATTACAAACCTCTTAACAAAATTCATAGATCCACACAACAGACCAAGGTGTGTCATCTAACTAAAAACTTGCAACAGGATTTAATCGAAACAGTACACTAAATCTAGTTAATTATCATAAAACCTTTTGTTTCTTTCATTGCAAACAGTTCACAGATTTAGTTGATTATCAAAGAATTTTATCACAATGGCACATGAGTTTGCAAACCTTCATACATTACGATTGATCACATCTTTGCGTAACATTAAAACCGTCAACATCAAGCAGACCAGTGTAACAAGCCAAAATATTGAATGTAATTGCACAATACTCATATCAAGACATGGCGTGGACAGTCAACATTTTATGGAACGGTTTCGCATCATGATCCCAAAATAACTTTAAGCATATGTCCAATTGCAATTTGGGCATATATGGTGACATCATCACACATTCAGCCATTTGAATAATTCTAGCGATAGTGTTTCATTGCTAGGCCATGTGCCATCGCAAGTGTATTATGGCATGGCTACATATTCATATGGCAGTACAAATTAACACTATAAATATAAGCAGAAAGAACATAAGAACATCTAAAATATAAATCCTTAGATCTGCACAGCACGTTTTAAACTGGTTGGACCAAATTTATTTGATTTGTATAATAATTTAGCAATGCATGGTCACAGTCACAGCAATTACACAATGCATGAAAGTAATGAGCATGTCCAGTTAGAAACCTACCCTCAGCAGACTGAGCATCTGAGCCAAATCTGTGCACGCCGCTCATGATCTCCCCATCCTGCAACCAATCCATATTAACAACATCAATTCAGAAAACCAGCAGGCTGCGAGCAGTAGAACTGAACACATACTTCACCAGCTCTACCTCCTGCTCGGGCGACATGGCCATCTCGTCGTGCCCATAGTCCACGATTGCAAGCGCCCCGCGCCGCGGCGGGCGCGGCAGGTCGGGCGGCGGGGCGGAGGATGGGCCCCGCAGCGGGGAGGGGGGCGAGACAGCAAAGGGCGACGAAGAGCGCCGCGAGGGCAGCGGCGGAAGCTGCCCCCGCGCCGGGGACGGGTGGGGGCTCGCTAGGGTTTTGCGGCCGGCCGACTCCTCGGGCAAGGGAGGCGACAGAGGCGCCAGGGAAGGGTTGGGGTCCTCACCCCCGGCTTGAGAGGGCAGCGGCGACGAGGAGGTGACGGCGGGGGCCGCGGCGGCGGCGGGCGGCGCGGGGGAAGGGGGGTTGGGCTCGTCGGCGTCATCCTCCTCTTCCTCGTCGTCGTTGTACATGGAGAAGAGGGCGGCTATGCGCTCTTTATCGGACGCCATGCCGAGGGGGGAGATCGAGGGAGTGAAGGTTGGATTCGGGGAGGATGCGAGGCGAAGGCCGCGATGGCAAGGAAGGAGACGGAGGATTTCGGGACAGCGGCAAAGTAGCGCTTGGCGAGTCTTGCGAATGTGTGTTTGCCCGAGTTGGGCTGTGTTCGAGTCGGCTGTAGAGGATGACGGCACCGGGCCCAACGCTCAGACGTAGTGTAGACTCCAGACCTGTGGGTTTTTTTTTCCAAAAACGTGCTTTATTTAGTCAGAAGAAACAGAAATATGACTGCAATCTTTTCAATCAGGGGTATTTGGATAACAACTCCTATTAGTACATGTTACGTCGGATGTTTGATACTAATTAGGGGTATTAAATATAATCTAATTATAAAATTAATTGCACAGATGGAGTATAATTCGCGAGACGAATCTATTAAGCCTAATTAGTCCATGATTTGACAATGTGGTGCTACAGTAACCATTTGCTAATGATGGATTAATTAGGTTTAATAGATTCGTCTCGCGAATTAGTCCTGTGAATGAGATAGCGTTTGTATCTAATTCGTAAACTACGTATAATATTCTCTTGATTTTAGCGATTTAGTCCCTCCATTTTTGTATCTAAGGTTTTTCACGGTTTTTAGCTTTTGCTGATAAGTAGGGTGCGTCGTCTCGTTAATCAGCAATGTCTTGTCATTCCTTATCTCATTAACTCGCGAAATTAATCGGCCAACAGGAACCGAACAGCCCACGAACGTGAATAGTATAGTCTATGTATCACGTGGTTGGCGCTGATGGTTCAATCGATGCAATGATTTAAAAGCTAGCGCGTGCGGTGGATTTGTGCCTTGATCTCTGCATAGCACGTTCAGGCATCCTAAAAACGAAACCGGAGGGAGTACTTGGAAAGATGATGCATGATCACCTCTACCTTTTAGAGAATGTTACAACATCAGTATCTATTATATAGCCGATGAAAGACACCGCTCTTACACAAATCCGATTGAAGAGTAGTTAGCCTTCTCACCCATTTCACTGCAAGTTACCCTCTAAGGAGTATTATCCATTCCAATGTAGTTGTTGCGCCAATGATTATCTCATTTTGCTATGACATGTTCGATGCATTTGGCCCTGCCTCTATTCTATTTTTGCTAAAGACAATGACAGCACTTTAGATCAGCATATTTTTGTTGGAATGTATTATCTCGAGGTCCTCCTTTCCCCATCCTAATGGTTCTCGATCGAAAAACCTAGCACCAATTTTCTGGTTTGGCCGAGGACATGTTTCCTTTCTAAAAGTATTGTTACGGAGATTTTTTATGGCGATTTTTTTTATCATAGCTTAAATCTACGAGTCATGACTACAATATTGGTGGAGACTGAGGACAACATATGACTACAGTCAAGAAATAACACGATTATCACAAAAACGAAGCATGATTTGCAAGAGCATCCATTGATTTTCCAAACTTGACCTTAAAAGGAGCGAGCATGATCTCCAGCCACACAGCCACACTTTAGGTGTATCGCAATTTTTTTTTAAAGATGTGTTTCTTTTATATGATACGGTTCGTCAAACCTTCTTAGCGCCTCGCTCCAAATGCTTCGGATGGTCGTACCTATTTGCTTCCCTGGAGACTTTGATGAAGGATACTAGGGGCTAAACTTTAGCTCCTGTCACATCGGATATGTTGATACTAATTAAAAGTATTAAATATAAGCTAATTACAAAACTAATTGCACAGATGGAGGCTAATTCGCAAGACGAATCTATTAAGCCTAATTAGTCCAAGATTTGGCAATGTGGTTCTACAGTAACCATTGCTAATGATGGATTAATTAGGCTTAATAGATTCGTCTCACGAATTAGCCCAGGACTTCTGCAATTAGTTTTATAATTAACTCATGTTTAATCTTTCTAACTAGCATCCGAACATTCGATGTGGTAAAAGAGTAAATTTTAGCCCGAGGATCCAATACGTACACCAAGAACTTCACAAGTGAAATGATATGGATGCACAACTGAACATGCTGGTAGACGAGCCTAGTTCTTCCCCGTGTAGTCTGTGGCTGTGAACTAGGGACTAAACAAGGTGGCACCATTCCCTAATAGGTAACCTGTCCATCGATCGTCAGCACGGGATGGTTCGGTTTCGTTTGCATTTAACCGATTCCTGCACGACGGAATCCTGTACAGGCTTGCGAGATGCGGTTTTCCACTTGCTAATTTTGCACTACTACACTGACGCAGCATCTTCGCAATCAGCCATGTGGGCTTTCCCATAATAGGCCCAGCTCCAACGTCCAAAGTCACACGATCACTTCTGAACTTGGCAAGCCCTGCGGCTCCGCAAGCTTGCCCTCTATCTGCAGCCGCTACAAACCGCTCTTCGGCCGGCGATTCCAGTCTCCTCTTTTTCCATTAGGTGAGGTTTCCCGATACGGCGCTCGTCCCGTCGCGGAAGCCAAGGACCGACCGCGACGCCTGCGCCGGAGAGGGATAGGTTTCTTTCGGCCGTAGGGCCGCGAGATGCCGCCCATTTCGTTTTCCGTAGCCCGGTCCACCCGGTGCTCGTCGTCCCTTTCGCCGCGTATCTATCCCGATGCTTTGTTTGCTCTCATAGCAGTAATGGCACCGAGCGGCAGGCGCAGTGGTGGTGACATGCTCGGCGTGTGCTCGACTTGTTGCGTGGACGGACGGGAAGCATCGCTGTTCTCCTGCAGGCTCGCGGCGAAAAGGAAGTAGCACGTCAACACGCCCGGCCGGTAGCGGACCGTTCGTCCCAAGATCTTTTTTGCTGGTTGCTCGTCCGAAGTGTGTGTACTTCCATAGAACCTGGTCCTGGTGTAGCCGTGTAGATCGGAGTCGCGCCCATATATAACGGAGCCGGTTCGCTGAACTAGCTAGTGACGTCGTGTAAATTGTTTGGGACGCGTCGTGCCGTTTCGGGCCTGCCGCCGTGAGCTGTGTCACGTTGTTTGCAGGTGCGTTTCCATCCCCGTTGCATGCTGGTTCGGGCTTTTCTCTCTCACACGCACCGGCCGGGCTCCCCCACGCGAACCCACGAGCTCGGTCGGTCGGTTCACGACTTCACCACGCGACCCCCCGCGCCTCCCGGCGGTCGCGTCGCGCGCCGCCCCCCGCTCCCCCCAGGTCCGCGGTGTGGCGCGGCGCGGAGCGACGCGACAATACGCCCCCATTTGTTTACCCACTACGCCGTATGGCAGGAGGAGAAAAAAAGCAACGGCCACACCGGCCTGCCTTCTCCCGCGGCGTAGTCACGTCGAGAGACACACCAGCCCGGACACCTGTCCGCCCGCCGCGCCAGCTCCACGACCGCCCGTGCTCCACGTACGCCGGCACGCCGCGGCGTCGCCACCTCGCCACCTCCACAAATACGACCTTGCATCTCCTTGTCTCGTTCTTAAGAAAGGTTGGATTAGCAGAACGATCACGGCTTACACCTGTCGGGTGCGTCAAGCTAAGCACGGGGCTGCAGCGCGTGATGAGCACCACCTGGGATACGGCTGGCAGGCTGTTAAGGCCTCTCGTGGGCTGTTGCGTAGTAGCACGCGCTGTTGAGACTTGAGATGGAGTAATCGCGTGAGGGTGTTCTAAACGTGAATGGGAAATGGAGTGTCCACATGGACGAAGAGATGCACCGACTTAGTTCGTTGCTTAATGAACTTTTGATTTAGAGGGGAGAAAAAGGAAAGAACCAGTATGCTAGCATTATCGAAATGGCGGATATTTGCATTGTGGTTTTTTTTTATACGAATAGTGCATTTGCTTTTAGCAAAAGCCACCGTGCTCAACTACTCTTCATATTCGATCATAAAGGGTGGAGCTCGAGAAACAGGCAAATGACAACTCAGCAATTCTTTTTGTGTGTTCAGTTTCACTTTAATATCTGGACTCTGGACACTAGGGTTTATGCGGATTTTACTCATTCGGGGTAGAAACAATCGACAAGGTGCCACTACACTTGTTTGTTTTTAAGTCAACATGTATAAGTAAAACTATGACTTTATCGTGGTATGTTGAGACAAAACAAAATCATCATTGTATTCTAATTGCTGGATAGGATGTCGAAAAGGGGAGGGAATAAAAGGTCAATGCCACATTTCAAATGGTGGATCAGCTGATCAAGTTCCTAAAAGGAAGAGAAGAAACGGATAAATACTACATGATACTCAGTGGATCGAGAATCTCTATTGTCCAATAAGTCACAAACAATCGCAATAACTAGCGGAATTTTTTATTGAAGTTTTTTATATCTTTTATAAAAAAATAAAAGAAACTTCCTACTACAAGCATCACTATTCTCTGGTCGACAAATTTTCGAATCAAAAGCAAGTAGCCAACTTTCTCTCACATGAACCTTCAACACTCCTCTAAAAGCAAAAAGAAGTTGCTAGCAACTGTAGTGCTTTCCTGTGCAGTGCTTTCTTGTGCTGCTCCGGTGCTTTACCATTTTCTAATTAACAAGCATTTAACTTTCTCATTGGTTAATATTTTGTTGTCACGCACACTAACCAATATAACACGAATCACCATCCCTAGACTAGGGCAAATCAGAGAAAAGCTGTACACCAAAAACCGCCATCCCCGGCCGACATGGACCCAGCCCAGCAAAACACGGAAACGGCGAGGGCGTAAAGCAAAAGCACCCATTCCCGACTGCCCCCAGCAAAATTACAAACGAGCCGACGAAAAATCTCCCCTCACAGCCAGGTTCCAGGGCCATAAGAACGCGACAGACTCTGGCCTGTGGGAAGAGAGAGAAGGGGGAGCAGCTGCCCGGAATTTGTTTTCGCAGGGAGCGTTAAGCTGCCTGCCGCCGCTGCCGGCCGCACCACCTAATCGCCGTTGGACCTGCTTTCCCCACCACCGCCCGATGGCGGCCGCCACGCCGCCGCTGCAGGCGGAGGCGTCGCCGTCGCCGTCGCTGCAGGCGGGGCGCCCGGCCCCGTCCGCCGCCGCCGCGGCCAAGCGAGGACCGGCCGGCGCCGGGGGCCTGCTGATGGGGAAGTACGAGCTGGGGCGCCTCCTGGGGCACGGCACCTTCGCGAAGGTGTACCTCGCGCGGCACGTCGGGTCGGGGGAGAGCGTTGCCATCAAGGTGCTCGACAAGGAGAAGGCCGTGAAGAGCGGGCTCGTCTCGCACATCAAGCGCGAGATAGCCGTGCTCCGCCGCGTGCGCCACCCGAACATCGTGCACCTGTTCGAGGTCATGGCCACCAAGACGAAGATCTACTTCGTCATGGAGCTCGTCCGCGGCGGCGAGCTCTTCTCCCGCGTCTCCAAGGGCCGCCTCAGGGAGGACACCGCCCGCCGCTACTTCCAGCAGCTCGTCTCCGCCGTCGCGTTCTGCCACGCCCGCGGCGTCTTCCACCGGGACCTCAAGCCCGAGAACCTCCTCGTCGGCGAGGACGGCAACCTCAAGGTATCGGACTTTGGGCTCTCCGCCGTCGCCGACCAGTTCCGCCCCGACGGCCTGCTCCACACCTTCTGCGGCACGCCGGCCTATGTGGCCCCCGAAGTCCTCGGCCGCCGCGGGTACGACGGCGCCAAGGCGGACGTGTGGTCCTGCGGCGTCATCCTCTTTGTGCTCATGGCCGGCTATCTCCCTTTCCATGACAAGAACCTCATGGCCATGTACAAGAAGATTTACAAGGGCGAGTTCCGATGCGCGAGGTGGTTCTCCAAAGACCTTACCAGCTTGCTGATGCGCATTCTTGACACCAATCCGAACACTCGGATCACTTTGCCTGAGATCATGGAGTCCCGCTGGTTCAAGAAAGGATTCAAGCCAGTCAAGTTCTATATCGAGGATGATAAACTGCACAGCGTGATAGATGATGAGGATGGCCTGTTGGACATGGGGCCTGCTGATCCTGTTCCTCATTCACTGCCATCTCCACCACGACCTCTACCTCCACAAAAGGTTGATGGAGATGATTCAGGGTCGGAATCGGACTCATCGATCTCATCCTGCCCTGCTTCTGTGTTATCTGATGAGAGCCAGAGGTCCCGTGGGTCACTCCCACGCCCAGCAAGCCTTAATGCATTTGATATCATATCATTCTCAAGGGGATTCAACTTATCAGGGTTATTTGAGGAGAAAGGGGACGAGGTGAGGTTCGTCTCGGCTGAGCCCATGTCGGATATCCTAATGAAATTGGAGGAAATTGCAAAATTGAAGAGTTTCAAGTTGCGGAGGAAGGACTGGCGGATATGCCTGGAGGGTACTAGGGAGGGAGTTAAGGGGCCACTAACAATTGGTGCGGAGATATTTGAACTGACACCGCCCCTTGTAATGGTGGAGGTGAAAAAGAAGGCGGGGGATCATGAGGAGTATGAGGACTTTTGCAACAAGGAATTGAAGCCAGGGATGCAGCACCTTGTCCACCATATGGTTCGAACTCCAAGTATGCCTACTGATGCCAAGTAGGTCAAAAGGTAATAATTTTCCCTCACTTTTGCTTATGTTAACATGAACAATCAAATCAATCAAGTAGAGTATGGTATTAACTAATGCCGGACCTAATAATATTTAACATGATTCAGGTTCTGTAGTTTAAAATCACATGTTCTACTCGTGCTGATTCTGCCATGATATGTATGCATTGCTAATTCCATGTGATCATTAAAGAATTTCCTGTTCCAGATATTCTTCTTTCCAACATGAGCAATTTAGTTTCGGTGATTGCATGCTGGATTTATTTTAAAAAAATATGAACACATGTTAAGGATACAAATGAGGTCTGAAATTGGCTGTTGAGGGATTACTGAAAATGCATCGATACGATCAAAGAAAAGTTAAATTTATCAAGCATTGTTCTAATTGTTCTAGTTAGTGGCTCTGCAGCTGATTACTTATTGTTTTTTTATTTCCGATATGTTGGCTTTACTAAGACACATGCTGTATAAACATGTCATGAAAACATCCCAAAATCAATTGTCATCCCACATTCCCACTTGATTAGCTTTTCTGTTGTTGTGATTGTATCAATATTTTCTGTAGCTATTTGTTAGTTCAGAGGCTTTTCTCTATTGCATCTTCACTTTTAAAAGCCTCTGATGTGATTATGCACTTTCTATTGAAACTTAGCACTTCAGCTCATTGAAAATACAGGTCGAGTCAATGGGTTTATTCTCTGGCCTATTTATATCTGTGCGTGACTCCATGTTACACCAGTACTACTTACATACCGTAGTTGAATGTACCTGTGAGCAATTTACACCTTCTTTTTTTTCCATTGATGTTTTCACCACACATGGTAATGTGGTATAAAGTGGGGGGGAAAAGGGATTTCTTCCATTTTATTTTCCATCAGAAACCTTTTCTCAAAAGCTTCTGAGCATATACTTAGTCCAAGTTGGGAATTTTGGGACAATGTCATCTCCCCTAGAGAAATAATTTAGGTTTACGTGATGTATGGCCTTTTCCCCTCCATCATAAATTATGATAACGTGATTTGTTCTCCCATTCAAGTTATTCAGGTATACTTGTGTGATGATGACAGTAAGTCGTGTTCGCCATTTATTGTATGTCGGAATTGACTTGTGGGGTTCATATGTTGGTGGCTTTATGTTTAGTTTCCTTTGTGGTAATGTACTGTTGATTGCTGCATTATTAATCCATAACCATCATATGTTTCCAGTTAATGGTAGCATCTACCTTATTAGATCCATGTTGCACACTTTAATTTGATAAACACATTAGTCATAATTATAATGAAAAACATGGAGCGCGTTAACACTTAGCCAGATCTTACGCATATGTTGAGAGTCGCACAATCAGGAGTTGCTGCTTTATGGGTCAGATTAGTGGAATGAATGATTAGATTGCTTGTAATCCTGCCAGACACATTTTTTTGGTCATTTTGGGTACTTTTTTTGTTGCTTGCCTTTTTGTAAGCCTGAAGATATCAAGATATCTTCTTACATCAGTATACCTGATGTTCCTTCAAATGATAAAGCAGATCTTCTTGGCACATGGAAATGTTTTTTTATTGTTCACCTGTAGGTGTGTTTATGTGTAGTATCATTTTTTTTTCTGTGGCCAGTAGGGCATGGATATTAGCCTCTTAGAGCTTTGCAGGGTGATGTGATGTATTGAGATGTACAGATTGTCTGATAGGTCATAAATAATTTGGTTTAGTTCTCACCAATCAGAATGGAACTGATGTTTATTACATTTACTGAAACTTGTGATGCTAGTAGTAGCTGTATGGACTGCTGAGCCCATCTGACCATTTCCCTTCACTAACTGCAGGTTTTCAAGGTAACAACGGCACTTCAGTTGGAGCTAATGGCTAGCGGAGGGGACATTCGGAACGGCATGAGGCTAGAGATAGAGTTGAGCGCAGCTGACCCGAAGAGATCCTGTAGTTTGGACAGAAAAAAAAAGGTTGACCATTTTCCCGCGATGGAGGGAGTGGGGAGATTGTGGCTGTACTGTACATATTCCGGATGGTTGGTTGGTACTTGGTACGATGGTACCTGAGAATAGGTTGTTGAATGTACTATCGCAGGTTGGTGTACACCTGCTGTGGGTTTAGGGGTGTTTGGATCATTGAGCTAAAGTCTAGTCAATGTGATATCGAATTTTCGGAGGTTAATTAGGAGGATTAAACATAAGTTAATTATAAAATTAATTACACGGATGTTCATGATTGGCATATGTTTATTGTAGATCACATTGTTAAATCACGGATTAATTAGGTTTAACAGATTCGTCTCGCAAATTAGCCTCCATAGCCTCCATCTGTGCAATTGATTTTATAATTAGTCTATATTTAATACTTCTAATTAGTATCTAAATATTGTATCTAAACATAATATTTAGTATCTAAACATTATCTAAACATAATATTTAGTATCTAAACGTTCTAGTAATTAATCGTGGTATTCTGGACCATCTGCCGTGTCTCTGTGATCGGTGAGATTCCTGGACCTGCACATGCGCCGGTCGATCGAGATTCCGGATCTTCCATTTCTGATGCCGCACAATTGCATGGAGGAGTATGGATTTGGGCATGTCCTGATGTTTCGGACTCTCCAGGGGTCGTCGAAGGACTGGGACATGCCGGGAGGTGCGGCCGCGGTCGACCACGTGAGCCCCAGCCGGCGGTGGGTGGCCTACCACCCCCGGCGCGCGTGGGCGGCCGGGCCCGGACACGAAAGCGCCGTGTGCGGCTGCGCGGGGCTCGGAGTTGGCGGCGAGCGTCAGCGAGTTGGCCCCCCTGGGCTCTGTTGTGCTGTTGCGTGGCGCGCTAGCAGAGATAAAGATCGCATTGCGATTTGTGAATGGGTTTGTGTCGCCGTCGTATCCGTGGCCGTGTTCTTTTTTCTGGATTCGCCGATGAGCACAGCTTGTTAAAGCTTTGTCTATTGATATCTTTGTGAATGTTTAGCTTGGGTACTATAGTACATGAAAACGACATGGTAGATTTGCTCCGTCCGTAGAATGTTTTCAAACAATGTATCTCTAGGCTAGCTCATTTAAAAAGTGTTGGTATAAAAGACAGCAAAGTTGCTTTCAAGAGACTCCGCGTATTTTTGAAACATCTGTAACGGCAGTATGCGGTATGTCACATGTTGACTAGGAAAGCTCTCGCTGAAACGAACTGCACATGCTATGACAATTGGCATCTGATGTTCGTCCTCAACCACAGAGCTCTCTTTGTTTTTGAGATTGTAGTACCCAGTAGGGTGGTAAACATCAGGTACTTCAGCGCAGCATGTTTAGTTGTAAGACCTCTGTTTATTGTGCACTGGATCAAGTGAAACCTGTTAATTATTACTCCATCCGTTCCAATCGTTTGGGCATTTCTAGTTTCATAGCTTTTGTTGTTCACCTAGATATATATTATATGTAGATATATAACAAAACCTATGAATCTAAAAATGCTAAAACGACTTATAATTTGGAACGTAGGGAGTACATGCGCAAATTCAGGATCGTACCCTTCATAGTTTTACAAAGAGGTGAGACATCGTAGTACCCGTGAACCCCATGCCCGCATCTCATTCTTCACCTAGAAACAAAATTTGCTACTTTTTGTTTCTAGTTATAAATAAATTTGTATGCGTTGCTTTTGTAAAAAATTATCGACAACAGCGAAATAAAAATTTCGCAAGGAACTACCGAGTCCTGATTGAAATTTTCCAGGTTCTCAAGCCTTTTGGATTACACTGTGATTAGCTCAACTATGTATTAGTAATGTGATGCTATATAAAAAGGATCGTATTAGTTGTATTCATGAAGCTTTTCATATTTGCTACAACTCTAACACGAACTGTAGTATAGCATTATTAACATTATAAATAATACTAATAAATGTTCAAAAAATTTGAAAACTGTCCTTGAAGTATATTTTCGGACCATGATCGTATGATTTGATCTTGACGCAATCACATTACTCGGTCAACATGGTTTGGCAGTCTGCGCAATGAATACTGATATCTCAATTAGTCAAGCATCATATATAGTTCTAGGTTTTATCATCCTGTGCAGTTGAATGACTAGCCGCAAACACCATAATTGTACAATTGACCAAAGTGGGCAATGAGTTATCTTCAAGACAAGAGTGGCAACAATTTGCTAAGTTATTAATCTAGTCCATAATCCTTTCACCAATTAACTACTCTAACAAATAACAGCCTTCTAAAATTAGAAAACTGAGAACGACTGTGTGTGCTTTTGATAGCCAGATAGGATTCTCAAACGGTGGCCGGCGCTGGGTGAGACCTTTGCTCCCAACCATTGCATCCGACAGAGTTTCTCTCCTAAAGTTAGTGAAAAGGGGATCCTCATTTCCTCCCATCAACACCACTGGACAGTAATCGCCAAGCACCTCCTAGCCTCAGATCTCACCGAGCATATCAAACCCCAACCTCTCTTGCCAATGGTCATCCACCATCTCAACCGCTGCGCACAAGGGTACAGTCTCCGTCCGGCCGTTTGCCCGGCCGGACCTTCCTTCACACCCATGATCACCTGGAGAATTTCCTTTGCTTCCCATGGCCATGGAGAAGAACCAAGACACCCAGCTGATCATGGGCCGTTACAGGCTCGGCCGCCTCCTCGGCCGCGGCAACTTCGCCAAGGTGTACAAGGCCCATAAGGTGGCCACCGGCGAGGTCGTGGCCATCAAGGTGTTCAACAAGGACGCCGTGCGCCAGTCCGGCATGTCGGAGAAGGTGAAGACGGAGGTGGACGTGATGCGGCGCGTGCACCACCCCAACGTCGTCCGCCTCCACGAGGTGATGGCCACGCGCTCCAGGATCTACTTCGTCATGGAGTACGCCGCCGGCGGCGAGCTCCTCGCGCGCCTCGCCCAGAGCGCGCGGCTTCCCGAGCCCGTGGCGCGCCGCTACTTCCAGCAGCTGATCACGGCCGTCGAGTTCTGCCACAGCCGCGGCGTCTACCACCGCGACCTCAAGCCCGAGAACCTGCTCCTCGACGCGCGCGGCGACCTCAAGGTCTCCGACTTCGGGCTCAGCGCGCTGCAGGACGCCGGCGCCCGGCTGCGCGGCGACGGCCTCTTGCACACCGCGTGCGGCACGCCGGCGTACGTCGCCCCCGAGGTTATGAAGATCCGATCACACAACATCCATGCGTCTCTTTTACTTTCGTGCTAGGATGACGAGAAAGTGTAACGTGCTTTCGCGTTCAATCGAGCAGGTGCTCCTGAAGTGTGGCTACGACGGCGCGAAGGCGGACATCTGGTCGTGCGGTGTGATCCTCTTCGTGCTCATGGCCGGCTACCTCCCGTTCAACGACACCAACCTGGTGTTGCTATACCGGAAGATCACGCAGAGCAACTACAGGTGCCCGCCGTGGTTCTCCGTCGACGCGCGCAAGCTCCTCGCCAGGCTGCTCGACCCCAACCCCAGGACCAGGATCACCATGACCAAGCTCAAGGCCCATCCCTGGCTCCAGAAAGGGCCCTGCCCTCTCACCGACAAGCCTCTCGTCACGAGCGAGACCTCCGTGCTGCTCGGCAAGGAAGCCTGCAAGTGCCACCACCACCGCGACGAAGAGGACGAGGAGGACGCCCGGGAGAGGAAGCGCTCCAAGGTGACCGTGTCGTCGCCGACCATCGCCGTGAGGCCGTCGAGCATGAACGCCTTCGACATCATCTCGCGGTCGAGCGGGCTGGACCTGTCCAAGATGTTCGATGAGGAGCACGGGGCGGAGGCGCGGTTCGCCTCCAGAGAGAGCACGGCGGCGATCGTGTCCAAGCTGGAGGAGATCGCCGAGGCGCGGAAGCTCAGCGTCAAGCTGAAGGAGAAGGGCAGGGTCGAGATGGTGGGCAGCCAGGACGGGGGAAGAGGCGCGCTCGCCATCGAGGCGGAGATCTTCGAGGTGGCGCCGTCGGTGCACGTGGTGGAGATGAGGAAGACCGGCGGCGACTCGCTCGAGTTCCGAGAATTCTACAGGCAGGACCTGAAGCCGTCGTTAGGCGACATTGTGTGGTCGTGGCAGGGCGGTGATTTGCCGCCGCCGGCTCTCGTGCCGGCAGCGCCGAGGCGGACCACCACGTAGCGTTCCTCCTGAATCAAGGAGTTCTGATTTGCCGGTGATGCATGTGATCCGATCGGCATCCGGTCTTGGCGTCTTGCTATTGTAATCCATCAGGCCGGCCCACATGTTTCCTAAACTTCTGGGCTTCTGTTTACTGCAGAATGAGAATTTTTTCATTTTTCTATTTTTTATTTTACGATTTTGCAAAAATAAATACACGTGTAAAAAATTAGCAGATCTAGATCTATACAACCAGATGAAACGGCGACCGCCGTTTGGTTCGGCGGTAGGGTCCCCTGTCACCAATTGAACCGGCGGTACCCATTTGAAGTGGTGGTATGAATAAAAAACATATGCGCATGGAAAACGGGCCGCCACGTGAGCAGCGCTGTCCAGCGTGGCGGGCAAAACCGCTTACCGCCACTTGAAACGGTGGGCAGGGGACCGCGGTAGAAAATCGCTGTCTTATACGGCGGGAAGCTGTCAGCGCCAGGGCTCCACACCCCGTACCGCCAGCTAAAACAGTGGAAGGCTCTACCATCGATTCAAACGGCGGGAGTGGGGATATCCCACCAGATCACTCGGCGGTAGGATGCCCCACGCTACAAAAGCAAAAATCGGCCGGGACTTGCAGCATTCGGGAAGAAAAGAGAAAGAGGAGGAGGGGAAGGGAGGAGAGGAGAGGAGAGGAGAGGAGAGGAGGGAAGGGGAGGGGAGGGGAGGGGAGGGGAGGGGAGATTGAAGCGAAACTCTGTCGAATCTGCGCTTCACTTTAGGTAATTTTTAAAATCTAGCAGTTTATCTAAGTTTGTTGTTAGTAGATGTAGTAGTAGGTATTAAGGTTGGTTTAGCATTATGTAATAGATCAAACCTAGGTATACAAAATAGGCATAGATAAATATTAGTTAGTTGATGAAGTAGATTTAGCTTAGTTTACTTGCTAGTTATTTTAGGTAATTAGATTTAGTTTGTGGACATATTTAGATAACTCTAAATTTAATATTAATGGTAATGCATGAGTTAGTTTTTTAAAATGCATGGGTGTTATTAGGGTTAGTTAAAATTAGTAACATTTAGTAATAATGCTTCGTATGTTGACAGGCATGTCCGATAGTTTATTTTTCCAAGTGTTCTATGGTCCGGAGGAGGTTAGAAATGATCTGAAAGGGTAGATCAGTCTGAATTTAAGTCGTTCTGCAAACAAGTACCGAGAGCAAGAGAGAGGACTTAGGGATCAATATGCAACTGGCTATTTAAGGCTTTCGAGCTTGATAGAGACCAAGTTGAGCTGTCTGTCAGGGCTGTAGTGAGGTTCTGACCTGACATAATATTTTGGAAGTTGATGCCGCTTGAAGGAACCCAAAACTGGAGGGTCTATGTAAATACTGCTACTGAGCGCGGTTTACCGCTGATATTGTTTGTTGAAGTGTCCTAGAAGATTGATTCTAGCAGCCAGTTGCAAGAGGAAGTCGGTGGTGGGGAAGTTAGAGCCGAGGAAGGTCTGGAGATTACCGATAGGCAAACTGAAGAAGATACTGAACATGGGGTAGAAGAAGCAGATGCAGAGGATGAAGAGGCATCCCGTGAACCAAATGGCGAGGATGATGAGGGGGAACACATCCCTAGGTTAGTTAAGCAGGTAGAGAGGGAGGGAGAATAGGACCTTCGTGCCATGGATGATGACTTATCAGATGAGGATGATGCTAATCCTATCCCGCGGAACTGGTCAAGTTATGACCATTCGAACCTAATAGTAAATGAAGGGGAAAATGCCCCTCGGGAGTACAGGGAAAATGAGGTCTAGGTCGGTGCATTGTACCCTACTAGGGATGAGGTGAAGGCAGCTATAAAGCGATGGTTGACTTTATCTTTGCAATGATAGTTCAGGGTGGTGAAGAGCAGCCTGACAATATATGATGTGTGTTGTGTTAAAAGCAATTGCCTTTTTAGGGTGCACGCATACAAGGGCAAGTGGAAGGATTACTGAGAGGTGAGTAGATTGGTGAAGCACGAATGCGTGCTAGATGAATTGGAAGTACAACACCGCAACCTCACTGCTAATTTTGTTGCTCAATACATGTATCTTCAGATAGTCGAGAATCCAAACTATGAGCCCAAATTGATTATTTGTGCCATCGAGGAGATATTCAAGTACAAAATTAGCTACAACAAGGCTTACTAAGCGAAACGGAAGGTGTTAGAGATGAAGTGGGTTATATACGAAGCATCATATAATAACCTCCCTGCTCTGTTGCACACCATATGAAAGAGGAATCCAGGAAGCTACTATGACCTAAAAGCCTATTCGTGTGCTCATAATCCAAGCAAACAGGTTCTGCAGTGGTCTTTTTTGGACTTGGGACCTTGCATTGAGGATTTTCAGCGTTGTCGCCTAGTCATTTGCATTGATGGCATATTTTTGACTGGCAGGTATAAAGGCACAATCCTGGCAGCTATTGGGTCCGACGGTAACAACTAGGTGTTGCCGCTGGAGATCGTCTTTGTGGAGAAATAGTCTGGAGATAGTTGGTATTGGTTTTGGAGAGGGTTAAGTAGATGATTATGAAAGAATTACGGAACGTTTGTGTCATTCATGATTGGCACAAAGGCATTCTACAAGCAATCGAAGACATGCAGAATGGCAACATGGAACGTTGCAGGGTAGCGCGGTGGCCGGACTTGAAGAGTAGGTGGTGCATGAGGCATATGGGGGTAAACTTTTATAGTCAATTTAAAAATAAGACCCTCATGAAACTATTTAAATGGCTATGTATCCAGAATCATGAGAGAAAATTCAATCTACTTTGAAAGAAACTTGATGACCTTAAAAAAAATAATCTGAAGAGCTAGCTAAGAGGCCGGTAAACAGCGAGGCGGACCACCCTGTGTCTCTTGAGGATGTTGGACTGGATGGTCCAAATCTCAGGCGAAGATGGGGAGGTCCATTAAGACATTCTCACAGTGGATTGAGCATGAGCTGAAGGAGAAGTGGGCACCAATGTATGATGAGGGAGGTGCTAGTTATGGTATAATGACTACAAACCTAGCTAAGGTGTATAATTAGGTCCTGCATGGTGTCAGGGGACTGCCCCTTGTTGGTATCATGGAATTCTTCTTATACCACACCATTAAGTATTTTAGAGACTGGTACGCGGTGGCCAATAAGTCAATGGCCGATAATCATAAAATTTATGGATACAAGATGACAGAGTACATGGATAAGGTGATAAAAAAGGCTCGTAAGCATCATGTTAAAGAAGTGGGTGCTGTTGAACACCGCTGCGAGGTTTTTGGTAGGGATAGGGGTTGATTGGGAGGGAGGCACGAGAGACACTCACAGGAGTGCATTATTAGCAACCAAGGCTGTGTTTGCTCATGCCATAAGCCGAGACTGCTTCACAGGCCTTGCACCCATATAATTGCTGCATGCCTTGAGGTAGGGAGACTTCAGCCTTGTAGGTTCGTACCACATTACTTCCTCAAGGAAGAGGTTTATGGATTTTGTATACTAGAAAACTTCATAGATAATCCTGGGAATGCCGTGCGTTACATTCCTGACCCTGATCCCGAAATATTGCAAGGGGTTGGGCGACGCAAGAACAGACGCTTCAGGAACAACATGGATCAATCTGAAGTTGGTCTCGAAGTGCGCCTCTGCTCGAAGTGTCATGAAACAAGTCACACGTACAAGAAGTGCCCTGCAATGATATATGGAGGTGGGAGTAACCAAGCTGGACCATCAAATGCTGCTCCAAATGCTCTAGCACGTGATAGGTGTCGTCGTGGACGTAGGAACAACGACGGTCTTGTGTGAATAATGCGTATGCCTTCAAATCGCCTTCATAGTACATTGGGATATTTTGGGACTAACTTGAACTATTTAATTGTCATCAGTACGATGTTATTGCAGCGGTTGAGACTGAGGTGTCGACCGACATGCAGAACTACATCCACATGACACCGCATGATCACGAGTCGATGTATAGGAGGATCCAGACGCTGTGTGCTAGGTTTCGCTGGGCCGTCAGTTGCCGGGGTGGTGAAGCCGGCGTTCTACTTTCACCACGGGCCGCCTACCCCAGTTCATCTTCAGCACCACCTACACAACAGCCCGGTTCATCTTCTGCTGCACCTACATGACCAACGTACCACCAGTCGTCTGCTGTAGCACAGGCACACGCAGGCTACCCCGGGTTGTTTACTCCCCCAGTTGCACCGTCTTGGGCTGCAGCTCCACCAGGTCCTTCCACTTACGCACCGTATCCACAGTCTTTCTACCTCACAAGTATGTGTTTCTTACTTTCTTTATTTTCCATTCACCAATTCCACTAGTAATTGGTCGTACTAACTTATAATTTCATGACATAGTGCCGTAGCACTTCAGCGGACGACCACTTGGTGCCGAACCATGTTCGCGTGGACTCTGTGTGGATGACATAGGTGAGTCATCAATAGTTCAATACATGCATTCTATTTCATTACTAATATGGATCCAAATTGGCAATAACACTTTTTGTTCCATCACATAGTACACAGGCCACGGAGGCACCGATGACAAGTCCATAGAGGAGGATATCTAGAGGACGAATGCAAGTAGGTGGACTCCATTTTCAGCTACAACCCTTAGAAGGTAGGTCCTTTGCAGTTGGGTGGAGCGCCAGTGCCTCCAACACAGGGCTCGACCCAGGAGTTTGCAACACCAGTTGCAGATGCACCAGGACGTCCGACTCGTGAGGTTGCCCCTTCGGAGCCCTTGACGTACGACCAGCTCCAGACCAGAGCAGCGTAGCGGGCCACTAGACATGGTGCTGGTGTTGTGCATCATAAGCGAGGACGCATTTTGTCCATAGGGCCTTCTTTATCTTTTGTAGGCCGATGCAGGCTATGTTGTGTAGGCCGGTGCAGGCTAATAGGCGTAGGCCACTGCAGGCTATGATGTGTACAATGTTGTAGATTATAGTGTGAATACCTTTCAGACTATATTATGTAGGCCGGTGCAGAGACTTTGATATGTAGCCCAATGCAGAAGATGATGTCCATGCAAGTTCTTTTTGCTTTACCATGATGGACATGGTCCATAGACCATGTCACTTGCGCTCTGTATAACAGACGTCAAGGCAACGTTCCAACGCACTACTACCACTGTCGAACCCAAATCCAACTCTTGTAGTGAGTTTGCTTGTCGCTTTAAGAAATGTTGTCATGGTGGGATGACCAAAATGGGATTCCACCATGGAACGAGCACCCCAAATGCCACTACGGCTTCTGTGCGTGGTTGCAAGTATGGGATGATCAATTACCTCGGGGCAAGAAGGGGTGTGGTACTTCAAGTGTCCCAACATTGATGATGATTTCAAGGTCCAGCCATTCGTTACATTTTAAATTTGTTTTCGACGTATGGGTTTCTACAACTAATCACGAATCAACATGCATGCTTGCACATTCATGGAATGGATCGACATTAGGCCTTTAGGGGAGGTGGACATAATCCTTCACCAGCTAGAGACCAAAGGGCAATACTATGCTACGCATATAGAGGCTCGAGAGGCAGTACGTCTTGCTCGGCTTAAGCAATAGCGATGCATCCGCCAATATTAGATCCATTTGAAGGGCAAAGAGGATGAACTACAGAGGCGGCATGAGCAGTTAGGTTCTCGAGAGGCAGCACTGAAACGGCAGAAGGAAGAATTCGAAGTTCGTTAGGCGCAACTCCTCTAGGAAGAAGAGCGACGCAAGAACATGAAGAAGCAGGATGGAGAATGTTCCTCCAAAAAAGCAAGGGTGGGGAAACTTCCCTAGTTCACCTAGTAGAACATTAGTTGTGATCCACCAATTTACATTACCTAAGGCATGTTATCCTAGGAGAGGTGCCCTTTAGGTTTGTCATGTTGGGTGCCTCACATGCCATTGTACTGTTGTTTGTATTGTGATAACATTTCGTATTGACGCTTTAATTACTCAGATTCCACCCTATTGCCAGTACACTGCTTTGGTGCCAGTACAGTACTTAGATAGTGGCAATCCACCGTTGATGTGAACAGTTCCTAAAAATCCTACACTATAGACTATAGGGACCCTAAACGTGAGCCTTTTCAGGCAGATAGGACTCCACACTGAGCCCTACGTCCATACACCTACAAAGCCTATATCTAAGCCTTTTCAGGATGATTTAACATGATGTGGTACTAAACAAAGGGTGGTAAACTGCATCTCTATCTCAACTCTCCTTATATGGACCTTCCTCTCCCATATTCTTCCACACCACTAAGTAGGAGGAAGAACAATGACATCCACAAGAGGGAAAGGTTGTGGGAGGAGGGGAAGAGGAGGTCGTGCTCTTATTCCCACCATCACTTGGTCAGGTTCTATTGGCCCAACGGAGTATGAGGAACCCCTCGACGACTTCCTTCTGCATGATAAGGCTAACTACGTCCCTCCAAACTCTCTTAGGCCATCTGACAACCGTCATGATGCGTGGCCAATGTGTCACCATGGCGTGGCTTGCGTGGTGCAGCTGTTTGATGGCTACGTTGATGGTAGTTGGCATTTCTTTCAATGCCCGTATGTCTTAGTGAGTCATGTCATTACTTCGTTACTTTTGCTACTCTTTTCGTGCTAGAAACTAATATTATGTTCAGTCTTATCTCGATGAAGGAAACTGCCGCTATGCGAAGTGGGTGGATCCTTCACTTCCTGAGCCAACCCAAGAGTACATCCACTACCTCAAGTGTAAGATCTTTGACCTCGAGCGTAGGGTGGAGGATCTTCAAGCCAACGTTGATGCAAATCCTTGGGCAGTTAAAATCGCTGGTGATCTGATTTGTACCGATCCATGGTGCAAGTGCCCCTATGACCACGACAAGGATCGCCCACCGTCACCGCCTTCCTCTGGGGGTGCTGGATACTATGAGGCTGGTACCTTCCAGCTCTCGCAAAGCCAGTTCTACTAGAAAGTAGAGACGACTCTATTCCCAGCTATTTCAATTACCTAAGGCATGTTAGATTTAGCAACGACACATGTTTAGGGTAGCATCAATGTCGCACATGCCACTGCAATCTATTGTTTAGTCTAGAGCCATTTGTGTTCCTATGTTGTGCACGAATTTCATTTTCATGAGTTGTAATTTTGCTAGAAACAGCTATGTATTTCATGGTCGGGAAGTAATTCAATTTGCTATATTTCCTCGAAGCGCTCTCCCTCTCTCTAAAATTTAGAATTTCATATTGAAACCAATAATGACATATTCGAATATTTAGTGCTTCCAATCTAAGTTTATATATTTTTCTAGCTAAGAAAAAAATTTCCAAATTTGTTTCAAATGGCTATAGGCGCCTGCAGCTTCAGAAGCTAGCGACAAGCTAGCGGCACGACCGGTGGAAAGGTGGGAGGTGCCTTACCACCGGATGAAATGGTAGGTTATAGCTGTTTCATCCGACGGTAAGGCCCCAGCCACGTAACCTACCGTGGGTTTAAACAGCGATATCTATTTTACTTTTTTTGCTTAAATACTACCGCTTCAAATGGCTATATCCATTTCATCCGGCGGTATAGGTCTAGATCTGCAATTTTTTTCTCCGATATTTATTTTTGGAAAATCATAAAATGAAAAATAAAAAATAAAAAAATTCGCAAAATGATCGCAAGCATGTGGGCTTTCCTTAAAAATAAGTCCATCCGTATTGGGCACATCGTACTCTTCTAGCTGGGTGCCAGGCACACCGGTCCATCAACATTCGTAAAGTCGCTACGATAGGCCACCGAATATCTCCACGAGTTTTATGTCACAATTTTATAGGCAAAATCATAGACTTTCAATGTGCTTCATAGTCTTGTAAATAGGGTATACCCTGTTCCACCTCATAAAATTCGTCTTTTCTACCATCTCATAAATATCTTATCATGTCAACATATTTCCTGGTGTGGCGCATCATTTAATAAGGATAAAATACGCACTGCGAATGGCCTAAGTACTCATGAGGCCCCAGGCCCTAAGTTACAGATCAACCTCCCAATTCTTTTCCTTTTTTAATTAGATCTTTGCATACCTCTATCCTATAATATACATATGTTTAAATTTGTACTAAGTCAAATATTTTTTTAACTTTGATCAACAATATCTCTAAAAATAAGTTATTTCATATAGAAAAAAGTACGTATTATAATAGTTGGTTTCATTATAAATCCGCTAACATCATTTTTAGGTTATTAATTGTATAACTTTTTGGTTATTTATAGTAAAAGTTAGAAACATTTGATTTATGACAAATCTAAACATAGCTATATTATAAAACGGAGAGAATAACATAATGACACAACTACTTTCAACAAAAAGAGCAACAAATAACGCGAGCTGTGATGACTTAGGTTAGAACCTCTCCCGCTAGCACAATGCCCTTCATCGAAAAAACTATTCAACAAAATCAGCAAAAAAAAAACTTTCAAGAAAATCTGACCAAGGAGTTCCACCAAAAGTTAGAGCAATTTTTCTAAGAAAAATGGGTGAAAAAATTTCATGAAAATTGGATAAGAAAAAAGAATTGAAAAATAAAGCTTGAAAAAAAAATGAAACTCCTCAAAAGTAGGCATGTGCAACAAAAATTGTAAAAATATTTCAACAACAATTTTGTCAAAAATTTATTAGGAGTAAGGCACTCAAAGTTTTAGAAACAATAATAGATATTCACTCCATCCATGAATATAGCTAGATTAAGGAGAGTAAGTAAATGTCTAAATTACCATTTATTTTCTTTGTCATGATGCATTCAAAATTTATTTGCATGCAATTTAGTTAAACATGTGTAAGGTTTCTTAAGAAAAATCACAAAAAAAACATTTCAGGTCACCTTCAACAAATAATTATGAAGAAATTAACATTTTATTTTAAAAAGGAGAGTCTCTGTACCACGTATCCGCCAGGTTCTCTGTACCTTGATGCCCACCCTTCGTGACTTGTGCCAACCATCACACAAAGGGCGCGTTTGGCAGCCTGTATAGGCTCAGCTGGGCCAGGCCCATGGGGTGCAGAGATGTTGATTGGCAAATCTACACCCTATGGTGCTGACTAGGCTGGGATTGTGTTTGTTATGGTGGGCAGGCTGTGGGCTCCCCATAACTACCCCAAACTACCATCTAGAGATGACGTTTGGTGGCCTACACAGGGGACAGGTGTCCTCACCATGTGCAGGCCATAGTAAAGGTTACCATGTGCAGGCCCAGAAATGCAGAGAACAAATGATGAATGCATAAACTCTTATTGAAAAGGTCTAATTAGGGAGGTCCTCAGTTCAAATATAACACAAATTTACATAGAAAGCTAATTACATCAGTTTGAGAAAGTAATTAATAAGTATGGTAACATCATTAAGAAGTATGTTGCATGACAGTTGCATATGAACCAACAAGGAACAATATACACTTGAGTGAAATTAGAACCACAAAACTAGGATTTTGACACAAAATTAGGTCAACCGAGGTTATTAAGGCCTCCCACCCATAACTCCAACAGGAACATCAGATGCAAAAGAAATTGTGCATGCAGTATGACTGGAGCCAATCTTCTTGAAACAAACACCATCAAAAACCATGAACTTGGCAGCAGCGGGCAACATCTCCAAGAACCATTGCTAGCAGTTGAAACCACCAACATGGGGAACAGAAACACAATTCACAAGCCAGGGAAGCTATGTAGGTGTGAATGAAAGCGTTGGACATAATGCATTTGGGAAAAGGAAATTCTATCATCATTAGGAAAAAAAAGTAAAGCATGGCTCAAGTGAAGTTACTTGCCTACGATGCAGGACACAAGCAGGAGTTGCCTCCTAGTGAGGCAGTCAGAGGAACCCCTGACTACATCACTAGGAGCTAACACCTGCGAGGATCCTGCAGTTGCTAAGGTGTTCGGTTATCGTCGTGCATCATCATCGCCATGGACATAAACGTCACAACTGATGGAAAATAAACATGGCAGCACAATAAAAGACAAGGCTTCTTCTTTAGGCTCAGCTCAGGTGTAGATGCACGCGGCAAGGAGCTGCCTATAGTGAGGCAATCGAGGTAAGGTATACCTCGTTTGCCTCAGTATGTAGGCAGCATCTTGCGGCATGCATGCTACTCACATTTACATCATTGCCACTAGGAACACGGAGGCGTTAGAGAGGGTTGCTTGTGTCCTACCGAGGGGTCCTACTCGCCAAGCTTGAGTGGATGTTGGTGAAGTTACCATACGACAACATTACCAAGGTCCACATCGAGCTTGGGGAATAGAACCCTAGCTTGGCACTCGCAAGCTAGCCTATCATCATCTGCACACATTAGTAAGACATGCAAAGAAATCGGCAAAAAAACAGAGCCTCACCAGACTAAAAGCAGTGGCCTCACGAGTCTGAAATCGTTCCTGAAACAGTTACATTGAAAAATGCAATTCGATCATCAAAAACCACAAGGTCAGATCAAGAATGTAACGGTCACAGCACAAATAACTAAGCTCATCTTCCCCAAATAAGCAAACATAATAGAATAGAAGCCAACATGAGATTGCCTCAGTACAAGTGCATCACAGGCATAGAAATAAGTATGAAGGGCCTCAAATCATAAGTGAAATATTTACAAACTGCCATACAGACAGGTGGACTCTAAAGTGGCAGCATAAGAGTAGAAAGAGTAAGTAGAACGGAGGCAAAAAAGCTGAAAGACACCAAATAAAGAAAAACATGTACAAGAATCATAATAGAAATGCCACTTCATCTTTGCCCAACCCAGTAGTAATCATCACAAGCCAAAGAAAGAGGGAAACAATAGCAGCAAAAAGGTAACCAGTGAAATAAGTGAAGAAGAAAATGGTATCAAGTTCAACACATAATTCAACAACAGAAGGAACATGATCACAACTTAAATAGCAAATTAAAGAACAGAACCAACATGTGAACATGGCAACTAAGTAGGTAAATAAAAGCAGGAACTCTCACCAAGGTAAATATCAAGTTAAACAACAACAATAACATGTCAACATGGCAAAGAACAAACTAAGATCATGGTAAAGTAAAGCAAATCAGGAAATGTCAAGATGGCAAATTGCTAAAGTAAAGCTAACAGGAATCTGATGTAAACATGCATACCTGGAATCACATCACAAGCATCACAGGCATATAGCAGTACTAGATCCATCATATTACAATACTTACTTACCATGCAGTTCCTTAGAAAATAGTTAGTTTCAATGTTCTTAACCTTGCCATGCTGCCATAGAACTTAATAGTAATTAGCCACCCCCATCTGAATCCAAAAACCAACACAAAAGGCCAGGTGCAAGTGAGGCTACACCCTAACAGGTCAGACCTACGTATATAGAGATCTGTGCAAAAGAAGGGAGTGGTCAGGGATGGAGACATGCTTAACTATTTTCCCTAAGCTAGAAGGCAGTAGCAGCTACTACATCACATGTAGTAGTGCTTGCCCAGCCAGGTCCTGAGCCAGAGGGTGCGGAGGTTCTAGCCCATCTTCATAAAGGCATTGCCCTATGACTTGTTGTCCAAGAGGTGGATAAAGCAACGATGAGGGCCTCCTCACAGAAGCCAGGGGTCAGCATCAAAGCATTGTAGAGATTAGGGTGCACCTACTCAGGCTCAGTTTCCCTCAGTGCAGCAACCACATTATTCACAACATTTGTCATGTTGGTAAGGACAAGTACCGCCTCCTCGGACATGGCAGCCCTCTTCCTCTTGTTCCCAACACAGAATCCAGGGGCCTTAGAACTCTTCCCAGAGACAGCAGCCTTGGTGACCGTCTTTTGGTCCACCTATTGCTAAGTCAAAGTCAGGTCAACCAGCTGCTGCTTGTCCACCTCCTTCTTTGCTATCTCCCCAAACCCATAAAACACACCCAACGCCTCTCCAGAACCCATGGCCCAGTGGCCTGTTGCCATGCCCCCTCCAAAGATTATCTCCATCTGCGCGTAGTGCTCAATGGGATTGTTCAGCAGCTCAGCATCCTTGGGATGATCCTGCAAAATAAAATACGAACAACAACAAGCTGAGTTAGTTCTTACCAAAGGGAAATGAAAGCAGTTAATGAAAGAAACCATAATGAACCACTCACCTTGCAGTGTCCTAGGTAGTGCTCGAGCTCAAGAGTGATGCTGCATGTGTCACCATCCCAGAGAGCACCACTGAGGTCCCTAAGTTTGCACACCCAACCCCACCTCTGCTGCCGCTTACGCAGGTGGTTGTACACCTAAGTGGTGTGACATGCTCCCTAGTCCATTCCGTAGTGCCTTGGCCACCTTGTTCACATGCACCTCCTTGAAGCCTTTCTCAGGCCTCACAATAGTGCCAATGAGCTCATACATGCGACCCAGCACAAACCTGGAGGTGGTAGTGGTCCACCTCATAGAAGGGCGAAGCTGACCACCACAAGCTCCACCACCCTGTCCTTGACCACCACCAGCAGCAGCAGCACCAATCCCAGTCCCGGAGTACCACCACCACCGCCCCCCAGAGCCTGAGCAACAGCACTAGCAGCACCACCCACACCAGCCCTAGCACCACCACCACCACCAGGCAGACCTAGGCCCGAGGCATCAGGAACAACACCCTGACCAGCACTAGCAAACCCAGCAGCAGCAGAACCAAAGAACACATCCTCCTCAGCCATTGGCCTAGATAAACAATAGCATAGATTGCACCACAAACCATTAAGTACGAGACATATCATAGGTCAGGTCATTGCAACCCTTGTGTCCCGAGAGCAATAGCAAATTAATAGGCAGTAGGGAAAACATCAAAGTAACTAGAAGGGTATGAAAACAAAATAGCAATAGCAAATGTGCAGAAATAAATAGAATTTAAACAACAGCAGATGCAGGGAGAAAGCAAATTAAATTAACTATAGTTGAGATCTCAGCAAGTTCCAGCCAGCATCACATCATTGCCACACTATGGTTCCTTACAGTTCCACTAAAACACACAAAACACTACACCCTAGAAGACCCTTTGTTCTGCCACATAGCTAAAGCCCACTCATCCCTCTTAGCACCCCAGGCCCTAGCTTCCCGTGATATGGCTGCATGAGTGGGTGCAGGCTGTGTTTGTGAGGGTGGTGGGGAGAAATCCTCCCCTGAGACAACTTCATCTACCCCAAACTCTAAGATCCAGTTATGCAGAATACAACAAGTAATGACAACCTTAACTTGAGAGGGGTATTAATGGTATGGCTTATTGTCTAGCATTCGAAACTTGCCCTTAAGAGCCCAAATACCCTCTCAACTATTGTGCGGAGGGAAGAGTGCCTTAGGTTGAACAGTTCCTTGGCATTACTAGGGGTTCTCCTACCCTCGAACTCGGACATGTGGTACCTAATAGCCTGATACAAAGGAACGAATCCAGGCCGCAAAGTGTAGCCAGCATCAGCAAGGTAGAATTTCCCTAAACATGAATGGATTTACGGTACATGAGCTACCTAGTGGAAGAAAATAAAATAACTTGTACTTGTAACAAGCTAGGTGGATAATGTACCTTGTGGCACCCTCAGCCATCATCTCGCTCTAACGCATCATCTAGGATTAGCGCATCATGAACTGATCATTCCCACCCAGCAAGGACATAGGTGAACCTCATGTCGAAATCAATAGCAGCTAGCACATTCTATGTTGTGCTGCTCTTACAGCCTCTAAAGGCAGCCTGCATCTTAAATGGTACTCTAGCAAGAATATGGGTGCTATCAATAGCTCCAATGCAGTGCTAGGAGAATTAACATGCATGCATCAATGTACCATGTATTGTGTAAATAAAAGTACAGCTACAACGTACTATACAAACTACCCAAGTACCTTGAAGTATGGGTTCCATCTCTGGCTCCCAAGGATTTTAGGATGGGTGGCACCATCGGGGGCTCTGATCATCTCACCCCTCAGCTCCCCAACTGCATAAAGCACCTATGCAAAGTACCTACTGACAGTCTCTATGGATCTCCTAAAGGTGTGATGGATCACCTTAAATCTCTGGTTGTGTCCCACAATGTAGGGAACAAGACAACCTGTTCCTCAACACTAGTGTGTATGTTGTCCTCTAGGAAGTGACACTCCCTAAATAGGTTAACCAACTGAAAGAAAGGAGCTTTACGCATCCTTAGCATGCTTACAGACTCAACCTCTGTGCAGTTATATATCTTATCTAGATTTGCCTACCTCTTAGCTCGACCACTGCCCTAGGAACCCAAACAGAGTTCTCTTCCTCATCTGAATTAGACCTGTCCCTCCTAAGCCTAGTGTACAGAAATGCAATGCATACAACAACAAGAGCAGCAGCTTGAGAATCCATCCTGGCACGGTAGTCATGCAACTCCATCTACATTATGGCATGGTAATAAAGAAATTTTAGAACTTGAGTACTGAAATGAAACTGAAGACATCCTAAGGTGTGGCAGTATACAGCAACATGACAACAGAGGAGTCATTGCCTTGCACATCATCCTCCAAAACCAGCTAGCATACAAGGAAACAGGTCCAATAGGTATCATTGCCCTGGCAGCTACAAAAAGTAGCCACCTAGAAGCTCCTCAACATCATTGACTAAAGAAAACCCCCACAACAGCATCATTAGCATGGCTACTACCCAAGGTAGCCTTCCAGAGGCTCATTATTTCACAGAACAACCATATTAGCCCCGGGCAGGCTCCTCGTCAACAACACAGACCGACATTAGAGACAGGTTCATGGCAACAAGTCCACATCCACACGGTAACTACACATGAATGGTAAATAACCTCATGAATCGACTATAAATAACAAGCCAAGGCATAGAAGATATGACAGTGCATCAAATAGACATGCAGATCCGGCAAGGATACCCCACAAACCGCACAAAGAAACTGTAATAACCCAAGGGATTCCGCCCAATAAATTGTAAAAGATCGAACAACAATACGAAGACTCCATCGTAGGAGATCCTACCCCATCGCAAACAAGACGAAAAGGCACCCTAACTGCAAGAGGATAGTAGATCCGAACCTAACCCGAGGGATTCCACCCAACAAATTATAAAAGATCGAACAACAATACGAGGACTCCATCGTAGGAGACCCTACCCCATCGCAAACAAGATGAAAGCCACCTAAATTGCAAGAGGATAGTAGATCCGGGCCTAACCCGAGGATCCCACCCAACAAATCGTAAAATATCAAACAACAATACGAAGACTCCATCGTAGGAGACCCTACCCCATCGCAAACAAGATGAACCTCCACCCTAACTGCAAGAGGATAGTGGATCCGAGCCATACCTCCATGAAGATGAAGGCAACCATCGTGGGGAAGATGAGGATGTAGTGCGTGCCAGTGAACGAGCAAAGGGATGCCTGGAACAGCAAGTAGATGACGCATATCTGCTCGGTAGAGAGGAAGAAGCATGTCACGCCGGGGATGAAGATGTTGCTCAAGTTGTTGGGGATGAAGAGGTAGCAAATCTGCTCGATGACGAAGACGAAGCACGGATCCAGTGCTCGTTTCTGACGGAGACCCGACGCTCGCTGATGAAGATGTACCTGCGTTCGCCGGTGAAAAAGTACCTGTGGCCGCTGGTGTAGGCGACCACGGACACCTCAGGATCAGGCGCCCCGCCACCAACCGTGCCGTCACCTCCACCTTTAAGTCGCCGAGAAGAGAGGAAAGGAGTGGAGGAGTCGAGTGCAAAAGGGAGACATGAGAGAGGAGTGGAGGAGTCGGTGGAGGCGGCGCGTCTGCAGGGGAGGAGGGCGACGCGCTCAAAAGGCCACCGCTATGTACCGGCGGTGGTAACCCTAGCTGGCCCAAATAATGGCGCCAGGACGCGTCCGTCTCCTGCACTTCCCTCTGCGTGTGTGAAAACGTGCTCACGTAGGCCTGCATCGCGTGAAACGGCCAGCTTTTGCGTTCCACGCGGTACAGGCTAGCAGGCCATTTTTGCATCGCGCAGGCCTGACCTGGGAGGCCGACCAGGCTATAAACACAGTTGATTGCACCAGCTGGGCTTGGCTCAACCTGCATGCGGGCTGCCAAATGCGCCCAAAGTTTCCAAGGTATAGGTCTAAAAAGAAAATGCTTGTACGTCACCTAAGAGTTTCACTTTCCAGCATCGCTCAT
The DNA here is from genome assembly GCF_005286985.2 of Setaria viridis. Taxonomy (NCBI): domain Eukaryota; kingdom Viridiplantae; phylum Streptophyta; class Magnoliopsida; order Poales; family Poaceae; genus Setaria; species Setaria viridis. The sequence continues at coordinate 36,833,657 of NC_048267.2, read as the reverse complement.
TTGGCAGCTTCTCGATTCTTTGACGCTAACCCTCATGCCCCACCATCACATTGGGTGGACTAACCTCTCGTGGCAAAAATCGGAATGTAAGCTTGCGCGTCAACTAGGAGTTTCATTTTCCAACACTACCCCATTGAGCACACCCAACCTCGTGCCAACCATCACACTATGGGTGACTAACCTCTCGCGGCATTAGTTGGGAAGAAAGCTTTCACGTTAGCTAGGAGTTTAACTTTCTAGCACCGCCCATCCCGACAGGCTCTCAATGCCTCAACACCCAATCCTAGTGCCCACTACCACTCTAATGGAACTAACTCTTTATGGCATGAGTTTAGAAGAAATCTTGCATGCCGATTAGTGATTTCACTTTCCACCACCTTCTATCTGGAGGATATTAGCACCTCTCATGCTTACCATTGCACCGCCCGTAAAATTCATCAACCGAAATCACTCGCTAAAAATCATTTTCAAAACCTTTCACCGCTTGAGCTCTCTAAAAATCTAGTCTTCCCGGCAAGTTTGCTGTCCCGGCACCGAAGCCGACCATCGTCCGTCCTTTTTCCTTTTCCTCTCCGCGAATCACACCGCGTGCCAGAAGGAAAACTGCCACGCGTGCATGTGACCGTTCCCGTAATGGCTGTCATCCCTCTCTTTTTCTTCTCTTTTTCCTTCCTTTTTTTCCTTCCTTTTTCTTCTCTTCCTTATTTCCCTTATTTGCTTTTTCATCTCCCTTCCTTTTTCTTTTTTGTTTTCCCTGCCTCCCTTTTCTCTTTCCTAGCCACACGCATGCTTCTTCTTCTTTTTTTTCTGGCCGCTCCCTGGCTCCTAGCACGCATGCGCTGACTCCTTTTCTGTGGCCAGGTACGCCTGCCCCACGTCCACCTGCACTGCTCCCTAGCTCCCCAGCACTGGCCCTCCCTTGGCCGCACGTCATGTGCAGCACGCCACCTCCTGCTACCCTAGCTTCTGTGCCTGGCTCCCCTTGGCCCACGCCTGCCTCCTCTACTGCCCGTATAGCACCGCACATCACACCCCGCACTGGCCCCGCTCCTTCCACAGCATGCACACAACGCGCAACCGCCTCTAGCACCACACCGCAATCCGCCTAGGCTTTGCCTCCCGCGCTGCTGCTCCCTGGTCTTGCAACGCCACCGCGACTCCTCGCTCGCCACCCACGCCCGCGCCTGGCCCCTGGCTGCGCACCTGGCCCATGCTCGCCGTGCCTACGCCTTTGCCTTCCTAGCTCGTCGCAACGCCGCGCCGTCTGGCCGCGGTCACCGCGCCCGACGCACCTCAACGTCGCAGTGCCGCACCAACAACTCGCCGCAAGCGCTCGACCACGCCATCCACACGCATTGCCGCTCGAGCACGCCACCGTGTCCCAGTTCGCCTCGTCGCGTGAGCCCAGCCCTGCCACGCCACGCACGCGGAGCTCCACCTCGCCACGCCACCGTCCTATGCGCTTCTTGTTCCCGAGTATCACGGCGGCCACTTACTCCGCCATTCCTGTGCGACGCCCATCGGCAGCCCCTCCCCCTCGCCTCCGGCCTATCAAAGGATCTCCGCTCCGCTCGCGACTCCACCACCAAACTTCCCGACCAACTCCCCTCGCTCCCGTGCTTCCAGTGCCGTTCCCGCAGTCTCCCACCCACCGTCGTGGAGCTGCCTCCACGAGCCGCCCTAGCCCGAGGTAAGGAGAGGAATCGAATCCCCTTGACCTCATTTTCATTTTCCCCCACTTTCCATCCGTCGCCGTGCCCCGGCACCGCCCCTCCTGTTCTTCCTCGCGAGATGTTCTGTCTCGAGGAAGAAGAAAGGTTGTTTTGCATTTTCACCCATCTACTTTTTCCTTTTTCACATCTAGACCCTCCCACCTCTCTCAAACTTTCTTCACAGATCAGCCCCTCCACCTCCCAAAATAATTACAAACAAGTCCCTGGTTCTCGCAGATTGGTCCTAAGCCCTGTTTTAACCCCTAAATACACTATTATCTCGTTATTTCATGCGCCAAACTTTCTTCGATTGACCCCAAATTCGACCACGCCCTCCTCTAATACATTCCCACCACAGCATCCTTAAATTCCATGCAAAAACTCATTCCCTCTAATTACCGTTCGCGTTCTCTGTTCGAGCTCAACGTGTAAAGCTTTAATTTTCTTTTATTTATTGTGTGCCCGATTGTGTGTGCCATAGATCGCGGAGTGCTCGAGGAGGAGCCCGAGGAGGAGTTTGACTGTGAGCCCAAGCCTGAAGACCAGCACCACGAGCAAGAACTCCCGGCTAACTACGAGGACGGCAAGTCCAATCTTACCCTTTAATGCATTTTTATCCTAATTTTTCAAACACAACCTATTGGCCTGTTTTATAAATTACATATTGTGTTATTGCTGAAACACAATTGGATAACCACCCCTTGATTATTATGATTATTTCTTGATGTCCTGTAATTATCTCTAAATATGATATGCTCTGTTTGGATGGTGATTATTGCTAGAGTGCTGGGGACCTTGTTACTCATTTTATTGCACTTCAATCATGACTACAATGTGTTTTATCAAAGAATAGATGTGTGAGTGTTTTAAAAGAGAAAAATGGGCTTTCGGGCAATAAAGTAAAGAAAATTCTTAGATGAGATGGATGGGTGTTTCTGGTGTAAAATGCTATGTTGGGCTCGTACCTTTGTGGTTGAGTAAGTTGGGAGATATCCATCTTGTCATGGTTAAGGACCAAGTTGATGTGTCATCTTACCTAACCCAATTTATCGTGCAACAACTCGATCGTTGCATGCGGCAACGGCTTAGCATAAATCCCACTAGCTAGTCTGTTACTCATCAGGAGAGCTTGTGAGCAACGGGAGACTATGGAGAAGGAGTAAGATCTTTGTGACTTAGGTTCCGGTTAAGACCTCGTCGGTAGGTCATTAACCCTTTGGTTTCTTCCTTGTTGGCTAGTCAGTCTTAGCTAAGGTGCGTAATGGCTTTGACAGGACCTGGACCGACACCAGGGTGATCGTGCTGCAGTACCCTACTTGTGGGTAAAGTGTACACCTCTGCAGAGTTAAAAATCTATTCGAATAGCCGTGTCCACAGTATTGGACGAGTTACAGCTTGGTCACATAACTAGTGCTTGGAGATGGATGGTTTCATGGCGTGTGTTGGATTTTAGAAGTGTCCGGCAGATGTGCTGTGAGCTACTGCGGACGAGGAGTCCGGTAGCATTAAAACTTGGATCCTTTGTGTAGGATCAACCCCACTTAATGATTCGGTTACTAACGAAATGCTTTACGAAAATACTTTTGAAAACAAATCCTTGCATGTGTTAAAATCTAGCTTTATTGCAAATAAACCTTAGTCTTATCCTTGTTATATCCTATGCATATTCTTGGTTGTATCCTCCTCCATGGATGGGGTTGGACTTGTTGAGTACTTTTGTACTTACCCTTATTTTGTTGCTTCAGAGGAAGATCCGGACTTCATCACCGAGGATTTAGAGTAGGAGGTCGCTTCCACACCCAACGCTGTCTGTGGTGTTGGCCCTTGCAGAATGCTTCTGCTACCATGTAGTCCCGAGTGCTGTCTCTTGACAGTAGCTTGGCTCGCTGCTGTTGTTTATTTACTTATCATTTCGGCGTGGCTTTTGCGCCCACTCCCTCGGGAGTTGTACAGTTTATGAACCATCTGTCAAATAAATGTGTTATCAGCCTCCTAGGATTGGTAATTGTATCACATTTAGTCTCTGATTATGTGGGAACGCTTCACGACCGGATAGCCCTCTCGTGATAGGAATTAGAAAGAAAGCTTGCACTCAACAAGTAGTTTCACTTTCCCGCGCTACACATCCAACTTGTCTTTTCGTGCCTCTACACACTACTCTCATGCCCAGTATCACACCGATTGAACTAGCGTCTCACGTCATGAGTTGGGAAGAAACGCTCGCACGCTAACAAAGGGGGTCTCACTTTCTAGCACCACCCACCTGTTAGCTTCTCATCGCTTTGACACCCAACCCTCACGCCCACCATTACGCCGGTGGGATTAGCCTCTCCACCCTTACACCGGTGGGACTAGCCTATCGTGTGACATGAGTTGGGAAGAAGTCGTGCACTTCAACTAGGAGTTTTACTTTCCAGCACCGCCCATCCAACGAGTTCTTAGCATCTTGTTCCACCATCACGACATCATGGCATTAGCTAGAAAGAAAGCTTGCACGTAAATTAATAGTTTCACTTTGCAACACCGCGGATCTAGCATATTCTGAATGCCTCGGTTTGCAATGTTTCTTCCAGCTATTACGCCGATGCACCAGCCTCCACTGGTAAGTTGCGAAGAAAACGCTTTCACAACAATAAAGATCTAGTTTCACTTTCTAGCACCGCTGTGGCGATCCGACAGTTGTTGGCGCCATGACGCCTTGGTGTGTACCATCACATTTGACAGACCGGCCTCTAGATCGTGTTCTTCATCAAAGTCAGTGAAAGGAGTTCATGTTAGGATTCCTAACACCAAATACCACTTCAAACCACTAATTCCAAACATTTCAAGTTTGGAGAACTGGATCGAAGTAAAATGAAGGAAAAGAGCAACGAGGAGTTTTGATGCAGCGCACTATATATAATTACAAGAGTATACCGTGTGTTAGCTTGGTTCATCGCTGATTCTACCTAGTAATTACAAGAGTATACTATATAATTATATATAGTATGCTGAACCAATCCTACTGGCACCAGTCGGCACCGTTTCCTGACTGTCGCTGCTGCCAGTAAATTAGCCAGAGCACAAGCAGGCGTGACTGTTACCACTAGATGAGTCATCAGGCCCGATCCACGCGTCGCGCATGCAAGCGCGCAATGCAGGCTGCTGCCGGCTGCCCCCGGCACTCTCGGCTCTCGCCCATGCGCCGGGCGGCCACGCCGGGCGCGGCCAAGCGGCATGGCGCGCAGCACGGGCGACGGTCCATGCGGGCCTGCTGCTTCAGTCTGCCTCGTTTGCCGCGCATTGCGAAAGCGACGGGGAACTGGAGGCGACGCGAGAGGGACAAGCCCGGAGCCGACCGACCCCGTCCCCGTCCGTCTCATGTCGCGGTTGGTACACGGAACACAGACCAGGGAACTGGAAAGGCGAGCGCCGGTGCGGCGCCCGAAAGGCCAGCGCCGCTATGCTATCGATGGCAAGCCCACTGCACGCAGCTAGGCGGCCATTAACAAAGATAAAAACAAGGAGAAGACGAGGTGTCCACGGCTTCTTCCCAAGGTTTCCAAGGAGGAGGGAATCACGCCGTGTGAATATAAGAGCGGGCTTCACCAAAGGCGGCATATAGGTAGAGAACAGCAAAGGCACAACGAAGAAGAAACCAGTAGAGAGAGAGACATGATATTACTTACGGCGGTTATACCTTCTTAGAACACACAAGCATGCAAGAAACTTTGTACAGATTAATGGAGGATATATGTAATAGGGTGATCGGTCTATAGGAAGACAGGCGGTGCTAGAGGTGGTTTCACGGCACGCACGGGATGCTGCAGGTGCAAGCAAAGGGTGAGCAAAGGCGAGCCTGTCATGGGTTCCGGCGGGCGGCGGCGGAGGTGCCGTTGGCCGGCACAACGCGCGGCCCGTTAGGCTGCGGCTGGGCGCCTTCCGCACGGCAGCTCCAGTCGCGGACGGAGAGGTGCAGCTGCTTGGCTGCCGCCAGCATCTCCACGGCCTGCCGCGGCGTCAGGATCTCCGTCGCCATGGCCCGTGCCGTGGCCATCCGCAGGTCGTCGGCCTCCGCCACCAGCTGCGCCATCGCGGCCCTGTAGCTGTTGAACGCCGCATCCACCTCGGCGTCGACGGCTCCTCGCCCGGCCCCCCCGGGCGGCCCGACCGGGCCGTCGCAGTCGCCGCCGCCGGCGCGCGGCTGTGCCGCCGCCGCGGCGCGCTGGCGCACGATGGGGAAGAGCGGTTGGTCGGCGATGTCCTCGTGCAGGGTGGCGAGCCGATCGGAGAGGACGTTCTCCTGGAGCAGCGTCCGGCGGTGAAGGTCGGTGACGAGCACCATCTGCCCGGGCGTGATCCCCATGCTCCCCACGGGAAGGGGGCCCATCGGGCCGAGGCCGTTGATGAGCTCCTCGAGCTGCGCCTCCAGGCCCTCCCCGGAGAGGTTGTAGAGCAGGCGGATGGCGACCGTGGGGCGGCACCCGCCGAGCCAGAGCACGGACCTCTCAAAGGCGGTACACCAGGGCGGGGCGATGAAGGCGGTGCCGTCGTGCGGCGACACCGCGCGCCGGCCGGCGACGTAGTCCTGGTACCCGCGCATGCACCGCTCCACCACGGCCCGCAGCTCGGCGTCGGTGGCCCCGGCATTGGCCAGCGCGGCCTCGAGCTCCGCGAGCCCCGCCTCCTGGCCGGCGATCCACTGCCGGTAGCACGCGGCGCCGCGCTCCATGTCCATCCCGTCCGTCGAGCGCCGGTCCGTGACTGGTCTGAACTGACTGATGACGAGCGAGTAAGCACCTGGGCCTCCTGTGTTCCCACTATGCACGCCTGCCTGATTTGACCTTTCCCTCGTTTCGGGCTTCCGGCTGGGCGGCTGGCCCCTGCGGCCTGATCCTTCAATCTGGTTCGTCAGATCTTGCTTGCTTGTTTGTATCTCCGGTATGTGTAAAGCAGGTGATGTGGCGGTCGGCCGCGGATGCGTTGCGTGCGCGCATGCATATGCATGCAAGTGGGGACTTGCAGCTAGCCTATCTGATGTGGATCTCTATCTGGTGACGGCGACGAAGCTTTTGGGAAGCAAAAGGACAGGGCGGATGACACGCGAGATTGGTCATGTGAGGGCGCTACCGTCCCGCTCGGCCGTGCGTTTCTCCGCCTTACCTTCCCCGCCCCCCCGTGGGCGGCGAAGGGAACCGGAGGCCGGAGCGCGGAGAACGAGGTGGCGGGCTGGCGGCGCCGGACCGCCGATGCATGCCGTGACGGAGAGCTTGCAAGTTCCAACCCGGTGCAGGTACGGCCGTTCGTGTGTGCATCCCACCTGGCCTGGACAGTGACGCGCGCGTGGCTCCCGGTCTCCGTTTCCGTTCGGTGTTCCCACTTGACATGGTTTTTCGGTAGATGGTTTGTGTCTACTGTCTACTCCAGTCGTCTGTGCCAGTCTGCCAGAAGCCCAGAATAGTGCACATGCGGTATCAGGCAGTAGTCGGATAGCGTCATGGCTTCCGCATCCATGGAGCTGTAGTATAAGATCATTTTTTTTTCCATTTTTAAACCGCGCGCTCTACTACTAGAATGGCTAACCATCAAATTTATACTTATGTTTCCTTCTTTTCCTAATGTTTTTACTGCGTATTGGGATTTAGAAGTTCTAACATTGTAAGCTTTGGTTATAATTAGCCATTTGATTATTTTAAAACGTCCTACACCAGCAAAAGGAAGGAATACTGGTACTTTAGAGCTTTATCGTTTGTGCTTCACGGGCGCTCTCTGGAATTCCTTTTTTCAACCCATCGATAATCAAAAGATTAAACGGCTAAATTATTCATATTGTATTCCCGCAAAAAAAATATTCATATTGTAGATTTTTTTTTACAATTTTATGACCTAAGACTCTGGTTGTACTACGAAAAAAAGAAACAAACCATTCCCCATTCAGATCTAACTAACTATAGATGAGTGCTGGTTATCCTCATAGTTTCCCTCGTATATCAGCCATAAAAGTACATAATCACTGCTAATGTGTGCTTGAAGAGCATCCAATAAATGGAACGTCCTTGAACAACCGTATAACAATAAAAAAAGAAAAAAAAAGACCTCGCAAAAAAAAGAAAGAAAAGCATTCATAAATAGCCATAGCAATACACAATACATTTCTCAGCAACCATTTGTCCCTGTGTTTTTGAAGAGTATTGGGTAGTCCCAGGAAGGTCAGAGAAGTACCTATATATGGAAGACGGCTCATGTTGGCACCATTTTTCTACCTTTTCATACGCTTCTCCGTCATTTCATAAAAATCAGTCATCTATATATACAAGAAATGCTATCTCTTAATTATTCTTCTATAGATTGGCCAACATTTTATCTAGTATAATTCGCATATTTCATAACAATTTTATCAAATCACTAACAACATAATTCCCAAGAAACTTATTACCCAAATATAGTAGGAACCATTGGCCACTTGTAAAAAAATTGTTGGGAAATTTTAGTAATCTCGTGGTAGGAGGGTTCGCGTTTTGGCTTTCTAGGTGCATAGTATTTGCTACGTATCTGGATCTAGTAGGAGGGAGTATGACTTAAAATGAAACTAAAACATATATGTTGGAACTTACATTTGATATGTGTCCGTACCCAGTTACTCACTTGGTTTTACCTCAGTTTCTAATCGATGTTTTTACGAAGAAAAAATCACTGAAAGCAAAACAAGAATTGTTTGGTGGTGCCTGGTGCGAAAACAGGATTAGCGACTCCAGGCTCTTAAAGCATTCTTTAAAGCATGGACTTCAAGTATGTGACGGAATCTCTCTCCGCGTGCCATTTAATCGGACGACGTAATTCCGGCATGTCGAGCTTGACGAATCGACAGAACTTGTCCACGGATCTTACACGGTTCGAGCTCTTTCTACTCCAAAGGTACGGAATCTTCTCTGCGTGGTGGTATGCACCACTCGCTTTCTTTTTCCGACGCCGCGCTAGCGTCCCAAAATTCGAGAGCCGAGCATATACCGCACCCCGTGCGCCGTGGCGGCCTCACGCGCGGGAGCGCGTCGACTAGGCACGGGCCACTGCGCGTGCGTAGAGGGCAGGGCACCCCCCGCACCCCCGGTCCTTCGCGTCCAGCCCCGTCCAGCGCGCTCCGTTCACCGGCGGCGACACGCCGACACCGCGGCTGCCATCGTGCCAAAACCCCAACAAGCCAAGACCCCGAGATGGCCGCCTTCCACGTCCTTCCAAGGTCTCCCACGCCGCGCCCCGGGGGGCGTGCGCGCGTTTTGGGCGTTTTCTCCTCCTCGCGATTGGCCCACGCGCGTGGACCGGACCGCGCCAAGCCACGCCGGGGCGCGGCCGGCGCCTTCCGATCGGGCGATCACCAAGGGTTGTGCGCCACGGCGACTCCACGGCCACAAGCTGTCGCTGCAGAGCTAGTGGCAAACCGTTGGCGCGGCGCGGCGGCGGCTCTGATTGGGTTCGACCTTTTTCTGCAGCCTGGTGGAGTTCTGTTTCCGAAGTCAGCAAACTTCCGTTCAGCGCAGAAGCAAGCACGACGCCGAAGTTTGTTTGGGCCTTGATGGTGAGACCTATCCCTGGCCTGAAACAATATACACTAGTAGAGAATTGGTTTTCCATACATCCCCTTTTGTCCCGGTTTAAAGTTGGCCCGGGACAAAAGGTTCACCAACCGGGACTAAAGCTCGGTCACAGGTGGGGGCCTCACCAATCGGGACCTTTTATCCCGGTTGCAAAGGCTAATGGGAAAAAAAGACCCTGAGAGGCCTTTTATTCCGGTTTGAAACACCAACCGGGATAAAAGACCCCCCCTTTTATCCCGGTTGGTAACACCAACCGAGATAAAAGGGTCAAGAGCCTTTTATCCCGGTTTGTAATACCAACCGGGATAAAAGGGGGTCATTTATCCCGGTTGGTGTTTCAAACCGGGATAAAAGGGCCCCCAACGAGGTGACTGGAAGGGGAAACACCAACCGGGATAAAAGACCCCCTTTTATCCCGGTTGGTGTTTCCAACCGGGATAAAAGGGTCCCCCACGAGTTAATACAAAACGATAGTATCCCCTACATAGTCAGATGTGGTGTGTAGGTGGGATGGCAAGGAATCTACACGCGAGGCTGGAGGTTGTGGGTTCGAATCCCACGAACCGCGCACGCGCATATTTCGCGTGAAAAATCGCGTGACTTGAAAAGGGGGGCCCTGCTGGGGAGCTCGGGAATTTTTTTTTTTTTGCAGCGTCGGCGCTCTCGACCCTTTTATCCGTGACCCGGGATAAAAGACCCCCCCTTTTGTCCCGGTTGGTTTATCCCGGATGCATTTTCGGAATATTTGCACCCTACCAACCGGGATTAAAGCCCAATTCTCTACTAGTGATACCAGAATTAGATGGTATAATAACACTATAGCAGCATGCCAGCATCCTCATCACATGGTGGGCAATATAGCATTCGAGAAGAAAAGTAATACATGAAGTAGATTCTCAAAGCCCAGTTGCAACTACGGGAACAGTTAATCGACTAATTAATGAATTGCAAATTTCAGATGAAGAAAGGAGATGTGTAATTGGTAAGGCCAGTCTCAGGGCATAGTTTCATCAACTTTTCAATGAAATGAAACTGTTACTCTCAGTGCATAGTTTCATTGCACAGTTTCATAGGCAACCTGTAGCATTTAATTTTTACGTGGAGTTATGATCAAATGTGTCTTGCGATGAATAACATCCTCAGTTCAAGTTTCATTTGGTTTCATGGGATTAGGTAACTGTACCAGGTGAGTTTTATATGGATGAAACTCACCTCTCCTCTCTCCTCATAATTAGGTTGACACGTCAACAAACTGCTGATGTGGCATATGATTTAATGCCTATAAAACTCTCTGTGTTACCCCACTGACACCGGCCCGAAGTGGAATGCAGTAAAGAAGAGCCTATATGGATTTCTCCTGAACGGCACTTGCACAAACTGAACGTTGGTGTGGGTGTTGATAGGAAAGAACGAAAGGTGTCATAGAAGTTTGCCGCAATGGTTAAGGGATATTTGTCGCAGCATGTGCTACGGTGTGCTTGATATGCCTGATTGTCGATGCTGAAACTCTCGAAGCAGTGGCATCCGTAGAGGCTCCTACGCTGAGATTGTGGGACTCACAAGTGAAAGTCCCTGCAGACCGCTTAAAGATTATCAGTAGTATTAAAGAGAAGCCTATGTGCTCTTATATGATATTATCCAGGACATCCAAGAGATAGCAAAATGTGATTGTTTCATTTGTGCACAGTTTATGCATGAAGATGGAGATTCAAACAGGGAGGCTCATATGCTAGCAATTAGCCAAGGTAGCATATACATCTGGCCATCTGGGGACGGCCGTCGTGCATAGCATTATAGCTGGGGTAAGAGGAATGCAGGAAAGAAGGCTCATGTGCTAGCAATTATGCTCAGCTTCCCGTCAATTGCGATTCCCATTTTCTTCTGCACAATCTTCAGACTACTGAAAGAGCACTCCAACCATCGCAGGAGGCAGGACGTGGAATCACAAGGAGATCAACCAGAGGCAGGTTGCAGCTCGAATGGTGAAGTGTCATCGATCGTTTACCTCAAGAACTACACTTCTCTGGCCACTCCGATGGGATATTGAAGGTTGCTCGTTCACAAACTCTAAAATTTACTACCAGTGCATCTTATTTGCAGAGATCGCCAGAGTAACGACGGGACCGCGTCGCCGGCGAGCTCAAGAACCTGAAACACACAAACTCACGCGAACTCGTTGGAACACACGATCACACGATCTTGTTTTTGTGCCGCAAGTAGCAGCGTTTTCTCTGGACTCTATTAGCTTTTATAAAGGGAAACGATTACAACTAAGCCGGGGCCATGACCTCCGACATACGCGGCACGCCCGTCATCGACGCCTGCCATCCCAAGCACCTGGAACATGCCGCAAGACGCGCTCCCTCGCGAACGTAGCGCGAGTCAGAGCACCAGAGCGCACGGCCTAACAAACTGCCATGCGCCTGCTAACCAAAGTAATCAACGGCTAAGACATAAGCAAAGCACAAGAGTTATTCAACATTATTGGTCTTTCCAGTTTCACTAGTTTATCAATCCTGCGCTCGGAGGAGAAGTCTGCCAAATGTTTACGAGTAGCCTCCCTCGTTTAGGATAGGATGGAGTACATTCAGAGTGTGACCCGTGGCCCTGTCCCAGCAGATGTGGCAGTTCATGGACGGCGTCTTTCGGTGCGTGGAGATCCATGACACGAGAAAACCCCGTGCAGAACCCGGGCACCTGGCCATCGCTAACGCCACGGCCTGCTTCGTGCCGCAAGGCGCAGGCGTTAAGGTGACTGACAAAATTCTTCAGCAGGAGATAATAGCTGCGTACAAACGTTCAGAACTTCTTGCATACAGATTTGGCCCCTTTCTGTTGTAGGTGCTAAGCTGGAACGGCAGCTCCAAGCTTTTGAACCCCAACAAGTACGTGAGGTCCATGGCGCTGGTGCACGGCAAGCTTTTCCGCGGCGGCAACGACAGCAGCATTCAGGTATCTTCTAGCTGCTGAAATCTTCAGAAGCAGCACATCCATTTCAAGAGGAAGCAGTACTGGAGAAGCATGGATGATGGCATTGACTGGCCGCGATCGATGGTCACAGGAAATCGATCTGGCGGATGGCACGCTGGGCGTAATCCAGTCCGGCAACAAGAGTATCTTGGAAAGGAATCCCATATACTCTCCCTGCAAGTTCATGACGGATTGCTCTACACCGGAAGCACTCGTTCGCGGCTCCGGGGACGCGCACGGTTGCCGCACCGGCACAGACGAAGGTCGTGTAGGCTTCCCTGTTCCGGGAGGGGAGGTCGCCGCCGGGACCGCCTGCCAGAGCTCAAACGCGCAGCTTCTCGATCGGCTCGAATGCGCGCGGCGAATCGCGCGTCTTGCTGCCGGAGCAGACCAGATGATTGGATATCTCATGCTAGGGCGGGGACTGAGAGAAGGATGGCTATTTGTGCTTCCAGCTGGAAAACACCAGGACATGGGGAAGAAGGACGGCGGCCGCGGTGGCCGCCGGTGGACGGGCGGGAGCCGTCCGAACCGGGGTTTTTTTTTTTCAAATATTTGGATCGCGGCTAATAATCACAATCTAAACTAGGTGTCTTTATGAAAAGTATTCAAATCTAAATTTACAAAATACCCCCTAAATTGGATCGCGATTAATAATCATGATCCAAACTAGGGGTCTACATGAAAATTATTCAAATCAAAATCTACAAAAGGACTCCAAATAATCGCGATCCAAACTAGGGGTCATTGTGTAAATATTCCAGGGCGGCTCCGGAGCAGACGAACCCCGGTGCCACCGGCGACCTCTGTTAGCCCCGCCATCGATTCTGGCGAAACCTCATCAAGGTTCACCGCCTCGCCAGTGCCCCTGTTCCCCAACCTAGTGACGCTCATGTTCCCAAATCCGGTGCATATGCTACTGCGACAGCGCGACGGGCCGGATCGTGGTGCCCTGAGATGGCTTGGTACCTGTGGTGAGGCGAGACGACGCTGCGCGCGGACGGGCTGGCATGTGCTCCGGCACTGCAGAAGGCGTGGACGGGAAGGGGATATCTTCTATGATCTGACGGCAGGATTCAGCTGATTTGATCTCCCACTACTCTGGACAATACTGTAACTATGCAATGGGATACTGTGGACGGAGCGAGCAAACGATGCTGCCGGGTTCGGCCAGCACTGCATGAGCAGAGCTCGTGGTCCCCAGTGGCATCACCGCCGTACTCAGGGGGTCCTTCAGCCACTTCCTCGCGACGGCCACCGGGCGCATCGCCCATGGCTCTCGGTGCACCTATCGCTGCCAATGGTCGCTCCCAATTAGGGCACCCGCAATGGGTGTCGATAGACTCTCTACAAGATTCCAGGTAGGAAGAGAAACGAGGAGAGAGAATGAAATGTAACTAGAGCTGGCGAGAGTCGCTAGCACGTGTCCCCGTGCTAAGTGGGCCCCACCACGTGCTCGCACCTTCTCTCTCTTTGCTTCCTATGTCTCCTGGCCGGAGAGCGCGGGGATGGAGCGGCCGGCGAGCGCAGGGGAGAGGGTGGGGTGGAGCGCCGGTGAGCTCAGGCCTAGGCCGGCAAGGGCGGGGTTGGAGCGGCCGGTGAGCGCGAAGGTGCGGCCAGCAAGCGACGACAACGCTGTGCGAGCAGCCTCGTGCATCAAACATGCTTCTCAACGTCAGCCCGCCCCTACACCACGGCTCGCGTGAAGACGCCTCGCGCACGGACACGACGTCCTCCATCTCCCTTCTGCAGTGTGGCTGCCGCTGGAGATTCGGCCGATAATCTGTTCACCCGTATGGGATGAGGAAGAAGATAAGGGAGGAGGTAAAATAATCTATCAGTGGGACCCACTGTTATTTTGGGCAGTGTGTTAAAGATGAACTATTAAAGACATCACCGTTTATGCTCTCTAAGCTGAGCTGTCAACGATATAGAGAGTAAAATGTCGCTATTGCAAGTGCCCTTATCACTCAGCCTTCAGCCACCGATTTATGTCATTTTCACTTTTTAAGCTTGAAAACACCTTGGGGAATTCAGTAACTATTTTCGCAGTTATCCACGAGATATCGTTTTTGGTTTTGGCAAAACATAAAACATTAAAACTTGTCATTTTCAATTGAATGTCACAGTAAACAAATATGGAAAAGGCCATAACTGGTTTGGCACTTTGGCCCATCAGTCAGAGAGCACAGCACAAGCTGGCAATACAGCAGACAGAGAGCATGGCACAAGAACAAACAGAGCTCGCAACTTGTTTTGCCCAAGGTAGAAACAACAGATCCAACTGAATTGCCAGACAAATCAATCTCGACTACGGGAGGAGACTCCCCAGGCTTTTTTTTCGAAACGAACCGGCAGAAAGGTATTAAAAAGGTGGCTAAGATACAACTCTGGAGGAGTTAAAAAGGCTCCTGAAAAAGAAAAAGAGGAGATCCAAAAAACTCTAAATTTACAATCTACACAGCAAGTGTGCCAATTGTTTGGCTCCTGCTAAAATCCAGTTCACCTCGTCCTTGATCTTTGCAAGGATCCGGAAGTGTGGAGTGTGGAGATTCGGCTCTATCAAAAACGTGAGCGATTGCGCTCTTTCCATATCTCCCAGCGTATTAAGATTATCGTTGAACGTAACCCTTTGCGTGCTAATCCAGGTCATGGCCCTATCCTCCCACCAGCTTTGGAGTGATTCCGGATTATTGCAGTATGCTGGATGGAGTCCCGGTGCCGCAAGCCACTCTGAAAGGTCCGACCACATGCGCTTAGTATATCGGCACTCACAGACGATGCCGACTCCTGTTTCCGGTTGTCGATGACATAATGCACACATCGGGTTGTGCGGCCATCCTATGTTGGTTAGGTTGTGTTTGGTTGGGCTGTGGCTTTTGAAAAGCTGCGGTGAGACAGGTTGTAGGAAAGCAGAAGACCGTTTGGTTAGAGCAGCTGTGAAATTATATGTTGTGTAAGAAATACCTGTAATGCCCCTAAAGGTCTGTGGGTGTGTTTACATGCAAATTGCTCGTAATAAAATAATGTGTTCACTAATTCGCATGTAAATGACTATTTTAGAAAGAAAAAAAATAAATTTTATATGTTCTTCATCCATCAAAGTGATTAGTCCACATAAATAGAACAATATCCATCAAAAGTTTTATACAATGATGCCATCCGTCAATATTACTATCCTCCTCTCGCACTAACCAAAGCATCAGCTATCCTAGTACGAAAGGTATTCATGGTATCCTCATTCTCCACATCATCACTCTTATCTCCTTGTGTTTGTCTCATGCCACTTGTATGTTATACCAAGTATTCCTCATCATCATCACATCTCTTGAACTCCTTATCACATAAATTGTTGTCACAGATAAAATTATGCAATGCAAGACAAGCCATAATGATATGCTTCTGAGTACAAGGTGAGAAACTTGGCATGCCCTTCAAAATACGCCACTTCTGCCTTAAGATTCCAAAAGACCTTTTAATGACATTACGAAGAGATGAATGCAAGAAATTGAACATCTCGTACTTGCATTCCACATTCTTTCACCATCTTCATAGTCTCTACAATGGTAGGAACTAGGTTGGTTGGAGGAGCTGATGATGCTTCAACACTTGTGGAGATTCTCTCTGCAGCATTTTCTATCTTCAAACAAGTGTTCTTGTACAAACGAAAAAATGGGCTCTTCTCATCCTTCTCCTCAACACCAATGGAGATACCCTTGCGTTTCCTTTTTTCTAGGTTCACTGTCATATCCTTCTGTGTAGGTTTTGGTACCTCCTCCACATCCTCATCACTTGCCTCATCGGAGGATATATCCCCAGGACATGACATGTGCCCTGCCAAACAAGATATGCAGGTCATCAAGGAACTTGGGTTCTTGTTTTCGAAACTTCACACGCTGGCATTTGATTCCTTTGTCACGATTGTTGCATCTCTAAAATTAAAAAAAAATTAGCAAGGCACAACATAACAAAGAATGGGAAGAATATATTTACAATGACAATGTAGTTCTTATAGCAAGGTGTTCGTCCCACCATTGTCCTGAGCAGTCAACAGTTTATTTTGCCTCATCCCATACAAGACCAGTGGCACAATTCTTGAACTCTATAAACGTTGAATATTCCTTTTTCAGAAGATCTAACTTGTTCTTCAATTGTCTTTTTGTTCTCCTGTCACCGGATTTTTCTGCAAATTTGAAAACAACATTCTTCCAACTGGTAGTAGTGAAAATCCCCATCAGCCTATTCCCGGCTTCAATCTCTTCTTTGCATACATCAATCAAATATCTTAAAAAAGCATCACCCCAATCTACCTTGTCACCCATTCTTCAACCAACCAAAAATAAATCATAAGAACTACAACCAAAGTGGTATATAACGCATTCCCAAGAAACCCCTCTATGTATGATCTAAACAATAACTCTAATAAGCTAAAATATAAATCTAAAAAAATATCAAGGCAAGAACTAAATTTTTGGTAAGGGTACCTCTTGGAAATCGAGGATGTACGGTTGCAAGACGGTGAGAGTAGGTCTTCTCCAACTCCAACCAGGAGAATCTACAAAGTAGCCACAATGTATTCAAATTAGAATTCACGTGAGGATCCAGAAAGGGTTAGCAAACCTTACTGGATGGCCGGATGCGCCTGTTCTAGCAAACCACCATTTTTTTTTGTTTGGCACCACTAGAGTACTTGACTATTATCTAGGAGTAAACATCAAGATTGCACAGATCAAGTAATGATGGCTTCTATTGTATCTGAACAAAAAAGAGCAAGTCCCAGACATCAAATAGAGCATCTGAGATTACAAGTTGTTCTTTTCAAACAGCAATTTCAGAAAAAAAAATATATAAGCATCGTTATCATTTTGCGGAACGGCAGATTTATCTACGAGTAAACATCCATCTAATTTCTCGTAGTTTTGTGACTGTATCATTCTAGTATGAAATGCGCTACATGAAATTGAAAGGGAAAAAAAGAAGTAGCAAAGGAATAGGATGAGGAACAAATCAGAAAACGGAGGAATATCCTTGTAGTGGCCGTCCGGGGGCGGCGGCCGGCGAGACGGCGACCTGGGCGACCTAGGGCATCGAGCGGTGACCTAGGGTGTCGAGCGGCGGGGTGAGATGTCTGGAGGCCGGCGGGTGCGACGAGCGGCGGCCGTCCGGGGGCGGCGGGCCGGCGACTTGGGGTAGCGGACGGAGGGCCGATGACTTGGGGCAGCGGGCGGAGGCGGTCCTGTGGGAGACGGATGGTTCCGCAGGGAGGAGGCGCTGTGGGAGAGTAGAACGCAACGAGAAATAGAAACGAAGTGGTACGTTTAATAACTAGTGGCAAGATGGGTAATTTTTTACCCTAAAAATACTTGAAAGCAGGGGAGGTGGTTTTGGTTTTGTACTAGATCAAAAGCAGATTTTGAGCAAAAGCACATGAGGCTTTTTAGTCCTTTGGTTGGCTTTTAGCTTTTGCAAAAGTAAAAGTAGGTCCAAAAATCCAACCAAAGGCACCCTTAGTCTGTCCACCGTCCAGACCCGGTTCTGGATTGCAAGCCAACGGAAGAACTTGCATTTCAGCGGTGCTCAAACCGACCAAATGAGTTCGTTTAAATTTGTGTTGGCTGCCCCATAAAACTGTGCATGGTAAGCTGAGCTTGGTGAATAGTGGCTGGACTCATTCAGTTTCCAAACGGTCTCATCCTCCACATTTGCTCGGAGGCTCGCTCGTTGCACTGTCGCCCACAGGTGAACATATTGAACAAAAAACTGTGCAGAGAAGGAAGGATGGCGTAGTTCGAGGTCTTTGATTCAGTTGTTTCCATTTAAAGCGCTGCATAGCGATCGATTCTTCTTCCTTGAAATGTTATAAACTAGTGGGGCCATGTCTTTCGGTCGCTATCCCTGTATCCGAGCGCTGTTCCAGAAACAAATTCGGTTCCCATTGCCAATTGTGATTTTAGTTGCTGCTGCGAACAATAGGCGATCAGTTGTGTTACAGGTTATCTCCGTTCCTATCCACGGCTTCTCTTCTGGGCTCCATTCTCTCCACAACCATCTGAGGCGAAGGGCCCTAGTGAATTTGCCAAGGTGCAAAATTCCCAGATCACCGTTCTTTTTAGATCTTGCTGCACGTGTCCAATTTACTTTACATTTGCCTCCCGTCAGTCGCTCGTTGCCTGCCCACAGGAATTGTTTACGCTTCGAGTCAATTTCTTTTAAGGTCTCTTTTGGAATTTTCAGAATCGTAGCATAGTACATAATCTGCGAAGTGAGGACTGATTTCACCAAGGTCAGTCGTCCGGCGTGATTCAGATTTTCGCCCATTCCAGCTATTGAATTTGGCAACTGTTTTGTCAACAATTGGTTGAAAGTCTACTCGACGCAATCGTCCAGTGGTTAGTGGTAGGCCAAGGTACTTGATCGGGAAGTGAGCCTTCTTGGCCGGCAAGTCTATTAACGCGTCATCAACGTCAGCCCTTGAGCAGCGAATTGGAACAGCAGTGGATTTCTGGAAATTTGTGTTCAGTGAGGAGTTCGGCAAGTGCAGTGACCTCCTGTTTTCTTGGCGCTAGGAACAGCGCAGCATCATCGGCATACGTAGAGATCCGGATGGTTAGTGCACGCCCTCTTAGTTTGGTTAGGACTCCTTTCTCAGTTGCTAGGTTTAGAATTCTTTGGAGGGGGTCAATGGCAATGACAGAGTAGCGGAGAGAGTGGGTCATCTTGGCGCAGCCCCTGCCATGTCAGATTGGCTGATTTGGTATTGCGTTCAACAGCACTCGTGAGGAAGTCGCTAGGAGGGAAGCAATCATATCGTGCCATCTTTGTGGGAAGCCTAATTGGTGCAGCAGGGTGAGTAAATAGTCCCATCTTACAGACTTAAAAGCTTTTGCAATGTCCAGTTTGAGGAAGAGGGTTGAGATTGATTTCGATGTAGATGCCTGGCTTTGTTCTAAGAAGGTGTTGTGCTTCAAACTCGGGTCGGGATGGGAGTTTTAACGACTCCTGAAGTACAACGCCCTAACCGGTCCACCACGAGAAGGTGGGCTTGCCGGACAATTCGATGTCACCAAACTCATCTCCTGTATTACAGCAATCTACGTAGTTGTACCTCACCCGGCGACTACCTTGAGCCGAGTTCATCTGCAGCTAGTTTAGTAACTCAACACCCGTTTCAGGGCAAAGATAGACTCATGAAGCATCAAATCTTGCTCCGACTATTAATCACGGGCAAACATTAGTTCTCAAAGAAAAATCATGAGGGAAACACTCCACGTTCCTCTGAAGGCTATGGTATGCATATACGGACCGCGATCGATAACAGGCCCTTGGTTTGTTGGCAACCCGATGGCCTTGACTGACGGCCCTGCTCGCTCCGACTTTAATAAGGCCCATTTAAATCGGCCCATGAATCAAGCCCAGTAGCATATATTTATAAGAAACAATTGCGTTTAGAAGAAAACACTGTCTTTTCTAAATAGCATATAATTATAAGAAACAATTGCGTTCAGAAAATAAGAAAGCACAAATTAAGCGTAGCTCAACTAGGAAGATTGCTTATGGTAAAACCTGCCCTGCTGGGTTCGAATCCTCGACTCAACACTGGCACTCATATTATCCTGGATTCATTTCCAGATTTAACTAGCATTATACTTTCAGTGGAAGGCGACGTACCTGATAGTGAGGCGTTAATGGTGGTTTCATCAATCTAAAGGATTTTCCAACTCTATCTCTCGGAGGTACTTATAGGGGTAGGGTTGCGTGTGTATGTTCGTATGGGACGAGTGTGCATGCGTGCTTGCGAGTGTCTGCGTCTACATCAAAAGCTCGACCTTAAAGTATCTTCAAAAATACCCAATACTTATTCCCAAAATCGACTTTTGGGTACCAACAAATAAATCTTGGACTCCAACAATACCCAAAATCTTCTTCGCTCAATATCCTCGCATGCCCAATATGAACGACCCGTGGAGCCAAAATTTGGCTGAAAAAGAAAATAAGAAAACATTAATCTCAGTCCCATGCCCCCAATGATGACACGCACATCAAAAGCTCGATCTTAAAGCATCTCCAAAAGTATCCAATACTTATTCCCAAAATTAACTTTTGGGTACAAACAAAAAAAATCTTGGACTCCAACAATACCTCAAACCTCCGTCTAATATCATCACATACCCAATATGAGCGACCTGTGGAGCCAAAATTTGGCTGCTCCTGAGCACTCCCAATCACGGATTTCCGCGGGTTTCTCACTTTCTTGATTTCTTCCCGTATTTCGTCAGGTGTGCATCATTTTTCTTCCTCTCTATTCTGTTCCACGTGCCCATGCATCAGGTTGACGGCACCGGTTCCGATCAACATGTCGGGGATATCACCTCTGCCCTTGGAGTCGAGGGTGGTGCTAGCGTACCTCCATCCAGAATGCTTTGGCTACCGTCGCCGCTTGGTGCTAGTGTTTCCGTCTGCTCAATTCTGTTGTCCACCCACAATTTTCAGTAGTGGCCGAAGCAAGATACAAGGGCTAGGGGACTTGCTTCTTCCTCCTCCTCTATCTCCGCTCCATCTTTCTCATTTTTCTTCTTCATTTACCTTTCTTCTCCTCCTCATCTTTGTTTGCTTTCAATGGAGTTCTTGGGTAGCAGGGGCTTAACGCCCCCCCCCCTCCCCCGCGACCCGCTCTTGGTTTCTAGCGTTCATGGCCATGCCTCCCTCCATTATCAAGCAGTCATCAAAGTAAAAAAAAAGGAATAGAGGCTGGACCCGTGCATCGATGATGCGGCAACACTTTAATTTTTTGGAATCAAACTTTTTCGGAACTGTTGGGTGGGGGTGTCTTTTTTCCTCCCAATAATTTTTAGCATGATCCAAAAATCAAGTTTTGGAGACTTTATTTTTTTGACACTCTTAGAGATGCTCTTAGATGGCTTAGAGATTAATCTACCAAACAAGTTGTCAATTGGATGCCATCCTTTTTTTAGAAGGGAAATGTCCTATTTTCACCCTCCAACAATACGAGAAGTCTGATTTTCAACCTGCAATTACAAAATCGGACAGGGAGGGCCATCCAACTATCAAAACTGAGCAAATTTTACTCTTTGGGTGGTTTCGGGAGTGGTTTTGTATTTTCTAAAAATTTAAAAAGTTTTAATTTAATAAAAAAAATTATAACTAATTCATTTCAAATCTAAAAAATATGAAGTTGGTACCAAATATTTTCTACAAATGTATGCTATTTGTTGGTACCCTACTTGGAGTTGTTTACATCATATGTGTTAACATTCCTAATTCTTTATTGCTCGTAATAAAACACAAGGAACATGAACAACTAAGATTCAAATCATGCCAAATAGAAACACCTATAGATAGGTTACATTTTTGAAATTTTTTTGGCACCAATTTGGTATTTTTTTTGATTTGAAATGAACTAGTTATGATTTTTTTAATTAAATCTAAACTTTTTAAATCGTTAGAAAATACAAAACCACTCTTGAAACCACCCAAAAGACCAAATTTGCCTGGCTTTGACAATTAGATGGCTCTCCTTGTTTGGTTTTGTAGTTGTGGGTTAAAAATCAGACTTCTTCTATAGTTGAAGGATGAAAATATGACTTTTCCCTTTTAGGAAAATCTCAAGAGCTTTATTACATTTTAGGATGATTATAAATTTATTATCACTGCTAGTTAGCTCCAACTAAGCCAAGAACGGGCTCGATTGGACGTCGTTAGCATTCTTCTCGGTTAAATGTGCTACTGAATTAGCCACGCAATGCAGCTCCCGACCTCTCCGACAATGTTCCGCAATGACGCTCCCGACATCCCTTACATTGTTCTGCAATGCCACTCCCGACCTCCAGTGGTACTGGTACGTGTCATGCTCATCGCACGCTCCATCTGAGTTTTACTTACACCAATCCTTCCTCTAGCGGTTACCAAACCGCCATTGCAAACGGCACCCCTCCTGATTGAGTGATGGATGCTACAATCTGTACATTGTCGTTGCGCTTAATTTTCCGGCACACATAAACAGTGAGTTTTCATGTTTAGCATAGCCACATGCCCCACATCCACCACACTAACCGAGCGCAGGACTGGTTTGGGACAACAACCATAGGAAATGCGAAAATCACCTGCGGAGCTTCTCTACCACAGTGGTGGTCTGTTTTTGCCATTGGATCAAAAATCGATGGAGGGAATGAAAAAGGGAGTAGACAGATTAGAAATGAGATATTTCTTTCCTAATCACCCATGTTACTACCTTTTAACCCGTTGGCTCTCTCTCTCGACCGTGCTCTCTCTCCTCCCTCATTTCTGCTCTCCTTTCTCGATGAGAACCCAAATCCGGCGGTGGCAGCAGCCGGGGAGTTCCCTAGGCTAGCAACGTGAGCTGGATCCCGGTGGGTGGATTCATAGAGCTGTGCTCCTTCAACTTCCCTGACCCTGCCACGAAGGTAGGAGGTCAAGGTATGCCCTGTACTACTTGAAGGAGGGGGGAGATCAGATATGACGGCGCATGATGCAACCATCTATTGAGGTCCCAATCGCCCGTGGATCCGGGCACCTCGACGACGAATCCCGGCAGTGGTGAACGTGAAAATTGGTGGCAGTTCTTCTTCGTCCCTCTTCCAATGGTGCGCCAGCGAACCTGGCCATGGAAGAGGAGCCCAGCTTCCCCAAGACCCTGACCTTGTGGTTGCGTTTCCATCCTTGGTAAGCACATGGTTTCTCCAATCTCTTATCCCTCTTCATTACCTTTCCATTGCCAACAATTGCAATCTCATATTCTCTCTCAGATCCACCAGATCCATTCGCGGGGAGGCATGGGATTGGAGGTGCACAAACTCATCACTGGAACCGGAAGATCCGTGGAGCCGCCCTTCCTGACGTTGCTTGCTGGTGGGGAACTAGTGGGCAATGGTGAACGGCGAGCGGAGGAAGCTCAAGATCTACACAAGAATTTTTTTTGTAATTTGTTGCAGTGACTTTCAATTTTTTGGTATGTGCATGAACATTCTTGAATCTTATTGTTTTTATTGAACATCACCAAGAACTTTTTTGGTGATTTGTCGCAGTGACTTGATTTTTTGGTGTATGCATGAACATGCTTCAACTTTTTGGTGATTTGTTGCAGTGGCTTGCAATTTTTTGGTGTATGCATGAACATGCTTGATAGTGCTTCCTTTGCAAAAAAAAAATTGCTTGATAGTGCTTGATATTTGTTTGAACTAGTTCACATGCGCATATGTTTTTTTCTAGAAAATATGAATTTATAATTTCTAAGAATTATGATGTAAAATTGTTACTTGTTTAAAAATAGAAGAGAAAAATATTTCCCCTGAAAATGATGATGGTGGATGAAAAGATTTTTAGCAATTGATAAATGCAAAAATGTTAACTCTGTGAGTTCTTTATGAGAAAGAAAAACACGAAATACTTTTTTTATATAAAACAAACAAAGTTGGAAGAAATCGTGCGCAAGTACCTTGGTCCCTTGCTTTAATAAAGCACGGATGGTCTCCGGTCATTAGCCTTAAAACAATACACATCACATTTTATTAAACCATCCCACATCTTCTCTCTCCTGTACGTGTCGACAGGGGAAAGATGCCCCCTGGAGCACATACCCACCGAATTGCCTCGTCCCAGGAAATGTTTCACACGGATGAGGAATACCAAGCATCCAGGAGTATTTTCATTTTTCATAGATCGATTTGAGCGGCTGGAATGATGCGATCTGCTCTAAAAAGGACCGCAAAGGGCGCGCAGCTTAGCCGACCGTACATATCGCGAATTTTAACCGAAATAAAAAAGGTATTCGTGCGGCGCAACGGAAAAGGGCAGGGGCTGAATCAGATGTGGCTTCGTACACATCCCGAATTTTAATCGTGCGGCGCAACGGAATCTCAGATTTCAGTCCATTTGTTTCCGCTATCCCCTAGCTAATCGCGGATTACGTATTGCGCGACCACCCCCGCCGCGCCCCCCCCCCCCCCCCCCCCCCCCCCCCCCAAAAACACGCGCGCGCACACTCTCCGGTTCCATTCTTTCCCATCTCGGCGGCTCGCGATGCCTCCGTGGCGCCGCGCCTCCGCCTCCCCGGGCCCCAGCGCCGCCGCCGCTGCATCTTCCTCGGAGCCCGCGCGGCCGCTAGCCGGCGGCAACGCGAGGGTCTCGCCGGAGGTCCCCGCCGAGCACGAGGGGGGTGTGGAGGATGGGCGGTGGTCGGCTCTGGTCCCCGAGCTGCTCGCGGACATCCTGCGGCGCGTGGACGCCGGCGCCGAGAGGTGGCCCGGGCGGCGCGACGTGGTGGCCTGCGCCTGCGTCTGCCGCCGGTGGCGTGAGGCAGCCGTCGCCATGGTGCGGCCGCCGCTGCAGTGCGGGGGGATCACGTTCCTCGCCTCGCTCAAGCAGGTGAGGGCCCCACCGAACCTCTGACGGTACGCCAGCGTCATTGCTTTTGGTTCCGGCTGCAACGCCAGTCAACATTTTCTTTGCTTATTAAAGAATCCAAAATGCTGGTGGAGCAGGCGATTCTGATGCCGCATCTGCTCCTTTAAGAACAAAAAAATGTCAGGCATCGGTAGTGCTCTAACGCCAAAAGTATCTTCTTGGACGCGATTCCACTCTCTTTCAATTACTTTGACGCATCTCCATATGATTAAAGTGCTCGCGGTCCTTTACTTTTTGTAGAGTAGCTTGCGACCAAATGTAGACATATTTTATTTGTATGGATAAAAAACTTGACGGCTTCTTGTTTAACCCGATACTATTTCTAAAGTGTTACTTGCAGTACATTAGTCAACTAGGGCAGAAGGATGATGTTGTTGGTTGTTAAACTCAGTTTGCTACTTTGCTGAGTAGAATGCACTTGTATTTTGATTCTTATGTTATATGTTACTTGGTGTATGCATCCAATTCTTCACAGCCTGGACCTAGGGATGCGCCAATGCAGTGTTTCATCAAGAGGAACAAGAAAAAATCGACTTTTCACCTCTATCTCAGCTTAACACAAGGTAAGTTGGTTTGCTGTTGCATTGGAAGGGTACTCATTGTGAAGTAGCTTTTCATTTTGACTTAGGATCTGGAGAATTATACATATATCACAAAGAGGAGCAGAATTCACCTAGCTCGTGGTCCTTTTCTATCCATGACATCTGCCATTGATATGTTTTGGACTTCAAATAGTTCTGTAGATTCTCTTTTCAAAATTAAGGAATTTATCACTATTTTGCTATTGTGATAACAATGCAACGAGCTAATGAGCTGTTCAAGAAAAATATTTTCAGCACTATGCAGTGTTGAATTCAACCTGCATGTTTACGTTCTTAGCCCTTTCCTTTCTTGATATCACTAGTAGCTAAATTGCTATAAACATCAGAGTATTGTGTATATACAACTTCTTTTTCTAAAGAAATAGACACATGTAGCATTATGTTCTCAGACATTTTGCTTAGCAGCATTAACAGGTCAAGGGAAGTTTCTGTTGGCGGCTCGTAGGAACAGGTGTGGGTTTCGCATGGAGTATATTATCTCTACTCAGGGTGATCTCTCTCATGGAAGCCATGTTGGAAAGCTAAAGTGAGTCCTAAATCTAATAATTTAATAACTTCTAATTCTGATTTTTTTTCTCAATTGCATTTTACTGGCGCGTTTCTGTTTCCTCTATGCCAAAAAGAGCACCTTAAGTTAAAGGTCATTTCAATTTAATACAGCTAATGATGTAGAATCTTATACGCTAGCTATAGCAACATTGATGAAACATTTCAAAAAAAGGCATTCAACTTTATATATTTATATCTATTAATATATTCTCATGGTTACATCACCTAGTTCTTTTTCGTCAGACATGATGTACATGTCCCTGTATGCATGTTTTCCTTAGTTGTGAAAATGGTCACCTACCATGCATCTGCATAGGTAAGTGATGTTAATTGCCTGCAGTTACCACTTTATCTGCTATACATACTTTCTTTCAGCAGGATATCATGCATGATTCTCCTTTTGATGCACTTAACTCAATTTTGTCTAAATGATCCCAGATGTAATTTTGACATCTTATTCCGACCACATTAAAAACTACCTTCATCAGCCATGTTTAGAAATAGGTCAAATAACCAGATGCCTATATTGATCAAGCAACCTGCGCTTGTAGGTCCAACTTCACAAGAACAAAGTTCACCGTTTATGATTGGCAACCACAATATGAAGGTGCTAAGGTGTCAAGCAGCAGATGCAGACGCTGGCTTGCAAGCAAACAAATAAACCCACTCGCTTCTAGTGGCATTGTTGACATTGGAGAAGTGTCCTATGAATACAATCTTCTCAAATCAAGAGGACCGAGAAGAATACACTGCAGTATCCAGTGCCCTGCCGATGAGGGTACTGCAATAGATCCAGAAGAGGCTAATCAACCCAGCAGCCCTAGTTCCTTGGTTCTGTACAATAAACTTCCACGATGGCATGAGCATTTGCAGTGCTGGTGTTTGAACTTTCATGGCCGGGTTATGGTTGCCTCTGTGAAGAATTTCCAACTTATTGCACCTGCGGGCACCGGGGAGCCATGGGGTGTTCAGGATGACGAGACAGTGATACTTCAGTTTGGAAAAGTTGAGGATGATGTATTTACAATGGACTATCGACAGCCTCTGTCCGCATTCCAGGCATTTGCAATCTGCCTCACCAGTTTTGGCTCAAAGTTGGCTTGTGAATAGGTGTCTATGTATTTTATCATGCTTATGAATTTTACGGGTAGCCATGAGCAAAACTAGGTTATCAGCTGATTCTTGAGAAAGGGAAATACACCCTTTGATGGTCTCCCCATCAGTCTGCTGTAACAAACATGTTCCTCTATTCTGACGAGAATGCTCCAATAATGAGATTTGATTTAATCATATGGCAGCTTTTGAGAGTGCCCCTTTGTGGATGTAGTTGCGTGGAATGGTATTCTCAATTCTCACCGACTCTGCAGCCGATCCCATAAGTTGAAAGTTGAAACTAGTCAACTTCCTCGATGGACCGAGCACTTAAAAATTTTATTTTCAGGTTTTCTAATGCAGTCTCGATTAACTAGCCGACTTTTTATGGTTTTTACTTGTCCTACCCAAAACTAGAGCCAAAGTACATAAGTTCGCCAAGTTTTAGAACGCAACCAAGCAATTTCAGATCGCTTTAAGTTTGAAATATGAAATAAAATGGGAACAGGACTCCTGACAATTCAAAAGGTCAATACTATCAGGAGCAAACCAGCAATCCATGATGTCCAGTCGAGAACTAAAGATATTCAACAATGTGACGATCACTGAGTTCAAGATGCTTGAAGCATGTTGTACACTGTTTCCCTTCACCAAGGGGGCAAAGCTCTAGGATCAGGACAACAGGACACCTCCATTTCTACGCTTTGAGAGCTAGTATCAAGTTGATCTGAAGCGCCATACCTGTCAGAGCCTGCCTGGATAAAGCTCTACGTCTACGATCAGGACACCTCCATGTCTACGCTTTGAGAAGCGCCATCGCTGTCAGAGCCTGCCTGCATTACAAAAACTTAAAGAGTTTAAGACCGAATCATCCTTCTCTTCAAAAGTCCGAATCATCCAGCAATCATTCAGACAAGAGCACGTATCCAAAGCTCCACGGGGGCGGGACCCCGAGAGAATGCTTACCGCCGGCGGCGCGGCCTGGCTTGCGCTCCATCCGAGCAGCCGGCCGACGGCGCCGGCGAACGCGCGGTGCGCCAGCCTCCTCTTGGTCCGGGCGACAGACCCGGCGTGCTGCACGAGCGCCGCGCAGCCCGCGAACCTCTTGCCCACCCTGGCGCCGCTCCCCTCGCACACCAGGCACAGGAACTGCCCCTTCTCCCGCTCCGCCTCGTAGAATCCCCTCAGCGCCGCGTCGCCGCCCAGCAGTTCGCCGAAGAACCGTGCCGCATTGCCTTCAGCATCCTCCTCCTCCTCGTCATCTTCGATCCGCGCTTCGAAGAACGCGCGGCAGGACCTCACGGCGGCGGCCTGCGGGTGCAACGGGACCGCCGCCGCCACTTCGACCGTGGGCTGGGGCGGGGGTACGGCGGGCGGGCCCCAGCTCCATTCCGCCGGGTCCGGAGGTGGCGGCGGGTCGCACGGCCACGGTATGTCGGGCTGCGGGCTGGAGGGGGAGACGGATCCGGTGGCGGCCGGACGGGACGGCGGGGCGCCGAGGGGTTCCCACCGCGCGAGCTCGTCGGCGAGGCGCTCCTGCCGCTTGCGGTCCTTGCGCTTGCGGCGCTCTTCGCGCTTGAACGCCGCGGACTTGGCTGGCCGGAGGGGTTGGTGGTGGTGGCTGCTAGGGTTTGGGGCTCGCTCCGCGTCGGACTCCATTGCCGTGGCGGCGTGGCGCCGCGCTGGAGGGCTGCGGGTCGGGTCCCGTCTTTCCTCGTATAGCCCGGCGGTGTCCGCGGTGTGAGTGCGATGAGCCGACGAGGAGCAGGTGACAGTACCGTCTGATCAAGCGGTCAAGCATGCGCCAGGTGTAACGGATCAGCGAACGACATTGAGCTTGGGACGATGCAATGTGTCCACTTGGCAGTTCAAAGAAAAAAGAATTTCATGTGTTTGATGTGAGATGATCCTAACCCCATTAGTTAAATCTTTTACTCCCCATTTCAAATTGTAGGTTATTTTAACTTTTTTGGTTCATAGATGTTTATATACATCTAGACATACACTGTATTTAGGTGCATACACTAGAAAACCAAAACAACTTACAATTTGGACGAAGGGAGTAGTAAAGAAAAATGACTCAAATCATTTGTTTATGGAGTGATCTTGTACTCTCTATGACCCAAATTACTATTCGTTTTATCTGTCTAGGTATATGATTTTTGCTAAGTGCATACATATAGCATATATCTAAGGTGCATAGTAAAAACTATGTATCTAGAAAAAATAAAACAAATAGTAATTTGGGACAGATGAAGTACGTGGATGTGGTCTGGTGGGTCTTCATATGAATTATGGTTACATACCTTATGATATGAAATAGGCACTATATGATTACTAAATTAACGCATACTTAGCTTTTTTCCCCCGAGGAATAATTTTAGAGCTCTAGGATTGTTTTGATCGATTTCTCGAGGAATAATTTTAAAGTTCTAGGATTATTAATACATACAGTTACGATATTCTTTGCAGTAAGACAAAATGCTATAACATGTATCCCTCTGTCCCAAATTGTAGGTTGTTTTGGTAAATTTAAATTCATAACTTTTATTATCTATTTAGAGTAGCAAAAACTATAAACAAAAAATGACAAAATGACCTATAGTTTAGTACGAAGGGAGTATACGCTACTTTGGATATTCCTTAGATCGCTATTACTCACCACACCACAAAAGTTTAGCCGCTTGTTTGGATTGCCTCCTTGGCTTAGCACACATTTGACGATTGGCACACATTTGACTCGTTGTGCCTTTTCCCTTTAGCTTTTATCAGTATTTTCCGGCAAATCTTTGGTGAATAATTCGTCCACCGAGGTTTCGCGCGTGGCATACATATATATCCAAGCAGTGTGGCAGGTTGAGAGAAGCAATCCAAATGTGATAAGTTTTTGTCTCTATAGAATGTATGGGATCAATGTGTATAGAACTAGGATGGCATTGTTCCACCAATTTTCTTGAACCGAATGGTACATCATCTTAGTACAGAATTCACATAAGCTGAACAACTTTATACTGAATAAATTGGCACGGCACACTCAATCAAAAATGTAAATGCTTATTCATTCGGGAATCTGGACCATTTCACACATGTACTCTTGTAGGAGCACTCTGCATGCAACCAAACACTACATAAAAGAACTTACCACACTGTAGAATCTATGGGCCAGTCCACGTGTTTGGAAAATATACCTCATCAAAGAAGATGCACACGCTGAATGAGACGTCCAGCAGCTTCAGCGACATACGCGCGATGGAGCATGTCAACGTGATGTCCATCTCGTCATCTTTCAGTAGGACATCACTGATGAGCAGACACCACCCGTTAGAGAGAAAGCACCTCCGATCCTGCTGCCACTTGCTTCCAGAGGTCGAACTAGGCAGTGAAGAGACTGTTGCTTACTCTTGAGCATGACAACCATGAGCTGTCACGACAGTGGCTAAATCTTCGCTTAACAAGGATCAAAACATATCTTTTCATTTTCATCTTCTTTCTTTACTGAAAATGCCATGCCACTGATATCACTTTACGCTACTGCTATTACCAGATCATCTCAAATATGGATCACAAACCGAGACTAATATACTTGCAAAAGTGGATCATTAAAAGATCTTACAAAAGATGGCAGACACAATCTTGTAGCAAAACGCGCACTGGAATCTAGATCCCCGATCGCTGTTGCCCTCGTGCTGTTGACTGTTGACCGCAGACCGCAGCAGTGCACCATCCTGATTCGACGAACCGACCCGACGCGACCAGCTACGGAGCCAGAATGCCAGATCCCAGAGGTAGGGTGTTGCCGCCGCTGGGGCCGAGCGCACATTTCCACCGCCGTCCCGCGCGCCCACGACCGCGAGGTTCAATGAACAAAGCACGTCCGTTCCTTTCCTCTCGAATCCCGATCCCACCTCCTGATCCCCCCCCCCCCCCCCCCCCCCCCCCCCCCCCCCCCCCCCCCCCCCCGCCGCCGCCCGGCCCAACCGGACCCGAGCGCGGGAGGACACGACGCAGCGCTCCTCGCCGTCCGTTCCCGCCGCGCGACACCTGTTCGCTTCGCCCCCGCGCTGCCGCTGGCCGCTGCCAATTCTAGCTTCGGCATCGTACCGTGTGCTCCACTCAAGCCGCTGCTGGCCTAGATGCCATGCCGTCCTCTTTTACCACAAGCGGGCGGGGGTGGGGTTCGCGTATGGGAAGGACGAGGCAGATCGTTGGACGAGGCCCGGTGGCCGGCCGGCTGGATGCTGGATGCCTGGATCCGTGTGGTGGCACGGCGGCACGAGGAACGCGTTCCGATTGTAAAATGAGCAGGCGATTTTGTTGTGTTGCCGCAGATTACATCGACCGATCGACGGCTCGACAAGACTCTGCTGTGTTTGGACCCATGCTGCCCGTGACATGCTGGCCCCATGACGATTTGGTCCCACATGTCATGGAGTGAGGCGCGTACCCACCGTGCAGGATTTTACTGCGACAGGAAGAAACGCCGAAACGCCTGCCTGCCTCCCTTACTGTGGGCTCACGTGCCGCGCCCTCCCTGCCCCACGTGCGCCACCCACCGTACCCCTTCGGCGTACGGGAGGGCCGGGGCGCGATCAGCGGCTCCTCCCTCCTGGACCGGGTCCTCGGTGCACTCACCGCCGACCTTCCCGACCCACCCTCTCAAAGGTCTCAAGGACCACCTGCACCGCGCCTACGGGGGCAGGACCACGCGATCCCAGGCCGGGCCCCGCGCGTCATGTCACCGGCGTGGCGTCGCCTGTCGACGGGTACATGGCACTTGGCCTCCGCGACCGCGCCGCTGCCCCGCGGGACCCACACCCGCCACCACCTAGTACACTCTCGGCGCATAAAAAAAGATGACGCGGGCAGGTGCAGCAGCAGCAGAAACTGCTTAGCGAGTAATGACCCGTTTCGGGGCGGGGCATCCTTAACTCCTCCCCTCCCTCCGCCGCCTCGGCGCCCCACAGACCAGCAAAAGCCCCTGCCCTACCTGACCTCCCCCGACGCGCGAGCGCCCCCCCTCCATGGCGAGGCGGCGCAGCTGCTGATGCCTCGCGGCGTCGGATCGGGCGCGGCGGCCACGAACCCTAGCGGCGTGCGGAGGCGCTCGCCGATCCCCCGACGCCCAATCCGCCGGCGCGGCTCCTCGGATCCTCCCCGCGAGATTCGGGCCTCGCCCCGTCTCGTGCTGCCGAGGTGAGGTTCTGGCCTTCTGGGTGCGGTGAGGGGGATCTGCACCCGTTTGTGTGTCTTCCCAACTGCCCAGCCCACCATACTCCAGCAGCGACTCAGTCGACTGCCCAAGTGCCGACCCCCCAAGGTAGCGTGCGTGCGTCGCCTCGGTACCGTGCGTGCGTGCGCTGTGACGCTAACCCTATCTAGGAGACGGAGCGGCGGGCGAGTGACCACCGCCGGTAAGGCGGTAAAGGAAAGAGGATAGCGGCCTGCAACAAGAGAACACCCTACTCAGCCGGCTTCTAGGTATTGGCCTCCCCAGCATCCTCTCATGTGTCCTAGATTTGGAGATTATACGCGATAATGGATTGGGTTTTCGCATTAGAGAATTGGACTAAGGAAGGCTGAACCATCTGTATGAATAACCTGATCAAGCACTTCCCAATTATGAATTTTTTATATCATTCCAGTCGATTAATGCAATTTGATATTTTGGTCTGGAAACATTGTACTGAGGTTAGCCTGATTTAAAATATTATAATTAATGAGTGAATGTGTCCTAGTAGAAATTGAATGTTTTTTTTTGGCATTGCTGTGGAATGTGTACGCCTATGATATTTATCTATATGTGCCACAGGGTGTGTGCACGGATCTGCCTCATTTTGTGCCACATTGGTCTAATGTGATCCTGCCGGTTTGGTCTTCGGCTAAATGCCAACCATGTCACAATAATATTTATAATGATGTTTGATCAGAGTTGGGTGTTATGTGATTAATGCTGATGGTTTGTGGTGGTAGTGATTGGGGTCAGCCTTTTGATGAATCTGGG
The DNA here is from genome assembly GCF_005286985.2 of Setaria viridis. Lineage (NCBI taxonomy): Eukaryota > Viridiplantae > Streptophyta > Magnoliopsida > Poales > Poaceae > Setaria > Setaria viridis. The sequence goes on along the minus strand of NC_048267.2, from coordinate 36,800,719 downwards.
TGGGACATTTCAAATGAGTGTTTGCATCTTGTACTTATAGGGCAATTAGCTGCCCGGAAGAGTTGTCAATTCATATGGTCATGGAGTGTCCTATTCCATTTATTATTCTACAAGAGATCTTTTGTTGTTGTCCCCATGTATTGTCGTTTGACAAATTAGTAGTTTGGTGCATTAGCCTGCAGATATATTTTTTTGCAATCTATAATGATTATGTTTTGTTGACTGGGAGCCTTAGATTAGCATTTCACTTCCAGAGTAAATGTGCTCAATGGTGCTAGCTTTTAGGTGTTTCCTCTAAAGGGAGAAGAATGGTGTCAAATTGTAAAACAATCAAATCTCTGTGATGTATACTCGCTTGTAGACTTGAATGTATTGCAGCTCCTACTAATAATGAAATCACAGCATGATTTAGTAATTCATCTGATCTTGATTTGTGGTTGCCTTTTTTTAAAATGTACTTAATCCTCATCTGATTGAATATGAAGTCTACATTTTCTATACTATCTCCAACTACACTGTATATGATTTATATATTAAATCTATCATAAGTTCTTTTTTCTCTTCAGCATATTTGCTTTGAGGAGACTAGTCCTGTATAATCTCCTGAAATTTACTCCTGTCGTTTCGGTAGGTGCAAGGATAGGCAACCTGTGCTCCAACAATCTGTTGATCAGTCTTTCGGTTGCGGAATAAAGTAGAGCTTTAAGAAGTTTGATAATTGGTATCTTTTCAAGAATACATTGAAGTGCAAGATGCCAAAAATAAAGAATCTCTCGAATGCGTGTAAAGTATCATTCTCTCCAGACGGACCCATATCTGAACAGGCACTTGAGAGAGTCCGTGCACTGTTAGGTAAGTCAAATTCGTGTATCTTATGGAATAATTGTAAGTCTGTACCATTGCCAGGTATCTTGCTTTTAATACTGAACTCTAAATCAGATACTAAATCATTTATAGTTACTCTAATGTTTACTCTGAAATGAAATTATGTTAAACTGAAAGCCTGACTGCTCGTGGCTGTAAGCCTGTAATGCCATTCTTTTTACCAGTAACTGTCTAGTTTCTGCATGTTGCAATTCTTGCACTCATCTTTTATGTGTTATTTTGGAAACAGGGCCATTTCCACATTTTCTTGTTTTAGATCAATAGCTTTCAGTTGCCGGCAATAGAGGGGTTGATCGAATTAATTTTTCTTGGTGGTTCAGCCAATCAGCCTCTGTTTTACTCCACGGATATCTTTGCAATACGGCAACCTGCTGCAAGTAACTCATAACAGAACTGAATTTTCAATTACAAACATACATAAATACAGGGGAAATTATGTTGATCTAGAATTGCTTACAGATTTTGCAAAGATACGGTGCTGGTGTTACCCTTTAGCTGGGTTAATTTATCTTTTTCGCTGTAAATAAATCTGTATATTCATTCCTATATATTTATTTTGTACATGATACTAGCAATAGGAGGGTTTACTCCAGCCGCATTCCCTCCAAAAAGAAGCAACATTTTGTTTATTGATTTCAGGAACGTGGTGTTTTGCCTGCATGGCTGATATAAAATTTTGTTTGAATTGCTGCTATATACTTCATTTCAGTTCAACATTTGAGTTCTGATTGGTTCTATGAGATCAAAACATTGGCAGACATAAGACATAAGTGTCACTGATGTTCCTTTTCGCAGAGGAGATAAGGCCTTTAGATGTTGGCCTAGATAATGAAGCACAAATTGCACGCAATTGGAATAGTTCAACACGCTCATCAAATGGGAGACGAGGACGTAATGGGGCTAACCAGTTCGCCACTCCAATCAAATATTTGCACATTCATGAATGTGAAAGTTTCTCTGTAAGATCTCTGATCCATTCATTTTTCATTTTGTTTTATGTTAACTATGTGCAGCTTTCAGGAGGATAGATAAATTGTTCCTCCGCACGCTCACTGCATTCAGTATATACTAAATGTAGATATGATTTTGCAGATGGGTATATTTTGTATGCCACCTTCTTCAGTTATTCCACTTCATAATCATCCTGGAATGACTGTACTTAGCAAGCTTCTTTATGGAAGATTGCATGCTGAATCTTATGATTGGATTGATGTACCTGATCATCCAATTGATCAATTACAAGGTGAGTTCTGACATTTGAATTAGTTCCTTCCTTCCGCGCACCATTGTCTACTATTTGTTTTTCAAAGCGGATATATTTAATGGCTGTGCAAAGTTAATAGTTTTGAGAAGAATGAAAATGCATATATTGCAGTTTTGAGGTGATCCGTTTGTCCCTAAAACTCACAATCACTTGTTTCTTGCACCTCTTGTGTTCATTGATTCCATTTTGCTGATTGGATGATGCAGCAATCCAAGGATGTGTCACAAACAAATGTCAATTGGAATGATTTTATTAACTTAAATTGTAGTGCATGAATTTTAGATGCCATGAACAGCACTATGGGCAGCACCAAACTAGGAGAAACTTGGTTGTGTTGTAAAAGAAGTAGTAGGAACACAAGTTTGAGCCAAAGAGGACTCAGTTCCTACAGACCCACATCACCGGCTTCCTATCATCTTAGTAGGCCTAGACTTCTCATATGTTGCACTATAGAATGTGTAGCCAAGATGAGGTTCTCCATACTTTGGGTCTTTCATGTTTAGTTGTTTACAGTGCATAAACAATGAAGCATTACTTTCACTTTTCTTCAGACTTATTTAGTTTAACTCGCCTGTATTGGCCTGGTTCCATTTGAACTGGCATCAGTAAGAATGCCTTTGGTTTGCTAAAAAAAATCCTGTATCATTCATAAAAAACTAGATCAGTGAGTGTTCATTTGTACTCTACCGCCTTCTTTTCCTTTTACCCCTTAACACTTGTATGTCAATCTGTAAATGTCAATTTTGAGTTTGTCCATTCATTGCTTATGCATTGTAAACAACTAAACATGAAAGAATGCCTTTGGTTTGCTAAAAAAAATCCTGTATCATTCATCAAAAACTAGATCAGCGACTGTTCATTTGTACTCTACCGCCTTCTTTCCCTTTTACCCCTTAACACTTTTATGTCAATCTGTAAATGTCAATTTTGATTTTGTCCATTAGTTTGAGGTTGGAGCTAAACAAGTAGAGGTACATGCCCGCATGGGGGAACCTTAGACAATGCTGAGAAATTCTAACCTCTAGACATGTTTTTTTTCTTTTCTGTTGGCATGGAAAAGCAGTATTTTCTGCTGTTTGCTTAATTGGTGCTGTATGGGCTAGAGGTATGGTTATTTATCGCGAAGATCCTATTTTATGGATCATCAACTAACCATGCCATTATTCTTTCCACCAATTCCTTGATGTAAGCCTTGCCCATTGGAATTTGCAGCAAGACCAGCAAAGCTTGTCAGAGATCGTGAAATGACTGCACCAGAGACGAGCATTCTTTACCCTAATAGAGGGGGTAACATCCATACTTTCAGAGCCATCACACCTTGTGCTCTCTTCGATGTCCTTTCTCCACCATACTCTGCTGAGGACGGGCGGCATTGTTCTTACTTCCGGAAGTCTCTAGTGAATCAACCACCTGGTACATGGAGCCCTCTGAAACTTAAATTCAAAACTTGTTATATTTACTGCTTATGCTGATGTTTCTAAATTCTAACTTTAATTAAAATTTCTGCCTGACAGTTGTTTTGCCTGCTGAGATAGATAGCTCACAAGTTGTCTGGTTGGAGGAGTTGGAGGACCATCAGCCCCCCGATGGCTTTGTTGTTGCGAGAGGTCTGTACAAAGGCCCTGTAATAAGGATATAATTTGGTTGGAGCATGGTATCCAGCGAACTACGGATCAGCTGAAAGAGGATGCAGGCTTGTAGCATCTATTTCATCTAGTATCGCAAACATCAATGGTCACTGTGCAGTCCATGGTTTACTTTGTACATGTTAAAGTGATCTATGATAATTTAACAGCAACTTTACAGAACAAGAATGGAAGTTTATGGTTTGACCACCACTTTAATTATGTGTCGTGCTGCTGGAGTATCTCTGACCTAGCTATGGAGCTGTTATCAGATCAAGACCTTGGCGTACATACTTTTGAGCTTAGTCTAGCATAACAACTGTCATGCTCTTCTAAGGGAATCACTGGAACAAGCTTTTTCACTTGGGGGGGCTTACATTGTAATAGCATATTTAGTAGTTTCGGGGATGTCTATACAGTAAGGGGAAAAATTGTCACACGAGTTGTGTCCTTTCCCCCCTTTTGTGTTCCATTTTCGAACGTTGACAGGAATGTAACCGAACGCATGTTGTCCGTTATGCAGCCCCCAAGTCATCACATTGCCTTTTCTCCTCGTTAGCGATTGGTGTTTATTTTGCGTGCTGGATGTGTTTAATTTATGCTTTGATGTTTGATTTGTGGCCATTGAACCATTTTGTGTGTAACTCATCATGTTTGTTCTGTTTTTGAGTACTCGCGTGAGGATGGCGCGTAATCTGTTTGGTACATGAACGAGATTTCGAAGTGGTTCGTATCTCATCTGATGCCGTAATGGAAAGCACACTTCGAACTTTACCCAACTTTTGGTTAAAAAAGGGTCGTGAAGTTTGCGTGCAGGATCCCCAAAACAGTACACAGATTTAAAATGGACGCGCGCAGTGATATCGGACACTGCATTTGGTGAAGGCAAAAGGCCGAGCGCGGGAAAAAAAAATCTTGGGGCAAAAAACATCAGACGCCTTCGCTCACAATCGGAAGTAGTGGCCATCAGATCGCGAGTGCATATGAGTAGTGAGTAGTGACCGAAAAATGGACCACCCATAGAAAGAGTTCAGTGATCAGTGTCATGGGCAATCGGATGGGCCGTGACATTCAGGGTCAGGAATCAGGGACAAATAGCAGTATAGGATTTCTCCACGCCATTCGTATGATATTTGCAGAGGTAAGAAAATATCTTAGAAGCGACAACTAAAAAGGCACAACTAGTTGGACAGCAGTATATCCACTCAGTAATTGACCTTCATCCAAATAGTTATCTCAGTGCACGAAGTCAAAACCGAGCATGACTGATGAGGGTAGCGCTTCGCCACTTTGGTAAACAGATGCGCACTATACCCAGATAAATTCCAGTGCCACCGGTGTCTGACATCACGTTACCTCTTTGTTTTAAATGAGAATGCATGCACGCACTTGCTCTGGGATTTCATCATTCGTGTAACTTGCGGTCGTGCCTCAGCACCTTCTGGAGAAACTCTAAAGCTTACAGAGTTAGAAGCTTGTTGCTGCCATTTGGAAGCCGTCCAATGACAACTTTGTAGCCACCAGCAAAAGCAATTACTAGATGTGAAACGTGATGAACTTATTTCCAGACACAATCCGCACCGCACAAGAAAAGGCACTAGATGCAGTTATATGATTCTATCAAGCATAACTACTGACATATCCAGAATAAGAATGGTAAGACTGCTGGGCACACAGGAGATACAGTTATGCATGGAAAATATTTCAGGAATGGAAGCCCGACCTGTTTTGATATTTTATTCTATGATACATCTGATGCAATTACATTTTGCAATCAACTCAACCTTTTTCATTGCTTTGAGTACTATTACATGATTTCACTATGGACAGTAAAAACCAAGCAGAAGTCATCCTGTATAAATATAAGATTTACATCAAATCGGAAACACCACCAGACTTACCATGAGAAACATACCGAACACAGTTTACCAAGCATGGCATGTGAATTCCAATTGCCAAGAACATGGCAACCAGCAGCTGCTTCAAGTGACCGCATCAGCAAAAAGAGGAGGTGCATCTTGCGAGCCGTTGAGTGCTGGTGAAGTATATGAACCTGATGGCCTTCAAGGCATCAATGTCATGAACGGATAAATACTGGCCTTAAGCGAAGACATCATATCTCCGAGCCCATTGAAATTGGCTTTTCTACCACCTAAGCAAGAAATGCACACAAGCATATGAACAATGGCTCCATGACACGTGGGCACATAAGAAAACATAAGGAAATGACACATGAAATGTATACAGAATAGAAGAAATTTAAGTCTTACATCTGCAAATCTTATTTGCCGTGGTTTGGAAGGTTTATGATCATTCTCCTTTGGATGCCCTGTGGCCCAGGGAGCTTGTTTCTTCGAGTGTACTTGAATTCCAAGAAAAGATGGCAGAGGTGGCTTATTCGTCACGGACGGCAATGTGCGAGAAAGCCATGATTCTGAAGGTGATTTCGGGACTGGTAAAGGGAGCAGAGATTGCAATGGTATGGTTTCCTTTTTAGCAACATTATTATCTTCTAAATGTGGCAGAAACTCCTGATTAGCATCACGCAGCAAATCTTTTCCATCATCCAGTGGGAATTTGGGTTCTCTAACTTCAGAGATCTTTTCGGTCAATGGATCATTGACTTGCTCTTTCACAATCGAGTTCTTTCCAACTATCTGTTGCCCACCAGGCTGAGAATCATACATGTTTGCATTCAGAGCTACCTTTGTATCCACAAGCACACCCAAGTGGCATGTTTCTGAATCAGTATCTCCATGGTGATCCATTGAATCTTCATGCCCTGCTCCATCTGGTCCCGAGCTCATGGAACTTGATCCCTTAAAACTACTATGATCTGATCCAACCAACGAGGTTCGATCATGGTCTCTCTCAAGCGAACCAGAACCATTGCTCCTACTTGCCTTATCATCCCTATCTCCTATTCTAGATGACCCATTTGCTCTACTTGATGGTGACATCACAGCATAGTTCCGATAGGGCAACATGCCACCAGCTATGGAGCGGTGATATGGTGAAGATCCATCCACAGTCTGTGAATCGCTCCAGAAAGTCAGCTGATTCGACTCACTTGTCAGCTTGCTACTACCATCCTCTCCTTGACCAAGATACTTCTGCTCCAACTTGTGCTTATACACGTCCTCCCAGGATTGCTGCCACACAATAAAATTCAAATGGTTAGAACAAATCATTCCTAACACCAAGAAAGACATAACTATAAAGCTGAATTCAACAGGCGTGCAATGAGTGATGGCATTAGTACCCCGTTGGAATCACATCCTAGATGCTTGTTCTGTGAGCTCCGCGCAAGTGGACTCTGTGCCATTTGGCCCCTGCCTTTGGACGGAAACAGTCGGCCTCTACCCCGCCCTTGCGCCTTGCCGCGCTTCATTGCAGGCATTGGATTCAAGAGCAACAAGGAGGTTTTCACACACAGGCCAGGGAGCAAACCACAGCCCTTGGCTGAAAATCCCCGGGTACTATGCACGTCGTAGTCATCGTCATCCTCTTCGTCCTCCTCCTCATGTTCCTCGCGTCTGGGATAGGCGCAGGACAAGTAATTGGGCGGCAGGTGCTGGTACGGGAGCTGCACGGGCGTTCTCCTCATCCGATCGTCGCCATTGCCCACGCTTGCCTTCGCCACAGCCGCACGCGCGTGGTCGCGGCCAGAGTTGCCCGTGCCACCGGCGGCGCCGGCCTTCCGGAAGGTGTACTGCGGGGAACCCACGGCCACAGCCTGCGCGGCCGGGAGGAAGCGGTCCATCATGAAGCCCGGCGCGCATGGCTCGGCGCCCGGTCCGGGGTCCGGCGCGCCGCTGAGGCCGCTGACGCTGCAGTTCATGGCGAAGGATTCCGTGCGGGAGAGCGAGTCGAGCGCGTCGGAGAACCTCTCCTCTTCCTCTTCACCGTCACCCCGTAGCACCGCAGCCACCGAGACCGCCTCTTGCTTCTTCGCCTCCTTCCTCGCCGCCGCGACCGCCACCTCCTCCACCGCCGCCACCTTGCGCGACGCGGCGACAGCGACAGCCCGGGGGGCGCGGTCGGCGCCGCCGTGGAGCGCCTGGATATCGAGGTCCGCCAGGGCATCGTGGTAGGGGCTCCCGCCGCCCACCTCCTCCGGCCGCGGCGGCGTCGGCGGCGCCGCGCGGCGGGTGCGCACGCTCTTGGGCTGGCCCGGGCGCTGCTCCCAGACGAAGGGCACGGCGCCCGGGTGCCGCACGGGCCCGGAGTTGAGGTCGGGCTTGTACCGCGGCGGCGCGTCGCCCCCGCGCGCCGAGCGAAGCGGCGCGCCCAGGTCGATCCGCTGGCTGCTGCCCCCCTCCCCCATCGCGCGATCCGCCCGCATCGCACGCACGAGCGCTGGAGGCGAGCCCGGAAATCAGGAAAAGGGCCCACTTCGCTTCGGCCGCCGGGAACGGGCGCGGGGAGCTCGCGAGCGTTGGAAGCGAGCGAGCGAGCGAGAGGAGGGATCTGAATTGCGCTGGCCGCGCGCCGCCTCTGCCGTGCCGCGGCCGATGGAAATAATAGGAGTGGGAGTGCCCCAGCCGCGAGGCCCAGCCAGCCAGCCAGCCACTTCACTAGTGCGGAGTGACACGGTGGGCGTGGGGCGGCGCGCGGTGCGGTGCGGGTGCCGCAGCTCCGCAGGGTATGATGCTGCGCGTGCGGCGCTGGGATGGCGACGCGGGCGGCCGCGTGGGCAGACCGGGCGGTGCGGTCAGGGGCCGTGTGGCCTGTGGCGTGGGTGCTCGCGTCAACCGGGACTCGGGAGCGAGTGCGGAGGAAAAAGTGTGGACTTTCCGGGGGCGATCCGCCTAAAAAGGTGGTTCCCCAGCGGTAGTATTCTATGGCCACCCGGCACATGCGCCGATCAGCCGATGCACGGCCCCGCGGTGGCGCCCTCCTCTGACTTGCTACTACTAGTACCGCCGTGCTTCCGGGTTCAGACGGACGAGGGCGTGATCGGCTGATCGCGTCAGCGTTCGGAAGGAGGGCCGAGTTAGGCCCCGTTTGGAGAGGGGGTGCTAAACTTTAGCACCCCACTTTTTAGCACCTTTTAGCACTTGGGCTTCCAAACAGGAGTGTTAAAAGGGGTGTGCTAAAGTTTAGCACCCCCATTTTCTTTAGCACACCCAAGGGGTGCTAAAAGGTGCTAATGAGTGCTAAAAGTGATCCCAAGCTTATTTTTTCCCCTGCTGCCCCCCTCTCTCTCCTCTCCACTTTTCCCCAAGCCAGTCATAAATGAGGGTAATGTAGTCATTTCTCACTCAATGTGCTAAACTTTAGCACTGTATCCAAACAACCCCAAGTGCTAAACTTTAGCACCCTCAAATGGAGTGCTAAAGTTTAACACTGTGCTAAAGTTTAGCATTGTGTATCCAAACGGGGCCTTAGGCAGGTACCGCCGTCTCCGTCAACCAAAATTCGGTCTTGCGGAGGGGGAATTCGGTCGCCGTCTCCCCGAGGATACAAAAGATACCATTTCCACGGTCCTGCGTGCAGCACTATTTTTCTATCCATTTTGCGTTAGGAACAACTGCTCAGTCTGCTCTCCTTTGGATTCCTAATGCACCGATTCTCATTCGTCTATAAAGAACAACGAGGTAGCTGAGCTGCTTTGGCAGAGTGACAGAACAAACAAGTGAGGGAACTCTGCTCCACCGTACGGCCAGGGGAACGCGACAACGACATGCAACTCACTCCAGCTGGACCGCCAAGGATCAATTCCTCTTTGCGTCGTCAATTGTCATGTGGGTTATCAGCCGCCATTGGGGATTGGCTCCTGCGTTGTCTCACGCCATTACTGCGGGAACTGCAGCAGCTAACTACTTGGGTAGTTGCGTCGTTGTCGCTCTTCGTAGCAGCGGATGCAATGTCGTCGTCGACTCGTCGTTTACCCGTGGTCACATGCAGATCACGTCGAATCAGAGGTCGTTTTCGCCGACAGCATGCGCGAGGACGACGGGGGATGGCCACCAAGATGGCAAGAACTATGAGGCGACCATTGGCACAGCTGGGACTTCAGTGGATCAGGAGATGGTAGGATCAAATTCAAACACACAATTTGTGATTGCTCCTCTCTCAAGGAGAGGCTAACTTGCTTGGATTAAACATCTAGTAGTAGACTAGAAATCGTGAGAGAGTCGATCGCTCGCTTGCATGGTCAACGATTCCAGCTCTAGGCAGATATGACAGTTGAGGTGAATAGGTGATGGCGTGATGCCTCCGGTAGGCGTTGACCATGCATTCATGCTTGGCTTGGAACCGATGAGAAGTCAAGAAAAAGGAAGCCAAACTGAACCTGACTGGCTGATCCCGATCTAAGTAGTAACTTAGCACCTAGCAGTTTGAGGCTTTAATCCACTCGTGTCATACTGTCATGGTGGTTGGTGTTGCAAACAGCACCACATGGCTCGTCCGCTGCAGGCGGGCTTCAGCAAAAGGACAGAAAGAGAGACGGGACGGTACTGAAAACCTCAAGCCGTACATAGCCACAGTGAAACACGGTTAACGCTATTTCTCGCAGCAATGAAACAGGGGTTAACAGCGCAGGATGGAGCAACGCTTGAGCTCATCCGCATTGCAGGAAAAGCTAAAAATTGCCGAGTGTATTTTTTTGTCGAGTGTTTTTTTTCGAGCACTCGGTAAACAAGCTCTTCGACGAGTGCCAAGCCAAAAACACTCGGCAAAAAAAAAATACTCGGCAAATCGGGACTTTGCCGAGTGTCAAATAAAAAACACTCGGCAAACCACCCTCTTTGCCGAGTGTCAAAAAAAACGCTCGGCAAAGAGGGGGCTTTGCCGAGTGTCAAAAAAGACATTCGGTATTGCCGAATGTCTTTTTTGACACTCGGCAAAAAAATAATTTTTTTTCCTCTTTTCACCATGAAATTTTTTCTACTCCCCAAATACAACATGTGGTACTCCATGTTAAAATTTGGTATATTTTTGGATTTATTTGCTATATTTATTTAATTAATTGTATTTCAAGGAAATTTTTGGTTTAAGTCAAATTTGAACTGCAAGTGATTCAAATTATGGAACAAAATGGGTAGAAAAATGATATTCATGTTATTTGGCCCAATTTTTAGACCTGTCCCATGAAATGAAAAGAAATTTCGAACATCTTGTTCAGGAAACACGACCATGAACGTGTGGCAGTAGTATTTTTAAATTGTAAAAAAAACAAGCAAAGTCTGAAAAACATGAGATTTGTCATGATGTGATGATATAATACGTGGAGGCTGTGGAAAAAAATTGAGAAGGTTTTGCACATTTCATCATGTACAATGATTACAAACCGAAGCATCTTAGAAGAAGAATAGTAACTTTGAGAGGATTCGATAAGATTTTTAGAGTCGAAGTGACGGTCGAGTTTGGTTTGACTACAAAACTTTTTGTATAGTCAATAGAGAATATATATTGGTTCATGTGAAAATTTGGTATTTTTTTGAAACTGTTAGATATTTTTTAATTTTTTTCAGAAAAAATTTGCCGAGTGTCCTACGTTGGACACTCGGCAAAGAAACCCTTTACCGAGTGTCCACATAGGACACTCGGCAAACCAAACCCCCCCCCCCCCTCAAAACACCCCCCCCCCCCGCGCGCCTCCCCTCTTCACGCCGCAGCCCCGGCCCACCCCCCGCCACCCGCACCTCACTCACGCCGCCCCACCCCTTCCCCTCACGCCGCCCCCCTCCTCTCACGCCGGCCCCCCCCTCCTCCCCTCACGCCGCCGCCCCCCTCCTCCTCCCCTCCCGCCGGACGCCGCCTCCCCTCTCCCCTTCTCCCCCCAGATCCGGCTCTCCCCTTCTCCCCCGGCGGGGGCCCGATCCGGGCGAGGATGGGAGGGCGGCCCTCCCTCCCCCAGCGGACGGGCCAGATCCGGGCGGCGGGGGCTAGATCCGGGTGAGGATGGGAGGCGGCCCTCCCTCCCCCGGCCGGATCCCCTCCCTGGTGACGCACGGCCCACCACCGTCGTCTCCATCGTCCTCGTCGACAAGGTCGGCCGCCGGAAGCTCCGGGCGGCCCGCCCCTCCCTGGCGGATGTGGCGGCGTGGCGGGCGGCGGCCGTGGCGAGGCGGCGTGGGGGGCGGCGGCCGTGGCGAGGCGGCGTGGTGGCGGGTGGCAGTTGTGGCGGTGGTGGAGGCCGGTGGGCGGCGGCTGTGGCGAGGCGGCGGTGGTGGAGGCCGGTGGTGGAGGCCGGTGGTGGTGGCCGGCAGTGGTGCCGGCTGGCGTTTTTGGTTTTTTTTATTTTTTTCGAAAAATATGTTTGCCGAGTGTTTTTTTGTCACTCGGCGAAAGCTTCGCCGAGTGCACGACAGAAAACACTCGGCAAAGTTAACTTTGTCGACTCAAAATTTACTGTGTGCCGTTTGCCGAGTGTTACACTCGGCAAACGTTTCGCCGAGTGTTTCTGTTTCCGGTAGTGACTACAGTGCACACCAACCCAAGGTACCGTAGCTCTAGCAGTACAGGCACAGCAATGAATCCCCGCCATTGTATGCTCGGCAGATCTTGTCGCCTGTTCTGCTGTCCATGGTCGGAGCAGGCCGGTGTCATTAGCACGGTCCATTGGCTAGGAGTAGAAAGGCAGGCGTAGATGGCTACAGCAGGGCCAGGCGGCATCCAAGGGGTCAGATCGGAGGCACGCGCGCACGGCCGCCACGAGCCATGCCAGTGCCGGGCGCCGGGCGCGCGCCATGCACACAAAGGGATGGATCGATATCGATCGCGGTGGCGTGTGAATGAATCAATGAATTCAAGGCCGGCGCGGGGCATGGCATGGACCGTGTGAAAGCGAATGGGCGTTTCCCACTTCCAGGCGCCCGTTACTCCTGTCGCCCGGCCGCGCGGGCGGTCCCGGCACCGGCAGGGCATCCACGCCATGTGCGCCCGTGAGAGCGCCTGCGTCCCGACCCGCAGGCTTCGATCGGGCTCCGGACGATCCGTGGTGTGAACTGGTCGCTGCTTCGTTCAGCCCCAGTCCCAGACGTTTCTTCTACGGCCGTACATGGCGTAACTGCGCGTCCATCCACTAGAGTCCGTACGAAACGTGCGAGTGGTACCGGGGCAGTGTTCGGTTGTTGAGGACACCACTTTAGCGACGTGTGGTGTACCGGCAAAGGTAGGTGCCTCTCCGTGCCCACTGGGCTCGATCATACGTACTGAAACGAAAGTGTTTACTCTCTTCCGTGGTGCTGTGCTGCTGCACAACAACGGATTAAGTAACTTGATGACACAGTGTTAAAAGGAGCACGGATGCTTCATAGCCTCCTAGGTGCTTCGCCGAACGAGTCCAGAGCCGGCCAGCAAAAAAAGGGTTCAGAGGACATCATCATGAGTTACGGTCTTTGGCAAATGTTTCCGCCAAACTATATACCTCAATCCACAATCTTTTGCCCGGACTGTACTTGCTCTTGTCTTCAGCGTGCTATTACCTTTTTCGTCCGATGGAATCGGGTGATGAGGTGCGTGCTCAAATCATGCCGCCATGGCACCATGCTGATTGTTGAAGGTGTGCTGCTTTTTTTGTCAGCCCTGGATAATCCACATTCCCTCTAGATCTCTCTCTTGTTCACCAGCAACAGCAAGGGGGTTCTTGCAACACAGTAGCACAGCACACCTCGGGCCCGAGGAGTTCATGATACCACATCACGTAACGTCGAAGCAAAGAGGAGACCCATGTAATAGGACTGGTGCTCCAGGCTGTGAGGGAGCTGCATTATTACTTATTAAAGGTTCTGTTGGACTCTTCCTTCTCACGAAATTAGTGTAACCCCTTTTTTGGAATCGATCGTTTAAAATAGTACCCTAGATGATTTTCCAGGGGCGACATGGCATGTGCTATCGAAATATCACTCTGTTTAAAATTACAAGACGTATTTTCTTTCATTAGAATGAGACTTCAATCAACAATTACCCTATCAATATTTTATTTATATGATATAAAAGTATACTTTACAAGCTAAAATTATATATTACTAGTCATATAATTGTTTTAACAAAATGAAAGGGAAATACATCTTCTCATTTAAAGGGAGGGAGTATCAAACAAATCACGAGAACCAAGCATAAATCAATAAGAAAATTCCTATTTGATATCGGGAAAATAACTCATTATTTTTTTATTCTAAAATTTTCTTCTTCACTTATTTGCTACTTACTTTAACTTTCATCCACCCCGTCCATTCCGTTAGCCATCACCGTTCAAAATTGCCCTCCCGTCACTTGTTCTGGACGGGACTCACCCGTGCCTGCCGCCTTTTTTTGTATTTTAGCCCTTTTCGTGAAAAAATCTCACAAATAGACCCCTGGCGAAACCAATTCCGGAAATGGACCCTCGGCTTGGCGTCAGTATAACGTCTTGGCGCCAGCCGTCCTGGCGCCAAGGTCCCTGCGCCCCGCCTCCGACGTGGCGCCGGCCCGCTGATGTGGCGCGGAGGCTCGGCGCCAAGATCTGTGGCGCCAAGGCTCGGCGCCACCGTCGCTGGCGCCAAGCCTTGGCGCCATCGATCTTGGCGCCGAGTCTCGGCGCCAGCCTCCCTGGCGCCAAGCCCCCTACCATAACGGCTCCCTTCCTTTGTGCAATTTGATTTTGCATCTGCCTCTCATCTCGCCCGGTCCGTATTCGTCCGCCGCGCCGCCGCCGCCGTACGCGCCGCCCCCGCGCCCCCGCGCCGCCCCGCCCGCCGCCCCGCCCGGCGGCCCCGTCGCCCGCCCGACGCGCCGCCTCGCCCGGCGCCCGCCCGACGCGCCGCCCCGCCCGGCGTCCCCGACGCCCGCCCGACGCGCCGCCCCGCCCGGCGCCCGCCCGGCCGCCCCGCCGCCCCGCCCGGCGCCCGCCCGGCCGCCCCGCCGCCCCGCCCGGCGGCCCCGGCGCCCCGTCCGGCGACCCCGGCGGCCCGCCCGGCGCCTGTCCGGCGGCCCCGCGCGCCCGCCCGACGCGCCGCCCCGCACGGCGGCCCCGGCGCCCCGCCCGGCGCCCGCCCGACGCGCCGCCCTGCCCGGCGGCCCCGGCGCCCCGTCCGGCGGCCCCGCGCGCCCGCCCGGCGCCCCGGGTCCCCGCACGCCGGCCCGGCCGCCCCGCCCAGAGGGCCGCCCCCCGGCCGGGCTCCAGCGCCCGCCGTGGACTGTGGCCGGCCGCCCCCCGTCGTGTGCCCGCTCCCGGCCGATCGAAGGTATTAGTTGTTGTATAATGTAGATAGATAGTTGTTGTATTAGTTGTTGTATAATTGTAGATAGATAGTTGTTGTATAACGTAGATAGATAGTAATATTGATAAATTAGAATAGTTAGGTAAAATTTAGATAGGTAGGTAGAATTGTTAGATAAAATAGGTAGATAGATAAGTTGACAGATAGATATAATTGTTAGATATGATAACTAATAGCATAGTAAACTAGTTATTACGATATTTAGTTAAGTAGTTTTATAGGTAAGTACGTATGTACATATTAGGTGACATAGTTAGTTAGTATATGTGACATAGTTAGTTAGTTGTATTTACTAGTTAGTAGTCAATTTATACTATGACTTAGAATGTTTAATTTATTATGGACTAAATGAATTGTGCGTCGTTATATTGATATACTAGATGGAGAACGTAGTGAGCATATATTACGTAGGCACTGTGGAAAGGGATGAATATGGATGTGTTAAGTTTGTTGGCATGCAGTGCGAGGTTGTCATATTCGATGAGAAACCATCGTTTAGTGAGTTGGTTGCAAGGGCTCGGGAGGAGTTACATTGTCATGAAAATGATGAAATCACAGTCGAGGGTATTCTTCACCTAGGTTCCCCTCTCAACATTCAAAGGAAGATGGTCCCAATTCGGTGTGCAGGTCAGTGGGAGAAATATGTGAGGACGGTTATGAATGGTCATTCCCCAAGTGTTGAAGTGGTTGTTCGGCCGGTGGGAGTTGATCGAAATTCTCGTCAGTTTTCCCGACCAATGGGTCAACGGGCACATTTTGATCCTCCCGTCCCAGAACCTGTTATGGACGTGGATGTTGCACCTACTATTCCCGATGCTGAATCTGCCCCTAATGAAGTAGTTGGACATGGTTGTCGGATTGTTGATGATGTGGCGGACTCTCCTAATGAGTTCCTTTTCACTCAGAATGATCCGAGTAAGTGTCTCACCGGTTTCTATTGATAAGAGATAATCCATTCGTTCCATCCACTTATTCTTTACTTATATTTGTACTTGATGGCGCAGGAGATATTCCAGAAAATGTGGATGTGCCTCTAGTTGATGCGCAAGTGCAATGTGGAGATGGATTGCGTGGCTCTAACAATGTTGAAATTTTGAATGATGAAGATGCATACGAGATGGGAGTGGATCTTGATTCTGATGATGATCGTCCTGTTGGAGAGATGACGGAGAGTGATATTGAGATGTTCAGGCGTATATTCCCCGGACGTCGTGATCCGATAGTTAACGAGTTTAGCGACCTGAGTCTTTCCGATCAGGCATTTGCAGAAGGACGTGATGATGAGCTCCTAGAAGCTCCTGAAGCTGGTCCTAGTATGGTTATTGAGGAGGGTAGGGTATTTAAGGACCTTCCCGCATTGAAGAGATGGTTGCAAGCTTTTGCGGTGATACGGAAGAGACCGTACAAAGTGTTGCATTCATATGCGGAGCACCGTTACACAGTTGTGTGTGACAAGGAACGGTGTCCATGGAGGGTTTGTGCAAGAAAGCAAAATATCACCGGGAAGTGGAAGATCACAAAAGTTGTCGGTCCACACAATTGTGCTGACCATGAGCTTACAGTGAGACATCCGCAGCTAACATCTACCCTCATTGCGAAGCGGTTGATGGGAATATTGAAGGAACAACCCAACATGAAAGTGAGAACAATTATAAGAACTGTTGAGGAGATTTATGGAGGATATGTGATAACTTATGGTAAAGCTTGGAGGGCTAAGCAGCGAGCGTGGAGGATGATTTATGGGGATTGGGAGTCTGGGTACGAGCAGCTGCCAGTTCTTTTTAATGCAATTAAAGCGGTGAATCCAGGCATGCATTATGAGTACATCCCAAAGCCAAATGCTTGGAAGGAGGACGGGAGGCAGATATTCGGGCGTGCGTTCTGGTGCTTCCCTCAGTCTGTGGAAGCCTTTAGGCACTATCGTCCTGTTTTCTCTATTGATGGTACGTTTTTGATTGGCAAATATAGAGGCACACTTCTTATAGCCATATCTTGTGACGCGAACAATATGTTGGTTCCTTTGGCATTTGCACTGGTTGAGAGGGAGAACAATGACAGTTGGGGGTGGTTCTTAAGACTAGTCCGGATACATGTGGTTGGTCCTAGTAGGGAGGTTGGCGTCATATCCGATAGGCATCAGGGCATACTTCATGCTGTGCAAGAACAGATAGAGGGTTATGCACCTTTGCATCATCGTTGGTGCACTCGGCACCTTGCGGAGAACCTTCTTCGGAAGGATGGTGTGAAGGATAATTTTGATCTGTTTCAAGTTGCAGCACGGCAGCTTGAGGACTATTACTTTCAGCGCAAATTGGAGCAGGTAAGGACCGCAACAAATGCAGAAGGTCGACAATGGCTTGCTGGTTTGATGAGAGATTTAGATAAGTGGACTAGATCTCACGACGCCGGTGGTTGGAGGTACGAGTTTCAGTGCAGTAACATGGCCGAGTCATTCAATAAGTTGTTATTGGGGATACGTGGAATGCCTGTGAACGCAATCGTTGAATTCACCTTCTACAGGCTTGTTGCGTGGTTCAATGAAAGACACGCAAAAGCAGAAGCGTTGCAGGTTGCTGGGGAGAGATGGGCTGAAAAACCAAAGAGACATCTCATCATTGCAAATGAAAGGGCTTCCACACATGAGGTGCAATGTTTTGATCTCGGCTCAGGGACTTATCAGGTGGAGCATAGGGGCGGTACAACGTCCGACGGTGAGATCCGAGAGTCGAGGATACATGTGGTAGTTCTCCGAGATTTCAAGTGCACTTGTGGTAGGCCAAGGCAGTACCACTTCGTATGTTCTCATTTGGTGGCAGCAGCGAGGCATCGCAATTTTGATATCGAGAGCATGATACCACATGAGTTCAGCGTAGCCACCCTTGTGCGGACATGGAGCCCCCGCTTCGTGCCTTTCCGGGATCCTAGAGAGTGGCCTCCGTATGATGGGCCAAAATATGTTGCGGATCCTGCATACCGTTGGAACAAACGTGGAACAAGGAAGCGGACGAGGCATAACATGACTATGGATCAGGTATCCGGAAGAACGAGGCGTGGTAGAGCAACACCATTTCTTGCTGATCCAGAACAGAACGAGTGCGGCAAGTGCGGCAGATTGGGTCATAATTCACGCACTTGCCGTTGGCAAATTAGTGAGGTGCGACTAGTAGCTCTTTTCGTTACTTGATATGTGTTTTATTCATACAGGTTGTGTTTCTACATCTCTAACTTCATGATTTATTGTTTACTAATCTTATTTCTTTTTGCCTTTTTGTAGGATGGCGCACTTCCACCTTCTAGACCAGGCGTACGACCAGACCCACCAAGGTCGTCTCATAGCGGGAGGGCAGGTAATAATTTACAATTCATGATTAAAGGTTTGCGAGCGTCCACGTCTTGTGTCCTATGTAATCTCTGACTTGGTTTATTTGCATGTAGGTCCTTCCGCTCCTTCGTTCTAGAGCCCATGATGGGTTTTTGGCGCTGCAGTACGACGACCGCTACACTCCTTTGCTACAGATGGCTGGCCTAGATGTCATCTCGTATCAGGTTCGTCGTGGGATGCCCAAGTTCAATTCAGCGGCTATAACTGCGTTGGTTGACAGGTACTGTTACCACTAGTCATATTCATTTTGTTATGTCTTTACATGTTATCAAATAATAATCCGGCGAAATGTAGGTGGCGACCCGAGACTCACAGCTTTCACCTCCCGTTCGGAGAGATGACAGTGACCCTACAGGACTGTCAGAAGATGTTGGGTCTGTCGATTCGGGGCCAGCCAGTCACTGGGCCGTGCGTCTCAGATGGTTGGAGAGCATGAGTCGCAGCCTTCCTGGGTCGAGAGGTTGAGGAGCAGGGGACTCGCACATCTGGAGTGCTAATCTCATGGCTGCGGGAACACTTCGGCCAGTGCCCCCAGGACGCAGATGCTGAGACAGTTGGACACTACTGCAGGGCGTGGATACTACACCTCTTTGCCTGCGTTCTTTTCCCAGACGCTACAGGTGATACTGCGTCTTGGATGTGGATCCACTGCCTCACTGACTGGCACCAGGCTGGTTCTTACAGCTGGGGATCAGCTGTGTTGTGCTTTCTATACCGGCAGCTGTGCGAGGCGTGCCGTCGGTCTTCAGGCTCCCCGTCAGTTGGTGGGTGTATCTACCTGTTGCAATTATGGATGTGGTCCCGTCTTCCTGTTGGTCGGCCCGAGATTATGCCGCGTCGACCGTGGTTCCCAGGTGAGCCGCCGAGACGACAACCGACATGGGCATATATTTGGGATCAGGTTAAGGTTAGCCATACCAGGTTGGACCGCGCGTACCTGGATTGCATCAACGAGATAGACGCGCTCACTGCTCATAGTGTAAGTGATTTTTTTTTAAACATGCTTTGTAATCTTTTAGTATAACAACTAACGTTTTTGATTCAAATTTTGCAGGTAAATTGGCAGCCTTACGACGGAGACGATCCACTTCCTTTTCCCCTTAGCTTCGTGTGTGCGACGGACGATGATATTTATAGGATGGTGTGCCCTCTTATTTGCTTCTATGCTGTCGAGTACCACCTGCCACGTCGAGTAGCACATCAATTTGGGATGAGGCAGATTTGGCCACCACAGGCGACCTCGACTAGTATAGAGTTACACAAGTAAGTCTCTTCCTTTTTCATATATTTCAATACTATTAACTAAATTTTGGCTAACAGTAACGTGTAACGTGACGTGCAGCGTGGATCGAAAGAAGAAGCGGAAGGTCTCCGAGTGGCCCGCGTTCCACCACGCGTATATTCAGGAATGGGAGCAGTTCGAGCAGAACTTGGACGAGAACAACGAGCCGCACACAAACAGTGCGTACAGGCAATACCAGAGCTGGTACCAAGGTGCGACGCGGCACAGGCTGAGGGAAGCGTGGACGGAAGATGACTGCGCCGATATCCACTCATCCGACGATGAAGACATGGTGTACGATCAGAGTACTCGTGCTGGAAGGCAGGTGGAGGCAGGACCAATCCTGGATAGGATGGTAAGACAATTGCTTCACTTTTCTATATTCTATGTTAGGTTACTTAGAGATTTAGTTAGTTAGATAAGGACTTATTGATCTAACTTAATCATTTAGTCATTTAGTGACTTAGTCATTTGTTGCTTTAGTGACTTAGTCATTTGTTGCAGGGGCGTACCCTACAAAGCTCAGTTAGAGATATAGAGCAATTCCGTCCACGAGTTAGGGACCCCGAGACG
This sequence comes from Setaria viridis, assembly GCF_005286985.2. Taxonomy (NCBI): domain Eukaryota; kingdom Viridiplantae; phylum Streptophyta; class Magnoliopsida; order Poales; family Poaceae; genus Setaria; species Setaria viridis. The sequence continues at coordinate 36,780,495 of NC_048267.2, read as the reverse complement.
CGGAGCTTCCTAGAGGTAAGTCTCAAATTATTCTTTCTAATACTTTATTAATACGTTACATTCTTCATTTGTGTAACTTGTTTTTACTACTGCAGCGATTGTCAAATCGGCTTCGCCGTGCCGCTGCTCGTTGTGGTTGCAGGACTGCCACGACGCGAGACGTGCACGTTCCATCCCTGCGCGAAGGAGGCGTCGGTACGTCCAGCCAAGGCCCCTCAGGTTCGAAATCAATTGCATCCGAGGAAGTCGACGACGACGACGATGACGACGATGATGACGATGACGATGAGCAGAGGGCCGAGGAGATTGGCCCGTCTCAGCTCCAGGAGGCTCCCTTGACTCAGCCTACACAGGTTGTAGGGGGCACTAGACTACGTCGTCCACGTTCTCCTTACACTCCAGGCACCGACGCCCTTGGTCACAAGGGTAAGGGTAAGACTAGGAGGCAGTGACGACTCTGATTGCGAACTTTGTATCATAAGGACTATTGTGTCATTCTGAACTATTTGTGGATTCTATTGTGTCATTCTGAACTTTGTATAAGGACTTTCATTCTGAACTATTGTTGATTCTATTCTGAATGTGTCATATGCTTGTGTCATATGCTTCTATGTTTCTATGCTTGTATTTATATTCACTATTCATCTCGTAATTTTGTATGGATTGCATCAACAAGTAGGGGAAATTCTGCCGAAATTTCGCTAACAATTACCATTTTTATTTTCTACGGATATTTCAGTAGACTACGACTTCGAAATGCATTACATCGCAAAATGAACATATGTCGTCTACAAATTGCGTGTCCTTACTTAAAGTGCATTATTACATGACAACATAATAAAAGTCTCACAGTAGAAAATATTGTTCATAAATAAAACATAGAACTAGAACCTAAATATGGCTACTGAGTGCAACGAGGCCACTTTCCCTTCCTTAAGGCATCGGGATTCTCCTCAACCGCTACTTTCGCTCGGCGTGCCCGCTCAAGCTTCTTCTCTCTCTCCTCCCTGTTCGCAGTAACCCGCCTCCTTTCCTCCTCTTCCTTGTGCTCCTTTTCCGCAGCCTCCTCTACGAGCCTCTTCTCGTACACCTCCTTCCTCTCTGCATCCCAGCGCATCATATACTCAAAAAACTCCTTGTCTTCAGGATCGATCTCAGTGTCGATCCACTGCTCAAAATCACATAGCGGTGGAGGGGTCTACAACAAATGCAATTGTTATAAAACAAAAAAATTATGGACAATAATTATAAGACAACAACATTTCCTTACCAACATGTTAATGCGGCGCTGACGAAGTGTAGGTTCAAACGCAAAGTTGGAATACATCCAATACCTCTGCCTATACGTGGCATGTTCTTCGGACTTGGCTACCTTGCAAGGATCGCCGCAAAAGCACATCGGCACTGGAACACCACTAGGCAGAGGCAATGGATCGAACGCATTTCCGGTCTTCTTTGCGCCATAACTACAATTTTGTTTATTTGGTTCTATGAATCAAACGCACTTAAGAATAAACCTACAATTAAGGTTTTTTCATTTGATCCACAACAATGAGTATATAACATAACTACGGGCGTTGAGATTACCTTAGTTTCTTAGCTTTTCCACGCCTCAGCATCCTACATTTGCATGAAACCCTAAGTTCAAAAATGCAAGAAATATATAACGAATCGATGTGAAAAAAGATACGACGGAGAGAGGATACCTTGCTCTTCAGGATCCACGGATCAAATGAAAGTTTCCTAAGCTACAATGTCGATTCGTAGTCTAGGGCGAAGTAGGGAGAGTAAAAACCCGAGAGAGTGGAGAATAATGAGGATGAACTCTCGGGCAGGAAGAAGGGGCGGTATATATGGTAGGGGGCTTGGCGCCAGGGAGGCTGGCGCCAAGCCTCGGCGCCAAGATCTGTGGCGCCAAGGCTTGGCGCCAGCGACAGTGGCGCCGAGCCTCGGCGCCACAGATCTTGGCGCCGAGGCTTGGCGCCACAGATCTTGGCGCCGAGCCTCCGCGCCACGTCAGCGGGCCGGCGCCACGTCGGAGGCGGGGCGCAGGGACCTTGGCGCCAGGACGGCTGGCGCCAAGACGTTATACCTTGGCGCCAGCCAGCCTGGCGCCAAGCCGAGGGTCCATTTCCGGAATTGGTTTCGCCAGGGGCCTATTTGTGAGATTTTTTTCGCAAAAAGGGCCAAAATACAAAAAAGTCGGCCGTGCCTGCTCTCCTCTGTCTCAAACCCTAGACGGCGGCGCGAGGGGATTTGTGGCGGCGGGCAGCCGTCGGTGGCGCAATGGAAGGCGGGCGGGGCGCGAAGGCGGCGGGCGCGAGCCCCGTCGGCCGGGTCGCGAAGGCGGGGTCGCGAAGGTGACGCGCCCGCGGCCGAGGCCCCCCGCCGCCGCAGCGGCGGCGGCAAGCGCAAGTCGTTCGGGTCCTCGTTCACGCCGTCGAAGCGGCAGGCCAAGGAGAGGAACGCTGCCTTCCACGTGCCCCCGCACCTGCTGCACAGCAGGTCGCTCACCCGCGCCGCGCGCCAGTCGCCGCACAAGCTCGCGGGCACGCCTCCGGAGACGGGGCCAGCGTCGTCGGCGGCCGCAGCTGGGGATGGGGTGAGCGGCGGGCAGGGAGAGGACGATGCGATCAGGCCCGAAAGAGAGGAGATGCCGGCAGCGGAGCAGCCGCTGGTGGATGAGGTGTTCGAAGCCGTCCGATCCCGCGGCGCCGGCGTCCATGTGGTCCCTACCTTTGCTGGTGAGTCCTCCGCGCCACGAAAATTGCTGTGATCTCTCGGTTGGGGTTGTGGCTTTATATCTTTATTTGGTGGCATGCTTCTAATTTAAGTAGTTAACTGCTTGAATCTAGAATTCTATAACATGCTGTTAATAGAAGGATTTAATTACTACAACTTTTAGTTTGTTATTATATAGCTTCATGTTGTTAATTTAAGTGGCAATAATTTGCTTTTGAGTTTTCTGCTGCTGAGACTGATCCATTTTTTTCCCCTTCTCAGTCTGCATGTAACCAAGCGCAATAGTTATGACAACTGCATCTTCATGTCCAGTCTATGACCCTGTGTGCCTTTTCTAACTCAAAAGATGAATGCATATTGCTTATCTAACTTCTATCTAACTGGAACATAATCAATGGTTTGTGACATGGACTGCAATAACTCATGCAATCTTCCAGCTATTTCTTGTTCAATTTTGAGACTTTTGTTCAGAGTTCCGCGCAGTTGCCTGTATCTCCTATGTACTATTTTAAGATGTTGTCTGATGGAAACAATAAAATGACTTGCTAGAGAGTAAAAAAATATAGTACCCTGATCAGATAGTTCAATAATTGTCCCATCTCTTGTGTAATGTTGTAGGCCAGCAACTACTTGACAGCCCTGCAATGGGCAACAAGAAGCAAAAGGGTGGATCCTGCTAGCCCTACAATGAGCACAAGGATCAAAAGAAGGCTCAGCCTATGATCCTCATGTATCTGTGAATTTGGAACTTGTATCTCCTTTGTGAACTGGCACGTTTGAACCTCTCTGATCCTCAAGTTTGAACGTATCCGTTCATTTTTAACATTTCCTTGTGTATCTGTGAGCTATATGCTGGAGGTTTGTTATAAAAAATATTTGTGTATATGTTGAAAAAAATACTGCAGAAATGTTATAAAAAATGTTGTACAAAAATTGAAAAAATTGATGATAAACGGTAGCCAGGGAGAAAATGCCGTAAAAAATGATGAAAAAAAAATGGCAGCTAGGAAGCCAGGGAGAAAATGCCGTAATAATGATGAAAAAAAATGGCAGCCAGGCAGCCAGTCTGCATGCATGCGCCCAGCGAGTCTGCCGCCCAGCGGCCCAGCGAGCGCCCAGTCTGCGTGCGCGCGTCTTGCTGACGAGGAGGGGCAAAAGGTCTTTTTAATGGGCACTTAATCGTCGTTAGGTGGACTGTTAGGGGTAACTCACTGTTAGGGATAAAAGTTACCTAACAAAATGGACCGTAGTGTCATATTAAGGATGAAAGTTGGAGCGAGTGTCAAATAAGGAAGAAAGAAAATTTCAGGATTAAAAAAAGGAAGGAACGGGTCATTTCATAGTATCAAGTAGGGAATTGTCTCTAAATCAATGGCGCATTGGCGCTACATATATGCATGGGCTTATAAATTTAAGTCCCGGTTGGACCTTTCTGTTGGGCCATGGCCTGTGAAACCCAGGGGAGGGAATTCGAAGCCCGCGTGCCGGTGTACGAAAATGAACGATTGGAAACTAATGATGGCCCGTGGGTCTCCAATAGGTAGGCCCAAAGGATCACATCTTATATTTGGGCCGTTCAAATGGGCCCATTTGATCAAACGCCGAAGGTGGCCTCGAAGACCTTCAGCTCAACTGAAATGATATCCAGAGTTCCAGACCTTGCTATGTCCCAGGTAACCACGCGAATGATATTCAGACATAGCATCTGCAACCTTGATGGTGGATTGGTGGTAACCTTTTACATCTGGGATGCCATGCTGATGTGCTCTCCAATCCATGCGCACTAGGCAAATCCAGAACTCTGTGGCGCCTGACAACTCCCGGCGACGAAAGAGGCTTCACTGTTTGGGGAATGGAAGCTGATCCAAAACAGAGAGGCCCGCCAGATCTATCCTAAAAGGCCTGAGCAGATACGATGTGCAGCATTGCTTTATGGCTTTATCTTTAGGTCGACACCGATGTGTGGATACCTGAAGAAGCAGGAAGACGGGAGATGGAGTGCCCACGGAGAAGTGTCGAAAGGAGAGATGGCATTCTCCGTCTGAAGAAGAATCAGATGTTGAGGAAGCAGCTCATGACGTGAAGACTTGCAGCGCACAGTCAGACTTTACAAAGCCACGAATATGTTCCCCCCGCCAAGGAAATTATTCGACGCGAGTGGAGCAGACACTCACTGCCCCTGTTTTTACCGCTTTTAACCCGACCCGGCAGACGCACCTTTCCAGACTCCAGAGTGTTCGAGAAAAATTTAAGCCCCACTTCTACCCATAATGCAGAGCTGCAAACATAACAAGGCAGCAGCCATTAGAAAGCAGGGACGATCAACTGAAATGGATAGCTCGTTCCTGATCATCGTCCCAGAAAACAAAGGCTCCATGCGGCATGAGTCACGGTGTAGGGCCGACGCCATGGAAACTGGAAAGCCGGAACTCGCGCTGCCAATTCCCCAATTACACCCACCGGGTACGCCTCCTTTTCTGAGGCGGCGTGCAGCGTGCGCGCAGGTGGAGGAGGGTCTATCTCGTACGCGTGCGGGTAGCCACGCCCGGAGGCACACGCGCGCGCACGTACGCGCCCCCACCACGATCTCCCCCGATCTCGAGTGGAATTGCAGCAGCCTTTCGACGCCGGGATGGACGAACGAAGGAGAAAGCCGACCGCCCTATCTAAATCTGGATACCGGAAAGATAAAAAGCCTATGGCAGTGAGAGTGAGTTGATGAGTGAATGAAAAGAAGGAATCATCATCACCTATTTAAGGCTTTCAGTCCAGGTCCATTCCATGCCATCACTCTCGGCGAAAAGCAGCGAGCTGGGGCGTTGCGTGAAAGTAAGAAAAAAACCTCTCCCGTTCCAGTTCCACCCTTCAACTCACCATAAAAAGGGAGATGCTGCCAGCGCTAACTCCTCGTAGGCCACATTGGCATGCCCCACATAGCAATGCAATAGCAGCTCCATCACTACTAGCTCTCGGTGAGTGCCGAAGTGGACCTCGAGTTGATGTGAAAAAGCGGATCGGCCCGCGATCCCTTTCGCCGAATGACTAATGGCAATTGACCGCGACACCGGAGCACTAACTCGGCCGTAAAGAAAGTCCCGGCGTTGTTGAGCCATTTGACTTTGACTTATGGCGAGCCACGTTGATGTATGATCAACCGGTCGATTGATCGTCGGGCCCGGGCCCCGGCGAGGCCGCCGGTCCCCCGCGCATACTCACTCGCCGCGTATCTTTACATCTGCAGATGAAGTGGAGAGATGGTGCTCTCTTTCTCGGACGCTAGAAAGGCGGTTAGGAATTCTACGGCTGGCTACAACGGCTCAGGCCGGATAAGATCGGATTGTGACGAGGCATGCATGTGGGTTCTGACCGGCTGGGCAGCGGCCAGGGTGCTCTGCTGCGACGGCAGCCGGCGGCCTGGGGATGGGGACGGCGGAATGGAACCCATAATTGGTGGGCTATGAGGGAGAAGGGCCGTTTTTGCGTGTAGCCGTGCATCATGTCACCGGCGATACTTGCGAGATGGGCTGGAGGCCTGGAACGGACGCCACCGGACATGGGTCTCCAGCTTTCCGGTGACAGCGACGGCGCAACCGGGATCACATCGGGCGAGGAATCATTGGCCGCCTGCCGCCTGGTGTGTGCGTGCCCGAAGCCTGATGCCTGCCGGCCCTGCGCGGCGCGCGCACGTTCGAAGCGGATTCCTGCAGGAATGCCGGGACGCGCGGACGAGTCAGTTCGCTGTAGCCGCGCGCGCGCGGCTTCTGCGCTGACACCCGTGTGCAGTTCGCCGGGTTGCCATGCCGCGGACGTGACTAACGCTTGATCACAGGTCAGGTCGGCACGTTCGTCGTCGGCGTGTTGCAATTCGCACGCCGTTATCTTGGTACTTGCTACGAGTACGACCTGCTCTCTTCAGGTTGTGTGTGCAGCGACAGTGCGACACTGACATGAAAGTACCGGCGTTTCGGCATCAGATGTGATCCCCCACTGTACAACTCTTTGGAGCGTAGCCTGCCATCAAGATTCAAGAAGCAGCAAATTTAGCCAGTCCTGTAAAAAAAAAGAGAGGAATATTTTAACATTGGTCAACGTCAGGGGACAGGAGCAAATTGAAACATATCCAGGACGAGAAGATTTACAACCTCAGCAAGTTTTTAGTTCGTTCCACTAAAAAGTTCAGGGTGATCATGACCAAGAGAGACATTCCACCACGCGCTCAAAGCTTCAGAGAGTTTCTTCGTCTCCATTCCATGTCCGCCACCGCCAGATATTTCGACGGGCCCAAAAGTGATAGTCCAGCACTCCAGCTCTGGTGCCCCGTTACATAGGCCGCCGGCGGGTCTCACATCGACGAACCGACTTGCAGGCTAGTCGACCCGATCCGGGACGACGGACGCAGCCAATGCAACGCCAGCTGAAGGCACGCATCGATCGAATGAATGCATGCAACCAATCTGTCGTTACAAGTTGGGTCTCCCTCTCGCTCCTCTCCTGTCTCCTGTGACCACAGGCACCTAACTGGCTGATTCAGCCACCCCTAGGCTTAGCTCTCCCGGTCCCCAAACCAAACAAGGGCAGAGACAGACGGCACTGTGCCTCAAGACCCCAGCACAGTACGTATTGCTTTCTCGACGCGTACATGCACGCATTGACGCACGCGCGCCAAGATACCTCGATCGACCCCGGGCGTCTGCTTGCGTTTCCGGCCTGTTGTTGTGCCACGAAGTCCGGATTAACACCTGTAATTGTCGCGCTGGTACTTTCCGATCGACGATTTTGTATGTGCGGTGAGAGGCTAATATGGATGGATGTCTCAGGGTAAAGTGCGCATCGATCGGTAGCTTAGCTGATGACATGGATGGATGATTCAGTGGTGATCCGCGGCTGGCCTGATTTTAAAGGAGCTCGATAGATCAGACATGGACAGCACATTCGGGTGCATGACAAAGTGCATCAAGGGTAAGGGCTGGTGCTGCCCTAATAATATATAAGTGCACTGTTTGAAAACCCACTTTCGAAAGAACAAAAGGAGGCAACAAAGCAGTAGACAACTTGTACAAGAAAAGACGAAACAAAGAGGAGGAGAAAAGAAAACCAGATGCACGCAATCATCTCATCTGAAACCATTATTGTCGCACCACAACGACGACGAAGCGCTCATGCAGAGATCTTCCTCATCAGTCTTGGGCTATTGGCAGATCAACAGCACACCAATCAATCGGCCTATCTGACCGGTCATACAACAGGACACATAGGGATCAGTGGGGAGGGCATGAATGAATGAATGAATGAAGCTATAACAGGAGCGCTAGCTTTGCGTTCACCGTTTCTGCGAAAATTTGTCTGGATCAGGACGGAACAAAAAGGTCTTAGTTTCAGATGATAATCCTGTACGATCAGATGGGGAAGCGTGGAAGCTAGCGTCGGGGCAGAGTCGCGATTCGCCACGGCAGATCTTCCCAGGCGGAAAGGCGAATCGCGCGCGCAGAAAAGACACCGGTTATCGGCTCGGATCGGACCCTGTGTCGTTTCAGCTCTGACGCAAGAGCTGTGTGCCTGTGCACTACTACGAACGAACGATCGGGTCCGTGCATATCCGTGATGCCGCGTGGCTAATCGCTCGACATTTACAACGTGCGGTTTAGACCGATCTGCCGTTACCCGTGTGTGCGGGCGTTCTAGACTTTTAGTTGAGTTCGCCGGCAGCTTCACCTGTCTCATCAAGATCATGATCATCGGTGAGATCTTGGCGGTGCCAGAAAGAATTGACACTTGGAGACGAGACCCCCCGTTACAAATTGCTTGCAGTATCAGTTATACCAGCCGTAAGAATTGACCGTTAATCTTCATGACATCTCAACGCTGCATCTCGTCTCAATCACCCGTCTCCCGCACAAGTTTGATCTCAGCGAGGTAGGTCGCCTTTCGAGCTAGGCCGAGATTTGGATTTTGCAAGCAGCAGTGGATCTACCACCGAACGGCATTGTCGCACGCGACAGTAGCGCAACAGTGATGCCGAGCTCGGGCCTTATCGTGTCGACTTTCGAGTGTCGAGAAGGATCACTTTCCTCGCTCTTTTTAGCTCCCCTGCTACTAGAACATCAACATGTTCACTGTGGCGACTCGACGCATCCACCAACGATCATGGACGAAGGATGGATAACGCTTCATGGCTTCAACAATAATCCACGCGCTCGTCTTTAACTGCTTTCTCCTATCGGCAACGCATGACCTGTGTGTGTGTGTGGTGTGTGCTTCGTGGTTTCTGACACGGATCGAGCCCCCGGCCTTTCTCTTTCCCCCTTTACCAGCAGCGAACGTGATTCCGCTCTCGCCGAATTATCCGTCCCTGACGTGTCCGTCATCTCACAAAAGTGTCGCCCTGGCCCTAAAGCAAGAGAGACAGAGAAAAAATATTCTCCGGGAATTATTGAAGCCCCCAGCTGCATGCAACATCAACTAACAAAGTCCGCGAGGACAAATTGCATCTCGCTGGCCGGATGTTTCGCGAACCACGAGAGCAATGGACAAGAGTCTTTGCCTGCGCACTGTACGGTTTGACACATCACGACCGCCCGGCGTTCATGGCGATAAAAAAAGAAAAAACAACAGGACGGGGCGAGTAGTCCTCACGTCACTGTCGTGAAGCACATGCGGAGCGCTCGTAGGCATGCTGCAGCGCGCACAGGAGCGTGTGATCTGATCGGATCCGTCCGTCACGCGCCGGCTGCTGAGGGCTGAGCTGAGCCTAGCGAGGAGCCGAAGGACTCGCTGATCTGCTCGTCCGGTTCCAAGCGGAGGGGAGGCGCCGGCACAAACGGGGGCGGCTGCACGTTCGCGGCGAGGCCCAAGTCCCATCGGGGGGGTGAGCGGATCCACGCGCCTCGCCTCACTTCACCTCGCCCGACGCGGGGGGCTTGTCTTGCCTGCCGACCACGCCAAAACGCCGGTCCGTGCCCTGCACACCGTCCCCTCCCGGCGGTCGACACGTACTACGCTACAGTATACTACTACTACCACCACCGGTACTCGCGCACAGGTCTGCTCTGTTTACGCGCCACGTGTCGTGAGCAAGAGTAGATTACTGCGGCGCACAGCATCTGTTTGACTCGACATCCTCTGACCTACCGCACGGCAGGACGAGGATCAGGCTTTACAGTAGTAATTGTGATCAGACATTCCTAATCGGTGCGGAACAGGTGTCAAACTCGGCCTAAAGCTTGAGCAGCCTTGCCGTGCAAGAACCCAACCAAAGGCAACAAAGGGTACGATCTCGTGCTCTTATCTCATGTGCAAATTATCAAGCCGATCGGGAATCACCCTGCCACGCGGGCCCTCCAGAGAGTTTGGATTGGTCCAAGCAGTCGCCCCGCGTATCCGTCCGTGGCACGTGACGACGTGAGCCTTGGTGTAGTTTTATTCGAAGCCCCGTGCAGACCTGCCCGCGCCCGCGCGCGCAGAGGATCCCATTCCCATCCCGTGCTCGTCTTCATCCCCGAGCGGTTTCGCCGTCTCATTCCACTCCGCTCTGCCGGGGCCGATCGGCGTTGCGCTAACCCGGAGACTTGTCCGCACGCGCACGAGCAGCAGCGGGAGATCGACGACGACCGGCGCAGGCGCTGGTGCTGACTGCTGACGTTCCCGGGGCCAGGCGGGGATATACACGTATATGGACGCCGGTGGCGTTGCGTGTGCTGCGTGCGGCCTCCGACGTGCGTGTCCGGCCTCCGGCGCCTATAGCTATCTCGTCTGGCCGGCCCCATGCCTTTTGTGCCTCCTACACGGACGTATTGGACGGTACCGGAATATCATATGATTGCCACCACTAGTATATTGTTCGTACGTGGATGGATGCACTGGATGTTAGCGATGGCCTTTTTATGCTTGTACATACAGCCTTTTTTTTTTTTTTTGCCTTACCCCGGCCTTTTTAGAAGAAGCGATGTATACGATTTCTCTATACTAGATAGGTACGCGGTTCATTTAGCATTCCAGTAACGATCGGTGGCTGTCCCTTACCTGATCCTGTTGAAGGATTTGAGCACACTGCACACATGATCCGCTGGCCCCTGCATTTCTGTAGAACGATCCGAGACACTCAGACAAGCACGCGCGAATGTAATCTCGGTTCAGAGCACAATCATTTCCCGCGCGATGCTAATTGTCCCCCTAATTAGCCGCGCACCTGACCATTGCATTACGCGCAGGTCGCCGGAGCAGGGACACGATCGACTGGCCTTCATTCATCGCAACAGCGACGGCACGAGCCGATGTGCGCCTCCGCCGCGGTCCACACCCGAGGCCGAGCCAACACATCATATGCCGCCGCGGACACATATGTTACTGCTGTTCGCTCCAATTTCTTTCTTCCCAACTTATTTGCAGGTCCACACTCCACAGCAAGGCGTGCTCCAGGTCCAGGTTTTACAGACGATCCTGCGATCCACCGGTGCACATGATGCGCCCATGAGAGCCAGTACGTCCAGTCCCCTACCTCGCTCGACCTCGATGACCCAAGTACAAGGTTGGGGAGGGGCGGCAATGATTTAGGGCAGGGGGTTCCACACCTCCACTACTATCTCAGAGCCAAAGGATAAGATGCATGAAAGGCAAAACAGAGTGAACAGGAGCCGGATTGAATTCACAGTTCCTACTAGTCGGTCCCTTCCAGACCACCACCACTTCTGTCTATACATCTTCCCATCCACACGACCACACCACGTTTGAATGAGTGAAGCCAACGAGAAGAAAAGAGAGTGAGCAGTGGAAATAGTAGAAGAGAAAAAAGAGAGGGGGAGCTGCAGCTGCGGCCACTGTAGAGTGGACTAGTAGTAGTAGTAGTGCTACAACTGCATTGATCGGCAGCTGCAGCGGCGGCGACTGTGCTGTGAACTCATCTCACGAGAGAGAACAAGAACCAGTTCCCTCCCGGCCCGTGGCCGGTACAAATACCCCGTGTCTGCGTGCATCCCCTTCTCCAGCTAGCTCGGCTCTCGGCTAGTAGTATCCTAGCAAGGTGCGGTGCCGCTATATAAAAGCGAGCCGCTCGGACATACCCGCACCAAAAGGACCCAGGCCAGCTGAGCCTCGGGAGCTCGCTCGTGCGCGCATCGCCCAGCTCGCGTTCGTCCTCGATCGACCTCCTCGCCACCGCCATATGAGCTAGCACGGCCGCTTGCTGGCCGGGAGCGGGTGGTGGAAGGTGAGAGGGATAGGGAGGAGACCGTCGTCGGTGAGGTCCGTCGGGGAGATCGATGGAGACCGTCAAGTGCTGCATCGCGTGCATCCTGCCGTGCGGGGCGCTGGACGTGGTGCGGATCGTTCACTCCAACGGCCGGGTGGAGGAGATCAGCGGGGGGCCCGTGCTGGCCGGGGAGATCATGAAGGCGTACCCCAAGCACGTCCTCCGGAAGCCGCCGTCCACGTGCCCGGCCGACGGCGGCGGCGGCATCGTCGTGCAGAAGCCCGTCATCCTGCCGCCCAATGCCGAGCTGCAGAAGGGCAAGATCTACTTCCTCATGCCGGTCATGGCCGCCCCGGCCGCCGAGAAGGCCCCGGCTCCCGAGAAGAGCGCGGCGCAAGCGCAAGCGCCCGCCGCCCACGCCGCCTCCGCGGCGGCCGCGGCTGCGAGGAGGCAGCGGCGGCGGAGGAAGGACCACCACGCCGCCGCGCGGGAGGGAGCGCCGGCCTGCGGCAGCGGCGCGCCCGCGGCCGGCCCCGCGGCGGCCGGCGGCGCGGAGGGCGAGAAGGAGCGGCTGCTGGCCAACGAGAGGTACCTGTCTGAGATCATGAAGGAGAAGGCGTCCACGGCGAGGGACCGGCGGCGGGGGCGCGTCGCCGTGTGGCGGCCGCACCTGGAGAGCATCACCGAGGATGACTTGTAATCAAGCAAGGTGTCTTGTTTCCATTTTCCCCCCCTCCTCTCCACCTTTTCTCCTCTCGTCCATTTCTTTCGGTTTTCATTCCTACCGGAGTAGTAGTGGTAGTTTCTTCTTGGCTTTCTCTTTTGTTAATTCCTCCTGCTTTGCCTGCCCTTTGGGCTTTATTTTTTTGCCCTCTTTTCCCCGGCCCGTCTCCTTTAGAGCACCACCATCATCGTCCTCATCTCCCCTGCTCACCTCCTTTACAAGGTGAATCATGTCTTTGTGAAGAAAAAGATACAATTTTTGCTATGTTCCTTCTCTTTACAGTACATGATTAGGTGATGAAGTGTACAGTACCAACTCTAGTAATTTTCATATTGATTCTGTTTTCGAATTTGTGAGTAAATCTCTAGAAAAAAAAAGAGAAGTGTAAATCGCATCAATAGATGGATCTTCTGCACTTCCTTTCTGCTCAACATCCCAAGCTCTATTGCCTACACTAGGAGCTCCAAATTCTATTCATTTCTTCTAGAAAGTGGAGCAGTAGTGTGCTACTCTGCTACCACCAGCTCTAACCTTGATATTGGTGCGCTCCGACTTGTAAAAATTCACCTAGAAAATTTTAGAATTCCCTCTTCCTTTTTGTGCTGCGAGACGGCAGTCAGGAGGGAGAAAGAGAGCAACTGGCTGCTGCTGCTGCTGCGCCTGTGCGTGCATGTTGTCCTGGCCATCCATCCATGATGAGCATACGAAAGTTCTGAGAGGCGCTAGCACTCAATGAGTAGACCAATCATTGCCGGCAAGGCCCCATGCATCCGCCCTCCTCCACTACCAGAGAGGCGAGAGTCCAGAGCATCGATGGACATGGACGGAGCTCCAGCTTTAGAGGCCGGCCCGGCCCCCGGGCCGTGCCGTGCTGTGGCGCCATTGACGCACATCACCCAACAACCGTCGTCGCATCGCAGCAACCAGCTGAGGATTAAGCGACGCTGTTAGGCCGGGGATTAAGGATAAACCTCGCCTGGCTGTGACGCTTTAATGGAGCTGATATGATCGATCTGCATGCATCCAAATCCTCTTGCTTGGCTTGGCCCCAATCGTGTCGATGCGTTATCTTTCTTTATGCGTTGATGAGTTAGGAGCCTTGCTTTGGCTTTAATGATTTCGTTTCATTACGGGGTTATATATGGTTGATTGTTGCTGCTGGCTAACTTAGATATCTAGTGTACATAGATGTATAGCTAGTGCTGATGCTCTCTTCAGTTCTCACTTGGGAGGAAAAGTGGCAAAGTAAAGGGTTCCTCCTTGGAAGAGCAATGGAGTATGGATTTGACGTAAAGATGGGCACGTACAATGCGTTTCGCCTCCGTCTTTCTCTCAATCAGACGTCCCAAGACCACTCATCTCACCACCCTTATCTGAATTCTGAGGACATTTTGGTCTGTTCCTCCAGCGAATCGGCGAGGTACGCGTGGACAGTGGCGCGTACGGATACATCACACTGGCACGAGCAAGAGCAACCAACAAAGCACCATGCACATTAATCTCCTCCTTTTAGCTTGCTATTAGTTGCTCTCATGGATTAGCTTTTCTGTACACGTTATTGATGGATTAGTTAGATGCCATATATACATGGTTTTGAACCATCTCTACCCACTGGCTACTAGCCATAGTATATAGTGGAAGTATGATATAGTATTAGAGTATGGATACACATGCTAGAATATACAAGTTGCGAGGCCCTAATGGAGATTGCTTTTGCTGGGGGCTGTCGACCGCTGCATGATTATCGATCTCCCAACCATTCCCACACGCACTCGGCCAGTTTATTAATCCCTCCAAGGAGAGTGCTAGCAATCTACTTGGTCGATTTACTATTGGATTTGGAAGCTCGCTTTGCTGCCCTAATGGGGCGCATAATCAGTAGTTTCGCGCCTTCTGAAAAAGAAGCCCGGGCCGTAGGCACGACGCCGTCGACCGGCGCGCGCCGCTGCCGCCGCCTCGCGGCTCGCCCCCATAACCGGAATGCGGGAAATCTCTGCATGATCATTGCTCCGGAATTCGTCGAATGATTGCCCAATAAACTTTGCCACTTTGGCCGTCACTAAGTCACCTGTTGGCCAATCACAAAGATAAGAGCGAGTGACTTCAATCAATCAGCTGTAGGAAGAAAGGGTGGTTTAATTTTCAGCTCATCATGTTTCTTTTCTTTCTCTCTTTTCATTTGTGATGACCCCTCGATCAGGTGGTGACTAGCAGGGGGTTATGTTCGTCCATGTCCATGTTCATGAATCAAATCTTGGACAAGTTATTTGGGAAGCAGGGAATTCCATGGTGGCTGCCAGTAGCTCCATACTAGCTAATAAGCCCTTGTGTGAAGCTGTGCAGCTGTCTAGTTTTGTAAAGGCAAGTGGATGCATGCATGGAGTGGTGGTGTGGTAGCTTGATATGCAGATTAATAAAAAGGGACCTTTAAGCAACTGCCAAGCTGATATAAAAAGAATTCATTGGGCGCCTGCATGTGTGCATGTGTCCCCGGAGCTCTTTTCAGATAGATATGTGCTAACCGAACTGTTGCGTAGGCGCCCTTTATTTTGCACTGCCATACCATACCCTCGCTCGCCATAGCTCGTGCCTGCAACGGCATGTACCGGAACGTGAAGGTGTCGACCTAACTAGCTGGCCATTGCCAACTTCCAAGAGATCTTGGGAGGCCGAGGCTTTAGTTTAGACTTTAGAGTCCATTTTGCCAACTCAAAAAGCTTGTAGCTCGTGTGCACGCATGTGTGCGCACAAGTAATTTTCGTGCGCGTTGAGGGAGGGAGAGATAAGAAGAAGGAGAGCGGGCGGGAAGATGGGTGTGCGGGTGGGCCGCCGCCCAAAAGCTGTGTTGATCTCGCCCCGGAGTGGGCCAAACCATCTTTATATATGCGCGCGCGAACGAGCCGTGGACCACAGGCACCATCATGGCGATCCTCCACGGCGCACAAGCTCTCTCCCGATCGCAGCAAGCTAGCTAGGTCTCGTCTCTCTCTCTCTCTCTCCTTCCTTCCTCTCGACGGGTCACCTTTTCGGTGTCGATTTCAATTGCCCCGTCCGCGGCCGATTTGGAGCTCATGTGCCCGATCGGTGGCCTTTTGGCGAAAAGCTGGAGGGCTCAACTGCTTCCAGCCGGGTAAAAGTGGGCGCCCAACGCCCCAAACCCATCTCGGAGAGCAACAACTGGGTGATCGAGCGGATGCGGAGCGGAGCCTACGGTTACCTGCTGCCACGAGCTCGTAGCTAGCGATGGATTTGACATGACAGTGCCCGCTAATCAGCGTACGTAATCCTCGTCAGACCACCACTTCTTTATTCCAGTTCCTTTCCTCCTTTTTCTTTCTTTTTTCCATCAGGTACTGATCGCATCAGTCGCCGTCCACGCACACGCTTCTAATAAACAACAGCTGTAGGTTAGTGTTACAGAAACACTCACTTCACCAGCATTTCCAACCAGCAGAGATATTTCGTTTTGGGAGGTTTGATGCCCAAGTTAGGAGTCCAAGAGATGCTGTTATTTTACTGTGCATGCCTCGTTGTGTTCTTGTCAGCCAACTGCTTACCGAGTGGCGTGGTGCCCTCGTCACTCGGCAGATCTTCGTCGTGAACTATGGAAGCCAATGGTTACTGTCAGAGGCCCGCTTCAAAAAAATAGTTCCTGTCAGAGGAACATCACAGCGCTTCAAAAATATCTTTCTGGTCGTTATACATATGCCGTCAGGAATCAGTGAAGATAAGGTACGAGCGGGACAGCAAAGAAAAGCGATACAAATTGAGAAAACGAAGCGAAGAAAGAAATGCCACAATTGACAGACTACGTTGATGGAAAAATTGGCACATTATTTTGCTTCACCATAACGCGTTGCGTGCGAACGTTATGTTCAGGCCCATGAGCTTAAAGCCCATGAGCCGAGTAAACAAACAGTAGACATGCGAAGTCAGGCCCAAATGTTTGGTCGGCCAGAGGCCGTGTGGTGGTGGGCTGAGGTTCTCTCTTTCGATGACTTTCCATGGCCCGTCCAGCTCAAGTAGCCTTTTCGCTCGCAGTGTCGTCGTCGTCGTCGTCATCATGGGCAATTCGTCATGGCGGCAGAGCCAGCGACCGGCAGAGGAAGAGGCAGGTGGGGGCCGGGATTCCTATATAGCTTCCGAAAGCCCGTTTGTTATTAGGCTTCCGGTGATTCGTGCACGTAGCTACGTCCGTTGGATGCCCATCTCTCAAATCCCTAACTCCTATCGTTGCCTACCACCGCGGCCACCACTGCTGGGCTCCGTCACCTTGCCCCCGTGCACCGTGCGCATCCGCCACTTCTGCGCCGCCCCTGCTGCCTCTGCTGGCCCCCGCGCGTGCGTCGTCGCGCATTCTGCCGCACCCGTGCCGCTGCTGCCGGGCACCGCCGCCGTCGTTGCGCCGCGCGCGCCTTGCTGCCCCCGCCGTGCAGTGCCGCCACTGCTGCCGTAGTGCCACTGTCGCACGCCGCACTCGCCTCGTCCGCCCGCGTCTGCCACCCTCGCCGTCGTCCAAGGAGGAACCATCAAGATTTTTTTTCTCTAAAATGTTGATCGAGGTTTCAACAAATGTTGTCTATTCTCTAGAAATGTTGCAATAGGTTGCGAAAAATGTTGAAGGTGGTATTTTTTTTCAAAAATGTTGACATGTGTTTCCCAAAAATGTTAATGTTAATCCATTTTTCATGAAAT
Source organism: Setaria viridis (assembly GCF_005286985.2). Lineage (NCBI taxonomy): Eukaryota > Viridiplantae > Streptophyta > Magnoliopsida > Poales > Poaceae > Setaria > Setaria viridis. Next base: position 36,763,150 of record NC_048267.2, on the reverse strand, counting down.
GTTGAATGCAGTGTCCTAAAATGTTGAATTTGGATATCTAATTTGTACTCCTCCATCCCAAATTACCATTCGTTTTGAGTTTTCTAAATACGTAGCTTTTGCTATACACCTAGATACATATTAGATCTAGATACGTAACAAAAATTACGTACCTAGAAAACTTAAAATAAATAGTGATTTGGGACGGAGGGAGTACATTTTTTTTCTACCTTTCACAAATTATAGAGGAGTCCCGGTTTGGAATCTCAATTCGTGAAAACAAAACAAGGCCATGGGATCGATTCGATTCCCACGTCCCATCCCGTCGGACTCCCCCATCTCATGGCCATGAGGCAGGCCATTGGCATATTCGCGCTCCACTCCACACCGAAAGCAGAGAACCGACGCAGAGCATAAGGTGTTAGGGACTTTCGTTAAGCACCCCCCGACGATAATGCCCCGCTTTTGAGCTGTGGGAGCGTGTCCCCCATGTGTTAGCGTACAAAAGCTTGGCCTCCTTCGCAAACGGGGGCGTAAAGCAGCCACGGTACAATGCAGTAGGTGTTCAGCTCCTGTTAGTATAGTACACCACGGGTGTACACAACCGGAAAACCCCATTGCGTACGTGTCGATGGCTTCACGTTTCTGAATTTCCCAGGGCTCGGCCCTCAGCCTCTGAGCACGGTCGGAACAGTTGGTCAGGGTCAAATGCGTCGCATGAGTTCTGGCACGTCGCGCAAAAGGTTCGCGACCGGACAAAGCCGCCCCGCGCTGACCAAGTGGAGTGCTAGTAGTAAAAAGCGGGAGAGTTTACAGTTTAGCTGCGCAAGCATGCAGCTCGTCAACGGTCAACGGTGTGCTCAGGCCTCGCGTTAATCAACGTGCTGAGACCCGCCGTCTCCTTGGAACCAATCGGCGCCCACCGCGCGCAGCTGTGCCCACGTGATCGCTGATTGCTCAGTTTTGATTCTTCAATTCAAACATGGCAGTTAACGAAACCAACACAAAAATTCTGCACCCAGCGTACCCAAATTTGCGATGACCGCGACGCGTTCGTGAAATTCTGCTACTCTCGCTACAGTGTTAACGGTCGCAGAGTCGCAGTACAAAACAACGTGAAGGAAGTGCATTCCAAAAGGAGCCCTTCGTCGGGCCACTTCGGCATGGGCCCCTGCTGGCAATTTAATACGAGTAGAGCTGTACTGACTTGGTGTGTGTACTTTGATTTCTTGCCCTGCCATCCACCCGTATCGTTCCACGCCATTCTCCAACCCCCCAAGCTTTGTTCTCCTCAAGCCGGAGAGCGAGCGGTTTAAAGGCACGCCAGCCAATCGGAATTAAAGCAAGGAATTCCCCAGCGGGCCGGCGACACGCACCAGGTGGGAACCCGAGCGCCACAGCTCTCTCTCTCTCTCTCTCTCTCTCTCTCTCTGTTGCGAGCTCTCTCCTCTCCTCCCCCTTCTCGAAGGTCGCAGCGCTCTCTCCACAGAGCCCCGCTGCACGCGCGCCGCCCTACCGCCGCCGGGGAGGTGGTGCTCCGGCGGACCCCGGACGCGCGCCGGAGACCGCCGCCCTCTTCCTCCGCGACTCCGAGCTACCTCCCGTCTCCCAGTGAGGCTACTTCCGCGCCCTTCACCGTTACGCCGCCGGAGTTCCTGCTTCGGTTTAGCGCTTAAGTTTGTGCTGTGTTTGCTCCGAATTGTTGTTGCGAACTGCGATGTTTTTTCGCCGCCGGCGGCTGGGTTATTCACTTATTCGGGGGGAATATGCACGGCCTGCGATGTTTAGCTGTCCCACCCGTCGAATTTTGTTAGCTGGAGTGGAGGGTGGCTCGGTTGTTAGTTGGGACGATTTGGGACGGCTCTGGATGAGCGGTTGCGAGCGGCAATTAATAATCCCGAGAGCGATGGGCTTGTCTGTTGCGCGGATCGATTGCGTTGTACAGGTGCGGGAACAAGGCAGGCCATAGACTACGCTACTAGTGGACTCGACAGGGCTCGTCGCCTCGTCCCGTGCCACAGGAAGGAGTACGCATGCTTTGAGCTGCGGGAGGGGAAGGGGGAAAAAACCTCACCCGCCTCTGCAGCCCTAAACGGCAAAGCCCCTCCCACCATTCCCCTTTCCGTACCCTGGCCGCGTGGGGAGGCCGCCGGTCAGCGGACGGCGTGCACAACGCCTCCGGTTCCACCCGACGGCACCTCGCTGGTGAGAACCCTAACCCGCTTTGAGTTGGATGGGTGGATTGCTCCTTTTTTTATTTCCATTGCTGTGACTGTGAGCCCCGAAATCCAAAATCCTGGGATGGGTCCTCCAATCCCTCCAGTTTGCTTTTTTGGGGAGTACTGGCTTGTGTTTGTTTTTCCAAAACTGTTTGGGGTTACCCCAGTCCCCACGTCCCGTGTTTGAGCCCCCTTTGGATGGCAGCTTATTGTTAGACTGAGCTTTGCTTGCCCGAGTTCAATCAGTTAACCATCGAGTTTTGTTAGACCAATTAACAAGGGTTCTGTTTCGAAGAACCTTTTAGAATCGATTCTAAACGTCCATTGATGTATCTGTATGTGTATTACTCCCTCCGTCCCAAATTACTATTCGCTTTGGCTTTTAGATACGTAGCTTTTGATATGCACCTAGATATATAGTATGTGTAGATACGTAGCCAAAATTATGAATGTAGCAAAGCCAAAACGAATAGTAATTTGGGACGGAGGGAGTAATTGCTAAACCATTTGTATTCATCTTATAATAAAATCTGGTCTGTTGACTATTTTGCTTTTTATTCCTATATAGATTTGACTTTGGAGTACCAGTGATGCAAAGGGACACCAGCTCTAGCGATGTTTCTGCTTCTCACACAGGGCGTGTTAGACGTCGGAGACAACCAAGTGAGGTTAGTAATTTCTTCCTTTTGCTCTTTATTACATTCTGTTTTCTCTATAGATTTAAGCTAATACTTACATTGCAGCATGGTGCTAATTTAGATCCGCAGACTGTTTTGGGTGCTCTTTGTTGTAACTGATCATGATTGTTTTCTTTAGGCTACTGCAGATGGGAATAGAGCTAATGGACAGCCGTTGCTCGTCAATGATCAGAACAAGTATAGATCAATGCTTATCCGTACATATTCAACAGTATGGATGATTGGAGGCTTTGTCTTTATTGTTTATATGGGTCATCTATATATTTGGGCCATGGTGGTTGTGATTCAAATATATATGGCTAGAGAGCTTTTCAACCTACTCAGAAAATCCAGTGAAGAGAAACAACTGCCAGGGTTCAGACTACTGAATTGGTAAGCTTTGGGGTCATTTTGATTCTACTAAGATCAAACAGGAAATTGTTAATCTCACATTTTCTTTTCTACAGTACTTATGTTCATGCACAAGTGTTATTTCCTACTGTAGGCACTTCTTTTTCACGGCGATGCTGTACACTTATGGGCGCTTTCTTAGTCGGCAGCTTGTGAATACAGTAACTTCAGATCACTTGCTGTATAAGGTCGTCAGTGGCCTAATAAAGTATCAGATGTTTATTTGCTATTTTCTTTATATTGCAGGTAGGCTCATTATCGCTTGCAACATGTAATAATTTCCTCTAGTAAATACATTACAAAAACTTCATTGTGAATTTAGAATGTTTCAAAGCGATTCTATTTTTCTATTTATGATATGGTTTTAAAGATTTTATCCAAACTGGACTATATCCTATCAATAACTTACTAACATGTTATAGTCTGCTATGCTAGAGTTTAGCTAAGGAATCCCATAGTTAATTCAATGTTACTCTGCAAAATTTTCACTAGTTATTGTTTAGTTAATAGCTGCCCAGTTTATTCAAATGGGAAAATTAACCTTTGGGTTTTGGTGTTATGCTTCATATGAACATCTGTGGATGGAAACATTATGTTTAGTTTTGATTATAGGACGTTTCACTTCATTTCAGTTATTCTGGATGGACTGGGCATTAGAGTCTGCAAATGTCCAGCGCCCAGTTTTTGTACCGTACATGCCTGCCTAAATGATCACTGTTAACTACATACTAGTTATTTTCAAGTGTCTTCATTCACTTGATCGTATGTGTTGACAGTCATGCTTTAATAACAATAAACCTACTTGTCTAAAATTTCTAGTTTGTATATGCCAAAGAGGTAATATTTATGGCTCCCTTGATCCAGGGTTTGTATGGTTTATTTTGACTCTGAAGAAAAAGGCATACAAGTATCAATTCAAACAGTATGCCTGGACGCACATGATACTCTTAACAGTTTTTGCTCAGTCCTCTTTCACCGTGGCAAACATATTTGAAGGGATTTTCTGGTAAGTGATTTATTTCTTTATTAGTACCCCTGTTGGCCTGTTCAGAGTTTCAATGTTTTGGTATATGCAGAGTGATTTGCTGTTTTTATTCACTTTTTAGGTACTAGACATGTATTTATTTGGTATTGCCATCAATGTCTGGGAGATTCCTTGTCTTTGGTGAAAAAGAATCTCGTGATTTTGTCTTTCATCTGTTAAAAACTTGCAGATTATTTAGACTTTTTGAACTTCCGTGATAGTAAAGGCTTGCAATTAAATCTTGCAGAATATCATATGAATCTTAATATTGCTATATTCTTCTCTTTTATTTTTTCCCTTTTTGAGTTGAGTTTGAACTATTTTATGTCAATGATGCATATCACTAATATATATTGTGGAAGATGTGCTCCAGTTTTTTAATTTACACACGTAATTGATATTATGCTACAATTAATGACGACCTTGCATCTACAATGCTATGTTTACTCAGGTTTCTTCTGCCTGCTTCACTCATTGTGATCAATGATATCTTCGCTTATTTATTCGGGTTCTTTCTTGGGAGAACGCCATTAATTAAGTTGTCCCCAAAGAAAACTTGGGAAGGTTTTATTGGTGCATCAGTGACAACTATCATCTCTGCATTTCTGGTGAGACTTTATTACATTTGTCATCAGGATAATTTTTATAGCAACATAGACTTTGTGAAATATGGAATTTGTTACTAGTTCGCTCCTTTTCTTAGTTAGAACCTTTAATTCTGTCTTTGAACATTAAATGTTGCCCAGGTCCTACTGATGTGCTATAGTATGGTTCACTTATGTTTTCTGTTTGGATATGTGGTCAGTGACCGTGTTACAGGTTACTAATTACACTAGCATCCACCTGTTCTCTTGCTAGTTATTAGTCACCAGCAGAACTCTGATCTCCCTTCTCATTGATCACTTGCACTTCAATTATGTTTCTCAGATATTTCTCATCCACTAGGCGCTTTTTCCTTGCAGACCTCAACAACAGAACTATATGTACCGAAGCTTTTGGTATTTTTGTTTACTACCTAGAGAAAAACGAAAACCCTCAACAATTTTTCTGTGACTCAATGTTGTATTCATGTCTCCCCATTTACCAAATTGCTAACAGTAGAAGTATTGGAAGTCTGGCAAATGAACTGTCATTATCTTCTTCTTCTTTTTGGTTCTGTCATTATCTGATAATGAAGCTGGCAACATTGCAATTAATCTAGATCTGACTTTACTCTAATGAGGACCAATGGGACAAACCAACTTGTGTTCAAACTAATTAAGTTAGTCATGGTGATTGCATCTAAAAGAGCACCGTGGGGGCATGGGGGGTGTGATGCGTCTATTCTCAATATCTCATTTTCTTTCATTGTCAACTTTACAAGTCAAAAACATGCTGCAACGTGAAGTTTTATGTTGGACACTCATGGTTTATTTTCTCCTAGGAACACAGTAATACACCTTCACACAAACCCTGAAGGGGTTGATATCTAAATAATAACCCACTACTAATTTTTTGTCTGTAAAAATATAGCTATTGTTTTAGTTTTAAATGATGTGCTGTTCACTTTCCTTTTTTTTTTTCTGTGGCAGTTAGCAAACGTAATGGGCCGCTCCCAGTGGTTGACATGTCCAAGAAAGGTTACTGAAATTTTCTTCAGAACATGATTGTTTGTTGTATGGCCAAAGTGCTATTGGGTTACTAAATTTTTTGTGCAAATAATTTCAGGATCTGTCGACTGGGTGGCTTTATTGTGATCCTGGTCCAATGTTTAAGCCAGAGCATTACTCGTTGGGAGAATGGGTGCCACACTGGGTGAGAAAAAAAATCTTTCTTCTCAATTTATTTTTTTAATATTTTTCACTCTAAGATGGCTTCTCTGCATTGTTCCCAACCATAAAGGTTGTCTCAAAATTACTATGATATGATCTCTTGAACCTTTAGCTCTTATTGCACTTAAGCTTCTCCATGGTTATTGATAGTAATCCTTAATCAACAAGTCATTCCAAAAGGAATAAAGTTTTTCTTCCAAGTCAAGAGGTGGTTGTCTTGTCCTAAAAAGCACCTGGTTCTGTTTTTGTTAAGTTGAAGGAATATCGGAATACTAGTAAAGCTAGCTCATCGATGTGGAAACGTCTGGCTCTTGGTACATATTAAACTTGAACAGAAAAAAAAGGAGGATGGAAGTATGAATTTAACAGATACCATGGAATATTAGTAAATCCACATTCAGTGAAAGAATAGTCAGATAGAAACTTTAACAAATATAGCAGATAACCTCCATGTATGTGGCCAGTACATGAGGTGACGTAACATGTCATATTTATGGAGTCAAAACATACGCATGATTGATCTTTCTGTTAATGTTGCTGTGTACAACGTGATAGTTTAAATAGCTTGCGAATTGGATATTTGGTTACTTGGTTCAAAAGATAGCTATTTGAATCTTATATAGGAATCCAATTAGACAATGGGAAAGACAACGAGAGCTGCATTTGATGCATGGCTTGCACGTGTTCTAGTAGGGCATTTGTAAGAAAAGTAGCATCTAACAATGCTTCTTTCTTTCTTTCTTTCTTTCTTTCTTTCTTTCTTTCTTTCTTTCTTTCTGATTACGTTATTCTCTGATGCCTGCCCTACTGTCAGCAAATCATAATCATGCCCCTTACATGTGCTTAATAAAGAACTGAGCCTAACTCAGTTCTTGGGAGGTGTAGGTGCACATATCCACCACCTGGATTCAAGTCATCATCAACTTGAACTTGGGTGAATGTGTGCCAATTTCTTCTTAGGCAAAATTTGCATTGGGACTTCCAACTTACGTGGAATTGGCTGATTCACACCGTGAACGGCATTTGCTATATACATTCTTTGCTGTATCACACCGCCAACTCTAAAAATTATTTTCTTATAGCTGAGGTGAGAGAATGGGTATGAAAAGTCATTTTTGCCCTCCATTAAAGTTGGGCTCACATGCTGATCTCTTCCTCCTCGCTGTCTCCTCCATCAATACAAGAAAAATTCAGAGAGGGGAGGGGAGGGGGCCATAGTTTCGGCTGGCGTCACCGGTGGTGAGCAGCTGCACAGCTCGTTCAGGAAAGTGGAGTAGTAGCAAGGTGATGTTGGGATTCAATTTGGGGTAGAAGTTGCGCCTCATGGTGGTTGGAGCCAGCCTGGCCATGGCCATGGCGTCTGCTAGCGGTGCTAACAAGCTTCATCAAGGGGAGGGATGAGAGATGCCGCGTGGGAGCTTCGGTGATGTACAAATGACCTTATCCAGGACTTGGCTGGCTTGGGGAATCGTTGGAGCTGCCAGCGCTCGGAATGGTCATGGTCTAGCTAGTGGCAGCGGCAGCTGGAGCATTGCTTCTGCTCTTGGCAGGAGGAAGATGAGAACCTGACATATGGGCCCCACTTCATTGGAAGGCAAAATGGATATCTCCTACTCTCTCCCTCATCAAATCAGAGAGATTAATATTATGATCATTGTAGTGTCCTATGGCAAAGAACAGCACTTTTGTAAGGGGTACCAGGCAAATTTTGCCGTTTGCGGTGTGAATTGGTTAATTCCCACAGCAAAATTTGCCTTCTTATATGCAATGCCACCCAGCTCCACCTGGCATTTTTTTAGTTGGTCAAGTATTTTTGCGTGTGCTCAATCCAAACAGCAGATAAAGTTTGTTTGATTCTTTTTCCTACCCCAGTACCGTCATTTGTTTTTTAGTATTATATTATAATTACTGATCTTTAGTCTACGGCTTCATCACTGGTTTTGTTTTCTCTTTCTAGAGTTTCTGGATCTTTGGTTATTGAACTTTGTTTGATTGCATGTGTCTCTTACAGTTCCCATGGAAAGAACTTGCCATTATGCCCGTGCAGTGGCATGCTTTAGCCCTAGGTTTGTTTGCATCAATAATAGCACCATTTGGAGGGTTTTTTGCGAGTGGTTTCAAGAGGGCTTTTAAAATAAAGGTATATACTGCTTCATTATTTTACTGACTTTAGGAGTACTTATTGTTTTTTACTTCAATTGATATATCTTTTTTTTAAAAAAATTGTAGGATTTTGGTGACAGCATACCTGGGCATGGTGGAATTACTGACAGAATGGATTGTCAAGTAAGTATCTCAAGAAACATTCTAGCTATAGGGAAATGTTGCTGTCTCAAGAAACATTCTAGCTATAGGGAAATGTTGCTCGCCTATATTTATTCAAGGTTTTAGCATACTAATTCTATTGATATAATGTAAGAGGCCTTTGGGCTGTGGCTAGTCCAAGCCATGAGTTATAAAACAATCATTTGAACCAAATGTTTAACCTAACAATGGCAGTAGCAGCAGCCTCATATTATGTATATCATTCCTCCATCTAGTGATTTAGGCTTTTCATTTTGTCAGGGCTTGATCTTCGTATGTTTTTAGGGATTGATCCATAAACCAACTAGTAAAATTCTGTTGAGAAGTAGAAATGGTGGGGAATGTTTTTCTTTGAAAAGGATATTTTTAATTCACCTTTTCTGTAAACATATTTGTGTGTTTTACCTTTTGTTTAGTTAGATGGCTTTGGTATTTGATTAAATACATTGTTGTAAAAATAAATCTTGGATAAGTGCAACTGGGCAAGAAGAATGACTATGCAAATGTTTCTGGTAATTGTCTTGTGGTGTTGATTAAACTCAGAACGGTCTATTCTTCTTAAATAAATTAAAGAAGGGGCAGGAATATATTAGATAATAAAATTTGCCCTTTATGAAATTTCCCTTGCCCCAAGCTGAAGAAATCTCATGTGTTAGTATCATTGTCAATTTGTTATAGCTTAACATAATTTTCTCTGTGCATTTCCGCAGATGGTTATGGCAGTGTTTGCATACATATACCACCAATCATTCATTGCTCCCCAGAACTTCTCTGTCGAGATAATCTTGGATCAGGTCAGGATCATTTTACCTTTATTTTATCTCCATTATCTTGAGTGATTCTCTCCTTTTAAGCAATTTATATTGAGTGATTCTGACTAGTGTCGACCTTTTGTCATTCAGATTATAAGAAACCTAACCTATGAGGAGCAAAAATACTTGTACCAGCAGCTTGGGGAGATCTTCCATGAGAGGCAACTGATGCAAAGTTGAGCGTTAATGCGCTTACGAGAAGCATGATATGTTGTGTATTTAAGCCTTCAGCTCATTCTGTAGCACTAGATTCGTGTATAGCAGCACTGCCCAAATGCATGGTGATATAGGGGAATCCTTGTTCAAACCATTGTACAGAATGGTAGAAAGGAGAATGAATGGGTTTTAGGTGCTTTATTCGCTCTCCACTGACGCTGCCTTCTGCAGTTATCCGTACACTTATTGCTAATTCTACCCCCATATCATCGTTTCTGCACCTCTTATATTGTGAGAAGGGGACCTGGAAAATTGTATTCTTGCTTATCACTTTGAGGTCCTTGCCTCGGATCAAATATTGGAGGATGCATAGAATAAGGGAGAGTAGGGCAAATTCTTTTTTCCTCGCCTTCTCCGCCATCAGGTTCTTCGTTGCATGTTTATTGCAAGTGTAGCAAACGAAATGTTCTTGTTCCTCTTTTCATATGCATCCATGTGTTGCATCAATTGTAAGTGTTGATGTATTATGGTATGTTTGGCATTACTGTTCACGTTTCTTTCTACACTCTGCCAGTCTGCCATAGGGAAGGACGATTTTTTACAATTATGCATGCACCTTGTGGAAGTGGGGAAGGCTAACAAGCCAGGTAGCCATGAAAGTGCTGATGACATCTACACTAATCCATCCTGGCTACCAGATTAGGATACCTTGTGTGCATACGGAAACATCATCGGAGAAAGTAAAGCAGGCGCCAGGCGGGACACATACATCATGGCCATGGCTCGAATAACCCGGTGCGTCCCTTCTGATTCTGTTTTGCCCAGTGCTTGAGGTCCACCATTACCAGAAGTGGAGGGACTCTAGTGTTGAGCAGTTGTTCGAATCAAAAGGCATCGACAATTCGACACGCAACGGTTGTACCCTAGGATATCCGCTCCGGGCTAGGCGTTGTTGCTATCTGGGCTCTGATGCCTTGTGATAAGGATAAGCATCTCTTACAATTGCAAATCATGGAGATTGCCCATGATATCTTATCGCATGATACGCAATCGATTATGATATGACCATATTACATTAACAAAACTGCGACGTGCCGCGTATGGTTTCCATTGGTACGTCCACTTAAGGCAAAAAATTCTAGTGGGGGGAGGAAACACAAGTGTATGCATAAGTGGATTATTCCAAAATGGAAATGTATCAATAATTGCATTATGGATATATATACACTGTAGTGAGACTCCACGTGTGGAAATGCACATGTGCAATTTTGGTAGGGGAAGTCCATGCAACTTATGGCTCATGTAACATGATTTATAGGTTGTGCGGTAATATCGTGTTTTATGCATGAACCAATGATAAAGTAGGGTGGACAATTCAATTGTACTTCTCTCTCCATGTGTGCTAAAATAGGAAAATAAGTTGATTGTAAATATTTTATTTAACTTCATCTGTTAAGACTTAAACTTGGGATATCTGATCTTGATACCATATCGAATTGAATTCACCAACTAGTTTAGTCCAAAAGTTTAAGGTTGATGGAGAAAGTAAAAAAATACTAAATAGTAAAGCTCCTCCTCTTCCTTTTCCTCTCTTCTCCTCCTCTTCCTCCTTTGCTTCCACCGGGCAGAGGCCCACTAGGCCCTTAGCTTGATATCCATCCAACGTCAAGTCTCTTTTCTTAGCCATGCATCGCTTAGTTCTCTTGTGTCTCGATGATGACCCTCGTGACTGTCCTTGCACCTAAGGCCCTGTGACCTTGTCTGATAGGGATTTTCCAAACCATTTCTCTCTAGAAATAGAAGAATTATCTACTATATGGTAAACTGATTTTGAAGAGAAACTTGGAAAACTCTACCAAACGAATCAAGGATTTTAGAGATATAGTTAGAAACGTTTCTCCAATTCTACCTGAACTTAGAATTTAAAAAATCTTTATCAAGATAATCATAATCAACTTCTATCTTTTTTCCAAGAATTTGAATCCGTGCCAAACGGAGTCTTCAACCCATTCTTTGCCACTAGATCCACCACCTGCCCACCGTGCCTTCCGCCTTCCTCTGATCCTAGTTCGAATCGAATGAATCTCTCTAGGAAACTCAAAATTTTAATTAGTTGCGCTCTTCGAGGTGTGGTTGTATGAATAAATAAACAAAATTCTATGAAACAAAACTCTTGCTCCCCGTCGGGCCTCCACTTGGGCTGTCACCACTACAAGCCGAGTTGGAAGGAATATACGACGAATCCAGCCTGAAGAAGCGACAGTCCCGTCCAGTCCTATAAATAGCAATCACACAAGACTCCGTCCCAGGAAACCCGCTATAGCATCAAGGAGCGTCTTTTGTCGTGTTGATCCCCCCCACCCCCCGGCGCGCGTCTTGGCCTCACCAGAAAAAAAAGGAGTTAAGCCTGTTACAGGAGAGGTGGTTTCCTCTCCTCCCCCCCTCGATAGTTCGATCCAGTAGGATTGTAGACTAGTTCCTAGATCTTGTTTCGGCATTCGTCCTTCTTGGAGTGGTACAGTCCCTAGTTCGTACAATGGGTGATTTCTGTGGGTTTTGATCGCACTTTTTTTTGCATTCGAGAAAGCCCTGTGCTTTTCTTGGAATCCGCGTGGTTAGGGCTCGGTGGATTTTCTTCTCGCCGCGGGAACTTGTCGAAACCCGTGGGATTCGATGGATTTCTGGGGTTTTTTCTCTTCCTATATGTTAATTGTGGGGTTTTGATCTGTGTGGTTTCTGTTGCAGGGTCGCGAGAGGGGAAAGGGGAAGTCTTGGGAAGAGGGGGATGGCGCGCAATGCGGTGGACAAGGCGACGTCCATTGACGCGCAGCTGCGGCTGCTAGCCCCCCAGAAGCTCTCCGAAGACGACAAGCTGGTCGAGTACGACGCCCTGCTCCTCGACCGGTTCCTCGACATCCTCCAGGACCTGCACGGCGAGGACATCAGGGAGACGGTACATAGATGCTCCGATTCATTTTTGCCCGTCGTGCTATTTGTTCCTTTCGTTTTGGTGCTGGTTATTGATTCAGGTGGTAGATAGCACGAGTATGCTCGGAATCTGTTTATACTGTTGTGCATGCACGTCGCAAAAGCAGAGGAATCAGATAGTGCATTTGGGCCTTGTGGGTTCCAATGGTGATGTTCTTCTCATATGATTGGTCATTCACTCTAGTGGTGGAAGTTAGTGCTGCGTTTAACTAAACACAGTAGTACTGAAGCTCCATCCATTTACTCTCCAGTTGGTGATCATTCCTGTGCAAATCTCACTTTGTGTTTTCTAGACTTTGAGATGGTACGCTACCATGATGTTCAAAACTAGTGGGGCTACCATGATGTGCATATCACTTGCATTATAACTATGGCCTTCTTATAATATTTTAGAGTTACATGCCCCTTTAAACTGTTTGCTGATATTAGTCTGTAGGTCAGATTTATTTCTTTTTCTGTATGTAAGTACGATAATAGGATTAAAAGCTACAGTTTTTATGCATTGGTTTACCAATACACTATTTTTTTACATAATTATATTGTAACACACTCAGTAAGTCGCTTCACCTTGACTACTTTTGGATACCTGTTTGCCCATCTCATAGTATGGCTTAATGTTATGATGTATGGCTTGATTTATATGCACAATCCTACTTTACCTAAATATATTTATAAAACGATGCAAATTTGTTGATAATCTATTATTTTGCAATGATGTAAACCTCTCCATGTTTGTAAATAGGTGCAAGAATGTTATGAGTTAGCTGCTGAGTATGAAAGCAAGCTTGATCCGAAAATGCTGGATGAGATTGGGAATGTGCTGACCAGCTTGGATCCTGGAGACTCCATTGTCATAACCAAGTCATTCTCACACATGCTTATCCTGGCAAACTTGGCTGAGGAGGTCCAGATTGCATATCGCAGGAGGATAAAACTAAAAAAGGGTGACTTTGTCGATGAAAACTCCGCAACAACGGAATCAGACATTGAGGAGACATTAAATAGGCTTGTGCATCAGCTTAACAAGTCTCCTTTGGAGGTATTTGATGCTCTGAAGAATCAAACCGTCGACCTCGTCCTGACTGCACATCCGACTCAGGCAGTCAGGAGGTCACTACTCCAAAAGCATGGCAGGTTAGTTTTAAAGCTTGCTGAATTGTTAGAGATTATAGGATATAAGATTTATTCGATGAAACTGAAATTTTGCTATAAAGAACTGTGGGCTATGTTTGTTACTTGTGTACAATGCACTGGAGAAATGCAGTTTGCTATGTTTGTTACTTGTGTTTTCCTCCTTTTTACATTTTTTATTTTTTTAGTGTGTAAATATTTCCGTGCATGGTTCTGTGGTAGACTATCCTTTTAAAAAAATAGAAAAAAATATTTGATATTCTTGAGGCATTTTGAGTTGTGCCATTTCAATGCTTTAAATTCTTCACCTTTCAATCTGCAGGATAAGAAACTGTTTAAGTCAACTTTATGCAAAGGACATCACTCCAGATGAGAAACAGGAACTTGATGAAGCACTTCAAAGAGAGGCAATTTCCATATCTTTGATCTGTTAGTGTTGTGTAATTCTATCTATGTTGTAGCTAATCTGTAAAACTTTATCATCTTCACTAAAGATATATTTAAATGAATATAATCTTATATATCGTTTCTTATCTACAGATTCAAGCTGCCTTTCGAACTGATGAAATCAGGCGAACGCCTCCTACTCCTCAGGATGAAATGCGTGCTGGAATGAGTTATTTTCATGAGACTATATGGAAGGGTGTACCCAAGTTCTTACGTAGGGTTGACACTGCTCTTAAGAACATTGGCATAAATGAGCGGGTGCCCTATAATGCTCCTCTTATTCAGTTTTCTTCTTGGATGGGGGGTGATCGTGATGGTAAATGGCATCTATTGCATGCTTTCTCTCTCTCTCTAGGATATATCTGCATGCCTTTTAATATTATGTTGAATCATGCAAATAAAAGTTTGCAAAAAGAAGTGCAAATAGAATTCTTCTAATTTGATACCCACTACAGGGAATCCAAGAGTCACACCAGAGGTTACAAGGGATGTATGCTTGTTGGCTAGAATGATGGCTGCTAATTTGTACAATGCCCAAATAGAGGACCTGATGTTTGAGGTAAAAATATTAGGACATTTTTTTATTTGATATTGTAGTTATATTAGTCTCAAAAGAACCTTTTTATCGCATGCAGTTATCTATGTGGCGATGCAGCGATGAGTTACGTGTCAAGGCTGATCAGTTACACCGTTCCTCCAAGAAAGATACTACAAAACACTATATAGGTGCAGATGATATGATGATAGTTTTTTGTTTAACGTATCTTTTTTTCTATCATCTGCTACCAAATATTTAATCAAACTAGTCACCAAAATATGCTTTCATATGGGATTGAAATTGCTGTACTTTTATATCCTACTATATATTACTTATGATTAGTATGGATGCTCATCAATTAGGAACAAAATGTGACATTTTAGAACCATAATAAGTGCAGTTCCACTTTGATAGTTTATTCTCTCAGGTTATAAATCGAGCACTATAAACCGCATGAAACTAAGTTGCTGAAGGCTGAGTTATGAGGTATGCAGGTCAGAAATTTAGTCTAGGTGGTTCTAACCAAAGTCAGCATAGGGGTCTAAAACTTCACAAACCATTAGAATCCTAGTCTGATTAGGAATTGGAAAAAAAATGGGGTGTTTCAGAAAAAAAATACAGGACAAATATATATTATGAAAAGTTTGGGCCATAAGAATCAGAAACATTTCAAGGATTTGAAACATGCAATCAAACAAAGGTAGTTGGCTTATTTAATATGATCCAGATTCCAGAAGCTATATTAAGAAACAGCTAAATATCATCAGGATTTGCAGGGGTAAATGTGCTTTCTTTCCAACGTGGGAGTCATGGTTTTGATATCTGAATTCTGAATCATGTTTCTCTCTCTCTTTACTTTGTCTCTGATATATGTTGATATCTATATCTAGTTCCAGTTAGAATCATATCACTGTGGAAGAAATTTTATTTTCTAAGATATTCTTGCCACTTTCATGCAGCCTTGTGATATTTAGCATGAATTTACTGCATGCTTCCTAACCTTGCTGTGTGCTATTTTCATTGTGTTCTATTCCTTCATATTTCTGCAGTCTAGACTAAGCTGGGTCAAGTTATGACATGCTTGAACTGCTTTTCTTGGATGCAGAATTCTGGAAACAAGTTCCCCCAAGTGAACCTTATCGTGTGATTCTGAGTGATGTCAGAGATAAACTCTACAACACACGTGAGCGAGCACGCCATTTATTAGCTAGTGGTTATTCTGAAATTCCTGAGGAAGCAACCTTCACTGATGTTGAACAGGTATCTAAAGTGAAATAGCAGTGTTCATTTGATTTGCCTGGCTACTTGGCTAGGATGACAGAATCTAAGCACAGTACACTTTTAGTATGCATTAAAATCGGATTCTATGGTGTGTAGTAATAGGTTGAAACTGTTTTGGAATATATTATGTGTCTGATGGATTGAAGCTTTCTTCTTTTGCAGTTCTTGGAGCCTCTTGAGCTCTGTTACAGATCTCTATGTGCCTGCGGTGATCGCTCTGTTGCAGATGGAAGCCTTCTTGACTTCTTACGGCAAGTGTCGACATTTGGACTATCCCTAGTTAGACTTGATATCAGGCAAGAATCTGACCGGCATACTGATGTTATGGATGCTATAACTGAATACCTCGGAATTGGATCATATCGTGAATGGCCGGAGGAGAAACGCCAAGAATGGTTACTCTCAGAACTTAACGGAAAGAGGCCGTTATTTGGTCCTGACCTTCCCAAGTCAGATGAGATTGCTGATGTTCTAGAGACTTTCCATGTGTTAGCTGAACTTCCTTCAGACAGCTTTGGTGCTTATGTAATATCTATGGCGACAGCTCCCTCAGATGTTCTTGCAGTTGAGCTCTTGCAGCGTGAATGTCATGTGAAAAGGCCACTGAGAGTTGTGCCGTTGTTTGAAAAACTGGCAGATCTTGAGGGGGCACCAGCAGCACTAGCCCGACTGTTCTCTGTTGATTGGTACAGAAACAGGATCAGTGGCAAGCAGGAAGTGATGATCGGGTATTCAGATTCTGGGAAGGATGCTGGTCGTTTCTCAGCTGCTTGGCAACTTTACAAAGCTCAAGAGGAACTCATCAAGGTTGCTAAGTTGTATGGGGTTAAGTTGACTATGTTTCACGGGCGAGGTGGAACTGTGGGAAGAGGTGGGGGCCCTACCCATCTTGCTATACTGTCACAACCTCCAGAAACTATTCATGGATCACTTCGGGTAACTGTTCAAGGTGAAGTCATCGAGCAATCCTTTGGAGAGGAGCATTTGTGCTTTAGAACCCTGCAACGTTTTACAGCTGCTAGTCTTGAACATGGCATGCATCCTCCAATTTCACCAAAACCAGAATGGCGTGCTTTAATGGATGAAATGGCTATTGTTGCCACAAAGGAGTATCGATCAATTGTATTTGAAGAGCCACGCTTTGTTGAATATTTTCGCCTTGTAAGTCTTCAGTTTTTTTTGCTTATGTTTTCCTTTTTGCATACCTTCACTTATCCTTATTGCCATGCAAATACTACTATGATTTTTTTATTGCAGCTTTTATTCAGCCATGAAATTTCACTCTTGTTTGTTTGGACTGGAATTTTTTTAGCTAGGCCTGAAGATTAATTTAAGATACAATACTGTTTCAATACCATATTTCTACTGTTGTCATTTCTCCTTTTGGCAGTCTAAATTAATTTTGGTAATGGGTTCTATTTGTGTGCATATCTAATCATGGCATTGTATTTTTCTTTGAAATAGGCAACACCAGAGATGGAATATGGAAGGATGAACATTGGAAGTAGACCATCAAAAAGAAAGCCAAGCGGAGGCATTGAATCGCTGCGTGCCATTCCTTGGATCTTTGCTTGGACGCAGACTCGGTTTCACCTACCAGTGTGGCTTGGTTTTGGTGCAGCATTCAAGCATGTCTTGGATAAGGACATACGGAATCTTCAAACCCTTCAAGAGATGTACAACCAGTGGCCCTTTTTCAGGGTCACAATAGACTTGGTTGAGATGGTGTTTGCCAAAGGTGATCCTGGTATAGCTTCTCTGTATGACAAGCTTCTAGTTTCTGAGGATTTGTGGCCATTTGGTGAGCGCCTTAGAGCCAATTATGAAGAAACAAAGCAACTTCTTCTACAGGTGATTGTCTAAGATCTTGCATTCGTCCAAGTGCTAGAATTGCATGTAGATTATGTGATTCCCCTACCTGGCTTTCTCATTGTGCATTTGAATGGGTACATATTCATAATCTGTACCAACATCATGCGTAGCTACTTTCAGAGAAAGTTTGAAGAGATAAAACTCTAAAACTGGTAGTAGATAATTAAGGTGCAAATGTTTCTGGACCTAGTATGTTCACTGCATCTTGTCTCACCCACCGCAATGTGATTTGCTGAATTTTCAGGTCGCTGGGCACAAAGACCTTCTGGAGGGTGACCCTTACCTGAAGCAGAGGCTGCGCATCCGTGATTCCTACATCTCCGCCCTGAACGTTTGCCAGGCCTACACGCTGAAGCGCATCAGGGACCCCGGCTTCGAGGTGAAGCCGCGGCCTCACCTGTCGAAGGACATCATGGACGCCGGGAGGCCAGCTGCGGAGCTGGTGAAGCTCAACACCACGAGCGAGTACGCCCCGGGGCTGGAGGACACCCTCATCCTCACCATGAAGGGCATCGCCGCCGGCATGCAGAACACCGGCTGAAGCAGACGAATTTTCAGTGCTTCTTATTTGTACTGGTGTATCTATGGTAGGGGGATCATGAAAGTCTTGGTGCACTGGATTTAGTAGCGCGAACCAGTTGCATGTTTAGTATGTAGCATGCTATATCGAACTTAAATACATGCTTATCCATAATACTTTCACATAATCTGCCGTTTCGAGCCGTTTGGTGCTGGCATTGTTTGTTTTTATACATGCTGGCATTGTTTGTGTCAAGGAGTCTAGTGAATATTTGCTGATCTATCTTTACTGCCGTACGGTAGGTTGTCGAAAACTGTGTCCCGGACAAACGGACCTCGGCGTTATGCGAGCACGGAGCCCCGGGGCTCGGCGTTATGCGAGCACGGAGCCCCGGGGGATGCAGGCTCCAGGCAGAGTGTCCCGCGGGCCGCGGCGTGTAGCAAGAGCCGCGGCAAGAGAGGCCAGGGCAACTTGGGCAAGTAGACGGCGTGCACGCTGTGGGATCGTCGCGAGCACTGGGCGGCGTCGGTCTCTGACGAGACGGTGGGCATCGATCCGATTGCTCCACTGGTCCACTGGGGAGCAGTGATGTGGCACGCACGCGGAGATCAGGTCTCTTAGCTTTTCACTTGATATGGCTAATCCCCTTTCGTCACCTTGTCACGTCAAGGCAGTTACGGAACGGAACAAACACTTTTCGGAGAACTATTATACAAAGCACGTTCGCAACATTTATGCTCCATTCATAAATACAAAACAAGTCAGTGGCACCCTTTCTCCTCAAAACAAAATAGTGTACAACTAGTACTCCAAGTTTATCAGCGTACTTTACGGCTTGAGCTCTGGGAAGTAGCCGTATCTACGCTCGGATGATGCCGGCCGGACGGACTCGGAAACCCCATCATGCATCCGCCGTGCGTTTCCGTTGTTGCTCGCGAATTTATGCGTCCTGTCTCCTTGGGCCCTTCTCGCACGCCTCCATGTCTCGGGGTCCCCGGATGCCCCTGCCCGTACTTGCCACACCACTTGGGAGGAGGGAGACTAAAATTTAGCTCCCGTCACATCGAATGTTTGGATACTAATTAGGAGTATTAAACCTAGACTAATTATAAAACTAATTACACAACCTCTAGGCTAAATCGCGAGACGAATCTATTAAGTCTAATTAGTCCATGATTTGACAATGTGGTGCTACAGTAACCATTCACTAATGATGGATTAATTAGGTTTAATAGATTCGTCTCGTGATTTAACCTAGGGTTATGCAATTAGTTTTGTAATTAGCTTATGTTAAGTCCTCCTAATTAGTATCCGAACATCCGATATGACAGGGCTAAAGTTTAGCCCCCTCCTCCCAAACATCGTAACTCCCTGCTGTTGGGTCGCACTTGTACAGTACTCCCATCCCAGACCGCCGCGAGCATGATCAAATCATTGGCGAGGTAGGTGCGGTGCCGGTGCGCCGAGGAACTGGCCGAGGACGCGTCCCGTTCGGTCCGGACAAGGCCCGAACGAGCGAGCTTACTACTACTTCAATGTCCGGAGTAAGCCAATAAGCCATTCATGCCAACCAGCACACGAACGGCATGCAGGCCGGACGGCCGTCCTCGGCTTCGCGCGCACGGGCCATACCGTCCCGTCTCCCGGCGCCGGCCAGCACACGCAGCAGGGGGCCAGCCGTCCCCCATCATGCATCAGCACAAGCAGCAGATGCGGCCGACGACCTAGCGGCGCGACACGTCGGGTGCCGTGCCCGGCTGGGGCGCTCTCGGCTCTGCGGGCGCCTGGGCCTGTAGCCTGTTGCGCCCGGGGCGGCCGACCCAACGAGGCAGAGCGCCCGGATCGTATCACCGTGGCATCGTGACCCGTGAGGCCGGACGCGGGCGGAGCCAGCTGCGCTGTACCGCGGCCGCGGCAGATGTTGACTACGTGCCCCCCCTTCCGGCCTTCCCCTGACCTCCGGCGTTCGTTCTCGTTCATTCACTCGCTCGCGTCCGCCGCGGCGCTACTACTCATTGATTCACTCATTCATTCCGTCGTCGGACGCTAGCTCTGGCGAGCAGCTCTGAGCGGCTGGCACTGACGCGCACGGCAAAAAGAGCCAGCCGGAGGGGCAGAGCGCGCCAGGGGGACCGGGCCAGGCCTGCTCTCTGGCTCTCTGCTCTGCTCTGCTCTCTCTCCGCGCTCCGGTCCGGACGTACCCTCGGCGGAGATCTCCATTAAATTGGCGGTGACGCGCCCACGTTCTCTTGCCCGCGTGCATGACCGATGGATGGATCCAATGGGACTCGCCTCGCGAGGACACGGTGGGGTTGGACTGTTTGGAGTTGGCGAGGTGGTTTTTGTTTGGAGCCCGGAGCCGGCCGGCTGCTTCACGAGCCAGAACAAAACCAGCTCCGCTCCTGCCGTTCTGCATGGGATGGAGAGAACACGGCTCTGCTTGCTTGAGCGCTGTTGAGTCACCAGCGTGAATGGCCACCGTGCGCGTACTAGTCTGTCTCTAATCAATGGCACTGGCTACGGTGATTGCGGGTCGGCCTGCGAACAACGCCGCTCAATGCGATAAACAGTATGACTCCAAGCCTCCAAGTGTAAACGGGAGTACAACTGAACAGCAACCCGTTGGGTGTCTAGAAATGTTACTGGACGCTTGATGAATCTTTTGCGAGATCAAAATTTACTCCTCATGCCCACTCTTGTCGCACGTAGGCGTTATGTCATGCGGATTTGATGATCCATCAGGTGGAACATGTCCAAGGTTGAAAAAAAAAGATAAAGGGATTGAGAGAGGCCAAAGCGCTGGGGTTGCTGTTGTTCACCCTTGGTCTCTGTTTCATAATCAGAGTGCAAAATCCTAAAGCGTCGCTTTTGGATTAACAAGAAAAGCTAACAGGGCTTGGCTTTTCCAACCTAAGCAACACCTTCTTTTGTCCTCACCAAAAGCTACTCCCATTTTTTATAGGGCCAAAGTTGCAAAACGCACGCCAAAAGCTTAACCCTTTCCACGGTAAAGAAAGGGATAGATTCTTGTTTTCGATTGTTTTATGTCCCAAAAGCAACCAGTCGATTGGAAAGCGTGGAAGGTGCCTTTGCATTTTCTTAGTAGGTCGGTTTCTTAGGTCCCGTTTGGCACGGCTCTAGTTCGCGAAAAAACAGCTTTGGCTTTAGCTCATCCGGAAAAGCAGTTTTTTCTAGCTCTAGCTTATCTTGTAGGAAAATATTTGGAAAAAACGGTTCTCCTACCTTTTTTAGAATGTATAGAAGAAGTCAATTGTCCATCGTGCCCTTGCATATGTGCATTGCTTGGAGATATGAGTTTTATGTGTTGCCTCTATTAATAATGTGATTTGTGTGAAATAAAAACATAATAAATATAAAATATAGGTAAGCTAATAATTAGGTGGTTGTTACAAAGTGTTGTTAACAAAATAATACATTCAGGGGATACACATGGCACCAACCATACAAGCAATAATACAATATCACCATCATCTAGAAAGAAATATTACCCTTGCAATGTCATCACGGAATCTATCCATGCTTCGATCATTAGAATGTCGAGTTGAACTATCTGAAGCACTTCGAGGAGGAGGATGTGCTGCATATCTCTCAGGTATAACAGGCACATAATTAGGATTCCGATCGCACTTCCGAAAATGTTTATCTAGTGCATGATTCTCACTAATGTAGTTACGAAGACACATGGTAGCTGCAACAATCATCATTTGCTTTTCCAAAGGGTAACTCGGCATCTTGAGAAGAATTCTCCATTTCATTTTCCACACACCAAAACTACACTCTACCACATTGCGAATACTTGAGTGCAAATGGTTAAAAGTTCTTGCTCACCACTTGGAGTGGGACCCCTCAGTACATGGTATCTTTCACCCTTGTACGGTGCCAAGTATCCAGGCCGATTTGAGTATCCGGCATCGACAACATAATATTTCCTTGGACACATATGTACAAAGACAAATAAGGAAGTAATTACAAGATGTACTAATGTTAGCGTTCTACGTAGAAATAGGTTAACATATTGATAAGAGGGTGTGAGAATGTGTCATGATCATGTTCCAATGCATGAAAGAGCACACTAGTATCATGCATAGAGCCAGGCTGCCCTATAGAAGCATATGTAAATTGCACATCAAAGTCAACAACAGCAAGAACATTTTGGGTTGCTTTGCCAGTTCGACTAATGTATCTAATAAGATCATGCTAAGATAATGTGGTTGAAATGTGAGTACCATCTAGTGCTCCAATGAAATCCTTAAAATGTGGCATCATACTGCAATTTCTAGTAATTCTAGTGTGTGTTGTAGAGAAATTAAGATCAATTGGACATATGTAATCCTCGCACATAGCCACCACACAAGTCAGGACCTCATCAAATTTTCTACTTATTGTCTCCCCATAATGCTTGAATACACCATGTAGATCACTATTAGACCAACCATGACCACACACCACTAGAAAGATGGCAAAGTGATTCCATAGAGTTCATATGAAGGGATGACTTGAGGCCATAAGTACTCACTAATAGATCATGCAGGCTGTAAAAGAGAGATGCAGTCAACCCGAACATCTTATGACTTTAACCTGAGTGTTCAGTTTTTCCAGATTCCAACCATATCCACTTTGACCTGGTATAGTAGTTTCATGCTTGTTATGATATGTCATAAAGTATTTCCCTGCAACAATAGCAGTTGCAAAAAGGTTGTTGTGCATAGACCGAATCAACTAATAGTCTTTGAAGCCCACTCATCAGCATCAGAAGAACCACTGTCATTTAAATAGGACACGTGAATAAGCAACAACCAATACTATGAATAATAGAAGTTACAAGACAACAAACTAGCACAAATTATTGGAACTCATACAAACTAGCACAAATTATTAGAAGTTATGCATGAACAAATGTACTACAAAGGTTCATGCAAATTAAAATGATATAAGGGTTCATGCAAATTCGAACTGTTCTACTTAGGCACATCATTTCTAGTCATCCACTCATACTTCTTCGTCAGTCACTGGAATCTCTCTTCGGCGGTGTCTCTAGCCATAAACATCTCCCTTTCTGCTCTCTTGGTAAAAACCAGGGATGCTATGAAGTGTTCATTTGTCCCACTCATAGCATCACGGTCCTTAACCAATGCCATTACATCTTAGATGGAACAACCAGATGTATCCTCCCTCCTTGTAATAGACTCACAAGATGCGGTCGCTCTCTCATTCATCTCCACAATTTTTCCCATCTATTCTTGAAACCATTGATAAGTAGCGGTCTTTGGTTTCCTTCCCCTTGTGTTCTCAATCACTTTGCCTCTCTTTCTTCTCACACTTATAGGTGTCACTTCTTCTGACTCACTATCATCATCATCATCATCGACTACATCAACAGGGTCTGGTGAATCCTCACGAGTCATGTTTGCTTCAGATGGCCGTACACCACTAGAGGCACACCAATAATCATCACCGGTGTTGCGAAGATCTTCAAACATAATCCCCAACTGGTCCTCATTTTGAAGGCCCTTATTCTTAAATCTGTTAGCTTCTTTTATAGCCTGTATAGAAACAAGAGAACAGTTTCTCAGATAACTATCATAAGATATTAGTGGCTGAAAAAGAGGTAAAAAAAATACACCAGTAATGTTGCACTAACCTTTGTTGTCTTCTTTCACTAAGCTTTTGACATAACAATATTTGTATGAGTTGCATCCCATCCAATACCTGTCTCCTTGTTGGTCAATTTCTTCCATATACCATAATCACTTTTCAATCTATCCCATTTGTTTTTGAATTGTTTTTTTGCTGTACTCAATCCCAGTCCTTTGTTCGAACGTTTTCATTACATTCTTATACCTAGCCTTATTTAAATGAGTGTTGTCACGACTTCCTATCAGTAGTTCGGCTGCAAAAAGCTCACACACTATTCGGGTATTCTCATCACACCAATCTGCACTACCGTTGGCAACAAAGTCAATTTTATTTTAAACAAAACAGCAAGTACGTTTCTCTAATTTTACCATGAAGCATCATATACATGTATGTCTCATCAATACAAAAATTTCTATCTTCTCCTAACACAAGGCATTCTCCATAGGCAAGGCATTATGGAATGTGTATTAGGAACAGTAGCATTTGTCACCTAGAATCAGTGAGGTCGACATCAACATCAGCAGGGGCAGCACGCTCCGGCAGCCTCGGTGCACGGCCAGCTCTCCCACCTCGGCCACCTCTCCCACCTCGGCCACCATGACGACGACTTGCATTAGCCACAACGGGCACTTCCTCTTCGATTCCGGCCATCTCAGGAGTCATTGACGTTGACCCTCCGGTGCCGCCGGCCTTTGGACCAAGCCAATCAGGCCCCAGAGCCTCCGTAGCCGCAGCTGAAGCCGTCCACCAATCTGGCCATTCTCTAGTGGCAACAGCAGCGGCTGCAGCCAATGCTTCAACGTCTCCCCCAGATGATGGTCCAGTCGCCACGCTCGCGGCCGTGGCAGCGAGAAACGCCGTGCGGCTGCCTCGCCATGCGCCCGCGCCCACGGAGCCAGGGCCGCCCCTGACCAGCGTGGCCTCCTCAGTCATGGCAGCCACGCCATGAGCCGCGGCATGAGGGGAGGCGGCACCGTCGGGGCGAGGGTGCGGAGCGGCGCCGGCGGGATGACGGCAAGCGGCGCCTTCGGGAAAATGGGCAGCTCGATCAGGATGCCCTCCGCCGGATCTATCCATTCCTGTAACAACTCTACCTAAATTAAGTGCCTTTAATTCTAAGCCAGTGTCAAATGAAATCCCTAAGTGAAGAAGTGAAATGACCTTTATAAACCTAAGGAGCTCTTTTTGGAGTCTGAATTAAAGCTTGGAAATTTTATATACAAACTTAAGTTTCTGCTCAAATAAGAGTTGTAAAACTTTTTAATTCCAACAACTTTTGTTAAAGGCACCTCATCTAATTCGGAGTGGAAAGAGTCAAAAACAGCAGCCAAAGCTGGTTTTTCCTACAGGACCCTGAAAATCTCTTAAGTCCTGGATTTCGAGTTTTCCTCCATCTTCTCAAGCTTTCATCTCCCGCTTTCCTATCTAAGCTCGAGTCAGAGCCTTAATAGAAGTTGTAGTACCTCAAGAGTGTTCCAACTTTGTTACACTGACCTAGATCCAAATCGGACCCGAACTTGTTCTAAATCCCAGTCAAAGTGAGGTAAACCAGCCAACTCACCCCGGATGCTTAGAAATCCTAAGTCTGGAATCCCAGCTTTTTGGCTAACTTTGGCCGGAAATATCCTTGAATCCTTTCACAATCTAAACCGACACCTTAAACGAAGTTTGAAGAACTACCAGAGTTGAACAAGTTTGTTTAAGGGAGTTTCGGGAGATGTGTTGAAAGATTCGGAGAAGGATCGCTCCAAAGCTGGTCTGGCTTGCAACCTGAAGGGAGCCTCGACGCCCGCGCGCCCGAGCATGTTCGCTCGCGCGCCGCGCGCCACGTGGCCGCTGGCCCCCGGCAGCTCGCCGGCGCCCTATCCCCAGCGCGACAGCGACCGGACGAGAGCCACGGCACCCAACCCGCGCCCGCGACAGGACGGAGCCAACGCAGGGCTAGCCAATCGACGGCCGAGCGCAAGTCGCCTTCCGCCTGCCACGGCTCTGCTCCGCCAACCCGGTTCCGCCCGTTCGCCGAGAAAGCTGAGATGCCCCCGACGTCCCGCGTCTCCGCCCGCTCGCCCAACCCCCACGGTAGCCTTTCCGCGTCGCCCGCCCGACAAACCGGAAGCCCCAGACGTGCGCCGCCCAAGGCCAATCGCCGCCGAAGACACCCGGAGCTCCGCCTCCTCCGCCCAATGGCGTCGTCGGCCAATGGCCGCCTCGCCCGAGCACTCGCCGCTCCCGGCCTTATCCTTTCCCCACCGGAGCCCCGCCTCGACCCTCCGCGCCACCCCGGCCCTATAAAAGGGAACCCCCTCACCGGCAATGCCACCCCTTGCCACCGCCCGCACCTGCGCTGCCGTTTTCTCCTCTGCGTCCTGCTTTCGCCTCTGAGCCCCGCTTTCTCCCCGCGCCGCCGCTAAGCTTCCGTGAAGCTCACCCCCTTGCGCCACCCCACACTCCGGCGACTTCGCCGCCACCCGCAAGCCGCTTCTTCCAACCCACCAGCCGCCCGCTCCTCCGCGCGGTACTAGAGCTTGCTTGTGTCCACCAGTAGCACCGCCGCCGCCGGACCACCGTCGAAGTCTCGCCGCCGCCCAAGCCTTCGTGCGTACAACCTTCCCGCCCCAGCCTGCTCCTTTTGACCCCAAGGCTTCGCCCCGGTAGACCTGGAGGTAAGCTACTTAACCTCCCTGTCTTTCCGTCTCGCCCGACCCCTGTCCTTTTTCGTTTCGTCCGACCCCTCTCCTTTCGGTTCGTCTGACCCCTTTCTGTTCGGTTCGTCCGACCCCTTTCCGTTCGGTTCGTCCGACCCCTTTGCTTCGGTTCGCCCGACCCCTTTTCTTTTCGCCTCGCCGACCCTGCCAAGTTCGCCGACCCTTTCTCCGCCTCGCCCGAGGGCTCGGGTGTAACTTTTTCCTTGACCCGAGGGTATTGGTGAGACTTTTTCGGGAATTCCTCTGTGTTGAGTCTGAGGACCTCGGTGCGGTTTTCATTAAACCTGGGGGTCAGACCCTAAGTTTTCCCCAATCCGACCCTCCCATCCTGCTCCCCACCTACAGAAGTCAAACTCCCCCCACCTTCTCTGTAGCTTGCTACAAGTGTCCGTGTTAAAACATGAATGTGTTAAAATAACCATCTAAAATATTTAACCCCTGCATTGCATTCCGTGTAGAGTTGAATCTCGCCGACGGGACGTAAGAGCTTCATCCAGCACCAGAAGAAGACCCCGCCGAGAACCAGCTGCACCCCTTCGAAGGAGAGCCCGAGCCAGCGCAAGACCCCGAGGACCTCCAAGCTTTTTCTGAAGGCAAGCCCCGGTGCATGAACTCCCTGTTTTACTTCATACCACTTATTGATCACTTGATTGCACATTTATGTTTCGAGGAGTTTTAATGGAACCTTAGATGCATAACTTAGTACCTTGTTTTTGAATACTAGTTGCTAAGGTCGAGTAGTGCAATGCTTAATAGGTCTCGGTAAAAGTCGAGTGATTTCCTGTCACTCGCGAGTTATAGGAGTTGAATGTTCAAATCTGTCGCAACTATAAGGACGACGGACGGGGTCAGGCTTGTGCTTGGTACTTGGTGGATTGCCCCGTCTGTCTAAATGAAAATGATCTAAGGTCGAAACGTGTCGGCGTTCGTGATCAAGTGTTTGAAAGTACTAATCTCATACCTAGTATGGGATGGGGAAGCCTAGTACCTGATTGAACTGGGGCGTGGCATACCTTCCGGCTGTCCTTGGAACGTCGTTCCCATGGTGCATCATGTGGGTGCAAGTACGGTCACAGTGCAGCATTAGGCCGGGACTGTGGAGCATTGCATGCCAAAGGAAGTTGGCCCTGACACGTGCCTAAGGGATCGATGGGGACGGCTGACAAATGAAGCGACCCTTCGTGATGCGCGGATGTCGTGAGATTAGGTTTGACATGCATGGTTAATAAATTCGAATCGATTCGTCTGCCTCTCACAGATTGGGATTACTTGATCGCTATTCTGCACTGAGTAAAGATGGAACATGATGGTGATTTTAATCTTGATGTTTGTCAAATATTTGCTTGGAAACCATGTTTGTTTAGTATGAGTTGCTTATCTAGGATGGATAAAGAACATAGAACATGAGCTAAAATGTTGGATAAAGAACATAGAACATGAGCTAAAATGTTGAAAGCAAGGACTAACTTTAGACGCTTTTGGCAAGAAAACCCCAGAGCCAGAAAGCCTTGCATGTCTAAGTCTTGGTCGTGTCCTTCCGACGGGTCAGTCTTGCTGAGTACTAGTTGCTCAGCCTTGTTGTGGCTAATCTTTTTCAGGTTATGTTAGTAGCTTGGGTGTTGGTACCACTTGGCCGACCCAGCTCCCTCCAGGCTGGACCGTCGAGTGGGATCCTTCCTCGGATGGCGAAGGAAGGAGTTTTTGATGTCATGATCGGCTCCGTCATGATGTCTTGTAACGACGTTTAAGCTTCCGCTAGTTTTTAATTTTGACTTCGAACCATGCAAAAATTCCGGGTTGAATTTCCAAAAACTCTGATGTAATGAAATGTGGAACTTGTTGTCTCGATGGAATGTTGTAATCTCTGTGCTACTCACCTTCGTGTGAGCGATGCTTCTCGATCCTGTTTACGTCGTTTATCGGAGGAAATCCGACGGTCGACCAGGTTGACTTGCTTAAAGTGCATAATCGCATGTCAGGCGACTTCAATGCATTTTAATCAGGTTAATTTGGACGGTTCCGCCACAATTCCCCCCCTCCCCCCCCCCCCCCGTTTCTCCCACCTGCCGCCAGCTTCCCCTGCTGGTTCATCAAACTGACGTCGTGCTGCCACCAGAGTCGCACAAGGAGAGAGGAGCGTGAGAGAGAGGAGGCGGATGGGGGAAAGAAGACGGGGTAATGTGAACCGGTATGGGGAATTGATGAGAGTATAGGCGGTGGCAAAACTGCTGTAATTTCTAGAAACTCGAGGGGTAATCATATATGTGGAGGCTGCGGGGACGGGGAGAAGCCGGGGGAAGCCACTTTTTCGGGCTTCTCACCCCTAGTTCATTTCGTGCAATGGCTTTTCACTTGCTTCTCCACTGAAGCCGTTTCCTTTTCCTCCCTTTGGCACAGCTTGTGCATAAGCCACTGCAGAAGCTGCTGAAGAAGCCGTGCTAAAGGTCCCCTTAGTAAACAAGTCATGTTCGCATTGACACTTGAACCCAAAGTTCTAACCAGAACAGAATAGGCTTTACCCCTACAAACTATTCTCGTCTGCCATTAGATATTTGCTAAGAAAAAATGACAACAAAAACTTGTCAGCTCACATGGGTGGACAAACACGTTCATGGACACTTGTTGGGTATATGCTGTACATTTAGAGTTCATTGGATACTTCACATAGTATGTTTATATAACTTAGCCAACAATTTCCTTCTTGAAATGTTAATTAGCTCTGAGGTAAAAGGAAAGTAATAACCAAACGAAAGAAGCATCACGATTGACGCATATAGGTCCTGTGGACAATCTCGTAGCTAAGCTAAGGTCCTATTTGGAGACCCCATCTAAACTTTAGTTGGCTAAAAATTAGCTCTAGGGGCTCCAAACGGGTGAACTATAATTCACCCCAACTAAAGTTTAGTTCACTAGTCCACAAAACTCATCTAATTCCAACTAAAAGTAGCTAACATGTAAGCAAAAGTCACTTTTGCCCACCCCACCAACCCATCCCTCCCCTTTCTCTCTCCTCTCCTAAGGGTAAAATGGATTTTATGCATCTCCTAGTTGCCATTTAGTTCTAGATCCAAACAGAATAGCTAAACTTTAGTCATCTAAAAGTGTTGGCTTACTTTTAGCAACTAAACTTTTTGAAAGAACAACGCACAAGATAGTGCGTGTTTCATTGATATAGTAGAAAATACAAGACTCTAGAAGGCCATAGGCAGAAAAAGAAAAAGAAAAGGAAAACAAAAAAGGCTCACCTGATTGGATTGGGACATCAACGTGGATCACCACTCAACTCAACCCGACCGGTTGGATTGGGACGTCAACGCGGCCTTCTCATTCCACTCACCAGGGCGGCACCCCCAACATACACACTCATCTATTTGCCGAAACCTCTAGGCATGGCCCTGTGTCAACAGCGAACCGATAAAACAGACTGCACCGTACCGAGAAGGCCACCGCTATACGAGACCCTCCACCGTAGTGACACTGCAACACCACACTCCACCTGACGGAGTGATACCACCAAATCCGGAACTCTTGCAGGCTGCCTCGCAGTCGCCACCACGATAACACAATGTGCGGGGGCCTAACCACATCCACCGTTGGACTCCACCTCGCTCTCGTCGCTTCAAAGAAACACCGCGCGCGGGGGTCTTGCCTCACCCGCCACGGTACTCCACGTCACAGATCTGTTTGTTTTGTCGCCGTCAGAGTGGTGAGCAATGCTGCCCCACTCTACCAGATCACCATCGATCAACCAAGCCGTCACCGTAGGTCGACTTTGCCTTGTTGCTTCACTCGCGCAAAAGCCTCCGCCGTCAAGTCAGCAAACCAGAGAAGTTGCTTGCGCCACCTTTCGACGATGTATCGCACCGGGTAGCCCGGCCAAGCTGATCAACCCACCGCGGTCCGCTGCAAGCCTAGTTGTCCCACGATGCCGTTGCCGCAAGCGTCATCCTCCAACGCAATCCCGCGCTGCTCTAACCGTTGCCAAGCAACACCACCCACCACGGTCCGCTGCAAGCAGCCAAACTGACAACCATGCGACAACCCCTGACCACCGCCATGCCTGCGATCGCCTCCACATGGCCTCGGCAACATCTGTCCAGCTTTCCACGCGGTGGTAATGCCACCACCATTTGCAGCCGCCCATGACCAATGGACCAGCAATGTCACGAACCGAAATGGGTCTCTAGAGATGATGCCTCCAAGAAGGGCATGACGCTAGTGGTGCCACCGTCACTCGTCCAGGGTCTAGACAGGGTTTTCACCTAGAGGACCCCATGCAGCAGGGTTGTAGCTCAGACATGACACCCCCAATGGGGAAAATGACGCCCTAGGGTGCCACCGTCATCTCCACCAGCAAACGCCCGTGAGGGCTTTTGCCTGGAGCATCCCAACCCCTCATTGCACGCTCACGGCTCAGGACTCCCAATCCACAGTCACGGCAGCCCATCTGGGACGGTGTCACCACCGCACATCCATGCACCACGCTGTTGTACCTCCACCTCTGCTTGCTCGCCGCCGCGTCTCCATGTAGCACATCGGACCCCACACCTCGCAGCCTCCTCCACGCCGCGCGAGCCCCCACCAGAGCTCAGCCGCCTTCCTCTCCCGTCGCCGCCTCCTCAACTCCTCAACCGAGGAGAGGTGGCTTGACGACGCCCGCAGCCCCACCTCGATGCCGCCAGCGCGCCCCTGCGCCAGGTGTCCTTACCGCGCCTCCATGGCATCACTGGCACACCTTGCACAAACCACTCCGGCCGCGGCACCACGCCACCGCCGACCCGTCGTAGAAGGCTCAGAAGCTGTCGTATCCCGGCCTGTCGCTCGTCCTACTTGGCTGCCATCGCGCAGCCACGCGCCAGATCGGCCGCCCTCCGTCTGCCACCGCTGGCCGGTCCACTCCTTTCCCCACACGGCGCCACCTCGCCTCCGCGCCCGAGGTCGGCCTCCGCGAGCCGCGCGGCTCAACCTCCTTCGCGGCGAGCTTCTCCTCCATCTCCCTTGGCCCTGGCGGCCGCCGCCTCCTCGGTGACCCGCTCTACCTCGGCGCGCCGTTGAGCGTCGATCTCCCAGTGCTCCCGCTCGGCCTTGATGCGCGCGAGCCGTGCCCCACCACGCTACCTCCGACCATCGCAGCGCCGCCCTTGGAGCTCCGTCGCCGCAGGAAGTCACCCCCAACGAGCCCCTTCATGTAGCTCTTGCCCGGAGGATGGGGGCCGCCGAAGGTGCTGCACCGAGCGCGGCCTCCTCCACCGGATCTGCCGCTGCGTCACCACACGCAGCCCTCACCAGCTACATCATCGTCCCGACTGCCCAGGCCGCTCCCCGCGAACTTCGCGGGCTCGCCGCCGTCCTGCCACGCTGGCGGATGTAGCACCGACCTTGCCGCAGCCCCCTTCGAAGTGCGCTGGCAAGCACCTCCTCCGCGCCGCGCCGGGATGGGCCGGGGCGGCGGATCCGGGGTGTGGGCTTCGGCGCGCCGCCCGGCTCTTAGCACCGTCCGCCCCGGCACCATCCGCGAGCATTGCAGGACTGCCCCCGCCGCCGCCGTCCTCGGGAGCCAGGCAGGCTTCCGACGGCCCCCTCCGACGGCGGTGAGGAGGACACGAGAGGTGTGGGGGGGGAGGGGGTTGCCGGCGGCGACTGGGACGCCGCCTGTGTCACCCGCGGGAGAGCGACGCGGGAGTCGGGAGCAAACGATTTGTTTTTAAGTTTTGTACGCACAACAACTAAACTTTAGTCCCAACTAAAGATTAGTTTTAGACATGCATCCACATTGAGGCCTTGTTTAGTTGGTCAAATTGGGAGATGCAAAATTATTGTACCAGCACTGTAGCACACTGTAGTGTTTCGTTTATATTTGTGAATTATTGTCCAAATATTGACTAATTAGGCTCAAAAGATTCGTCTCGCAAAGTACAACAAAACTGTGCAATTAGTTTTTAATTTCGTCTACATTTAGTACTCCATGCATGTACCGCAAGTTTGATGTGATGGGGAATCTTCTTTTTGCATAGTGTCAAAGTTGGGAGTTGGGGAGTAACTTGTTTACTTCACTCCCAACTCCCAACTTGTTTACTTCACTCCCAACTCCCAACTTTGACACTATGCAAAAAGAAGATTCCCCATCACATCAAACTTGCGGTACATGTATGGAGTACTAAATGTAGACGAAATCAAAAACTAATTGCACATTTTTGTTGTACATTGCGAGACGAATCTTTTAAGCCTAATTAGTCAATGTTTGGACAATAATTCACAAATACAAACGAAATACTATAGTTGCGCATTTATGGCAAAATGCTAATTTGGCCACTTCCAAATTGGGAAGTAAACAAGGCCTCAACATGGCCTGAGATTGTTCCAAAAGCTTAAAGAAGACCAAAAGCTGGATGGGCATCCATGGACTTTTGGGTAAAATAATGGCACATGCTTGGATGCTGTGGAAGTGGGATCGACGAACCCTAAAAGAGAAAGAAAAGTGACAAGGAAAGGCAGCTGCCGTGCTCGCTCTTTTGCTTTATTCAAATCAAGAGACTAGTTTAAGTCGACGCCCAAAAGTGAGCAGCACGTCAGGTCGGATTTCCGGAGCAAGCCATCCATCCCCGGCAGCCTGACAGTACAAGTAGTAGTATCATATTACGAAAAACCCGGAGAAATTCTATCTTCTGCGTGGCCTCCGTCTCCATCCCATCCTGTGGTCGACTGTATGCAGTTGCGATGCGCCAACCTGTGCTCTCCTGCAGAGGCTGCAGACCATACCCCCAGCACAATCAGGTATCGTACTCGTACAGTCGTGCAACCAGCAGGGTATCTAATGTAGCGGTACGTGTCTTAATCAAAGTGTGGATGTGTGCGACACTATACACTCAGAGATGAATGATTGACATGAATGTTGGCAAGAAAAGATCTTCAAACTTTCAGCGATCAAAGGCTGCAGCCTGAATTCGTGTAGTGTACCCGCGTTTCACCGAAGGGAAGGGAGAGAACCACCGCTCATGCTGTTATGCATGTGGGCTTTCTGGCTGTTATAGAGAATCTGTGCTTCAGCTCACTTTCCGAGCCAAAAGGTGATATGGCACAGCCTTTTGAAGTTGCCATTAGTTGGGACTTTCACTGAAGTCCCTTTTTTTCCAGAACGAGGCTTTCTCTAAAGTACTTCTCGGATTCGCTTTTCCTGCACTGTCCCCGCGGATTTCTTACGCCGAGCCGGGGGGCTGGCAGCCTTTTGCATATGATCATCACTGTGACGCCCAGAGCCCACCCAATGGGAGGGGTCTTTGTTAAAAGCAAGGAAACAACGTGTACTCGCAGGGGCGCCCACCATCAGCCCTTTTGGGGTGGTTAAACGTACGTTTCCCTTTGATGCTTGGGGAGACGATTTCTGGGACGGGTTTAGGCACCGGTGCTGGCGAAATTTGTTGCAGCGCCTCATGTGCCCTAAACAGTGATAAACTTGAGTACCTGATTTTTTTTGCCCCTAAAGAGCGAGTGCAATGAGTAGAAAAGCAGTTTTAGTTTTCTTTTCGAAAGAAGATTTTAGTAACTTGTTTGCAAATATTAGAAGATAGCATTATGTACTGTTCCTTCCGTTCTTTAGAACACGTTCAGATATGCCAGCTCGGTTATATATATAATGTCAAAAGCTATGGAATAGACCATTTGTCTTAAGTGATAAGAGAAAAGAGGAGAGAGCTAGGGCTTGTTGTACCAATAGTCTCGCTCAGAAAATAAAACGATTACATTAGCTTCAATCGATTGCCTACTTATAACTAATGCCTAACTTTTTTTTAACGAACCGAGCAGGAGAGCTACCGATTATATTGATGAAGAAGAAGGCCCAAACTGGGCAAACATGAACAACCTCGGAAGGAGTTAACAACAAAAAAATAGCTGCAACGACCACTAGGATAACTCCAACAACAAGTACGACGACCAATTGTGACACCTCCACTAACAACTACACTCACAACAAAAGCAAATACAACACAACATCCTCAGTGGAGACAAACATCTAACGAAGAGGCAAAGAAATCTCCACCACAAAGTCCCAAAAGGCATGACCTTTCAAAGTCATTAGTGGCCCAAGGAGGTCCGGTGGCAACAATTCCTTTAGACGATCTGCACAGTCTTGAATCGCATCATCATTGAGCTTCCCATCATTTCCAATAATGCCTAAATCCTTTAACACACCACGCTAGGCGAGCTAAGCATTTCAAGGAAGCGACGATCTATCGTAGGACTTACGTCGGCATCTTGTTGTCGTGGTCGGGGGTGTAGAAGGATAAATGGGAAGGCATGCAAGTTCCTCACCCTCGCTAGCTGTGGTGGCTGGTTGTATCAATGGATCCTCTATCAACCGAGACTCTTCTTCCTTGACCTTCACTGTAGATTGGATAGGATCATGTACATATGAGATAGCCCCTGTACAAAGATGGGATCCTCAACTGTCTCATGCACATATGAGATAGCTTCCTCATCATCAGAAGCGTCCTCTACTAGAACAAACTCCTCTAACCTAATTAGTTTCGGGTTCACTTTCCTAGCAACACCTTGCTCCCATTGCCGACACACCATAGTCGTGTAACTAGGGCACGCATGGCATCTGTCTGGTCATAGAATCGAACTTTTGTTGCTCGTGGTTCTGCGCTAGGGTATATGCAACGGCTCATCAGGACAAGCAAGAAATAATAGGCTTGTGGCTGATTATTCTGCAGAGTGGATCCCTTGTATGGCGATAGTTTAGAATGCCGACACAACTATTCTTGTGCGTTGTAAATGACGTCGAAGTCGATTGTCCATACTTCAAGCAGAAAATTAACGAAATGCAAATTTATACCTTGTTTGCAATACTTCGAAGAAAATTATGGCAGCGATGCACATGCTGCTCGCATATTGTGTCCCAGCTGGTTCTCCTGATGACTCCCTTCGGATTGCAGAGCGCACCACCGTATTGAGCCTTGAGGAAATTTGTTAAAGCTTTGATTGACGTATTTTGGGCAAAGAGTACTTGCATGTTCCAAGTTTCCCACTGTAGAGGACATTTTGGGTGCGCGGTACCCAAGCGCATAGAGAATCAGGGCACGCCACCCGCGCTCGGGCGACGCGCCCCCATCCCTTCGCTTTTCCGCAACAGATTACTCCCGGTCCACTCCCTCGCCGTCCCAACCCCACACGCGCGCAACAGTGCTTTATAAAAACCCGGAGATTCTCCTCGAATCACAAACTCCACATGCCCTGGTTGATCATCGTCGCCCAAAACCACACCAAACCAAAATCACCCGCGAACTGGCTCGATCACACGAGCCGAAACCCAATCCCCGCCATTACACACATTTACACGCCGCTAAATAAAGCCCAGCTCGTCCAAAGGAAACCCAGCACCGCGCCACCCGCGGCGTAACCTTTTCGCCCCCTTTTCCCCGCAGCCCGGCCGACTCATGAGCGCGTGTGTGTATCCGTCCATGCACCTGCGGCTCCCGTCGTGCGAGACGCCGAGACGGGCCTATGAGCTCCAGGGCATTTAAGTAGCAACGACCCCCCTTCATCCCCGCCCCCGCTAGCTCGGTAGCTCTCCCTCCTCTCACCGCTGAGCGACGACCCCCTCGTCCTCTCTGCGCTCCAGTCCAGCACGTTCCCTCTAGGCTCTAGCTGTTTCCTCTTGCTGGTTTTTCTTGCTTCCGAGGCGGCTCGGATGCTGTCCCACGTCGAGATGGCCCCCGCGGCCGGCGGGTTCAAGCTCTTCGGCAAGGTCATCACGCAGTGCGCCGAGAGCGCCCCGCCGGTGGCGGCGGTGCCGCCGCAGGAAGCGGCGGCGTCGAGGAGCACGGCGTTCGCGCGGGAGAGGGACGACCCGGACGAGCGGGACCAGCCGATGGTCAAGCGGGAGGCGGCGGCGGACCACGACGAGTTGGTCGAGAAGCAGCAGCAGGACTCCGGCGGCGGCGGGGCGGTCGAGAGCGGGGAGAGCAAAGGGCAGCAGCACCCGCGCCCGCGGCAGCAGCAGCACCAGGACACCGCGGAGGCGCGCGCGGCCGCGGCCGCTTCCTCGGCGCCGCCGCTGCCGTGCCCGCGCTGCCGGAGCCGGAACACCAAGTTCTGCTACTTCAACAACTACAACGTCAACCAGCCGCGCCACTTCTGCAAGGATTGCCACCGCTACTGGACCGCGGGCGGCGCGCTCCGCAACGTCCCCGTCGGCGCCGGCCGCCGCAAGAACCGGCCCCTCGGCCCCGTCGTCGCCGCCGGCGCCGTGCCAACCCACCACCTGCACCACCAGCACCGCGCGGCGGCGGTGGCCGCAGCCGCAGCCGCCGCCGGCGCGGGTTTCGTCCTCGGCTTCCCCGGCCAGCATCCTTCCTCCCCGACCTCGCCGTCGCCGATCTACGCCGAGCGGTGGCCGGTCTGCCCCGACCGCCGGTTCTGACGTGACGATCCGCCACCCGATCGCCCTCGCGGGCCCCCGGCTGGGTTCGGATAGGGAGCTAGTAGTAGGCTGGTTTGACTTGCGTAAATTTGCTGGTGAGGTGGGCTGGCTTCTTGTTGTACGTGCGCGAGGCTTGCACAATCACCAAAGGGGTATGGATTGATGGATGGAGGTGGAGGACGACATGGAAATGGCTTTTGTTTCTTCTCTTCTTTTCCCTGTGTCTAGGTCGTCCGTTTCCTTCTCTTGTTGTTTCCCTGTGTCTAGCTTGGATAGAGCTTACTACTAGCTTGCAGTCTGAACTTGCTGATGTGTGTAGTGTAATGTAACAGCAGCGGCAAGTTGCAAACTCCGTGGAAAATCTGTCCGTGCGTGCGTGTGCGTGACCCTGCTGATGATGAATGTGATGCGATCAGTGATCCCATGCACTCCTGTCCTTGGAGTCGGCGCTCACTGCTCACCTCAGCCTCAGCTCGCTCGACCCAAAGGGATGGGCATGGCCTAGCAGCTAGCTGCTGATTTACCTGCGTCCTCCTCACATTCCTTCCTGGGAAAAGGTGACGACGGAGTGAGATAAACTCTGGAACGAATCAAGGAATGGTGCTCTGCAGATCGACCTCACAAAAATTGATGTTCTTTGCCGTTGCAGGCTTGCAGCACGGATAAGAGGAGGGTGAATGAAGAAGAAGACCCATACGGCTACGGCCATACCGGCCGGCCGGAAACGTTGGACGGAGTTGTGACTGCGGCCGGTGGGTGTGCTGTTGACCGCGCAGGACAAGACGATGCGTCGGGCTAGGCAAAAGGCCCCGTCCTGGTCGCTACATGGGCGTGGTGACATTTCCGTGAGTGAGTGGCCCAGCGCTTTTCACCACCCTTTTGGGAAGTTTCATCACAATGGGCATGGGGACAGGGCACCTGGCCGCCGGCCGAGTGGCTTTCACCGGCCATCAATGCCCGCGCGCCCAGCGAAAGATCGCGCGGCCTTTACTAAAAGCGCCGGGAGATAAATATTCCAACCGTCAACTTGTCAGGGGGAGTCATGGAGTCAAGGCCAGAGGCCAAGGGCGGAGAAGGAACTGAAGCAAGGCCTAGGCTAGGCTAGGCAGCAGTAGCTGCTGCCGCTTTGGGGGGCTTTATTGCTCGCAAAGTTACTTTATGCGGTAGCGGCCGCGAGAGCGCTGGCTTTGCCGCGGGTTTACTGCTCGCTCGCCCCTCGCGTCGTCTCGTCGCGTGTGGTTGGGAGTTGCGCGGCCGGCCGGGGGACCTTTTCGGCCTGCTCTGCTGACAGCTCGCCCACACCACGGGGCCAGACCCCAGAGGAGCCGTGACGTGGGCGCGCCTAACCTCCGGCTTTGGATTTCACGTGAGCGGCTACTTAATGAGTCGTTTGATCGTATGTCAGCGGAGTATGAAATCTTTCAATGGACAAGTGTTGAGCAAATTCCTGCTACATGGAGGCAGCCACTCAGACAGCCCAAAAGCGCATCCATGACGTGCACTGGCGTCCTCCGCTTTCCCCGGCTGTCAAAAGGCTCCGAGCCTCCGACGACTCTGACCCCAAAAGTTGGCGAAGCCGGGGTGTAAACTTCACCCGGCGCCACCAGCAGCAGCGGTAAACTTCACATGTCAATTGAAATCGACTTTTTCGACCGGGGATCTTCTCACGGTCACGCTGGGTTGTTTCGTTTCGTCTGGAAATCGTAGTAGTAGACTAGTAGTATAGTACCCCGAGCTCTCGGTTGAGAAAACGACGTGTGGAAATGGACTGTGCTACATGCGCGATGGTCTCGCCCTCGTCGATCGGGGATGGAACATGGCTGGGATGGACATACATGCTAGGTGATGCGTTACCATTAGTGTGCTGCCGCTACTACTAGCTACTGCTCGTGATGGGGACGGACACGGACGGCTTTGGTGGGCATCTACTTTGATCCGGTGGTTTATCATTTAATTTTTGAAACATGGTATGGAAACAGACGCTTAACATTTGGTATGTATAAACGCTCACCCATATAACTGTAGGTACGTACTCTGTTCATACGATCGACTCTCGGAGACTAGATATTGGTAGGTCTTGAAATTAATTTGTTGATGAATACATCGTCTACTGTTGAAATTCAACCAGAGGACTTGAATTTAGGTGGACTGATTTTGTGATGGTTTATTGTATCAGGATAAGGACCTGGTACTAGGAGCCATTAATTGGCCGTTTTAGTTAATGTAGAGGGCGGGTTGCTTTCCACCGTAATCAAGCGGAAGAGCCCAAGAAAGGAAGATACATGTAGCCCTCAAGAAAAGGATTGTGCTGGGGCTAATATGGGCTGGTTAATTAGCTAGGAGCAATGTTTATACATGTTTGGTAACATCACACTGATGCCGCTGCTCGATCGTAAAAAGAAAATCAAAACGACTCAAAGAGCCCAGAAGAAATTAAGCAATCCTGAGGTCTCTGCTGTTGAGATTAGTCACCATTCAGCAGGTCTAGAGTGTATCATTGCGAAGTCATATACTCTACATACGAATATGCTGCTTTGAAATATCTGGCTTCCGATCCACAGTAAGAAAACTTTAGCAGCTAGGACAAGTACTCAGCTGTGTGATGGCCACTGATCGTCCTTTCCCCCTTTTCGACCGGCAGTGGAGCTTTTCTCAGAGGAAGGAAAAGAAAAGAGAAGAAACGCTAAACTAAAGCTGAAAGATGGACAGAAAAGTGCACTTTAGAGTACTTTGATTGATCTTTATGTGGTACACAGAAAAGGTCGCCCTTTATGATGGCATTTTGGCGATCAACTTGAAATTGCGTAAAGGCATACAATTCTGACGTGGGAGCCGACACCTTTCGCTCCTTGAGTACTGTCGGGCCAAATGTGCAGATGAAGCTTAGGGCCAAAGCAGGCTCTGGTATAGCAACACATCCTCTTATCCATTTCTGCAGTCAAAATTGTCTAGAAACTGCCATGGAAAATACGCGGTTGTGCTGGGTAGCACGCTACATGTTCCTTTCACCCGTTGCTTCTAGCAGTACTGAGAATCAGCTGCTCCAGCTAAGCTGGCTTAACTCGTCTGATTGAATGTAATGTAAGGCAGCCAAGCACTGCTATATGAGAGCAGCTGTCGACTTGTCAACTGTCAAGCACTCAAGCGTGATCCATTTGATCAGACATGAGGCGTCAGCCATCTAAAGGCTGTGACGGTAGTACCATTCGTAAAAGGGGACCAGCTGTAACAACATCTGAAGCCTGTGTATGCGTAACTGTGAAGATACCTTGTCTTTTAACTGATGAACAAGTCGCCAAAAGGGGGCACAAAACTGATGAACAGCACTGAACAATATCCGGTATTGGACGGATGAATACATCTATTGGGCCGACTCAAAAGATTGATAGGCTTTAAACATGAGTGTATAGCTCCTGGACGCGCGGCCCAGCTTATCTACACAACAAATCAGCAGGCCCGCCGAACAAATAAGTCAACTTGTCGCCAGCGTCCCCCGTCCGAGGCTCCGAGCGAGCTCCGCCGACCTGGTGTCTTTGCTGGCAGTGGCACTGGCACCCAAGAGCGAAGAGGAGCGAGCGGGACCCGGTCCGTCGCGGCCGCCGCCAACCAGCCGTCTGGCCTCTGGCATCTCCGAGACGTACCCTGCGATCCTCACGACGCGCATGCTCGATGCCCTCGTGCTGTTGCGTTGAGCCACCCCGGGAAGGAAGCAGCGCTTTGCTCCATTTCCGCCGCGCTTTGCTCTCACGAAACGCGCCATGGGAAGCCGGAGCCTGGCACTGCTACGCCCACGAACGCGCATTTGGTCCAAGTCGGCATCGCCGTCGTTTTTTATGCGCCGGAATCAAATGTGGAGCGGGAAGGAAGCAGTCGGTGCAGGTTTATTTTTTAGTACGAAAAACTCTTCGTCAACTCGTTTGCCTGCCGACCTGAGCTCGCGGCCCAACTGCCATGGCACATGCTTCCCGGGCGCGCGGTAACCGTTACACGGCACACCCACATGCGCTGAAGCGCGCATCTTGAATATATATGGGGAACACACAGCTTGTTGGCACAATACGACTACGCAAACATCACAAGCTGAACCTGCATCGCCATTCGCCATTCTCAACAGCCTGACAAGCAAGAGGATTGAAGAACTTCCGGGTTGATCGATCGTCCCCACTCGAAAGAGAGGAAAATGACAGTGAGTTTGCTCTATAGATGCATACGTTTTTCTTTCGAAATTCATTTGTATCTGGTTGATTCATCTGTTATTGATCCTCACCTACAACTGCAACAGCTCGTGGAGATGTGCGTGCACATGGACTGCCCGGGGTGCGAGAAGAAGGTCCGGAAGGCGGTGGAGCGGCTGGAGGGCGTGCACGACGTGGAGGTCGACATGGCGCAGCAGAAGGTGACGGTGAACGGGGACGTGGAGCAGAAGAAGGTGCTCAAGGCGGTGCGGCGGAC
This sequence comes from Setaria viridis, assembly GCF_005286985.2. Taxonomy (NCBI): domain Eukaryota; kingdom Viridiplantae; phylum Streptophyta; class Magnoliopsida; order Poales; family Poaceae; genus Setaria; species Setaria viridis. Next base: position 36,721,742 of record NC_048267.2, on the reverse strand, counting down.
GGGGCGGCGCGCCGTGCTGTGGCCGCAGCCCTTCGCCGCGGGCGGCGGCGCGCACGTCCTGGCGCAGCAGCAGCTCATGTACCAGCCCGGAGCGGCGGCGCTGGAGCACGGCGTCCACGCGGCGCGCCCGGGGTCCTCGTACAACTACCACAAGCACGGCTACGACGACTCGCGCCTGTACGGCGCCTACTACCACCACGGCGCCAACTCGGCCGTCGCTGGCACCAGGGCCACCGACTACTTCAGCGACGAGAACGCGCAGGGGTGCTACGTCATGTGATTCTAAGGGGATCGCACGATCGACATGTCATGTCAAGCACCGCGCTCGGTGCTTTGTTTTGTTGTTCCATGATACAATGACTTAAGTTTATGATATACAGGCAAGGAGGAAGATATCGAAACGCTGGGTTTGGTTCTTATTCTGAACCACTGAACATGTTCTCGGCCGCTAGCGCGGGGGATTCACATAGTAGGTCTGTAGGTGATTTCGAATCCAGGTGTTTACGTTTCCGAACGATGCGTTGCGTAGCCTCCCATGTGAACGAACGCAGACTTGCAGAGAAGCGTGATATATAATGGCCAATACATGGGCCACGCCATCCGAATTCCGAATGGAACAGTTTTCCTTTATCCCGCATATCATGCAACTGTGTTAGCAACTTAAGTGATTCACATTCGTGAGCATCGTGTAATATTCCTTCCTCTAATAGTTTATTCCGCCTGTGCGATAACCGCACGGTGACCGTGCTAAAACCTCACCGCTCACCTTATACAAAGAAAGGGGAACATACCGTACACTTGTGTATTGCAGATAATCTCGTCGTGTAGGAGTAGTGGCATCCACATCCGGGTCCTGTTACTTGTCTCGAGCAGTCATTTTCATCTTCTTTTTCAGATTAATGGCTCATGTTTTAAAGCGCATGGTGCATGCCACCTTTGAGCGCCGATGCAAAAGCTTCCACACCGGGTTGCAAAATCGGTGGAGAGGTTGGCCATCGCGAAGGCGAGCGGCGCGGTGACCCGAGCCGAGCGCGCACGCCCCGGCACGGCGTCGGTCGGCCCACGGGCTTCTCGACGGCGCCAACAGGCAGCAGCAACAGGACAGGCACGGAACAAAAGCACCCGGTGTTCGGCTTCACCCCGCGAGCCAACCAGACCCGCATCGATCCTGCAACCCCTTCGCGAATGGGGGTCTCATCCGCTCGACGGCCACGGCAAGTGGCCTCCTCCTCCTCACGCACTTAAAATCCCCCCGCGCGCCGCCACCCCGCTTTCTCCCCATCCCGCCCATCCACTCCGCGCCTCGACCAGACCATGGCAGCGGCACACCAGGTCTCCGCCGTGATCTTCGACCTCGACGGCACCCTCCTGGACACAGGTACGCACGCGGATCCATCCAGCCTCCTCGCCGTCCCGCGCTCCGTTCCACACTCGCGCCGTTCTGTACGGGACACGGACCAATCAGATAGGCTGGAATAGTGGATGCACATTTGCACGTGTGTCGCTGTGCTGCTGTAATTCGTTTATTGATCGTATATTCGTGTTGAGCGCAGAGAGGGCGACGAGGGATGTCTTGAACGAATTCTTGGCGTCGTACGAGAAGGTCCCTGACCCGGAGAAGGAAGAGAAGAGGCTGGGCCAGATGTACATGGAATCCACCACCGGGATCATCAGAGATTACGGGCTGCCGCTGACCGTCGAGGAGTACTCCAAGGCGATGCATCCACTCTACCTGAAAAGGTTCCCTTTCCGTTTTAACATCGCTTCACCATTTGTCCATTTACAAGCACTTTAAGTTGGGTTCTTACTTTCTCCCCAGGTGGCAAAAGGCAAAGCCGCTTCCAGGAGTGAAGAGGCTTGTCAAGCATCTTTACAAGAATGGAGTGCCACTCGCACTTGCTTCAAACTCCATCAGGAGAAATATTGATCAAAAGCTTCCGAAACTAGAAGGTACGATGATTACAGTTTGCTTCAGTCTTTACTCTGTACTTTATCAGTGGCATAATTAGATATGTCTTTTGGTCTATCGCTTTTGGAGCAAATGAGTATACCTATACAGAAGGGAATGAAAAGTCTTCCAATGTGATTTTAAGGATTTATTTTGGTGAAATTTGTTATGTATACTGCTTTACTCATTGACCGAGGCACGTCTATACTCAATTTCAGACAACACGATCATGTAAGTAACTAAACATTGCTAGTCCTTATGTAACATGGTTGAGACAAGTTAAAAAAAAGGAATATTGAACTAGTAAGGAATAAGGATGCTTATCTATTTTTAGTTGGTACATTTTCTTATATATTGCATCAGTTTCTTAATCCATGTATTAAAAAACTCCTTTATGGTTTTCCAGATTGGGGAGAGTGTTTTTCTGTTATTCTTGGTGGAGATCAAGTCCCTAATGGAAAACCTTCCCCTGACATGTGGGTACCTTTAGCATTATTGACCAATAATCTGTTGTTATTGCTATTTAACTCGTTATCTCAACTGCACAACCTTTGTTCTGTTTCCATGCCTCTGTATACTTATCTTTAGCATCTTGTATAGAACCCTGTTTATTACTGATCACGTATCCTACACTCTACAAGATTTCTGGAAGCTGCAAAGAGACTTGGCGTAAATCCATCATCATGCTTGGTCATAGAAGATTCTGTGTAAGTACAGGGAAGACTTCTTCTTGGCGAGTTGTTATCTTGTGCCCTCGCGAAGAAAAAAAACCCTTCATTGTGCTGTTGTGCATGATTCATAACTTATCAGAACACTTCTAAACGTTATTGAAATCTGATGGGCAGCCAAATGTTATAATTTTCAGTAGTTACCAGTATGCCATGATGAGTATGTGTAAAGTGGACCCCATATATCTTCCATTGGGTTCAGCCTCACAAATCACAAAATTTAATGCATCAAAGGTTGAAATTTCTTACCAAAAAAGGTTAAAGTTTTCATTTGCAAACCATTTATATGATAACTTCCTTCTGTTTTCAGCAGCATTCTATTTTCTATATGAAACGATGTAGCATGTTGTATAATACAAATGTAACGGTTTTTTTAATCATGTACAGTCTTCTATGGAAATACACCCTTTAGCAAGTTTAAATCACACTTTTCTCATTTGTTTTGTTATATCCTTCATGAATGATTGTCCAGGACCATTGCCAGCAAATTTTCCTCTCCTTTTTTCTAATCGCTCTCCCTCACAACTTATCTTTCATAAATGTATTTAAGTGTCATGACTTCTCAAAACCTGACTCTTCTATACACTCCCTTACTGATATCTGTAGGATGCACTTCTCGTGACCCAGTGGAAATTTATAAGGTTCACAAAATAATCAATAAGATGTTTTGTATTTATTCCCTCAGATAACCCTATTGATTATGCTGAAGTGGTAAATTGTATGATTTCGATGTCGATGCATTGAAAAGAATGCACTTGCTCTATGCTATTGAGTTACACTTTCTGCTTCCTTGGTGGTATTTCTTAGCGTTGGAGTCAAGGGTGCCAAGGCTTCTGGGGCAAAGGCAGTTGCAGTACCATCACTTCAAAGTCAAAGGAAGCACTATTACATTGCCGATATCATCCTCTATTCGCTTTTGGACTTCGATCCTGAGCTGTGGGGTCTTCCTCCATTTGAAGATCGTAACTCTCTTCATTGACTGCTGATTTTGTTTTATTGTCACTATTTAAAATCTGATGGGTGACATTTATTGTAGGCGTCCATGGTGTTTTGCCCATTGATCCCTTACTTTCAACTGCTCAAATAGGTGATAGGATTTTAAACAATCTTCATAGGGTAATTTCAGGTTAAAGTCTTTCCGGCTACTCATCTTATATGCTACTATTCTTTAAATACCAACGTTTTTTTTACTTATTTTGATTATTTGGAAACAGACGTACATACCTACGAATGTATTCCTGACCAAATATCAGGAATTTATATGGGTTGGGCCAGGTCCAAAGTGCATGGATTCTCTAAGGTGGTCATTGGTACTGGGTGGGACTTTTCACAGCAGACCGTCGAGAGAGTGATGGTTGGTACTTCTTTTTCGTATCTGTGGTTGTTTTCATCTGGGAGGCCATCTGTCTAAATGTTCCCCTATAGTTCTAAGTTTCTTTTTCTGGCACAAGATATGTGAACATTGGTGTTCTAGTAATATTTACTAACAGATTAACACATAGCATGGTTTCTGCACTTTTCTTGTACGTTCATTTAATTTGTCGTTGTTCTTTTGCAGGTAGTAGAGTTTCTTGATTCCACTGGCAAGATTGAAACAGAGCCTGTGAAGCTTCTTGTAATTGGTTACATCCGGAAGCTACAAAGCACAGTAATAACCATCTCTTAAATTTTACTAGAAATTAAAACAACGTGACTCAACTGATTTTTTTTCCATATTAGTTCAACTAGAGAAATGCCTAATAGAGCATGGCCCAACAGTATGGCATACAGATTATAGAGTAGAATGAGAGAATACGTTAGATTATTTAGAATTAATGGAAATAGATGACAGTGAAAATGATACTTATTTCCAATACAAGGAAATAGATTGCTAGGTAACATGGACAATAAGACAGGTAATTAACCAAATGGCTTGTCCCTAGCACGACCAAAATAGCTTCTGTCTGCCATTCGGTTGGCTTCTTATGGCCCAGTATGGCGTCCTTATCTTTTTTGACATTTCTATTTGTTATTGCAATTCTGGAGTTCTTAATCTATCAACAAGCATATTTTTCCTCGAACACACATCACATCTCGTCATATGACAAGGATATAATTTCATGTGCAAGCTCACAGTACGATTATAGTGACTCAAACACAACCTTTATTGCAGGATGATATGTTGCAAGCTTTAAGTGTAACTGACGAAGACAGGAGCATTGCAAGGGATGGACTGGACCTCCCAACTTTCTCTGAATATGCCCACGACCTTCATTTTCCCTGAATGTGGCCATATGATTGCAAGCTCTCACAGCACTACCTTAGGGTTGGCATTGTTATTGTTAGCTCACAAACATTATGCCAGCTTCATTTACGTCTAGGAAGACTACATGAAATACGTGTATTTGAAGAAGAGGAAAAGGGTACAGAAGGAATGAAGTTTGTTGTCATCTTAGAGGTGGTTGGATGTTACCATATGCTGTAATAATTGTCTTGGCTTCATGTCTTATTTTTTAAAAAAATATCATTGCATCTGCACCTTCCTTAAGGGGCAGAGAGATAGAAAAAATTGCAAGCATATAGATTATTCTGGAGAACGGTATAGATTATTCTTGACGACCAAACAGTGATGTTATTCTTCAATAAAAGCATGGTAATTCTGTTTTTTGGATGATGTGCTGACTTGGTAGAGGTCCTAATTCGATCGGCATGTATCAGCTAAATCTCATTAATTTTTTTTTAAAAAACACTTTATGGACAGGCTGAGATCGAGCGCCTGTACGTGTAGCTGCAATCTTACACATTTCATTTTTAGCTAGCTTTCCGTTCCTTGATGCTTCCACAGCGTTTGTGACAACGTGCATTGCCTCAGTCTGGCGTGAATTTTGTTTGGCTTCGCATGCCGCTGATCAAGCAGGCGCTTCGCCTGACCCGCACAGGTATTCAAACGAGAAATGAATGAACAGTTGAGCGTGAGACCGCGACGCAATCCTATAGGCCCTGTAGTACCTTTTACACACGCAATGCTATTCAGTTCCAGTTTCAAAAAAAAAATTGTTATTCAGTTCCATCATTCACTCCTATTTACAGAGGCGAACATAATTGATTCCCATTTCTTCGCCAGCTACCATTGTTCACGTGTCGCCTTGACTACTTGGGCCTCTATGCACTTTTACAATATACACAGAGAGAGGCCGTTTTTTTCTTCTTGCGAGTAAGAGAGCGAGAGGCCGTTGTCTAGAGAAGAATAAAGAATAAGCAGTCAAAGAACTAGCATATCAACACTCCTAAGACCTTGCGGGTGGGAAGTACGAAGAAATGGTAGAACCCCGTCTCTTCGTGCTCGGCTCCTTCGATGGACGGATCCACCCCTGTATCTCTCTCTGGATCTCCAGCGGCAGCTCCTCCACTACTGCTGGGTCGATGTCTTCAACGTTGAACAACCAGGGGTTACTGCCAGAGGGTTCACCACCACTGTTGATGTTGCTCCTATCTGCAGCTTGCCCAGACACATTGTGTTCTTCAGGTTTGTTTGCTTCCGAAGAACTCCCTGGACCTAACATTATCACAAATATTCAGCAAACAGAGAAACGTGTAAGCAGTTAGATCGGTATTTGCATCATTGCATCTGTACAGAAGTAGTCCACCAAACCTTGAGGACTGCAAATTAGTACATCAGATTTTCTTTTCTCATGGAGGGCAGATTGACCCCGTGAGAGAAACTTCAATATCGAGGAAGTTCCCTATCGAAATAAAAAATCTTGGGTGAGTCACAGAGAGGGACGCTAATAATTAATTTGAAACTTCTATACTGCCAGTAGAAAATAAGTGAAAGATTCAAAATTAATGAAGTGAGAGGGATTAGGACATGTTTAAATTAGAAACTTAGGAAACCAATGGTAGCATGATGTGAAAAGGCCATGTTTTAATCATTACTGATACAGATAGCAACATAGCACTAACTTCTGGGATGTTTTGTCATCTTCGGACTTGATCATTAAGCAATCCAACAAGCAAAAGACTAAAGAAAACAAAGTGTCGATTGACCAATGCTGAAGAATACTACCCCACAAGGAGTCAGTTTAATGGTGTCCAATATCCACAGAGGAGAAAAGGACAACTAACCTTAACTTCAGGCAACTTCTTTGGGATTCTTTTTTCTTCATTTGCTGGGCATTGTTTGGCTGAAATCGATGAATATCTTTTACCGTCTTCTTTCTCTGAGATAGATGGCTCGCACTGTTCTTCATGAATTGGTGTCACATGTACATTGTTATCTACAGAAGCATATTGGCATGTCAGTAATCTCACAGCAAACAAATAAATTGTAAACAATAGACACACTCAAACTCAGGAACATCACCAAGAGAAGGATCATCAGGTACAGATGAAGAATCAGGTATAGCTGGAGATGCAGCAGAACTAGGACCTTTAATGTATCTCAAGATTGAGCTTGTTCCCTGGTAAATGAAACAAACTGAAGGAATAAGAAGTTAACAAAATGCATTTGTGATTTTATGTGGGCCCTGAGTACATATGAATAATGACAAACTGCACAAATCTTGCAGCATGGCATTTGCTAATATGAGAATAAGATCAAAATTTAGAAATGATTGAAAATAAGGCTGCAGATATAGTAGCAAGGATTTAATAAACACATAGTTTTTCATTTTGCTGAAAGTTCATTTGTATTTCAGAATGTTAGAAGCTGGCGAAACGTTAATGTAAAAACAAAGCATCTCTGTCACTATAAGCTAGTGCAATATCAATATATTGTTTGAAGGAAGAGATTTATTGAAATCACTAATACATGTTATCAGGAGATCAGAATAGTATACTGGCATTGCTATGTTTCCTTGTTTCTTTACGGTGGCTGGACATTTAAAAATGACAATCTATCAAATCATCAATTATTAAGAAAGTTATCGTAAGCATACACTTGGTATATCAAATATTTTGCTTGCAGTAACAGAAAGAGATGTTATGCTCCATCCAGTGTTCTGAGATTCTAAAAATTCATGAAGGCCAGATTCAAATAGCTTCATTGCATCCTCTTGAATTTTCCCAGTCCCATAGCGCAATGGACAGGATTTGGAAGGGAATTTCTTCGTTGAATCACGTTCATTTTCCTGCAGAACAAGTAGAAAATGAGGAAGCTATTGTGCATAGTGAGAAGATACATGCTGACCATTTTATCAGAAAATACTCTAGATATAATAAACTAATCAAATAATAAAACACTAAAAAATTATGTATTACACAAAATACCTTAGACGCCCTGGCATGAAGAGTTAGTGTTTGAGCAATTCTCTTGTTCTGGTTCAGGTCAGACTGAATTCGTTCACTTAATTCCTCACAAAGTTGATCCAGCCAGCTTTTGACCTACAACGTATGACAATGGTTGAATCAACAGAATTTGAGTCTTAACACATTTTTTTTTTCTATTTTTAGCCATGCATATGGGATCTTACTCAGGCAGCATGAAAACTTATTAAGTCAGGTAGGGTACCGCATCTAGCATCCCAAGGCCATCAAACTATCAAAGTGCAGCATTATAAAGCTTAAAGCACCAATATAATTCCATGTGCATACCATGCTGCTCACAAAACAAGTATTTGACAGAGTAGCAAGTAATCAAGTGCAACGCCTGTTTACAATAAATCTGGCAGAGGCTCCACAAATGTGGCTGACATGGACCACATGAGGCATAAGTTTGTATATGGAATTGCCAAGTTTTCTTAAATAGCAGCTGATCATCTCACTGGCATGTGGGGGTCCATACTCCCGACCTACAATGTCACAAGGTACCTTATTTTCAAGCTTGAGAGTTGCATATTTTCAAGTTGTTTCACCCTAATTAAGCCAGGATGTCCCTGCATCAGGTACCAATTGTAACACTATGCTCTATATCATTATCACATATGGTTTTCACAAATCAAAACATGTAAGTGCTTATATGCTTATGCTCATCACAAGTAACCAAAATTCATAAGGTTCTTCACTGTTCCAAGGCCTCTCAGATACTCTGTTTCTCAAGCAGCTAAAAATAACTAAAGATTTTGCTTGAAAACAATGAAAATGACAGAGCAAGCATTCTTACAGAAGCACTATTCTTCAGTGCTTTTGGTCCAGGAAATGTCTTTCCACATCCGTGACTCTTCGGTAGAAGACGATCCTCAACTTCTTCTCCACTAATGCCTCTAGCAATCTTCCATAACCATGTTCTGCATGAAGTCTAGAGCTTATAAGATGGGAGTATTAGACATGATACTAAAAACATGGATGCAAAGAAGCATGGTTTTGCCGTGTTTGATATAATGAACCTACCATCAAGTTAAAAGTTATGTCATCCGCCAAAAGCTAAAGGGAATAACAACTCTTAGTCTTTAAAACGTGATATCATATCTTAACTAGCTTATATCTACATTACTCAAGGCAAACAAAATAATAACACATCGATACATGCATGAACATAATTACCCAGTATTTACTCCATACTGCTCTTGTAACTTTTCCTCTGCAAAACTTAGAAGATCACCAATGGTCTCGACCCCAAGATCATCCTGCAAGGAACTTCCAAGCTTACCACCAAGCTGTTTCCTGAATAATATGGTTATTCTCACCATTCAGTGTCAAACCATGCATAGTTTCAACTAAAGCACAATGTTGTGTGATCTAAATAGCGATACACAGTGTCAAAACTATTCCCAGGAACTAACAAGAACCAAGCAAGGGCAGAGGTGTCATGTCAGATCATTACATCTTCTTCACAGGTAGTGATGCTAGAAAGCCTTGAACTGATGAAGAAGGGACTACAGTTTGTTGAGCAGGCTTGTGCATTCCACTGACAAGTTTCGCTAACATCTGCACAGTATAAGAACAATGAGTGGAAGACTGGTAGGAAGAGCAAGGAATAAAAAAAACACAGAAAACAGAAATACAGGAATTTGAGCTGATTTCCTGAGCATAGCAAACTTAACCACAATATTAACCATGGATTGCTGACAATTTTAGTCAACAGAAAGAAAAAACATCTACTCACTATTATGAATCATTATAAACCTTATTGTGAGCAATCCCAGCAGAGCATGTGAATTGGGTTTCCTCCAGAACTCTGACTCGTAGCTGTGCAACAATTATAGCTCCACATGCCAATAACTTATCCTCGTAATCAGCGTCCGGTCGACAAAGCCATGCCCTCACATTCTTTTCCTTCTCGCTGGCATCCTGAACATATCATGACCTATGACCACGTTCATATCAAACCACATTGCAGTAAAACTAATTGCGAAAACATTCTTACAGAAGAAGGAAGGCCCAAGATATTTGACTTTGCTGCTTCCATAAAAATCCCCTCCGGTGAATCTGGGGGAGCTTGTAAGAGCATTTCCTTGGCTGCATCAGTAAGGTCAAGATAAACTTCGTCAATGGATGCCCGCTCGCACTTCCCTTTGCTTGCAAGTATCGCAACAACCTGAAAGTTCAGATGCAAAATATAGACTCATAATTCTATATATGCCATTGTAAGTCCGGTGCTGTTAACTAGTACTAGTAAACTAGTTTACACTGGTGAACCTACCTCAGAGCCAGCACTTCTGTAAAGATTAAGGTCGGCCTTGCCACGCGCCACAGGGACCTGAACCAGATTAATACCAGGACAAACCCTCTTGGCCTCATCTCCACGCATGGACCTGAATAAGCACCACGAATCCGGATGTCAGGACCTCAGCAAATTCCAAGGAAACGAGACTGTCGATGAAGAAACGGCACTCGCCTCTTCACACCAAACCCGCGAGCCTCGTAGCTGACGGCGATCAAACCCCCGCCTTTCCAGTCGTTGTACTGCACCACGGCGGTCGGCTGGCCCCTGAGCTCAGGGTTCCTCCGCTGCTCCACTGCGGCAAAGCAAATGGCCACTCTTTTAGAGTTTCAGTCGAAGAACGGTTGGCCATGGGCGGGGTGGGAGAGGGATAGGCAAGGAAAGTCACCAACCTTGGACGTAGAAGCAGTCCATGTCAACATGGGCGATCACCCGGGGTTCCTGCGGCTCCGGCCTCGCCACCGGCATCCCCTATCCTCAACTTCGGGGGAAAAATTAACCACTGGACTCCCTCGCCTCCCACTTATCCCCTCGTCCCCTTCCCCTTTCTTTAACTCTTTATTCGCTGACAGGCGTGGTGTTAGTAAACAAGCACCACGGCAAGTCGGGAGGTAGCAATACCTAGCCTAGGTCCGGTCGGCGGCGGCCATAGGCAGCCGTGGAGGAAGGTTTTTTCGTCGTTCGTCGAGTTTCGGAGGAAAAACTTCTTTGGCAAGAGGAAGAAGATGAAAGGAATGGGCAGCTAGGTGAGGCCCATTTACTGAAACAGCCTACGGCCCACTGAGAACAAGGGCCAAGCCCGAAACTAATATCAGTAGATGATAGGTTAGCAGCTGGGTGATTTTCCCCGAAGAGAAAAAAAAACATCTTGGGAGATAAATCCCCAGGGGATTGCAAACGCTGCAGCCGTCCGGTCGCTCCCCTCCCGACTCCGGCGAGAAGAAGCGACGGTGGCGGCAGTCGATACGCCACTGGCCGCGGTGGAGGCTGCCCATTCCTTTCCGCCTTTTCGCCCTCGAACTACGGGGCACAGCACGCCTGCTCTTCTGCTCCTTTACTAAGGTACGGCGAGAGGATGAGGTACAACTCGATTTCTTGTTGTTCTGTTTAAATAGTACTTAAAAACTATTTCATCTCTTCAGCTCCTTTGTAGAATGTTTTGCTTGGCGAACTATTGGTCGCCTGCATTTACCTTAGTGCGGGGAGGAGCTACAGTTGGACATCCTCTAAAATTCAATTCTGTAGTGGTGAGCTTAATTCCGTGCATTTTGGTTGATTTAGTGCTGGCAGTGTGGCCTATGCTGATTCTCATGTATTACAATTATGCAACAGGTTTGCGGTGCCAGGGGTCCAAGACCAAGATATCCCCGTGTGTGGAAAACTCGTAAGAAAATTGGGACTATTTCCAAGTCACAGAAGCTTGTGGAATGTGTGAGGTTCTTCTACGTTTCTCTGTTTATACTCCTGTGCATCGTCCTGTCTTAGTCACATTACCTTTATGTTAAAGAAGGTGCAAATACACATTCCGTACACTGACACTGTTGAATTGAGTGTCTGAAACTATCAATATTTTTTATCTCCTGCAGATTAAAGGTCTGTCTAATGTAAAGGAGGAAGTTTATGGCGCACTTGACTCATTTGTTGCATGGGAACTGGAGTTTCCCTTGATAGTAGTAAAGAAGGCACTGAAGACACTTGAGGATGAAAAGGAATGGAAGCGTATAATTCAGGTGTTAAATGGATTTTGATTTGAACTCTGATTCTGATCTAAATTCTTTTTCCTACATATCGCTTTCAATTGTCATGGATTTCTAGTGAAATGTTCATACTGTCTTGTAGATATACACAAATTCCCTTCCTCGGAGAATTTTACTAGTAATCCCATCCTTGGACAGGTCAAGATTTAGCTGTTTCCAGTTCTAGAGTAGAATAATTGCTCCCCTTTAATATTGTATAAACCCTTTTTCCCCGTATCAAGACTACAACTAGGATTAGTTTCTCCTTTATAGTAGCCAACCCTTATCCTGAATTGAAATAATGACCGCATGATTCATGATCTAGGTTATTAAATGGATGTTCAACAAAGGTCAAGGGAAGACAATGGGAAGCTATTACACCTTGTTGAATGCTTTGATCGAGGATGGACGGATTGAGGAAGCAGAAGAATTATTTGGAATGATATTCTCACGATATATGGAGGGATTGCCTCGTACCTTTTTCATGAGAATGATTTCTTTGTATTACAGTGTGGGAGCATACGATAAGATGTTTGAGGTTGGAAATTATGTTTTTTCTTATTTTAGCATGCCATCTTATAAATATGCATTTGAATCTAGTTGGTCCCAGTTGCATTGAGGGGCAGTCATTTTACTTCAGAGATGTGAAAACTGTCTGCTAGTAGTGATATATCAAAGGATACCATTGTACCGAAGCTTTCTAGGGATTTTTGGCTTTGACGTGACTTTCCTTGCCCACCTAGCAGTTCAGAGGTTTGGGTTGATAATTTCCTTCTGCTTCAGCATGGTGTGATATACATGGTCATCCATAATGTTAGAAATAGCATCCATGGCTCCTATCCACCACCAAAACTCCACTGCAGAATGATGTCATTACTGAATAACTTCAACCCTCTATAATGAAGTATGCCGATGTTACACTATTTATTGTGTTCTTTGTGGAATTTCAGTGTGATCATTTTCCTATGCCAAGCTGACTCTGTACCTTGGACCCTGTCTTATTTAAAGCCACTAGGTACACTAAAAAAATGTACTAAAGCCACTAGAAGCTTAGGCCTCCAAAAAGGGGATAATGCACTTATTGTGTTTCCCACGGGAATTTAGACCAGCTATAGCTTCTACATGTGGAATATCTTCATGGGATAGTAAAGCGTCAATCAATTCTGAAGCGATGTCATGCAGATTTAGTTCTGAGACAGATGGTTTTGGTGACTTTGGTCCATCCAAGGACTAAAGTTTGTTCATTCAGGGTTAAAGGTGCCTTCTTAGCACAGACGGGAACATTTGGACTAGTGTAACATGATAGCATGAGGCTCACCACTCTGCATACTGTTTTAACCAAAGTTGAAATTAGGACTTAGACCATTTTTCCCCTTTGTAGAAAAGCTTTGCTCAACAGAAATATGAGTAGGAGATAATCATCCAGGTGTTCTTTTCTAACTATATGATATCTTCCTCGTAAATTCTTCAGGTTTTTGCTGATATGGAGGAACTAGGCGTTAGACCTGATGGTTCAATTGTCAGGATGCTAGGTGATGTATTTCAGAAGTTAGATATGATGGACAAATATGAAAAGTTAAAAAAGAAATACCCACCACCAAAATGGGAATACCGATACATCAAAGGCAAGCGCATCAAAATGAAGGTTTACCCTGATTATAAAACCAAAGAGTTGACAGAAGGAGACCCTGGCACAGATGAACTGGAAGAGGCAGAAAATATACACCACCTTGGCACAGATGAATTGGAAGAGGCAGAAAGTATACACCTTGATGATGAATTGGAAGAAGCAGCAAGCTCAGGCCTTGACAGGAATGTGTTGGACGATGCAGCTTCTGGAGACTTTGAATATGTATAAATCAGAGCTTCTGTTTGGTATTTTCGCACCTGCTTAATCAAAGTGGGCAAGAGCAAAATGGACTGGTATGAATGTGCTCACTCTGTTTTGATTTGACATCCTAGGACCCGTGTTGTTATACTGTAAAGCAGGGCGTCGATATCTTCAGATCTATTTAGATTGACTAGATGAAATCTCTATGTCTAGTTTTGCCATGAACAGTGCTCTCATGACATTGTTACTTGATTTCTACACCGAGATATGTTCTTCAGAGTTTGGTTACTAGATCGTTGATTTCTCAGATTAGCTTGCATAATGCTCATGCTTTGTTTGAATGCTATAAAATGTAGTTATTGTATTAAGTACAAACTGGTATCGCTTTTCTCAGATACTAATGAGTCCGTATTTCTGCTTCCCTCAGTTGCATTGCAGCTTGAGGTTTTGGTGATAGCCAGTTTGCTACTGCTGCCATATTTGGAATGGAAAAGCAACTCTCGTGCTCAGTGGATGTCCAGCAGGTTAGCGTCGCATAATCGTCAAATGATCTGGTAATCCTAATCCATAGTTAGCTGTATCCGACTGCTTCGTGAAGAACCTGTTGTTGATTACTATTAAAGATGATATCCTGGACATCAGACACGGCGGTAGTAATGGATAACTTTGCCATAGTAGATCCCGTAAGAGTTCTGCATGCGTATTATAAACAGACATCCGAGACCAAGACCCATTATGAGCAAGAGCAACTACTAGGAGGCAGCCTTGAGCACGTTTTGCATCAGTGTGCCTTGTTATGAATGTATTGGCTGCCTGTACTGGTCGTCCGTTGCTGGTTGATCGATGTAGCGAAATCTCTGATCATGCGTATGGTCCTATCATTCAGTATGAAAAGACGCCATTGTTGACACATGGAGCCTTGTGCTATCTTAACTGCTAATATGAATGCCTATCTCTGGACTCCTTATGCTAGAGATTTTTCTTTAAGTCGGTAGATTTTGCTTGCATTCCGTACGTGCACTGGACATTTCCATGGTTTGCTTTCGGTACAAAAAGCTAAGGGCAAAGAAGATGAAAATCACCATGTCTTAACCAAAGTGTTCCTCGACTCTTTTTTTTTTGAGCAAAAGTGTTCCTCGACTGAAGGCGATCCCGCCAAAGATGGGCCGGGAGTTTGGCCCATGCAAACGTTATATGCAGGCCGGAGGGACTGCAGACAGCCCATAATCGCAAACGGCATCTAGGCCCTGGGTCGCAGCGAGAGAGAACTCCAGAAGTCCAGCCGTTCGGTTCTCCATCGTCGCCTCCGCCGACGGCGTCACCGGACAAACATTCCCTCGCCTCCTCGGAGGGTATGCCGCCGCACCCATTCATGCCACATCCTTTGCTGCTACAACCAACTACCTCCAGGGCAACGAGGCAAAGGCAAGGACCAAGCGGACATTGCCTCGGCACACCTGACCGGGCGCAGCGCAGCCCAGGACCACGGCCGTCAGAGAAGGTACCGCGCCGTGCCCCCGTCCACCAGCCTTTGCCCCTGGCTCTCTCTGTAAAAAGAGGCCTACCCCACGAGCTCAGCTTGCCACCAACAGTAAATAGTGGAGCGGTACGGCGCACGAGAGACGGGGCAGCAAAAAATATAGCTCATGCGTGACCGCCGCGGATGCCGAGGGAAACCGGACGCAAAACGGGAGGCGCTCGGCTACGCTGCCCGCGCCCCGCGAGCAAATCCGTTTCTCTTGTCCTCTGCGCGGCTGTGCTTAGCAGCATTTTCGCGGCATTTTCGCTTTAGCGGGAGTAGGGGTTAACAAAGGCGGCTTTGCAGAACAGTTTCCTGCCGCTGCTAGCTCGTGTTCCGAGGCCAATCGATTGGCCACTCGGAGAAGTATACTTTAATTCGAAATAAGAACTGGGAGAACTGCAGGGTGACCACTGACAGTGCGTTTTCTTTAATCATTTTGTTGGAGATTAATGCGCAACGGCACTGTGACCTTTGCTCCAATGATTATCGCCTGCTGTAGGAGGTAGAGAAGCAGGATTAGAGCTCGGTTTGTGCTGGAATTTTGGCAGTTTGATTGCTGTCGGAGCCTTTGTCACTTGTGTGTTCCTGTACAAACGAGACGAATTTCTGAAGAAACAAATACCGTGAGTTCAGAGCTTGTGCTTATACGTGTAGCTCTACAGTCCTAACATTATGCCGAAAGAGGTTTCAGAATCGACGTGCTCAGATCGGTCCAATATCACGTGTCCAGCTTACGGAGTTGCCGTTGCTTCACTGCATTCTGACAGAAACTTGGGAGCTACAGAAAGCGGTCTTGACTATTTTGATATTGTAACCACATGAAAATTGATTCCAGAACGAGAGTAGCATTTGACGTTGCCAAGCATGACACTATGGTAGCATCTGGGTCTATTGCAAGTTTGCAACCATATTTTCCCCCCTAAAGGTTGAGTTTTTTACTTGATTAGATCCAAAGGACATCAAAGACTTTCAGAAACAGACTTTGGAATTTAACCACTGGCATTCTTCACGATCGAGTCCGGTGCCTTGCCAACCTGGTTACTGACTAAGCGTGTTAGAGTCGATTCAAAGTTACTGCTGACCTAGACGTTTCGAGGTGTAAACGTTGCAGCCATTATCTCGACCCTTTTCCCTAAAGAAGCATGCTGTGAAATCCGGCTGAATGATGCAAATCAGTGTTAGTACGTTAGTGGTTCTGGCTAACCTCTCAAGGCCTCAAGGGAGCTGAAGACAGTTGCAAGGTGCAGCGTCCTGCGAAAAAATAAATTACAGGACCTGCAAGCACACGCATCCTTCTCACGCCGCCTTCGTGGTAGTGGCAAAGTAGTGCACCAAGCGCAGCACGTGTTTCCCGGATTTCCCTGGTGAGTGGTGACGGGACGAACAGAACTTGTTTAAAGCTTTCCTCGAGACGGTGCGAGGAAAAGGTCTGGAAACCGCGGCAGTGACCACAAACGAACCAAACCAAACCGCACCGAACATGAGCACGAGGATCCAAGCACGTACGCTCCTTTCATGGGCCTCGCGTGTCTCGTCTCGGCCCCGTGCTTGCTTGATCGCCCTGTTTTGCTGGGTAGACGTGCACTCCAATTTCCACCGAAAAAGTTTCGGCACCTTTATCCGCACTGCACCCTTCTCCCATCTTCTCCTTTGTCCTCGCCTGCCGCTATCCGAACATCTCGATAGCCAGGCTGAGGCTCGAAGAAAAAGAGAGAGCACTGCTCACTGCTGTAGTCCTGCCATCCTGCATCTTGCCTTTTGTATCATTGTACACTGCTCATGTCCTGATCTTTCATGCGTGGTGCTGAGTTGCATGTAGCCTAGTTTTCTTGGTGATTTCATTGCTCCTGCTCTAATATGAGTCCTAGTGGGAGTAGGTGCCCGGGTCGCAATCAGGTTGCGGTGCTTCCTCTTGGATCCATATCGTTTAGGTGGGCAGGTGATGTCTGAGAGCGGAGAAACGTACGTTCACACTGACATCACCCCACAATGTTGATGTCCATCCTGTAGGACATATCACATGTGAAGCTGTTCATTTAGAAAATTTTAAACAAGATGGTAGCAATATTAAAAGTCCAAATTACCTCTAATAAATTTTTTAATTAGATGGATTACCGAGTAGAATTAATTATGCATGCACACTTACAGTAGTTGTCGGACCTATTAGCCTTCCTTATTTAACGAGTCTATCTCGAGCATCGATGATGGGAGTAAATGATCGATTCGTTAACTAGCGGCCTGTTCGCTTCAGCTTATTCAGCTGGCTTATCAGCCATCAAACAGTGTTTTCCTCTCACAACAAATCAGCCGTTTCAGCTTTTCAGCCGGCTTATAAGCTGAAGCGAACAGGCCCTAGGTCAAAAGGTATTATGAAGGTCTTTGTTGGATTGTTTAAAAGTTATATGGACACTTTTTATGGGACAAGTCTTGAAAACTAAACGAACAATCTTTGTGGGATGGAGGGAGTATCATCAAGCAAAGACCGTGATCGATTACCTCGCAGCGTGGACTTTCGCAGTTTCGCATGAAAATTCTATAGTGCATATCGGTAAGCTTGAGTCGTGTATGTATGCAGAAGATATTCTCTCCATCTAACAACCGCAGACTTCTCGTTTATCCCTAATCAAAATAAGTCTTGTAAAAGGAAATGTAGTGACCCAAGATACTTGGTGTAACGAACCTCTACTGTTTACATACGTCTACTGTTTACATACGCTAGGCAGATCCAGCATCACTAGTACAGAAACGACCTTCCATACAGCTACAGAAATTTCGGTCATTTTTAAACATGGGCATGAAGGAGCTTTAGTCACGGGTCAAACGGCCACCACCGACAGGAGCTCTTTAGTCCCGACATGGAACTTAGTTGGTTGGAATTCATGAAGCCACTTCTAAAATTTTAATTTTAAGGTAGAAGAAGGGAGAAAAGAAAGAGAGAGAAGGACGACTGCCATTGAACACAATCAACGGTCTTGAAAGTGCGTAATTATTATTTATTAGGTTTGAAATCACAATTACGAGGACTCATTCACATATAGTACATTGTATTTGTTTTGTGGGTAGATCGAGTAAAATAAAAATCACCATGCAGCGGTTCTTCTCCACACAAAGCTTCACCAAAAACCCCTTCTTCCTCTCCTAAATCATCTCATCCCACTTCTTCCACTAAAGCTGTTTTCTTCCTACCATCCCAGACCCCTACAATCGAACTTTCCCTCTAACGCAAAATGCTGGTAGTCATGAGCAGTTATAAGGATCAGTACGACAATGCGTCCTGCAATGACACCTTTAACTTACGAGACGAGACGATGATGGATCCCTAAGAATGACAACCACACCGGCCGAGCTGAAGATAATAAGGATGATGATGGTGGGAGTGGCATTACCACTGATATGGATAGAGCCAGTAGGGGAACAAGGGGGCCATGCCCCCAAACATATATATATAGAGAGAGGATTATACTATACAATACCCTAGGTACGGAATAATATATATGTGTTTGTATGTCTGTATGTATATGTATGTATGTTAAATTGGTTTATGGGTAACCATTTATACAAACAATACAAGAATGTTACAAGTTAACCCATTCCTTATATGAATACAATATCCTTAGCTACCTGACCATCGTGTTGGTTGCCAATCACCAGAACACATTGGTAAAATCCAAGCGACATCCTCCTGCTCTATGCTGATGGCGAATGAGCTGCTATGTAGGCAATTATGGTGACATGGCACACTATTTATAAGGTGAGAGAAAAAACTAATTTAATAGGGATGAAACCATGTGTACACTATTTTAAAGATGTTTGTGTCTTGTAGTATTGGAAACAACAAAGGATGAAACAATGCATTATGTGATCTATTTCATCCATGAATTAAATACACTTTTGCTTATATGATGTACTTGGAAATATAAACACGAAACATTGCACTCAGAATGGCCTTACTCAAATGTCAGAGCCTAAGTTAATTAACAATTTTTTACCATTTATAAGAAATTTTATAAACTAAGGTATTCTTAGTGTATGCACTCTCCCGTATTTTGCCGAGCAGCCCGACCGACCCTTCCCTGGGCGCCTACATGTTTAAGCTGGTCCTGGGTGGCCTGCCTTAGATCTTCCTCCTCTGAGTCACCAGCGCGGGATCTACACGAGCAACCCGTGTAAAAGCAAGTTTATAGTTGAGACAAGTACTTGTCTATTAGACCATCCACATCATCTATAAAGTTTTGAGACCGACTCATACAACAGTTTGATTTCTTTTATCGTGCTTCAATACGTGTTAAATAACCATATGCATGGCCCACTTGTCATATTGTACTCATCCATGCTCTCTTATTCCTCATGGGACTAGACCCTTCATCAACCACTTATCTATCATCTTAATACAATAGTATTAAAAGAAACCATCACGTTTACCAAGAGGGTTTAGAAATTTCCACATTAATCAAAAAAGAGAAGAATATACACCATTGGATTTTATGAAGATCTATCAGCCTAGACTATCCAAAGAGTCCATATCAAATATGACTAATAAATATATATAAACTTGGAATATTTAAAAATCTACTTCCCTTTCCTAACTTAATACGTGTCTTGCTTGACATGTGCCCACGTTAAAAAAACATATAATCATCCGTTATTTGATTCAATAACGTCATCTTGCCGTCATCTTGCCGTAGCAGAAAAAAGAAAGAAAGAAAACAGGTAGAATCCGAAGCTTATAACGGAAGGGTACGGCCCTTTAGAGTTAAAAAAAACAGAGAAAGACTTGGTTTCTTTATTTCCCATATATGTAGCATGTTAAAGTGTCCATTGCATCAAAAGGAGCAACAAATGAAAGTTATGTAAAACCATGTATGTTCATGCGCACCAGATGAAGGTCAACCATTGAACGAACTTATAGTTGCGACACGTGTATCCACCTAAGAAGATTTTGTGGATATTTATGATGTAAATTTTTGGACCGAAGTCAGTAGGGAAGTCCCTACCTATCTTTTTTATAATATATTTTATTTCAGACCCGTTTAATTCACTCCCACAGGGAGTCGAATCCGGGCCACTAGGCTAGAGACTATTTCGCTATTTATGATGTAAATTGATAAATTGTTCATAGAGAGAGTGAAAAGAAAAAATAGACATGATTGGATCCCATGTGAATTGCCATGTTAATAATAAAGAAAAGGAAATATATGTGCGACTGACTCAACTAATTATTCTGACACAAGAATAAAGTGCAACAATGCAACTTTAAATTGAAATAAAGCTTAGCCTCAGACAGCGGAAAAAAAACGTGAGATAAGGGTTTGCGTCCATTAACTATAATGCATTGAGAAACTAACATAGCAGAAGGAAGATGGAAGGAGATGACACGACGGGACTGCGGGGACTACAAGATGGCTAGACGAAGAGCAACACAAGACCTCGCACTGTGAGGAACAACAACATGAGATCCATCGAAGTGGTAGCCATGTAGCATAGCCCCACGTGGTATACATGCTGGCCATGAATAGTAAGACAAACAATTTCATAGTACAATATGATCACGATGTCTTGCGTGGCGGAACTCTAATGTTGGGAAGAGAACGTGACCAACCACGTTCGTTGAGAGGATCTAGAAATTACCATATTAATCGAAAAATAAAATAATATACACCATTGGATTTCTTAAAGATCGAACTGTCTAGACTAGGCCAGAGAGTCCATGTCCAATACAATTAAGGCCAGTCTCACTGGAGGTGTCATGAGAGTTTTATGGACATTAAATTATATGACACATCATGACTTAGCAAGCTCATTATGAAGAGAGAGAGAGAGAGAGAGAGAGAATGGAGGGTTTCATCCCCATGAAACCATCCGGATTCAGCTATCAAGTCCCATGAAACACAATGAAACGTGCACCGATACTGTTATAGTTTTATCACAACACATTTGATCAAAACACCATGCACGAATTAAATGTTGCAGCATGTCTATGAAATAATGCAATTAAACTATGCACTAGACTAATTCATTCCATTATAAAGATGGCATCTTTGGTAACGGCACAATAAAATTGTGCACTAAGATTGGCCTAATCAATAGGCTAACTCAAAGAATCTACGTCCAATACAATTAATAAATATGCATAAATTCATAATTTTTAAAAAATAATAAAATTAGATGTACCGTTAGATTTTTATGTTAGGTGCTCGACAACGTGAAACTGAATTTGGATGGATGCAATCTCAATTCAATAACGATCAATTTGATTGGTGGGAGGATGCTCAATGTAGGGGCGAGAAATTTTTATTTGGACAAAGAACGATATTAGCAACAAGAACTCGATTTCGGTAGGAAACAACTCAATCCAAGGAAGGAGGACCATGATTTGGGCACCACAACTATTATTTGATGTTTCAGTATTGATTGGCACTAGATTGAATTGTTTTAATCACAGGGTTGTAATAGTCGTGTTCTTTGATGTTGTGGAGTATGCCTTTCTCATGCAAAACTATATGTCGAGCTACTAATCAAGGTACAAGAAACAACATTACGGATAGCATGGCATCATTGCTATTGAACCCAAACAACTTCTAAAGGATCATAACGACCATGAGATGGGATACAAGTACGGGAAACGCTAGCAACACATTCTAAAAGCTACAAAACGCACGATACTCTCCATGTGTGCCACCATAAAACATGACACACGTGTGATCATAATGTGTCAAGATTGACAAAGCATTAATTTCCATCTAGGGGAAGAAGAAGGAAAAAAATTGACCTTGGAACAAAAAAATTGCATGTATTATTATTTTTTAATACTCAAGTGTTAAACAAAGCCACCATTCCCTTATAGGGCCTAAATGTGACCACGTTGTACATACGTTGCACACATCTAAAGAATGCGAAATCAAGGTGACCGGAATGCTCATAGGTGAAGTGGTCAATGATGAAAAAAATCACTAGAGTGCTGCCACGCTGCAGCTAGATATAAAGCATCTTGAGGGACAAGATGACGCTCCTACATATGGTGTATAAGAGGCTAGAGCAAATTAGTGTTCAATGAGTCACGGGGTGCAACAATGAAGAGGAGTCAAAGAGATCTACCATGACCTAGGTTTCTACTTTGACGTCAATCCTACGAATGATAAGCAGAACATATGTGCTAAACCAGAAAGAGCAGGTGAAGCACCACACAGAAGGTAGAGAGGCTTCACCTGCGGATGAATACATGAGGCATCGTTGCATGCCGGTGAGATGGAAAGAAAGGATACAAAGAGGCGAAGGGAAGGAGGGAGGGAGGGGGAGAGAGAGAGAGAGACTAATTTTCCATGACACGTTCCACGACAAGAGAGAGAGACTAATTTTCATACAAGCATAGAAACAATAAATGACTCTAAAAGCTAGGAGGCTAATCGAAATTAAAGATCCATATGAGTCCAAACAAATAAACAATAGAATTAAGTAAAATAATTATTTTTATTTTCATAAGGGCATATTGCTTTAAACTAAAATAAATAAATAAGAGTGTCGTAAAATAGATATAAATAAATACTTTAGGTTTTTAAAAAAAAAAGCTAAACGGATCAGATCGGTATACAGTTAGATTTCATAACATATTGGGAAGAAGAAAACTAAACAAAGAACTAATATAAAATCTAATTCACCCAAACTAAATTTGATATTATAAATAGAAAAATAATCTATATTAAATACAATATATAGTACAAGAAAATGTATAAGATATTGGTGATGGAAGGAGAAATTTGCAGGAGTCAAAGTCTAATGTTTAAGGTTCATTCTTGATTGTCATAATTGAGGACACCCTATTTGAACTCTGTGCTAGAAATTTGCATTACAAGATTAAAAAAATCTATTACTTTTGATAAACATGAAAACTATTTTTTGATATAAGGCATACCAGCTGTCTATGCCATTTGATTAAAATGATGATAATAAAATAAAAAATCATTTGAATAAATTTATTTTTAAATTAAATAGGAGCCTAAATGTAAAAAAACTAGCTACCCGCGCTATTTGCACGGGCCATCTTGCTAGTTTGTTGTATAGCAAGGGCTAGTACCTAGGAGGAAGCCTTGCCGTGCCGAGTTTAGTCAATGTACACAACGACAAGCACCCTCGTCTCTATCTTCCAGCTCATTTTCAAATCCTACTTTTCAGGTCGATACCACCATTATTGTGCTTGCTCTAATGCCAAGATACTCATCGACATCCTATATCCCAAATCAAGGAAGAGAATAGTCTCTAACTTTGACAGACCACTATGCGGATCTCATCACATTTGCGTTCATATGACGGTACCTTAAAGGTAGAGGAGTCAAAGTTAGAGAATCTCATTCCCAAGTCGAGTGACTTCAGTCCTGCTTGGATGCCAGCCATACCCTGCCACGATGTAGGTGCAGGTGTGCAGGGACGCCCAAGTTAGGCGTGGAAAATTGGTAGCACAAGCTAGCGAGGAAAAAAGTACAAAAGTAGCAAGTTGCATGCCATAATCTAGTAAGCAACTAAACCAACCACTTGGGGTGACTTTGGAAACGAAGGGGAGCTAACCCAAGGAAGGGTAAGCCCCGGAGGAGTTTTCCCCAGCAAGTTGTTTCCCATCATTCTCGTGGGTAGGAAGTCCCTATCCACTGTTGTTGTTTGGGACTCCTCCCGATGCTACTAGACTATCGTCTGCTACAAGCCACTGGACGAGCGCAAGTTCCCTACCGTGACGTTGTGCGCGCTGCTAGTGCTGGACCGCAGCAAGCGCCTCGGTGGCCCTTCGCGTCATCCTCTGCTCCGGTCTCAGCAAGCAACAACACCCCACACACCCTCGTCACCGCGGCAAGGACGGCGCACCACTTCTTGAACGAGATGGACGCCTTCTTCCACGGTGTCATCGCAGAGCTCTTCGCCCGGACAGTGGGGCTCGACCTCAGCGACGTCGACATGCTAGTCGTCAATGTCAGCACACTCCACATGGTGTTGCCCATCGCGTCCCGAATTGCGCGCACGGCATCCCGGTGTACAACCTCTCGGGGATGGGGTGCGATGCCATGCTCGTCGCCATGAACCTCGCCCGGAACGCCCTACGCGCGCGGTCGTCACTGGCACTGGTTGTCTCCGTGGAGTGCATCATGCCCAAATGGTACGCAGGGCGGAATGGGACCATGATGCTAGGCCACTACCTATTGCGTTGCGGCGGCGCGAGCGTGCTGCTCACTAGCGACCCAGCGGTCCACGGTCAGCATGCCAAGATTAAAACTCCCGAGGGCGCAGCAATCATGAGATAGGGAGCGGAGGGGCATCGGAGAGGAGGCTCATCGACGGGAAGACGGAACCACGGCACCTGGATGGGACCGGAACGGAGAGCGCTTGGACGAGGAGGCGGAGCGGCGGCGGCACATTGGGGTGCAGTGCTCGCGAGATTCTAGACAACGAGGTGGCACGACGCTCGTGAAGAGCACGGGGAGGACGCGCGTGATGTCTCCAGGTGGGAGAGCTCCACCCCAGGAAAAATGAGAGGATTGGGTAGGCGAGCCCCGTGGCAATAGTTTCCAAATGTTGGGCTAATTTAGCACGGGTCCAGTTTTCGCGTGGGCTTCCGGCCCCTGGGAAATCGCTAGATTCCGGGGGGGATTTCAGTTTCCAAATTCACCCTAAAGGTTTCGGCAACCAAGTAGGCCCGTGTAGAACCCTGACGAGACGTACAACAGCTACTCCATCAGCGAAAAGAAAGGTGAGAAGTAGCATTCCTTGAAGGTTCGTGCGCTTGAACTGACCCTGACATCTACAGCTAGTCTCTAATGAAGTGATGACCATCATGTGCACACTTTGACGCCTTCACCTGCTTGAAAGCCAGTATTAGATTGGGCGTTGCTAGCACTCGGACGTCCAATGGGAAAACTTCCCAACGAACGCTCCGCCGGTCCATCGCAACATCAAAAAATAACGTCTGCAACATAGAAAATAAACGTTTGCAACATAGAAAATCACCATTTGCAACATCAAAAACATGTTGAAAAACATTTATTAGCCATCTGTCGATGATGAGGAAAACAATCCGCCGCAACATCTGTTTCATGTTGCATGGAACATTCAAATCTCTCATTGAAAATACAACATCCAGATAAAACACTTGCAATATGTGTGTGAAGCATATGCAACATCACAACATCTAGATCTACTTTGCAACATCCACATGAAACACTTGCAACATTCTTCTGAAACATCTGAAACACTTGAAATATACGCTTGCAACATGCAGCAACTCCTGGTAGGAGGAGCACTACACAGCGGGATCCGATGCTAGGAAACGGTAGAGGAGGAGAAGGATGGCGGCGGCCGATGCGGCTCGCCCCTGGCCCTCTGCCGCCGTCCGCCCCTCTACCCGCCGGCCACTGTCGCCCGCCTCTGCCAGCCCCTCCGCCCGAGCCCCCCACACTCCGCCCCCGTCGTCCGCCCCTCCGCCCAAGCCACTCGCCGCCGCCTGCTCCACCCCACCGTTGCCGCCTCCTCGTCGCGCCCGTGCCCGCATGAACTGCGTGGCAGAGGAAGAGAGTGAGTGGTGTGGGTGATTTTTCTTCTGACGAAAAGATACGGAAGGACTGTGGGAGAGAAATGATAAGGTGGGAGGAGAGAAAGTGTTTGTGGGAGTCGTGTCAGATATTTTTAGTGACAAGCGTCCGACGCGTCCGGATGCACGATCCATAGCATTACCGTATCAGATTAGGCAACAAAGCACTGTCCGGAGTAACTGTTGATGGGCCCCGATCGCATGTTGACCACCTGGATCGCGAATTATAGGAAGCGGCTTTCCCCGGCTAGCCTCATCTGCCTCAATTGATTTCCCCACCCATTCGCCAGTGGCCTCCCAGTTTCCTCGTTTGTCCCTGTTACTTCTTGCCAGACTCCTCCCGCAATTCCATTCTCTAATTACCCTCCGAGCATCTTGTCGGTTTGTTCAAGCCTGTGCTGTTAAATCTTGCAAAACCAAAAAATAACATGGATGGAGTATGAACAAAGATTGCTTCAGAGCGCTTTCAACATTGATGGGGATCCTTCCTGGAATAGCGGGGTTTACACTAATCTAGGCCATATTTGGATACACCCTTCTAAAGAGTAGGAGTCCACTTTTAGGATCCAAATATGGGTCCTAAAAGTGCACTCATAAACTTTAGGAGGGCCATTTTCATTAGGAGGGCCAAGGGGCACTAATGGATCATATTTCTCCTAAAAGTGGTCCCCAAGTCCCCCTTTACCCCTATTGCCCTCGCATGCATTAATGACGTGAACAGTGCAAGGGTAGTTTAGAGGAGTAATTGGGGGTAAAAATAATATTTACCCCGTAAGGTCCTAAAGATGAGTAGTCCATCCAAACAGCCATATACTAAACTTTAGGACTAGCAATCTGAGGATTGTATCCGAACAGAGTCCCTAGTAAAAAGGTGAGAGTAGCTGTAACTGTAGGAGTAATTGAGTGCAGGGAAGCAAGCCCATAGATTGCCCGCCTGATTGCTTCAAAAGCGGAGAATATCCGGCCCCATCATTCATGCTAGTGGTAGGCGGTTGAGCATCTCGTCACACAACAAATTCAGCTTGTACCACCCCCGCACGACGGGTGTTTGTACTCCAGCATCCAGTATGGTCTCGGTCTCTCGGAGTACAGGTCCTGTGCTCACCAGCTGCGTGTCCTTCTGGGCTCCTGGCCGCGTCTCGAGCACGAGCAGCTGCCGAACAGCGGCGCACAGCATCCCTGTCACGTACTACGCCTACATGCAGACGAGGGAGGACCTTTTCCGAGCAACTGTGCCGCCCGCTCACTGATCAGCGGACGGGGACAGGCAGGGTTGCCAGCCGAAAATTCCTTGCGGAGGCTGTATACCCGGGTGGGCATTTCCGGATGCCGTTAGATCTCAAATCAGCGGTAGAATAGAGGGTGACGGATTAGGCGAGGGAGCTGAGTAATTAGTGGATGCATTAAGGTATTATAGGATTTTTTATTCCTCTCCTCTCCGGCTCTCACCTGACGCTCTCTCTCCTCCCTCATTTCTGCTCTCCCCTTCTCTCTCCTCTCTATCTTCCCCCACCCGACGCTCTCTCTCCTTCCTCGTATCTCCTCTCCCTTTCTCTCCTCTCCATCTTCTCCACCATCCCCGGCCATCATTCAAGGATCTGCACTACGTGGATTTATGGAGAACAGATTCATGGAGAAAAGAGCTCCTGGTTGTGGATCCACGTGCTCCGCGGCTGGGCATGGAGGCCCACGAGATCCGTCGAGGTGGCGGCGAGATCCGATGAGGCTGCGGTGAGATCCCCTTCCCCACCCCTCTCACCGCTCACTCTCTTGCTTCTTCACGGCCACGAGCCACTGCGGCGAGATCCATGTGCCCGAAGACCGAGGTTACCGAGGTGCTCCATCCCGACTACAACGCTCGGCATCTTTGCATGGAGTAGAGGCGGACGGATCCCTCGTGGACAAGCGGGCTCCTGGACGGTGAATACCGGCGGCCGCAGGATCTACCAGCACCTTCCCCGATGATGCTCTGCTTCGACATCTTCCATTTGATTTTGTTGCCATGTTTGCGTTCGTGAAGGAAGTAAAATTCATGATGCTGTGCTTTTGGAAAATTTTCAATGTCCTGGAATGTCAACATTTGAATCTGTTCACGCACACTCATTTGAGATTTTCCATGAACATTCTTGGTGATGTTTGAGATTTATATATAAACTGCAGGCTTGAAATTGATAGCGTTGAAATTTACTATGACTAAAAAAATATTTTACGTGGTTGTTTTGATTTTTTCCCAGTAAATCAATTAGTTGGATGGCAGATTTTTTTGTGGCATGAGATTTTCAAAATGTCATCGGGAACATGAATGAAAGAGGACTACAATGTGCAAAAAATAAAAAAAAGTACCTGGGGAAAAAGAATTTTCAAAGTATAGCAAAAATATCAATAGCACAATGTAATTTGAAAATGATTAAATAATACCTGTAAAAAGATGTTTTTATAAATATTTAGACACTGACAAATGTAACCATGAACCTCGGTCCTTACTTGTACCTCACGCGACCTTGGTACACCACAACTCTTCTCACTATTCAATATTTAATGAGGCTCGATTAGCTTTAAAATATGCTTCTCGCATCTACTGATACGGGCACGTGTCGTGTTCTGGAGACCACCTCCCCGGCACACAATCTCCGAATTGCCTCGTCCGCTGCCAGCCACTTGACCATCCCCCATGCACCAACTCGGTACTGGCGTGCCATCCACCTGCGGCCCTGCCCGCCGCGACGGCACGCACAACCCCAACTCGGCGGAACCAGCCGTGCGGTGCCGCCGTGGTGGTGCCGTTCCGTCCGAACCCGAAGAGCGCGCGGGCGCGGGAGAGCACCTGCCACGCGCCGCGGCGCCTGCATTTACGCCCGGGCGGGGCGGCGTGCACCAACCAACCTACGCTCGCCCCGAGCGGGAGTAACGTTGGGCACCGCCACACCGCTCGCCGCGGCGCTGGGCTATGGGTCCGTTGGCTATGGCTTGCTCCAATGATTTTCGAATTTGAATCGCGCACCGGTCGGGTCGCAACTGCTGGCTCATGGGAGCCGGCGCTGCTCGCCTCGCGGTCGCGGCCTCGGCCTCCATTTATTAATACGCCAACAAATTCCCCCGTCCGTTTCCACGAGAAAGGAGGCAGCGCCTCAGCTCGCTCGCTCGCTCAAAGCCTCCGCTGTTGTGTCTGCGTGCGCCGCTCGCTTCCGCCTTTCCATGACCCCGACGTCTTTCTCGCTCCTGCTCTTCTGATCCTAGAACGACGCGCCGCCCGACTGCCTGCCTGCGCACGCTGCGAGGGGAGGGGAGGGGAGGTTCGACCACGACCGCCGCCGCCGCCGCCGCCACGAGCTCGCGGAGGACCATGCCGAGATCCAGGTGCGCGCCGAGTCCGTGTTCCAAGCCATCTCAGTGGTTGTGGTGTCGCGGGTTTCTGACGGGCATCGGTGCTCTGATTCCGTTGCAGGGGGTCCGAGCCGCCGCAGCGGGCGTCGCCGCGCGCGCCGCTGCACCTCAAGACGACGGCCTGCTCCGAGGCGAATGGCGCGCACCACCGCCCCGTCGTCGACCGGACCAGCCCCAAGGTCGGGGACCGGCACTCGCCGCGCAGCCCTCTGCCCGAGGCAAGTTTCCCTCTCTTCTCCCCCATTTCAGAGGAGTGTTTGTGTGGGGTGCTCTGGCTCACTGTTTTCGCCGGCGGTGGGGGTGGGTTCCGCAGAAGAAGCGCGCGGCGGGGACGCGGGTGGCGGAGCTGGAGGCGAAGCTGGGGAAGGTGCAGGACGAGCTCAAGAAGCTGCGGGAGCAGCTCGTGTCCGCCGAGGCCGCCAAGAAGGACGCGCAGGTCGCGCTCGAAGAGGCCAAGAAGCGCGTCGGAACCAAGGGGAGCCCCGCCTCCGCGGCCACCTCTCCTCTCTCTGCGCCCTCGGCGGGGGTCGAGAGCGCGAAGAAGACGGAGGAGCTGAAGGTGCCTCCACCGGCGGCCGAGGAGGAGGAGGAGAGCAGCATAAACTCTCCGGCGACTGATGTGTTTGAGGTTGTCCGGGCTGAGTCGGGGGACAAGGAGAACAAGGCCGCCGCCGCCGCCGCAGATGACTGCGAGGCGGTGAGCTGCGGCGAGAAGGCGGCGCTGGCTGAGAAGGAAGAGGTGGTGGAGGAGGAGGAGACCAAGAAGATGATCGAGGAGGAGAGCAAAAATGCAGCTGTGGAAATCGACGGCGCCGAGAAGGAGAGCCCGGAGGTCACGGAGCTGAAGGCCAAGCTGGCGGAGAAAGACACGGAGATCGCCGCCCTCAGTGCGGAGAACGCCGAGCTCAAGAAGCAGGCCTTGGACGCCGCGGAGGCGGCGAAGAAGGCCGAGGAGGACGCCGCGGCGAAAGCGTCCCAGGCCGAGCACGATCTGAAGGAGGGCGCGGCGCGGGAGGCCCGGATGGGCGAGCAGCTGAAGGCGTCGGAGGCCGCGCGGGAGGCGCTGGACGGCGAGATGCGCCGCCTGCGCGTGCAGACCGAGCAATGGCGCAAGGCCGCCGAGGCCGCGGCCGCGGTGCTTGGCGGGGACAACCACCTCACCGGGCTGGCCGGCAACGGTAATGGGTGGGGCTCCCCCGCAACGATGCCCGACGGTGACGACGACGAGGGGTTCGGCGGCAAGCGGAAGGGCGCCGGCATCCGGATGCTCGGCGACCTGTGGAAGAAGAAGGGGAACAACAAGTGAAGGCCTGCCGGGAAATGTGGGATTGCTATCACAGATTCGCAATGGTGAGCTCGCTCAGCCAACCAGCTTGAACTCCATGCCTTCCTTGCATTAGCTTAGCGCCATCATTTTACCGCGTTTTGGTTCGGATTCTGCTTATGTTTGTATGATGATGAGATGATGCTCGATCGTGAGATTGAACTATGTCTGTAACGCCCGATGCTGCATTCCTGCTGCTACCTCACTGTAAGGAGCAACCAAGATGGTTTGGTGTTTTCCTGCATTGCTGTGCTGTTGATGATTGAGTAGTGCTTGGGGTGATCTTTTTGAGATTTTCTTGGTGGAATTGAGGAATGGTCGATTGCAGCTTCTGAAAATACCTCCTGTCCCTCGAACCAATTCCAGGATATCATTGCTACGCGTGAGATCTTCAGTAGGCCTTTAGAAAAAATTCGATGGTATCAAAGTGAGGTTCGTCATGATAGTGGCTGATTGCATGTAGTAGTTGTTCATGATACTAGGGGCACATGATTGCATCTGGATATCTGATGAGAGGATTGTTGGGGATGCAGCCAGAGAGATTTTAGGATCAATGCAATAGCATCTTGGTGATGTACATAGGACCACCTGATTTTTAGTTGAAAATATCCGTAGCTAAATCTGCGATGTGTCACTACAGAAGTACAGAGGGGATCCAATCAAGCGGTACCGCGCCCATTTCTCGCTCCGGACACTCCCGCCAAGCCACAAGCCTCGAGGGCCGTCTCGCGCGGCGCGTGACGTCTCCGCCGGCTCCGGCTGGTTCTTTTGCCGCCATGGGCGAGCGGTGTCGAGGCAGGCGAGGACACTGCTTGGGGGAATCACCGGTGAGGAGGGAAGAAGGATTCAGGACTTCAGATAATGCGGCTGGTGCCGACGGGCGACGGCTGCCAAAGTGGATTGATTGACTATTTGACTGACCCTTGCGGGCTGCGGGGCGCCGTCACGCACGTTGGGCATCAGTGGCCCGTCCGTGTCGGCGTGGGTTTGGACGTCCATTGTGAACTGGGCCCAATTCAGGCTAGTGTATTGTGTTACGTTTTCTATTTCAGCTGACATTTTTGCTTCTTGTACTACTGAAACGCTGACCTGAAATCGTAACTCAACAACTGGTTAGTTTACCACAGTACTAACGTAGGAGTACTAACTAGAACTGGCTAATCAAGAGAAGGGATGCAGTATACATTAATAACATGGTATTGGTACACGCACTTCTGACTCATCTGCATATTGCATACCGAGAAAACCTCGCTGAAAGCCTGAAATTTTGTAAGCTCTGCAAATTTCCAAGGAATCAAACCGAGTTGTATGTGGCTGTGGCTGCGACTGGCTGCACAGTTTGTTAAGGGGTGTTTGGTTTAGGGGGTAAACTTTAGTCCTGGCACATCGGATGTTTAGATACTAATTAGAAGTATTAAATATAGTATAATTATAAACTAATTACACAGGTGGAGGCTAATTCGTGAGATGAATCTATTAAGCCTAATTAGTTCATGATTTGACAGTGTGGTGCTATAGTAATCATTTGCTAATGATGGATTAATTAGGTTTAATAGATTCACCTCGTGAATTAGTCTAGAGATTCTGCAATTAGTTTTATAATTAGCTCACATTTAGTTAGTGCTTGTGAAACAGGGCTAACCTTTAACCGCTTCTTGCTCGTGCCATGATTGCTTCTGACGAGCGGATTTTTCGGGGATGCAGCCTGAGATTCGAGCAGAGTAGGGCCTGGTTTGGTTTCCGCAGCTTAGGGGGTATTTGGATACGAGGTGTTAAACTTTAACAGTGTCACATCGGATGTTCGGATGCTAATTAGGAGAACTAAATATGAGCTAATTATAAAACTAATTGCAGAATCCTGTGCTAATTCGCGAGACAAATCTATTAAGCCTAATTAATCCATCATTAGCAATTGGTTCTGTAGCACCACATTGTCAAATCATGGACTAATTAGGCTTAATAGATTCGTCTCGTGAATTACACTCCATCTGTGCAATTAGTTTTGTAATTAGCCTATGTTTAATACTCCTAATTAGCATCCAAACATCTGATGTGACAGGTGTTAAACTTTAACACATGGTTGCCAAACAGGCCCTATTTTTAGCACCCGTCACATTGATGTTTAGATACTAATTAGGAGTATTAAATGTAGACTATTTACAAAACCCATTACATAAGCGGAGGCTAAACGGCGAGACGAACCTATTAAGCCTAATTAGTTCATAATTTGGCAATGTGTTGCTACAGTAAATATTTGCTAATGATGGATTAATTAGGCTTAATAGATTCGTCTCGCCGTTTAGCCTCCACTTATGTAATGGGTTTTGTAAATAGTCTACGTTTAATACTTCTAATTAGTATCTAAACATTTGATGTGACACGTGCTAAAAATAAGCAAAGGGAACAAACATCCCTATAGGACTCTAGGCTACGCGATACCGATGTCTCTATCGTGCATTCGTTTTGAAAACCTCCAGTAGCAAGAGTCTACGACTCGAGCAAATATCGTCGGCTGGACCATCCGATGACTGCAAAGTCTGCAACTGCAAGAAAGGCCAGACCGTCTAAAAATCGTGGAGTTACGAAGCAAAAGCGGCCAAAAGCGCCTCCTTTTCACCCGTGCATTCTCCACCCACAGCGCGAGGCCGCAGAAAATGCAGAAGCAAATGAAAGGGTTTGTTCGGGACTTCGGGGCTTCGGGCCACACCATACCACACGGGATCTGGAAAAGACGTGGGGGCACCAGTGATCCAGTAGGTTGCTCAGGAAAAGATGATCGTGCAGCAAAAAAAGGCTTTGATAGAGTTTGACTAGGGCTCAGTGTATCGCACGTACGATCGTCAACTAGGAGGTGTTTGGGAGGAGGGGACTAAATTTTAGCCCCGGTAATATCGAATGTTTGGACACTAATTAGGAGTATTAAACCTAGACTAATTACGAAACTAATTACACAAATCCTAGGCTAAATCGCGAGACGAATCTATTAAGCCTAATTAGTTCATGATTTGAATGGTTACTGTAGCATCACATTGTCAAATCATGAACTAATTAGGCTTAATAGATTCGTCTCGCGATTTAGCCTAGGGGTTCTGCAATTAGTTTTGTAATTAGTTTATGTTTAGTTCTCCTAATTAGTATTCGAACATTCGATGTGACAGGACTAAAGTTTAGCTCCCCTTCCAAACACCCCTAACATTAGCTAATCAGGGGCCAAATCCAAATAAGATCCCACTCGCACCGCCAGCTCCCTAGCGCTGGTAACACAGGGAACACCCGTACGCTTAGGGGGCGATTGGTAGGCTGGTTTCTGCCTGCACCGTGTCCCCAGATGCAGCATCTTTGATTTTTCTCATTTCTGTTAGCCTGTAAGCCATACGAACATGTGTCCTACCATGCAAAAAATGCACCGCGTGGAACGGAAATTTCCTTCGTTCCACGTGAGACTGGCTTGCTCTAGCGCCGAGGGAGAGGTTGCGCTCACCTCTCGTGAGCAAATGTTCTTCCCCAAATCTCTTTATTCCATGCTCTTCTTCTTCCGATCCGCGCAGGTCTGCCGGCAAGCGGGGGCGACCCTCCTCCCGTGAACAACGAGAACGCGATGAGGCCTAGAGTGGCGAAGGCGAACGAGAACGCGAGCCCAAGTGTCCTGTGCCGGCACGAGCCGCATTGCTGCAGAAGAAGAAGGTGCTGGGAGTGGAACGCTGGCGACATCGACATGGAGGATGTCTCGTCACCTCCACTGCCGCAGCTAAAGTCCGGTCCGAGCTGCCCACTCTCACGGCCGTGTTGCAAGTTCGCTCCATGCTCACGGGAGGTGAGGAGCCGGGATGCGTGGGACGGTGTTCTTGTCGTCGAAGGTGAGGATGCCCTGCGTGGTGGCGACATGCGCATTGTCGCAGCGCAGATGGGTGGCCTGCGCGGTGAGGTTGTCAAGGTGGCGCTAGTGATTACTCAAGCAAGAAACGGAGCTTCTTGTGAAGCAATGGCTTTTGATTTCTCAAGAAAGCAAGAAGCAAGCAAGCAGCTCAAGCAAGAAATGGAGCCTCTTGTGAAGCAGTGGCTTTTATTTCTCAAGAAAGCAAGAATCAAGCAAGCAGCGCTGGCCGATGAGAAACGGAGCTTCTTGTGAAGCGGCTTGCTCACGGCCTGCTCATCGATGTGGCGACGATGACTTCGACAATAGCTCGCGCTCATGGCCGCACACCGCTGCGTGAACTCAAATTGTCGTACGAGGCGCTGCCCTTCAACGCAGCGAATTCCGATGTGATGCGACTACATATTCTCAACTCAAAGGAGTGTCGATTGATAAATTCCTCTGCCTATTCGTTGGAATCTTGGGATAAAGTTGGTCGACTTGATGGTGTCCTCCTTGTGTTCGTGCGAATGCCTGTGAAGGAGCTGGCATGTATTATCATGTGTACTCTTTGATTACTGTGCGTTCATGTTGTAGATTGTGAGCAGAGCAACGACTTGATCTGAGATTCACCGGAGAAATGGAAGATAAAATTGAGAAAGGGGAGTATGGTATGAGCATATGGTGGTAAAGCTACCATGCCTAAGTGCAAGGTAAGCATATCATCATCATGCAGGCTACCAATCATAATCTAGATATAGCATGGTTAATTTAATCAGCCTACCAAACAAGACCGTACAAAAGCTCCTTAGCCTGGTTCAAGAGGGCCTGTCTCTACGGTACGGGCCAGGCCAGCCTCTGCCAAACGCGCCCTTAGCAACAGCGTGTGATGCATCGCACTGCACAGTGCAGACACCCTTGCCATGGCTCCGGCTTTTCCCGTCCCTCCCCTGCCACGCCCACGCCTTTTCGCAGCTGCCCCGGCCAGGAAGCAGGAGTCCAGGACTGTGGAAGCTTGCTGCGTTCATCCCCCACGCAGTGTGGCCTCCTCAGAGGCCCGAGGGGGGAAAGCAAAAGCGGAACAGAGCCGAGAGCAGCGGGCGTGCAGTGCAGTGCAATGCAAAGCGTGGTGGGGGCAGGGGAGAAGGCGCGGCCGGGGCGCCCGCCCTGCTTTGCCCGTCGCTCTCGCGTCGCGGGGCAGAGCGGCATGTCGGTAGCTGTTGGCGCCCTATTGCCGAGGGCCTCTGCACTGCGGCCCCGTGGGACGTGGGCCGCGGGCACTCGTCGGCGTCGTCCGTCACTCGTCGGCGTCGTCCGTCGCGCATGGTCTCGTGTGGTCCTCCTCTCTTCCCCTATCTTCTCGTGCCATGACTCCATGAGCTCGACGTGTCTGGACCCTGGGCTGGCTGGGACGCGCGCTGTTGCCATTGATGAGGACAGCCTGCTCCGGCGCAGGGCTGTCGCGTCGCATGCGTGGGGCTGGGGCATGGCCTTCCGAGCTCTGCTCAGACCAAGCCGGGGCTGCTGCCGTGCTGCCACCTCTAGCCTGATCGGCTGCTCCTCAAGCCGTGGTCTGGCCTCTCGTGACGGTGGCATTGGCATCCATGGACGCGTTGACGGGGCGCTGCCGAGCCCGGTGGGCACGAACGCGTCAGTGTATGTACGGGACGGGCTGGACTCGAATCGTTTTGGCGCTAGCGTTATCCTGCTTCGCTTTACTGCCGATGCACGCCGGTAGCTGGCCGGCAGCCCTAGCTTATCAGTCTCCCGAGTGGTTGCGCCGCTTTATTGGCGCCGCATGTGTCTTTGTCCCTCCGACGAAGATGTGCGCCGACCCCGTCCATGTGGCGTGTGCCCGAGCTTGAGCTGAGATCGATGTCCTGTTCACCCGAGGCGCCGCCGGTCTCCGTACGCACCGCGATGAGCTAGCAATCGTCAATCTCCTCATCCCCGTACGTGCTTGTACGATCACCGGACAGTGGCTTATGAGCTTTATGAGCACGACAGATCGATCACAGCACCGGGTTCGTCAGGCGGACTCGGGACGTACGTGCCGAGCAGTGTCGTGTACATGTGTTCTGTTCAACATGGATCAATGCTGCAGTAAAGTTTTGTAGCTAACATCACAGATCTGAAGCGCGTAAAGCGCGGTGTGGGTGATCGGGAAACATGTGCATGTCTCGATACGACGCCAAGGCGTTCGTCACAGCCTCACAGGTCCAAGTACACACACGCACGTAGATTCCGGGGCCTGGGGGCAATGACACGCGCACTGTAACCTGATGTATGTAGCAGCGCAGTGTGCATGGCCGCTGCTGTATACTTCAGTAGTTTTTTGCGAGTGAACAGGGCTTGGTATCAATGCCGCCTTGTCCGGGTATGAGTAGGAAACAAGCTATGCGGCCGCTGCCGAGCACAGCAGTTAGGGACCATGCACGGTTTGGTTTGGCTTGGCCCGGCTGCCACAGTTAAAGACGCGCGCGAGCAAGGCCGGGGGTATCGCATCTCCCTGATCTGTCCGAGAAATGATTGCCCGAACTGTTGCCGGCTGCTGCCGCCCGGGGCGGGCGTTGACAGCATTTAGGGCTCGGCGCGGTGACCACGATACAGCGAATGCAAGTAGCATCGAGTGTCAGAGCAAAATTGTCTGTCTGTGCAGCGAAGCGTGGGTGTGGCTGCGAGTGCGGATAAGCACGCATGGCTTTTGATGACACGCTTCACGCCGGTCGCCGGTCGGGACATGCAGTAATTCTGTTTGACACGATCCAGTAGAAAGGATTCTTTTTTCCGGAGTAAAATCTAGGTCAAATTCAAATAATTATTATCCACTCCTTACCCTCCTAATCCCACCCATATCCAATGAATAATTAATTTTGTACTACATATATATATATATATATACATACCTAATTGATTAATTATATCCTCCCTATATTCTACCAAAATGGCTATACAACTTTCTATCCATACTCAAACAGTGGGTGCAAATTCGAGGAGAGGTATGGATATCAGCGGCGGACATAGCAAAAACACCGGAATATCTCTCTCTCATCACTCTAGTGTTTTTCTTTTTCTTTTTTTGAGAGAGAGAACTGTGCGAGGCTGCGAAATGATTCTCATCCCACGTTAGCGGTGGCCTTTTTTGGCGGCCCATCACGGGAAACTCAGGCCGGAGACTGCGCCTCAGCGAAGGCCCAAAACTCCCGGTTTCGGCCCATTTCTTTGCCGCAAAATCGTCGTCTTGGCTCCCCACCACCCCTCTAGAACCTTCTGCCTGCTTCCAAAACCCGCACAAACCCTTCATAAGCCGGCAGAAACAAGCAACCGTCTCCACCATCTGCCCATAGACCACACCGCACCGAAGAGACGGGAGGCAGCGAGAACGCCCGGAAGAACCGAGAGCGCTCCGGAGATGTCGGCGGAGGAGCTGCGGCTGGAGCTGGACGAGCTGAGGCAGCTGGAAGGCCTAGCCAAACGCCCCCGCGTCCAGTCCCTCCTCGCCAACGAGATCCGCATCGTTGAAGCCAAGGTTGCATCTTTTCCTTTCCAATTTTCTTTTCATTTTCTCGGTCTCCCCGCCGATCCCATTCGGCGCCTCGGTGGATTCCGATTCGATTCTGTCGTTCTCGATTTGCGATGTCTGATTGTGATGTGCGATGACAGTTAGCGAAGGCAACTGCACCAGCGCCTGAGCCGCAGGCGGCGCTTTCTGCGCCTGCGCGTCCTGGTTTGAACTACGTCACGTTGGGGTCGTTCAGCTGGGATCAGGACAACGAGAAGATCAGGGTATGTTGTTTACGAGTACACAGCCTGATTGTATAATCCAGCATTTCATTTTTTTAACCGATTCGTCTAGTTTCCCAGGTCATTAGTCAATCAGGGAAATTAAGTTCTTTAAATTTTCTAATCTCCACTGTGCGTTAGGTGCAAACGATAGTGGAACAATGTGACGATGATAAACTGCCTACCTGTCTATTTCAGCGTACCTGATTGTATATCCGTATAATATGGTCTATTATTCATTTTATCTGTAATCTGTAGCAGAAACTATTGTCGATAGAAAAAAAGATTTTTGACTTCTTAAGAAAGCAAATTATGCTCATCTTCTAGTATGTCTCCAGTAGTCTTGACTTATGTGTGTGAAAAAATACTGGTGACCTCAGCCACATCACAGTTGTCATGATCATGAAGCTACTACTCCCTTCATTTCAAATTGTAGATCGCTTTGGCTTTTCTAGATATGTATTTTTTAACATGTAATCTAGACATAACGTATATCTAGATGCATATCAACAGCTATGAACTTAGAAAAGCCAAAATGAAATACAATTTGAAATGGATGGAGTACCTTATAATATTACTTATGCATCATGATGATTATGCATTTATGCTGAATTCATATGGTACTCGATATATTCATATCAATTCAATGATTTCTTCAGATTGATTAATGACGTACAGTTCGTGCATAGTTTCGGTCAACTACTTGAATCGCTAAACCAATGTACATCTTAGATGTCACGTCTGTTGTTTGATCATGTTTTTGCTCTTGATTGCACCCATCATCAGATTTATGTATTCCTGGAGGGAGTCGAGCAAGAGAAGGTGGAGACTGTTTTTAAGCCAATGTCAGTGGATATAAAGTTTCATGATGTTAAAGGCAAAAATTATCGGTGTGCCATACCAAAGCTGAACAAGGAAATTGTTCCTGAGAAATGTAAGGTTGTGGTGAAGCCTACAAAGGTTGTTGTTACCCTTTGCAAAGCTTCTAAAGGCAACTGGTTAGACCTGTATTTCAAGGAAGACAAGGTACTGACTGTGTTGTGCTAATTTAATCTTCTTTGTGATATTCCAGTTCCATATTTAATCTGTCTGATATTGTATTTCCCTGAATGACTGAAAAATGGTACGTAGGACACTACTTTTTTTATTGATTTTGTCTATAGGAAACTGAAATTTCGTAGTTAGACATTAGCAAATGCCTAATGGGAATCAATGGATGGGTAGTCCAGTCGATTCATTCAACTGTGCTTTCTTCCATTCCTGAATTGAGTATCCTGTTCTCTTTGAGGAACTTAGAGAAAAAAAACTGCTGACTGATTGCTCTAACTTGTCAGTGGATTAAGTTATCAAGAGCTCACTGCCCTTATTTATCATAAGGGAATGATAAACTTTTGAGTGTTTTTGTGTGATCTTGATTGACTACCTGTTAAAGTTCAATTTACCGTCATTATTGGATCACTGTGCTGTCTTCTTCTATTTCAGTATTCTCTTTGCTTGCAACTTTGGTGAAAATAGCTCAAATTTTGGGGCGAAAAACATAGTTAGAACCTTTTAAAAAAATTGAAACTTTTTATCAATGTACAAAATAGCGGGCTATGAGATTTAGCGTAGAGCTGTGCTCAACCGCTATAGCGCCGCTATAGCCCGCTAATTAGTACAACAGTGTTGTAGCGGCAGTTAGCATCAAACGCTATAGCGCCGCTATAGCCTCGCTATAGCCCGCTATTTTGTACATTGCTTTTTATAGCTCTAGGTAAGGTTATGTTCTGTGTTAATGTAAATTCGTAAGTTTCAATTTGATATGTTTTAAAGATAAAAAGATGAAATTTGTGGAACATAACCCTACATAGAGCTGTGAAAAGTTTTTCCTTCCTTGAAGACTTTAAGGAATGTTTTTCTTTTTTAATTTGCACCATTCCCAACAGTTGTGACATTTTCATTTGAGATGCACTTGTACCATGTTTCCTTTGTTGTCTGGCCTCTTAAAAGTTCCTTTTCTGTTTTCCACACGGTCAAAGTTGTTCTTTCTCTTTTCTCTGCTACTAGCAAAAAAATAACTGGTGCTTTTGCTCACTTCTGTTGGTTCAATGTGTGAACTGGGTAACAACATGTGCAAATCCTAAAACATAGACAGATTAGTTTGTCATAGCACCTGTCTGAATACTGCTAGGCTGGTCACATGACACTTGAGTTAGTTTACTGACTAAACTTCTGTTTTTGTTGACAGTTCAAGCCAAGCATGGACAAGGAGAAGGACCCAATGTCTGGAATTATGGACTTAATGAAGGTAAGTGTTTCCCCCCTCTCATGGCTTAGATCAAGAAGTTTTTGTGATCATTCTGTGACTTGTTATATGCATTCTCGTGTGCAGAACATGTATGAGGAAGGCGACGAGGATATGAAGCGCACAATAGCCAAGGCTTGGACCGACGCCAGATCTGGGAAAACGACTGATTCATTAAGTGGATTACATTGAGCTGGTATAATGGGTCGATGGACTTCTGTCTGCTGCGCTAGCCCTGCAGTGTTTTGGGATGGTTGAAACAGAGCGTTAACAGTGTGTTGTAGGTGTGCTAGTGCTGGATTGTCTTATTTCTAAAGGTGGACATGACATATGCATATTTGAATCTCCCCCTTGTCAACGGAGAAAAGATTGTGTGAAGCTCTGAGAAGTTTTATGATTATGTGTGCCGTATTTGTGAAATGATGGTCATCATTCCGCTTGCCTTTCAGTCGTGTGCCTCATCAGACGTCAGGGCCCTTCCACCCGGCAAACCGCCGTGTGCTCGGCGCCTCGCTTCACTGGTCTGGTGTTGCCTGTGCACGCCGTGCAATAACTCGTGCTCTAGCGAGCGGCGAGATGCAAATATCCGGCACCGGGCAAACGTGCAGGGCCGCCGAGGACACACAGCGGCCCCTTGGGACTTGTTGAAAACTAAAAATTGCGTCAGGTCGTCAGGGGATATCTTCCACCTGACCACTTCCAAACATCGCGTATGGGTATCAAAGTATCTTAAATCTTGCTTAAACGAGCTGGACACTTGCATTAACAATAAGCACAAAACTTGGACCTGCTCGCATTCAGTTCAATATAACCAGACAGTACTCTTCTGCGGCACCAAACATTTATTTCGACATGTGATTAAACAATGAATCAATTTTTTGCTGTAAGGTTTCGCGAAAGATCTCAGCCTGGCAAAAATGTCCCCCACAAAGATATGAGCGCTGCCAGCAACTTCACAATTCAGCCAATGTTGGGCAAATTGCAATCTACTGAGGAGGCTAGTTACTAATGCAACCATTTTGATACAATGGGACCCCATCAACACGCAAACAAACTGGTGTCCATCATGTCCATGGGCAGAATAGCTCCCTTCCAGTTCCATGGCAACCTGTAGGAGATCACGCTTTCAGAAAGGAAAAGGGAATCGTAATTTTTGTTTAGCGGACGTTTGGGTTGGGCAAATTTCGTGCAAACCTGATCAAGCTTGCTCTGAGCAAAGAACCTGGCTTCCATAGTCCTGGTTGAACTTGTCGTAGCGATGTGCATGGAGATGAGCTGATGGCCTAGTGTTCCTTAAAGCAAGTTCGATATCTTCAGGCTTCAGAGGACCAACCTCAGGCAGTTCTGCACATCAAGAAAGAACCACAGAAATATGAGATATGTTGATGATAATAGGAGGAACTCAAGAATATATATTTGGGTTATTAGCCAATGTGGGGTAAATTGCAGTAAAAATGACAAAAGAACCAAAACTAACCTTC
The DNA here is from genome assembly GCF_005286985.2 of Setaria viridis. Classification (NCBI taxonomy): domain Eukaryota; kingdom Viridiplantae; phylum Streptophyta; class Magnoliopsida; order Poales; family Poaceae; genus Setaria; species Setaria viridis. The sequence goes on along the minus strand of NC_048267.2, from coordinate 36,679,722 downwards.
CTCTGGCACTAACTCATTGCTGGCTTCAAGAACGGACATGAGACGTCTCAGTGGTTGCATGACAGCTTCTTTGCACACAAGCCGAATATCTGAACCAGAGTAACCTTCAGTCTTTTCAACTAGTACGTCGTACGCGACCTCTAGCTTTGAGGTAGTTTCTGGCAGAAGTTCCTCAAACATTGCTTGTCTTGCTTCGGCTTCAGGAAGCGGTACAAGAATCTGATGAAGAAAGACAGAAACAGAGGTGAGATCAATCCATTTGTCAACAGCTTTACACGACAATGTAAATGCGCTACTAGACAGTAGACACACCCGCTTCTCAAGCCGGCGCAGCATAGCAGCATCCAATTCCCATGGTAAATTTGTAGCTGCAAGGACAAATACCAAGTCGTTTGTCTTTGTCAAACCATCCATCTGCAATTAGACATTGGCATTGACATATAAATAAATGTTACATTTAAATCTGGAGGACTGTTTGATGGCACAATTTCAAGCCAGGAAGACATCAAATAAGAAACACAGCACGCACGCACACTCTATCTGGAGGTAGAAGAAGGGGATGAGAGAACAGCACACACACGCACAAACACTTTGCACAGGTTCAATTGGTGCTGCTGAACTGATTTGAGCTGCAGCTGCTCATCTACTCTTTATAGAGCACAAAGTCAAACTAGAGTACACGATGGTATGAGTGAAACTACCAACTACTAGTACTATACTGCCCTTCTACTCATGGCACTGCTGCCATATACGGCTGGCAGTGGCCACTATTGGCCAAGGAGCTTACCTGCTCCATTGACTTTCAGCAAAAGGAAGAGTGAAACAAGAGCTAAGCAATTATCCAACAACAAGCAGAAACCTGAATAAGTAGTTCAGTCTTCAAGCGACGACTAGCTTCGTGCTCACTACGAGCTTCACCACGCTGGCTAATAATGGCATCTATTTCATCAAGAAATATTGTGGATGGTGCATGATGCCTAGCAAGCTCAAACAGAACTTTGACAAGCTTCTCTGAATCTCCTGCACTTGCATAAAATACATTAGATTTTCCCTCACAAAACAAAGCCTGTTAACATTAAATAATTGCATTGCAACAACACATAAGTTCCGTGCTCTCAACTTAGAGCTGAAAGTTGAATTATGTAGGTCAAAGAAAGAAACGAGAATGTGAAGAAACGAGGGGGAAGAAAAGGTAGAATCGGGAGTTGGGGTCTGGGGTGGTGTCAAGAAACAATACCACGCCATTTGCTGACAATTGATGATGCTGAAATGTTGAAGAAGGTGGTTTTGCACTCAGTAGCGACTGCTTTTGCCAACATTGTCTACAAAAACAGGATTCCGTTAAATTTGTGAGGCCTTTGTAGCAACACTACAATAGCATAAGTGCATGATAATATATACCAATTGATCAACAAACAGTGAAACTCTAAACCACAGAACTATCACTATAGATGAAAAGGAAAAGAAATTTACATGGTTATCGTATTAAACAGGTATTCATGTACAAACCTTTCCTGTCCCCGGGGGGCCAAAAAGTAAGATGCCTTTCCATGGAGAAAGGAGACCAGTGAAGTATCTGAAAATAAGACAGACAGTAAATGTATAGTGAAAACAGAAAGAAAGATTGGTGCTCATTCATATGCATTTGCATTGTATCCCTATTATCCAAAATATTCAATACAGCATGTTATAAATATTCTTCGCTAAATTTGATTCATATTTAAAAATTAGAAGACCATTGTTTTATACAAAAGAAGGCAAGAATGGCATATTTAACTTCACCACTTCTTCCCAGCAGTAATGGGTGAACAATTGTAAAAATTATCATGAGAGATTAATATTACCCTTTAGAAAATATTTTTCTTTCAGTGAAATAGCAAACTTACTTTGGGTACTTTATGGGCATGACAACTGCCTCTTTTAGAAGGCGTTTTGCATTCTCTAGTCCTTTGATGCTCTCCCATTTCACATCTGGACTCCCACGAATAATATCCCTGAAAGAAGGTCAAATGACGGGATAAAATGTTTCAGCAGCTAAACGACGCCTTCCCTGACTCTTGAAGCCAATGCAAAGTTTGATTACCTCAATAATGTCTCCGCGAGATTACGCATTTCAGCTGACTCAAATGGAGGCAGAAGGGGCTTCTGGCTGCAAAAGTCACCTCTAAAAGTGTGATTGTTCAATAAGATGTGTTTCAAAGCAATTCAAAGATATCCGTGAGAAAGCATCATTTCAGACATAACAATATTGAAATACCACATGATCAATTGAATAAAACTTCAGAAAGTAGAAACTTAGCACTTCCATAGTTCCATATTGGCTAGTTCTGCTTACTAAGCATCATCATAATTCTATCCTTTCGAATTATTCCCTTGGCTAATACATTTCAGCATCAACGTAATAGGAACGAATTAAATTGGTCATTAGCTAATACATTTCAGCACAAAACTCCTGCTGGAAACTATCCCCTTCCCAGTTAAATTGAAAAGGTTCTTGAAAATCTGCTATACGTCACCAGATAAGTGCATGTTCTACAGGTCAATTCGGACAGCATGGAGTGTGGAATTGCGAAGCAGTAAGGCAACTGGGCAAGGGACCACAATTTTGATTCCCGTTTGAACTATGTTTGTCACATGATGCTACAGTATTAAAGAGGCTGTGCATTCATGCATTCAGCAAACCAGCCAAAATTGGATTGAGTCGGCACCCCACTGGCTATCTATATCAGGTGGTCAACTAAATCGCAGATATATCGCTCTGCTTGTTCCCAGCAGAAACATTCCGAAGAAATCAGTGCACTCACTAAGTCCAAACCCCCACTCTTTCCCAAGAAGCTACAGCTATTGCCCAAACGGCCAAACCTACGGCTCAAGATCTGTTTTAGCAACCCCGCATCACATGCAGCATCAGAGAAGCAATGCTTGAAGATCGCAGCACCGAAAGTGGTAAGGCAAGGCAATCCAGAGTGCTCACATCACATCAGCGTTCCCATCGCGGATCGCAGCAGCTCGGACCTGTGTCTGCCTGGCCTGAAATGAGGTCGTATCGGGGATCAATGCACCAGAACCAGCGAACAGCACATGCATGCATCGGGACACGAAAGTGGATCACAACAAAGTACGCACCTGCTGCTCGAACTGCTCGTAGACCGCCAAATCGGCGGTCCTCTTTGGGGCGGCCCCGTTGGCGTCCCCGTTAGCGCTCCCGTTCTGTTCCGGCTCCTTCTTGCCCCCGAATCTGGACTCCCAGAACCCCTTGAAATCCTGGGAAGACGAATTGGCAGAAGGGAGTCAGCTGACCGCGCGGAGAAGGAGGGAAGCGAGAGAAGACGGCTGCCGGGAAGCGGGGAATCCTTGCTGGCAGCCTGGCACTTGCCATTGCTCAGCGGCGGCGTGCTTCGGCGGCTGCCTGTCTCTGGGGCCGTGGGGGACAGAGCGAGCGAGAACGAGCGGAGTCGACGAGGGGGTGTACTCTCGCCCGGTCCTCCCCGGAGACTCGGGAGGGAGGGCACGGGAACTAGTACCGGGCCGGGATCGGAGGGTGGGACCCGCCGAGCTTTGTCGAGATGCCAACGAGGAGGAGGGGATCCGATCAGATCCGGCCATCTCCTTCACCTCCAGTCCTCCACCGTGCGCCGGCATACGCACATGGGAACTATTCAAAATTCCCCCGCTTCGTCACCAACCAACCAAGCAAACAAACTTCGGCCAGGTCGCTTCACCAGGGAAAAAAAACTTCGGCCAGGTCGCAGCCTTCGAGCCGTTTTGATCCGTGGACGCTGGAGAAATGCACCGTGATCTGGCGGCGGGTTTAACTGCTCAGGGCTTCTGTAGTGGCCTTTTCAAAGCGGTGCATAGGCACCCCTGGCAGAGAATGAATCGGCTCATTGCCACCAATTTTCCACAGTTGAATGAATCGGCTCAAGAAAATGAGCCGGTGCGTGGAAAATAAAATAATATACCTTTACAGTAAATGGCCAACCACTTTTTAACCGTTACAACTCATTTACCGTTGCCACCTAGCCGTTGTTTCACATGGTCTATATATCCATCAGCTTCACTTCAAAATTTCTACACGCCTACACAAACAGATACAACATCTCACCAAAAAACAAACAGACAGATTCAACAATTGCTCAGTTCCACGAAACAAATCATGGACCCATCTTCATCCTCCAGCTTCAGGAACCTATTGAACTCCTCAACCTCAAGTCCAGAATTCCATGGACCACCTAGCGGCCAGTTCCAGAGTTTCCTTCCACCTCATTTCCCCACAAATCTCTCTGACACGAGCCGGATCACTACTACGGATGGCCTTAGGGCCTTTGGCTCGATGAGCTGAGCGGAAATCAGCCGCCATCGACGCCGTGTGCATTGTGCAAGTGCAAAGTCCGGCGAAACCCACCATTTGCACTATTATGTGTGACTGAATGCACGGCTGGGCTTTAATTGTTCTGGACCTGTGGCTGTTCGCCTGTTCCATCGCCGATCGAGTTCTCGGACGGCGACCTGCCAGTACTTGCTCACTTCGCATGCCGGCTGGAAGCCTGGAAACGCATCATTTGCCCATTCGCATGCCGAAAACCAGGGGCTCGTTCGGACTGTCAGCCGCTGGAAGGTCTCCTCTCCTCGCCATACGAGATCAAGCGAAGCAGCGGCGTGAACTCATCCGAGGGCTCGCGCTCGTGAATTGCCGTAGGGGTACGTGGGTTGTGGCGATGCACGGCGTTCGGCATAGACGCTTCTCTGAAGAAGACTATGATATCTTTTTTTAAAAAAAAAAGAAACACAGAGACTATGATATTCCTATGAAATTTCACCAGATGGAAGGAGATCTGAGGCTATGACGATGAGCCTAGCCCAGTCAAGGTGAATGGCATCTTGCCAGCTAACGAATGCAGCTGTTCTTGTTCGGTTGGCGGTTGCACGTGATGGCTCAGGCTCACCTCTACTTGTACTCTTGTACAGTGATGGTGCATGGTGCCGCAATCAAGCGCAATAATGGCAATGGCAACAAGCGTCAGTTAACCATGCGCAATCAAGCAGCAGGTTTGGGTTCTTAAGCAACCTGAAGTAGAGGTCTTGCCCTTGCCCCGCACTCATCGTCTCAGAGAGGTCGCTCCTGAATTTGCATGCACCGTCTAGTTTAGTTTGGGTTCTTAGGCTAACCGCACCGCTGTACTCCTAAAGGAACCGGTAAATGAGCATGGCCTACCTGTTAAATTGGGTTTTACCGATCGGTAAAACATAAAACGTGTTGTCGAGCGTCTCTATCCTCTTCTTCAAACCACCCGCTCCCTCCCATCCCTCTCTCCTCCCCCCCTTCTCCCTTCCCGGCCGGCAGCAGGGTCGAGGCTGGCGGCGGCCGAAGCTCCTCCCTCTCGCCGACGTCTCCTTCCCCACCAACAGCCGTCACTCCTCCCCGACACGAGAGGAGCACGGCGCGGGGGCCCGGCCTCCACGGTGCGGCGCGAGGACGCAGCCTCCCTCCCTGCTTCCCAGCCGGCGGCGGGATCTGGTCCGGCCGTCGGGGCTCGCCATTGCTGCAGGGTCCCGGTGGCCAGCGGCGAGCTCTCTCTACCCCTCCCTTCCTCCATCCTCCTCCTCGCCGGAGTCGTCACCGTCGCCGCCGTGGTCGGGGGAGCAGAGGAGCGCGTCGTTGACCTCCTCTCCGTGCTTCGGCCTCATCTGCGCCAAAGGGCCGTGGCCTCCTCCCGCCTGCGCTAGTGCCTCCTCCCCGTTGGCGGCCACGGCTCCCTCCTCCCCGCCTCCAGCGCACGGATCCGGCCGTGACGGTTGCTTCGCGCCGCAATGGTTGAGGATAGCGTTCCTCTCTCCACCTCCGAGTTTGGAGGTTTGCTGTAGCAAACGGAACTGTAGAGGGTGCGATAGAGGGTTGCGCTGCGGGGGTCTCACCTCCAAATTTACAGTTGCGTTTCCTTTGCAATCTAGCGGTGCGGATAGCCTTAAGCAACCAGAAGTAGTTATGAAAAAAATGAGCACCTCACAGCCCAGCAGGTGGGAGAGAGAATAAACGATTGTTTGGAGAATACAGAAGGGACTACGTACACCTCGGTCCTCAAGTTTTTTCTTTGAGTTTTTTCTGCCTGCCTGTGTCAGTTTCTGTTGGGTCGTGTGAGATGTGTCCCTGTGTACTGCCGAGGCATGAGTGCCTTGCGTAAATTTGAACTTTTCTTCTTCTTAAGCCTGCCACTTTCGTTCAAAAAACAAATTAAGCAGTTTCGTTTGGGTAAACACCAGCTTGTCTAGTTCCACTACAGCTTTTTAGACACATTTAAGTGCTTCACTACATTTGCAAACAAGCTGAAGGACCCTGGTTACGAATGCCTAATTGGAGTGAACTACTTTATCATCCCTTTTCTATTCCATAGCTGGGCAGGGAAGATCACCAAAGATTCCACGTGACTCGCTCGCCCCTCCCCCCCAGGATCGATCGGTGCAGCCATAATCTATTAATCTATTGCGCACGTTGCCACGTTCGTTGGCTTCCCCTGGGCAGCAGGTCTGCATCCCTCGCAGAATAATTAAGGGGTGTTTGTACCGGGGATTAAGGTTCTGTTTGGAAACCAAGTGCTAAAGTTTAGTTCATGGTTAAAATTTAGCCCTCTCAAATTGAGTGCTAAAATTTAGCCTTTAATGGTGTTTGGATACAGTGCTAAACTTTAGCACATTGGTTTGCAAAAGACATATTTACCCCTCCATTCAACTGCACTGCTCTCTCTCCTCTCCAATTCTCTTTCTCCTCCTCTCCTGTTCTTCCTCTCCCGTTCTTGCCGCACAAATCTCCAGAGCCAGACACGCGAGGGCCGCCACTCCACCGCCGCCTTCCCTGCTGCGTCCGGTCCGCGTCGGCCGCCGCTCCCTGGCTGCCGGACTGCCGGCCCTTGCCTCCGCTCGCTATCAACACTGGAGCTCCTCGTTGCGGTGCCTAGCGCGGATCAAGCCTGAGATCTCAACCAAAACCAACACGGCGGGGCACTTGTTGGAGGCGGACCCCGCGACCTCCCGTCAACCCCTCCCCGGAGGTGCACGAGCAGCGGGAGCAGGAGACCCTCACCTCTGCCGCGCTCGCCCTCCCGCTCCTCCATGCCGCCTTCACCCGCCGCGCGCCGCCTTCCGCCTGCCCGAATCCCTGCCGCCGCCCCGCTTCCACGACCTCCTCGCGCGGCTTGGCCCCGCTGTCGCCTCCCTCTTCCCCGCCGACGGAACCGCTGCGGGGGATGCCAGAGAGCGCGAGGTGGCGGCACAGGAGTGGGGACGGAGGGATGGAAGGGTGGGGATTTGCGGCTGGGTGCGGAGGCGGCGGGGCCGGGCGCAGGCGGCGTGGCCAGCGGAGGGGCTGGGCAAAGGCGGCGGGGTCGGGCAAAGGCGGCGGGGCCGGCGGAGGGGCCGGGCGAAGGCGGCGGGGGTGTGGTAGGGAGGAGAGAGAGGGAGTGCGGGGGAGGGAGGCAACCAGGGAAAAATGGGACCGGGACCACTTTTAGTTCCTTTAGCAGCCTTTAGCACCCCCCTTGGAGGAAAGGAGGAGCACCCTACCTTTAGCACACCTGTTTGGCACCACAAGTGCTAAAATGGGGCTAAAAGTGGGGTGCTAAACTTTAACACCCCTTCCAAACAGGGCCTAAAGTTTAATCTTGTCACATCGAATGTTTAGATGCTAATTAGAAGTATTAAATATAGATTAATTACAAAACCAATTGAATAAATGAAGGCTAATCCGTGAGATGAATATATTAAGCCTAATTAATCCATGATTAGCACATATTTACTGTATTATCATGATCAAATCATGGACTAATTAGGCTCAATAGATTCGTCACGCGAATTAGCTTCCATTTATACAATTAGTTTTATAATTAATTTATATTTAATATTTTTAATTAATATTAAACATTTGATGTAACATGGATTAAACTTTTGTCTCCAAACACCCCCTGACCAGATATTCTCTGCTCGGATCTTGATCGATGTATGGGCTGCAGGCCTGCAACATTGCTCACTGCTGCAGCGGCAGGCTTCGTCACTGCTTCAGAGTTCAGAGAATGCATGCACCTGCATCATTTCCCCCAAGACGATTATCAGATGATAATTGAACTTTGAACAGAGTCCCCAACCGCGCCCAGTTCGATGCAAACCAGACCCCAGCTGACAAGGCAACCGTCTGGCAGCACTGCCAAGACGCGCTTCGTGATTACGAGCTTTATTAGGATGCATGAACCTGATTACGGGGTGCATGAGCTTAATCTAGACGGAGGAGGTTGAGATGGTATGAGTATGACAAAGGAAACTGTCCCCTTGCCGTTTCAGCAGTCCCAGATTTGTTGTTGAGGCCAGGCCAGGGGGGAGGAACAAGGCCTGGGCGCCTGGCCCAGTGGCGGCCCCTCGTCCAAAAAGGGCTGGCCCGATCCTTGCTGGATTTCACAACTCAGTTCTGGTGCGATGCTGGAGGCCCGATCCTTGCTGGATTTCACAAACTCCCGCATAGCACGATGCACGAAGGGCCCAAGTTGCAACCTATTCCTGCGGGGGTGGCCCGGGCCCATCCGGGAACCGAACTGACACGAGTACAGGAGCAGCAGCAACAGTAGCACAGTGCCCGCACCCGCACGAACGAGGTCGCGCATGTGTGTGGTGTGCTGGAACCTGGCATGAACGTTATCCTCTCCGGGGGGGGGGGGGGGGGGGGGGGGGGGGGGGGGGGGGGGGCGGGCGGAACAGAGGTTAATGCATGCAATGCATCAATGCATGATGCATCATCGATGGATCGCTGCTGATTCAGGTGGGTTATCTGGATTTGGATGCCAGCCCAGGCACGTCGTCGTGTGCAAAGCATCATGCGCGGCACTGACTCGTGAATCATGATGAAAGCGCTCGACCGAGAATGTATGAAGCTCGGAGAACGTACGGTCGAACACAAAAGGTGAAACTGCATGAGCGAAACAGATCCATCGATCACGGTTGCGTAGCAATAGGCCAATAGCACTATAGCAGGTGGGGCTAATCCGTAAGCGCTGGATCGATCCGGCACATTCTTGCGCTGAGCATGCCCCGCGCTGCGTGCAGTTCGATCGGGGCTCAATGGTCAATGCCATGTCCAGTGGCGGTCCTCCGAGCTGGTTATTTCTTCTGGTTAGTCCACGGGACACGAGCGGGGAGGTGTGCATGGACACAGTTCGCCCTGACGACATCCGATCGGTTTCAAAAATCGCCAGGAACGGAGCAGAAACTTCAGCTTGGCTACATCACCAAAAGCGACGGGCGACGGCATACTGCTCCTTATATCCAAAAATGCTGCCCGTCTCTTTGCTGGAAAGGGTATGGCTACAGTAGCTCATTGATCGTGGATATAATAAGACCAGCATGTCACAGGTCCCCTACTCCCGTAGCCCCGGCCCGGTCGTGCTCCTATAGCAAGCAGCTAGGTAGAACCAGGTCAGCTGCAATAAGGTCCCCATGGCCCCTCCGAATCCAGAAGCTCCGAAAGGGCACGGGGGGTCCCCGCCCTGCCCCGGCCGGCGGATCTCGCTCGCCTACGCGCGGAACACTTGCCAGCGCCGCTTGCCATTGCAACAGAGGACGCCCCCATGAGCACCCTAGGCTACTAATCTTATCTCTCCATCTCTAGGTCGGACGTGTTTTATGGCTGCCGCGCGCTGCACCCTCCCTGCACGCGCACATACTCCACTGGGTACCGGTGGCAGGATCGTGCCGCGTGCCACCACGACGTGGAGCACCGGCGCGTAAGTACGTTGCTGAATTGAAAGCTGCGTCGCGTTCGCGCTTTGGGTGGGTAATTTTGCTTCTGGACACCATTCAATGTTGCTCTCTGCTGATGAACACTACTCAAATTCATCTTTGCCAGAGGATACTCTTCAGTTATATGGTTATTTGCTATTAGACATTATGTCTAATATAATAATATTTTTTTGTAGTAGAGGGGAGAGAGAGAGTAAAAATGACCAAACTGACCTTGCTAATATCCCTAGCGGACTGCGGACCGCATGCCACCCACCCTGATGCGCGCCGCGCCGGGTCCGTCGGACGCAGCCTCCTCCGCAATCCTCTGCTGGCTGCTGCAACATAGCGACATAGCGTGAAGCCGCGTGCAGCGGAAGTGCCGCGTCGTGCACTCGCCATGCTGCTGCAGCAGTGTGCTCGGCTTCTGGTGCGGTAGGCCTGAAGTAGTAGTACTACTAGTTCCTCCTCATCAAGGATAGTTCATGCATGCTTGCTTATAGGAATGAATGGATTTTGTATATTTATGTCAGGATCGTTTATGTACTTAAATGGATGGATTCGATGATTTCTTCACTTCTTGCATTTCTCCTCTCGTTACAACAAGTTACAACCAATCCCAAATGGCCAAACCTAGCGCCAGCGGCTGAAGTTCCATTCAACGAAAGCTTCCATGGGCCATTCAAGGCTGCCACCCTGTAGAATAGATCGAGAACGAGATTGAGGGCTGGGGTGATGCCGCGGAGGACGTGACGGCTGCCGTGAAGGATTCGCTCCTCCCGTCGGGCGTCGGCACCCGCCGTGCTGTGCTCCTGCAGCAGCCCTAGCTGCGGCAAACTCTAAGGCGTGCGGGATGCGCACCAGGCAGGTGGAGGACTGACGGGTGGACCCCATGTTACTAGGGTAAAATTGACTTTTTATATGTTTTCTCTCTGCTCCATCGTAGCAAATTATTATTTTAATAGTTATGGTGTCTAAGAGTAAATATTCACAACTGAAGAGGGTCTATTAGCAAAGACTAATTTGAGTAGTGTCCACCCGAAAAAAAGATCAGTGTCTGCTAGCAAAATTTCCCTCGCGCTTTTGACCACGGCCCAGCGGCAGAAGCGGCAGCGAGTGGGCTGGCACCAGAGCCGCCACATGCGCGTGCCCGGTCGCCGCAGTTCCCGATTGGCTTGCCAGATGCCAGGGCCGGGGCGCAGCGCGCGGCAGGAGCGGCCAGCGCCCAGCGGCCGGGCAGTGCGTCGCTGTCCGGGTCCAGGCTCCAGCGCGGTCCCTCCCTCCCACGAGCGCGCGCGAGAGGTTTCTGTCCCGTGGGCCGCGGCTCCCCCTCCCCCGGCCCCCACCTCCGTCGGTTCTCGTCCAACTCGGCGCAGTACGCAGGGCGCTGGCGCCGCCGGCTTCTTATACGTGCGCGAATGACAGCGTTCCATCCCGTCTCGTGCGCGAGAGGAGTATACTCTATCGCACACGGAATATTACAGGAGAGCTGGCTGATGGATCGGCATATACGCGCGCATTTGCGAGCAGTTAGTGCGTGGCAACGAAATCAATTGTTGCGTCAAGAGAAGAAATAAAGGATGAGAAGAGAGCCGGACAGCCGGTCCTTTAAAAGAGCCCATTAAATTCCAACAGAGATATTACCATCGGGCGCATTCAAACGGCCAAAAAGCGCGCAAGCAAGTCCACTGACCGAAAGGGATCGATCGATAGGGAGAGGAATCAGGGAATGGCAGCACAGTGGATGGAAGCATCTGCAGGTCGAGCAAGAGGCAAACAGGAGGTCCACATAGGCACACAGATCCTTCCATTTACACCACAAAACACACATTACTTGGTCCAAAAACTGAAAAAAGAAATATATGCAAGGCACAAGCAGCGAGCTATTGTGAAAGCGAGCTAGGGAGGAAGGATCTCCCTTAGCTCCATGCTATTTCGGTTAACGCTAACTACCGGCGGCTGCTCATCACCAGTCCTGGCCATCCAGCAGATGCCGAAATAGGCAAGTAGCCCCCACCTCACCAAACAGGTCGTTAGCACCTTGCGGAAACCCTGCACCCACCACAAAAATCTACTCCTACTGGCTTAATTAGCTACTACTGGCCGGTCCCCAGCTGTACACATCTCCTTCTAGCTTGCCATCATTCCAAACCTGCAAGTAACTGCCTCGCCGTCTCCATGGCGTAGCTACTACCGGTAGTACCTGGAGCGCTAGCTGCCTGGCTGGCTGTCCTGTAAAGGTGGTGCTTGACCGGCCCGCCCCTGCGCGCGCGCGGCTGCTAGCCTGCTACTTCTTCTCAAACTGGGCCAGCCTGTTGTCGCCGAGCCTCGTCTTGTACGCGGCCTTCTTGTACTCGCCCCACGTGAACTCCTTGTACAGGCTCTCCTCGCCCTCCCCCAGCAGCTCCGGCAGCGGCTCAATCCGCTGCGCCAGCGGCGGCCCGCCGAAGTAGATGAAGGAAACCCTAGACTTGAGGCTGTTGGTCACCACCCGGTGCTTCACGCTCTTGAACCTCCCGTTGGTCAGCACCTGCACACGTATCAGCATGCAATCGGTCAGGCAGATCAAGGTGTATGTGTTGCTTCCGTTATTGTATCTACTCCTGCCGAGGCTTATTTTAATGCTCTGAATTGACTGACCGGCATTCCGTGCGTGGCCGTCTCAGTTTGACTTGTTCACAAAAGCAGGCACTAAATTTTAATAGTATCCACATCACGGCAGAATCTAGCCTGCTGGAGCCGGACTACTGTAGAAAGCGAGTGCGAAAAATCGGGAGGGTCACACGAAAATTTGGGTGTCACGTGTCAAAAGCGCGCGCGCACCTGCAGGGAGTCGCCGACGTTGACGAAGAAGGCGTCGCGGTCGGAGGGCACGGACACCCACTGCGCGCCGTCGCGAAGCGCGATCTGGAGGCCGGACGTGCCGTTGGAGCGGAGCACGGAGACGAGCTGCGGGTCGGTGTGCTCGCCGAAACCCGTGGCGCTGCAGCCCAGGCCCTGGAGCGCGGGGCAGGGCGGGTAGTGGTTCACGCGGAACACCTGGTCGCTCCCCTGCTCCGTCACCATCGCGCTCAGCGCGTCCAAGGGCGCAATGCCCAGGCCCTCCGCCATCGCCTCCAGCACGCGCACCGCCACCTTCCGCACCGCCGCGATGTACTCGTTCAGCGCGGCCCTGTACCAGCAAGAGCACGCAGGAGGACACGCGGTCAATGGATGTTCGCCTGAAAGGCTCAAGAACTCGGTGCCCGTACATAAATGGCTGCACCGGCGACAAGCCTGCGCGGCCGCCGATATGATATGATGGCTCCTCGCACTCACCGGAACGCGGCGTTCGAGGGCACGGAGCAGGCGTCGGAGAGCGACGCGGAGTCGACGGCGAGGAGGAGGTACTCGAGCCAGCCCATGTCGCCATTGAGGCCGATCCGCTTGCTGCCGTACCCGAACGGGTAGGCCGGGCCGGCGCGGTCCTTGTCGGCCTGCGCCTGCGCGAAGAACCTGATGGCCTCGGTCTCGGCCCTGTCCATGGTGGCCGCGGCGACGCCGTGGTTGACGACCTTGAAGAACCCGAAGCGCTCGCAGGCGTCGACGATCGCCCGCGCCGCGCCGGGGCCGGACAGGTCGACGACCGGCACGGCGGCGAAGCTATCCCTGGGCCCCGGGGACCGCAGGAGCGGGATCTGGTCGACGACAGGCGGGTTGGCGAGCACCACCATGGCTGTCTCTGGCCTGTACGGCACGCGCGGGGGTCGGAGCACAGCTCGGAACAGGGCAGGCACGCCGAGAACAGGGGAGATCGGGGTCGAGGTGGTGTGTGCGTGTGTGTAATGCGGTTGCTGGAGCAAGTGCATGTGGGGGAGAAGTGGGAGGGCTCGTGGGGGCGTATATATAGATCAGCCGGGGAGAAGGGGAGGGGGGACGGGGGCGCCCGCCCGGTGCGAAGGCGCGGCACCTGGCCGTGCGCCCGTGCCGAGATGGCCCGGCGGGGCCTAGCTGACAGGCGGAGGAAAAGGATGCATCGGGGGGTAGATCGGGTCGGGTGCACGGTGGCGATGGAGCCAGGGCGGTCGGGGGCCGGGCCGTGACGTGTCCGGACGCGATCCACCGGTGCCGTGGCGGCCAGGCCGGCTGCCCGGGCGCTGCATGCATGGCTCAACGAGAAACGCATACGAAGCGATCGCACGCCGGCCAATGGCCGTATCCCACGGTGGACGGACGGCACAGGCTCCTCCCTTTCACCACGACGGCCGGGACCGGCGCCGGCCACTGATCAGGGCAGACCCGGACCGGATCGGATCGGATCAGAGTGCGGTAACATCGCGGACGATGGTGTTCGGTTAGGGACGACGCACGGGATCAGATGAGATGAACCTGCCCTCGATCCGGTATCCTTTCTTGGCAGGTCGGTGACTCGGCTCATCAATAACTGGCGTGCCTGCTGCCTGGGTCCGAACGGCACCGGCCGTGACGCTGTCAGGCTTTTCCTCACAACCCGTTCCCGTGTCGCGCTGAATTATTCCCGCTGTCGCCGTGACGATCAGAGTCAGGGATCAGCGTCGGAGCCAAGCCCCGCCCCGGGAATTAGGCGGCTGTGTCGTCGGAAAAAGGCGGTTATGTGTGGTGGCCGTGGCTCCCCGGGTCGGGTCCCCACAGTCCACACAATACGTGCCTCATTAGTCCACTCCACACTCCACCATACCGTCCATGTTCTCCAGGACAGGCATTGCATAGTTTGACGCTCTTGTTAGCGGATACGATGTCCAGGCCAATTAAGGTGGGCAAACCCATGGGCAAGTGATAAGATCGGAGATGGTAAAGCGAAGCGCTAGTAGTAAAACATTGTCCAAGCCCACAGCGCATCTCTCGTAGTTTCAGCTGCGATGCGTTGAGCTCGCCTCGCCTAGGCTTAGCACATTGGGAAATGGGAAGCAATGCTGCCTGCCTGCCTTGCTGAGGTGGCGGCGGTAGTGGAACCAATAATCGGCGGGTCGATGGTCCAATCCAACCGTGCTCGCGGTCGCGGCTCTCGTGATCTCGCTCGCTCGAATCGGCGCCTCTCTCTCTCTCTCTCTCTCTCTCTCTCTCTCTCTCTCTCTCTCTCTCTCTCTCTCTCTCTCTCTCTCTCTCTCTCTCTCTCTCTCTCTCTCTCTCTCGCATGTTCCGCTGATCCGGCCGGATCGGCACATAGAAATCGCAGAAGAGCAGCGGCGCCTGCAGGCTGACAAGACATTGTGCCAAGCAAGGCATATAGTACCGGAAGCAGTTGTTAATCTCGGGTCGCGCAATGGTGGCTCGCCAATTGGGCCAACGGGCGCGCTTTCGATAGCATAAACAAAGTCCATCCTAGTCAAAGCTTTCTCATCGTTTCAGACACCTTTCCAATTAAACATCTCCGTACCGGCACGCATAAACAAGTTCGCATTTGCTTCCCGCAGCAGCAGCTGTGTGCTGTTGTCAATTATTGTATTGCGCACCTGCCAGAAATGCATGCCTGGTGCGCACACATGCACGGGCGCGACAGACATTCTGATCCCGAAGCTGCCTTCCTCTGAGATTCCAATGGTACAGAGGCTGACCGGGGCGGTCACATTGACCGTGTTGCCGAAGGAATACGAGATCTGACCATTTTGAGGAGAAAGTTGCAACGTGCGCGAAGCATCGCCGCTTCGGGATCCCGGAAAAGGGAGGATTATCTAATTGCTTGCAGAGGAAATCGGGGTGTGTATGCCGGCGCCGGGGGCGGGTGGTCTCTCGTGCTTGTTTATTCCGTTCGAGACTGTAAAGCGATCGAGATGCTCGAAAAGGAATCCAGCACGCACTGTGTGTCCGGCGTAGTACAACTGCACCACTCTGCGTGCTCGTGAGGACAGGGAGGGGAATGTTGGTTCGCTAGTCAAACCCGCGCGCGGCCGGCCGGCCAGGCCAGCCGGCCGGCACTTATTCTCGGTCGAAGGGACACGGATATTTTTTTAAAAAAAACTAGTACGTGCACGCCCCCTGGATGTTTCGCTGAAGGCGGCGCACTAGGACATGCACTAGCGGTGCAGTGCAGCGTGCACTCACGCACGCTGTCGTGCCATGCATGATCCACGGGGCACGGGGGAGATCGGTCGATTTTGCATGGCGCGTTATTGCTTTTGCGACCAGTCCACTACGACGAAAGCCATCACTGCACGGACGACTAGTCCTGGCCTGGTGTTCTACTGTGTAGCTGATAGATTGGTTGCATGCATCACACGAGTGATGACTGATGAGAGGCAGCCAGCGCTAGTACTAGTAGCGATTCGCCAATGCCACACACACCAAGGCGCCAACTACTCACGACGGCTGGCTTCCAAAACAATACCTACTGAAATGAAATTAAAGCGCCAGGTCTATGTCGTGCATGGCCAAATAGCCAACGTGGGAATATCTCAAAAGTCACACTGCATGCACCACCATATCTCCGGCCAGCCAGCAGCAACTTGGCACACTGCGTCTATCGAATGGGAATGGACGGACAGCAAGTAAAGCTCGAATGATGCAGAGGCGGTGCATGAACCATGCACACACGGCGCCCCTACGCCTGCGCGTCCAAATCATCTAGAGCCCGCAGGAGATATGAGGCTTGACAAAGCCTGCCAAAAAACCGAAAAAGAAGGATAATGGATTTGACGTGCTAATTTGTTGACGAGACGTCAAATCCTGCAAATGGCCATCTCTCTCTCTCTCTCTCTCTCTGTGTGTGTGTGTGTGACTATGCGAGTCTTGGTGGAGAGCGAGGACACGCAAAGCCTTTAGTTTTGCGTGCTCGCGAGAAAGAAGTGGCACGGTTCTATTTATCCAGGTTAATTAGTTTTTGACGGCGAGCTGAGTTGATCGAGCTTTAGTCTCCATTGCTGATCTAGCTAGCTAGGTCCTATATATCTATATATATGTAGTCACATGTGACGTCACCCGAAAAAAGATTACTATAAAAATAGTTCTGATGTTGGAAACCTTTAATTTGTTCTAGTTGACCTACGCCTTGTTTAGTTGCCCAACTTTGAGGTGTCAAAATTATTGTAGCAACGCTATAGCATTTCGTTTGTATTTGTAAATTATTATCAAAATATTGACTAATTAGGCTTAAAAGATTCGTCTCGCAAAGTACAGTCTGTGTAATTAGTTTTTGATTTCATCTACATTCAGTACTCCATGCATGTACCGCAAGTTTGATGTGATGGAGAATCTTCTTTTTGCATAGTGCTAAAGTTGGGATTTTGAAGTGAACCACCCTAGTTTGCAATATCTCTGTTGTGCCTTCTGTGGTAGTCCCGCGTAGTCGGTGTGTATCGTAGTGGACTTCACTGACGCGAGTGTCTCTGTTTCTTTCTCGCACAACCTTTCTTCGCGACCAACACGCAACTATGTGATGTCGCAAATGCAATGGGCCGGAAATTACATAGATTTGCCTTTAGCAAAAATAAATGCTGGTGGGAGACAAAGACAACCAAAGATAATTTTGTATCCTTTTCAGTGGAAAAAAGTTAAGTTTGCCCCACGTGGTGCTTGGGGCACAAGGGCGCTTGGATTACATACTATTGGACTACAGCAGTTAGCCTGCAGGTGAACATGTCCATACGGTTACTACTACCAATTGATACTAAGATCACCCTTTTTTCGAAAGGCCCGGAATGATTCCCGGCGTTAATTAATAAGAAGAAGAGCAAGTTTTAGGAACCCATGCTAATGGACAGGCTGGGGCATCGGAATAGCCTCGTAACAGAAGGGAAACTCATTACAGAGATTACTCATGAATGAATGGGTCTATCAACTAGGGCAGCCAAGTGCTTGGCACCCGCCACACCACAAACGAGCAGCGTCCTTGATGTCATCAACGATCTTGGCTATCGGCGGCTTCTCCTGATTGTTGAAGATTCTGCCGTGACTAAGACCACTCTCAAATACCAACAGTTTCATTGCTTTCCAAAAGTGCCACACATCATATCATATTAAATAGAATGAAATCATGGATGACATAGCCTCTATAGTACAACATTTCATTTCACTATTTTTAACGTTAGCCATAATATTAATTCTTGAATGATGTGGGAAGTTTTAATTGGATAAGGGATAGAATGAAATGAAACTCTTAGATTTTAGTGATATGTGAAAGTGTTTTACCACGTTGGTAACCATGGAAACCGAGTTTCATCGAAATAAGTTTTGTTCGATCTCTTTTCAAAACTCCGATGTCATGCTACCGTACTGGCACGCGATGTACGAAGAATGGAAATAATCTGCGTGCACGTACCCCGGCGGGCAACAGTGCGGATTCTAGAACAAGTACTTCAACTGGCCACGGGCGCACAGCATGACTACTGTTGGCCTGGTGATGGTTGTGATCATGCCGCCGGCGCTGGAGCCTGCTGGGCACTGTCGTGATCCCTCGCACAGGACACGTTACGCGCGCCGCAAAGAGGGAGCGCGGCGCCCTGCCGGGGCGCTTTCCTGACAGGACGTCTGTCTCCTCGGGGAACGGCGCCGCTGTTTCTCCGCGCTGTGCTCGGCACGCGGTGCGTACGCGCACATCGCCGCCCCGGGTGGGAGCCGCTGCCGCTGCCACGATCGCGCGCGTGCGCGCTGGGCTCGCTACCTGCTGCACATCAGATGTGCAGCCGTCTATCTGATCGTGCCCAGGAGATTGTGACATTAGTGTGTGGTGCGGCTGCAGATGCTGATAAGAACTAACGTGGAAGGGATCATATAATTGGGATCTCCGCGCATGCACTGGATGGAGATGACATTCGATGGAGCTAGCCATGGACGAGACGCCTCTTACTCGCATCGAGCAGAGATCATCATTGTTTTGCCTAGCCATCTGGTCACATCTCGCTATGGCCCTCATCATGTGCGGAACGATCAGTTTGCGTTAGGTGGCTGGAGGAGACCCTGGAGTATATAAGGTTAGCCGAAGCAGAAACTCTTTGACGGACTGTGCTCCGTAACTGTTCCGGAGATTATCCATCTATATCGCCTCAATAATCCACCACAAGCTAAAGGTTCACGCGGGTAGCGATGTGTACTCATCTTCACCACAAGCACCGCCGCTCTTCCTTTGTTTATTGCGCCGGGTGATAGACATGCATGATATGATCATGCAACGACCAATAATCAAGCACAGGAAGGCAGCATTTCTTTCCCACGACAAAACTGCGCGTCCAAATGATCGGGCTCGTTCTTTGGCGTCCAC
Source organism: Setaria viridis (assembly GCF_005286985.2). Taxonomy (NCBI): domain Eukaryota; kingdom Viridiplantae; phylum Streptophyta; class Magnoliopsida; order Poales; family Poaceae; genus Setaria; species Setaria viridis. The sequence goes on along the minus strand of NC_048267.2, from coordinate 36,660,755 downwards.
TTGGAGCAGTGGGCGCTTGCTGTCTGAAATCTGAACTGCCGAATCCAACATCAGGAAGGAATTATCCGTCCGCGAAACTGCCGTGTCGAGCACTGAACTGGGACAGCTGTGGAAACAGAGGAATAAGCGCATCCTCTGCACAAAACGAAAGCAGAGCTTGTGACACACTCCACTCGACATGACATTAGGGGGGAACTGTTTCATGAGAATTTGGGCACTGCAACCTAGTACCTGATTCGTACGATTGGCTTGCTGTACGATGCTAAGCCGTGGCAAAAAACTGAGTCTTGATGCGTACAGTCGAAACGTAAACTCTGGTGCAATTCTGCTCTTGATGCGTGCCACGTGGATGGCCAGAGGATCTGACGCTTGCCCTGGTCTTCATGCCGTCGGAGGCCCATCAACGCGCTGGCCCATCCACGGAGGCATGGGAGGCATAGGCTAGGCAAATGTTAGATCCTCTGACCATTCATGTGACACACATCATCAGAGGGAGTTTACAGCCCGGCTGCACCAAATTTTTTTCCGAGCTAGAGGTGACGCACCGGAAGACTCAGTTTTCAGTGGTTGACATACGCGGAACTGTGTTCCTGTTCCTGTTCAGATATGGGATATCTTGCCCGGGTACTCCTGTAGCCATAGACTAATCTGATCGTACGTAAAGGAGATTTTTATTCCGATCGCTAGGCTTGTCATTTCGTGTTCGTGATTGATTGCGTGGCCGCGTTTAACTTTTTGCGAGTGGTGGCCGCGTACTTGTGTGGTGGTGGTGCCCGAAGAGGCAGTCGATTCCTCGGCAAATCCCTCTGGAAAAGCAGGAGATCGCGCGTGATCTACCACCTGATCGACCCGTCGCTTTTGAGACCGGCGGGTGTGGTAACTCCCCGGATCAGGATCCATGTTCCATGCCGCTTGGAGAGAAGACGCGGCAACAGCGCTTCTGATTGCCGTCAGATACGCGTAAAGTGACAGCCGAGACCGGATTCAGTCGAATCCTAGGTAGTAAATGATCACCGGTAGCAGAAGTAGCGTCTGTCTAACAGCATCCTTGTACTACACGCTCCGTTTTCAGTTTGCAGGACACTGTCATGTCCGAAGCACTTTATTTGCTCGCAGCTCAGTGGCCAGATCCGATTCAGCTAGATTTGCCCAAAGGAATGGTTCAGCCGTACGGGTAAACGCAACTGTCATCGGTCTAGACAAGTATTATTGTTGCGCAACCATGTCTCGTCAGAAGTTGGCGTCAACTTGCTGGGAGTAGCAGCCAGTACGAGCGGCTTCTTTCCCCGGCCGGCCCCCGATCGGATGGCCTGGCCGAATCATGCCACGCGCATATCCGATCCACCACGTTTATGGCGACCGGCCGGCGGTATCAAAGATAAGCTCTCGATGGAACCAACGTCACTCGCCCATCGCGTCATATCATCGCCTCATCGGCTGCTGCAAGCGGCTGCCGCTGCGCCCGCCCCTACTAGCAGCATCAATCATGTGCCGTGCCATTACTATCTGCTCGGCGTGCCCCAACCACGCGTTATCAGGATTCAGGTCACTGTGAGGCTTCACCGACGGTAAGTAGATGGGTGTTTGGATACCAGGTGCTAAACTTTAGCAGTGTTACATCGGATATTCGGATGCTAATTAGGATAACCAAACATGAGCTAATTATAAAACTAACTGCAGAATCACTTTGCTAATTCGCGAGACGAATCTATTAAGACTAATTATATTAATTAGTCTTAATAGATTCATCTCGCGAATTAGACTCCATGTGTGCAATTAGTTTTATAATTAGTCTATGTTTAATACTACTAATTAGTATCAATTTTTATCAAACATTCGATGTGACAGGCGCTAGTAGAAGCTAGCCAATGCAGCAAAGACACATGTTGCTGTCTGGTTGGAGGCACAGGCTACGTGAATTTACTTGTGGTAGCATGTCAAATTCCTCTCTAGAACCTTCGTACAATGTTAGGTTGCCGGTGTAGACGCCACAAAATTTGCCAAACTTGTTGGGCCAACAAAATTGGCGCTACGCTTATTTGAGCAACCAACTTTGAGGATATACTATTATACTACACTCCACTTGGTCAAGTCATTGCCCCAGGGCCGCACAGGATGGATCGTGGCAAGAAATGAAAGGAAAAGAAAAAAAAATCTGATCACAACTACAGCCACAAACCAAGAAACGCTAGCTCAATCCCGGCCGCACAGGTTCATCTGTTTTTAAAAAAAGAAGTCTCCGACCTCTCCAACCACACGCATCCATATTTCTACACAATTTTTAGCTCACAAGCTGATCACATATAATAGAAAAAAGAGTACACATGAGAGGAAGAAATTAAAAGTAATGTCTATTATTGCTTCTCCGTCCATTCTTAGTAAAAATATCCAAGGCGATGACTTCCAACGCCTTACTTGCTAAACAAATGGTCTTCCTTGTTTCCTCTCGCCGCTATAACAAAGACCGAAATCTCAGCCAATATGTCCCCCTGAACCGCTATAACAAAGACCGAAATCTCAGCCAATATGTCCCCCTGAAAACAGCATGCGTGAATGGTTTTTTCTCAAAAACCACATCGTTTTGTGTACACCGAATTGCCCACATGAGAGCTGCAACCGCAACAAAAATCAAACTTCTATCATTCTTTCTTATGCCTATTAACCAATTTTCAAGCATATGCACTATTGATTTTGGCGGGGTTAACCCAATAGCTATATTAACAACTCTCCAAATTGTCATGGCATGTTGACAATAAAAAAGAGAGGCTTAATTGTTTCATTACAATCACAGAAGCAACACTTTTGACTTCCAGACCAGTTTCTCTTATCTAAGTTATCCTTTGTTAAAACAACACCTCGTTGGAGGTACCAAAGTAAAATTTTAATTTTTAGAGGGATCTTTACCTTTCATATAAATTTATTAGTGGGAGAAGTATCCTTTATATAAATTTATTGGTGGGGAAAGTATCCTTGTTTATGAGATATTGATACATAAATCTTACAGTAAAATCACCTTGGCTATGTAATTCCCATGTAAAATTGTCCCTCCCTTCAGAAAACTGGTATCCCCAATTAAAATTCTTCTAAAAAAGATATTCCAGGGTGTTTGGTTCATAATATTTACAACTGTAGTGTAAGGATAATAGATTATATTATATAAGTTAGGAAATTGCTTTTTGAGTGATTTATAGCCAATCCGAGTGTCCTTCGTACGTACAATATTAGGTTGCCGCACAGGTTCATCTGAACACATGGGATGCCTCATCAACAACTGGCATCGTGGCCAAAGTGGCGATAGTGGCGGCAGGAGATGAAGACGATCCCCCGGCCGTTCTCCTCTCCCCTGAAGCGCATCACGCGCTAGTGGTACCGTCACCTCAATAGCCCTGGAATTAAAAGCACGTGCGGCACTGTTAGCCGTTTTCCTTCTTTTTTTGCGCCCTGGATCTGAATTCATGATCAGGTTGACGAAGGGGGGCGCCAGCGCCACAGCCTTCACTACGAGACGCAGGAAAGGCTGCAGCGGACGAGCGGATCACGAAATTATTGCCTGGAGGCTGGAGCCCCGGTGGCTGCTCAGGGGCGTGGATATATGGTTGGGGGTGGGGGCGGAGGACGCTAGGAAAACCGCAGCGAAAACGCGCGACGGGTCCCGTGGTCTGTGGAGGCGTGGGGAATGATGGTCCCGATCCCGAGGAGATCGAAGGCGGCACCCAAAAATGTTTCGCCCATGCGTCGCTGACTCGCTGAGAGCAACCCTGCGAGATTTCGAGCACGCAACGCACAACGGAATCGCACGAATGGCGGTGGGCGGGGAGAGGCCGACGCCGAAGCCGAACGATCGATCGTTCATTCTCAGCAGGCGAGCGAGTGCTGTTTCGCTCACTCGATCTTGTTGGGCTGCCATTTTACCACCTGCTGCCAGGCCGAACGAGCAAACGGGCCTACATTATTCAGAAGTCTTATGTGGGCTAGTAGACAGCTGGGGCCTAATGAAGCCCAATTAAGGGGTGGGCTAAAGAAAACATTGCAGCAGCCTCGAAGATTTCATTGATGATGCTGCTGGTCTGCATGCCGTTTTGCAGTTCACCTAGAATGTCTGCAGGGTGGAGTGGTTCTTGACAAAGAACAATGCAGTGATTCTAGAAAGTAAAACACAAATTGACAGCGCGATAATTCGAGTTGCAGTCAGAGTCAGCGACAATTAACACTCTCTCGCTCTGAATCGTCTTTTCACCTACGCATAATTTTTAACCGCTGCCCCACTTTTGTGGCATTACCAAATTCTGCCGCTGGTTAATTTTCCTTGAGCAAAACATAATGCCAATCGAAGGGATCACCATATTGTAAAAGAATAACTAATAAATGATATTATTACAAAAACATAATCCTCTCTTATACAGGCAAAAGAGAGATCAGCAGCACTGGGAACGCCTACACCAAACAGAACGAACACAAATATTCCCCTCCCCTCTCCTCTCCCACCAATCCAGATCACAGGATTCTCCTTCCCCCTCCATTAATCGCTCCCCGCAGATCCCGAGAAAAGGCCAGCCGCGCCCCCTCAGTGCGCGAGGAAGGCGACGAGCGAGACCAGGGCGGCGACGGCCCACGCCCCGGGCGCGGCGCCGGCGATCCCCGCGGCGGCGCCCACGGCTGGCGCGGGCGCCGGTGCGAGGTTGCCCAGGAGGGCGGCGTCCTCCTCCAGCTTCCTGCTGGCTGCCGCGGACGCGACCAGCGCGAGGAGCACCGCGGCGAGGAGGGCGGCGACGGTCTTGGTCGAGGCGGCCATTGAGACAGACAACGGGCGAGAAGGAATCGCGAGCTCGGGCGGCGCTGGGCAAGCAGCAAGAGACCGGAGACCGAGGATGCCGGGGGACTCGCTGCTGCTGCTGCTGCTGCGCTCTAGGGGGTTTGTGAGTGTTGTGTGGGGAAGAGGTGGCGCGGCGGATTTATAGCGGGGACGAGAGGAATGTAGCCGTTGGGGGTGGGGACTGGGGGAGGGGCCGCAGCTTGAGCTTCGGAAACGTTCGAATTCGGCGGGGCGGGCGGTGGGGACCATGCCCAGGCCCAGACGGCTGGTCGTCGAGTCGAGTAGTAGCCGTTAAAAAGTTAGCCGGAGGAGAAGGCAGGTGGCCGGTCAGCAGCTAGCCGTTGCGCTGGAACGGTCACGCGAGCCGGCGGAGGGAATCCAAAGCAGTACGGCACGGCGCTGGCCAGGGCCCAGGTGAAACCGTGAAAGGCGATGCTTTGCCCGTTTGCCGGGCTCTCGAGTCTGGCCATCGCGAGGAAGGCCGTCCGTGGCGGCGCGTGCTTCTCTTCTGTTTTCTGTTCTGTTCGGTTTGCGCGTGCCGTCGAGGACACAGGACAGGTGGTTTGAGTTTGAGCGTGCCGTCGAGGACCGGGAGGGTCCCCGCTTTGGTTTTCAAACGTGTTCCCCCCTCCTGCGCCCTGCCCAATCATGGCGGTTGGTGGAGTAATGGTAGCGGCGGTCGTGTTTGTATGTTTGACAAGCAAAGTGGTTTGGTACGATGAACTATTGTAGCGGTGATGTGCTTTGTTTTACCTCTGCGAAAATTTGATGCGCAGTAGTTCAATGCAGACCGTGTGATCGTATTTCCCGTGATCGCATATTTGATTAGCGTTTTAGGGCTATGAACTGCACGAAGAGTGAGTATGTGCGTTTGATACCATTGGCGTAGCCCAGAAGCAACTAGCAGAACAGAAGAGGCCCATGATTAGTTGGACATGTTTTGCCCAAGAGCAGCCTTTGACGATAATTGCGAAAGGCCCAGTCCTAGACAAATCGACCCCGCTCACTATTCCTAGGCCGAAGAGCCGAAACTAACGGTACTTTCGGCCCATCTTGTCTTGGTCTTCTCTGCTGCTGCTATTTTAACGCAGCGAAGGCGCTACTACTGTACTACACTAAGTTTGTGCTTTAAAATACAGCAAAATTCAACACTCCACGTAACACTTTTGAACGTAATGTTAATTTTGCCCAAATATATAGCCTTAAGCTTATTCGAGCAAAACTTCAACATGTTGCGTCCTTTGACCATCAGACCGCCTCAGGGATCCAGCCTCTGTTCAAATGCAGGGACCGGATCGGCTTGATGCATTGCGACCTACAGTCGTTGCTCCATACGGAGTTTCTGTACATTCGAAGCAAGAAGCAGTTAGATTATTTGAGCTCATGAGTTACTAAACGTTAAATATGGTCGTGCTCAAGCGTTTTACTTGCTGGAAGTTGCTGCTGATGGTCTGACCGTCCTCTCTATTTTCTTGCATGATGTCCATCAGCTTGGACCTGCTGATTCTCAGAATCTGGGAAAGTTTTGTAGCCCGGAAAGTGAACGGCTGTGGCTTGTTGGACATGACCCCTATCTCCCCTAGTAGCTCCCCCTCGGCTACTTTTCCATAGATCTGGAATATGAACAGTAGTATCGTTAACAGTAAGTACTTCAGAGTACAGATGGCATTCTTTGCAGTTTCGTATGTGTGTTATCTTCGTTTTAAATTTTAAGTGAGGAACTAAGGATGCCACATTACCTGCTCTGTTCCATCAAGGAATGCCAGAATGTCCTGCGAATGAAATGCACACACATTCGGTCAATCATGTAGTCAAAAGTTCAAGGAAATTTACACATTGACCATAAGCAATGTTACACGTACCACTGCTCCGGATACAAGAAGATACAGGTCTGACGGTTTGTCGTTCTGCAGCATGATATCCTCCTTCGGGGCGAAGTACTCAGCCTGCATCTCCGTCACCTGCACGTTACAGTTCCACCAACTTTGTAAGCGTCCGTCCAGGCCTCCACTGCTGCATCTCCAGAGGCCAGAGCGCTAATGGCAGGTTTCCCTCACCAGTTGCTGGATGAAACCTGAGGAAACTCCCTTGAACAGGTAGGACCCTTGCACGACCGGATAGAAGAGATACAGAGAGGTGCTGGATCGCATCGCCTTGGGGAGGATATCCAGCATCTCCTGCTGCTTGATCCCCTCCGTCCTGAACCTCAGGCATATGTGGTTTAGCATCTGCTCCTCGATCTGCTGTGGCAGCTGGTTCCTCGCCGTGAACTCTGAAGCCGCCTGGACCATGTCCCTCTGCATTTCATGCAGCAGATACAGGTCAGTCATATCCTGCGTATCATCAGGGGCATTTAGAGATTGATGAAGGCATGGGCATACAAAGTCCCTGGTGCGGCTGGTGCTGTGGACGACGAGGTTGGTCATGTTGCCGATGAGGTAGGCGGTGAGCCAGAGGTTGAAGAGCATGTAGGCGACGCCGAACAGCATCTCCCGGGTGTTCTCGGCGTGGAGGTCGCCGTACCCGGTGGTGGTCATCGTCGTGATGGACCAGTACAGGGACGTCACGTACCGGACCCACAGCCCGGCCTCCCGGAAGTCCGGCATGACGGCGCCGATCCACGTCCGCCGCGGGTCCGGGTACCGGTCCGCGATCAGGTAGTTGATGCACCCGGCGCAGTGGATCGCGAACAGGGTCACCTGCATGGCCAGTTTGGTGCAGAGACTGCAGGTCAATGATCCTGCACGGCGATGATGAACACGGTTCTGCTGCAGAGGAAGAATGATCTGACGTACCGAGATGAGCTTTGTGCAGCGTATCACAGCGTAGTTGAACCGGATGTCCTTCTCAAGCCTACAGCATGGCACTGTTATTAGTTGGTTGCGCTGACCAGTGTCATGATGTGTTCATCAGTGTGCACTGTGCAGTGTTCTACTATTGCTTACCTTGCAAATAAGGAGCTGACCCTGCGCAGCCGCCAAAGCCTGAGAACGTTGAGGAACTTGAGTCCAAGGCTGTGCTCGTGCCTGTTGAACAGGAGGCTGATGGAGTGGAACGGGAATGTCGAGCAGACATCGAAGACAAACCAAGACGACAGGTACCTGCAGACAGCCCAAGAACAGCAAGTTCAGACTTCAGAACACTTGTGCGTTGCCATTATTCAGAAACTGCAGAAAAGTTTAAGTGCGAGCACTGCACCTGGCTGCTATTTTCTTGGGGTCGTCGACGAGGAGGTGGGACTTGCTGTCGACGTACGGGACGAAGAAAGTGAGCACGATGTCGACAGCGAAGAACCCGTTGACGACATCGTCCACGACGAAAGGGGCCCTGGGCAGGTACCTCAGGAACGCGAACTCCAGCGGGCATATCCACGCCGAGTACACCACGAGCAGGATCAGAAATATCTCCCAGACCCTGCAACCACAGGAAGAAAATATAAACCAGTTCCTGATCGTGAATGGATCATCAGTCCATATACGAAAATGCAAGAACTCGTACTTGTAACGCGGATCGTAGGGTGACACAAGGTATTTCCTGAGCTTGGGAGGCTGCTGTGTCGTCGCACCAAGCGACGGCAGGAGATCGCCGGCGAGGTTGCGGCCACTGAATCTGTTGCTACTGTCGCCATCGAAGCACGGGAGACGCCGTGCCCACGAACTCGTGCAGGAAGAAGAACGTGCCATTTTTTTGGCTGCAGCCTGCAGGGCCAGTAACGATGGTGAATTCTGCTGAGGGGCGCCGCAGCAACATGGCGTATTTATAGTGGAGGCTTGGAACGGGGGGTGGGGGGCACACCGTGCGTCTCTTAACAGCATGTGGCTCTGAGCCTCTGACTAAAATGGCCTGTGGAACATCAGTATGAAAACGATACAGTATCCTGCTTTGGGTCTTGTCCCGTAGCAGAGACATGGTGATGGTGAATTGGAATTGTCGGGTGCTTCATGATTCGCGGAGGGAGTTGTCGATCGCCGATTGCATCCAGGGGCCATTTGGTGGCGCGGCCATCGCTTTAGTGGGCGAATGCAGAGGCCGGGTGCTAGTTTACCACGTTTTCACGGTGAGGAAGGGTGCTGGTCTCAAAGGACAAATGAAAGGAATTTGATACCGAACAAATTCGAGTTACAATGAAAATAATACTTGTAATTGGAAAAACTGATCTCCCTTCATAATGGAGTAGGACTCTCCTTTTATAGTGATTCATGACCTACTTTATATTTCAAGAATGTCCTTACCCAACCACTATATTCCTAGGATATGCCGTACATAAAAGTCATTAAAGAAAACATGTACAAATTGAACTCTTCCACGTGGTCACGTTTCTCACGCCGTCCGCCTTCTAATTTCGACACTTCATCTTCACTCGAAGTCGATAGTCCAGCCTCGAGGCTTCATCCGCGATCTGAGGCGAACATTCAGCCTCGAGGCGCCTCCTTCGTTGAGTCCCGTCAAGAGGTCTTAACCTCGCATAATATCGGTGTTTAGACCCGGCAACCTATTAGGGGGTGCCTGAGGTAGTGTTTAGTTTGTGGGGCTCGTCGAGATCAGAAACTCGAAGGTGAACACATACATACAATTTAGACAGGTTCGGGCCGCTAGATTGCGTAATACTTACATCATGTGTGTTGGTTGCATTGAATTGCTTTAGAGGGGGTCCCTACCTCACCTTATATTATTGGAGGCAGGGTTACAGGTCGGTTGATTTACAAGAATACAAGTTGGATTCGACTAGCCGAGATATATTCTGATTGTTACGAGTACTTTTTCTAATCCTCGACTAGTTTCTATCTTGTTACGTAGACTACGTCGTCCTACGCCATATCTTCCATGTCAAATAGGTCTCGGTGTTCAGCCCTGTATTTAGGACTGTCCAAATCTTCTGGTGGGCTAATAGATGTATGTACGACAAGCTCCTGAGTACTTTGTAGTCAAATATAGTAGTCTTGAGTACTTTTGTAGGCTTCACCGACTAGTTTTTTTTGTTCTTCGAGCACTTCATCAGGTTGAGTCTTCAAATGTACTCGAGCACTGCCATGTGGCTGGAATGTGCTCAAGCCTCACTTAACTCGATCTTGAATCCTTCAATGTTCAATTTTTATATGGACATGTGACGAAAGTCGCACTCCATATGGAGTAGCCCCCGAGCCTTAGGTTGAATCGAAGAATCAGGCTTAGGGTCAATCTTGTAATTTGCATTATTTTCCCTAAAAACCCAGAGAATTTTTTTTTGCTAATGGACACATGGCACATAGCCCCTGAGCCGTTATCCGAGTAGTTTGGTGGGTATAAGGGTCAACCTTCGGTCAACGTGACCATCTCTGAATAGTAATCTTATTTCTTTCGAATATTCCTAAATATTCCTTTATTCCTACTGTTGTTACCGTGCCGCGGTTATAAATAACGGAGGAAAACATCCCTTCCATTTTACCATTGCCATCTGCTCTTTCAACTTCCACACTGTAGCCCTAGCGCCGCCGCTGTTCGATCCTCGAGCACTAGCGTCGTTGTTTCCCACTACTCAGCCCCTGAGCGTATGCTAAAGAAGACAACCGTGGCAACAAGGATGGGGACGAAAGCAGCTGCAGCCAAGGCGGTTGAGGGTGGGAAGAAGAAGGCGGAGAAGAAGAAGGAGATCCAACTCCCGACACCCAAATACAGAAAGACAGATCAATCTGCATCACCGACTCCTGCCTATGCCTAGAATCGATCGTCACTAAAGGAGGAAGATATCAAGGCGCTGGGAGCGACCAACCTCTTCCAAGAAAAAGATGTCATCAATTGGAGGCCTGCCTTCGGCAACCCATGGCCTTTGGAGACATACACGGAGGAAATAGTAATCTTTGCACATTTCATTGAGCGTGGTCTTGCATTGCTTGCCTCCGACTTCTTCATTGGTCTCTTAGATTACTACAAGTTGGAGTTTGTTTACCTGAATCCTAATGGCATTCTACACGTCACATTTTTTTGTGCATTTGTGCAAAGCCTTCTTGGGGATCCAAACTCACTTCTGTTGTCCCACAAGTTCTTCCATGTAAAGCCACAACCTAAGAGGGAACACACCAAAGTAGTCAGAGGTGCCGGGATTCAAATGAGGGAGAAACTCAAGGGCCTCTGCTTGGATTACGTGTTGATTGATTCACATTCTGGATGGAAAGAGAAGTAGTACTATATCGGCAACCACGACCCCAAGCTCCCCAAGTTAACTGGTCATCGCCCAACTTAGAACAACAGATGGTTGGATGAGCCAAGCCATGGAGACTGCTTGCAGCTACCCGAACTCCTGGAAGGATAGCCAAACTCAAGCAATAAGGATTAACAGGAGTTGGAGTAGCTTTTAGTTTCATGAAGTGGTGAGTTCAACCCTTGCAACTGCGATGCCGCTGGGGCTACAAGTACTCAGGTGTCAATGACCTATCCAGGCTATCTTTGGAGGAACTTAGTGTAGATGAGGTCATGGCGTGGTTGAGGCACATGTTCAAGAATGCGGGTGAAATCCTCACAATTGTGCGAGAGTTCTGCGCTGCCAACCCGCCAAAAAGTTGTAAGTACCCGTGGCTGCAGCCTTCGAGTACTCATTTTGGTAATGTTTGGATGTACTAACTTATCTATCTGTGCAGGAAGATGTATATTTGTACTCCCTCCGTATAGGAAAAGAAAGTCGTTTTGGACAAGGTTTGGGTCAAACATTGGGAATATAAATCATGAATAACTTTTAAGTTTTTGAGTTTGAAAATGTGAAAGCCATATAAATAGATTTGTCTTGAAAAATACCTTCATAAAAATATACATATATCACTTTTTGATAAATATTTTTATAAAAATAAGGAGTCAAAGTAATGCTTTGGAGACCGTGTTGCTGTCCAAAACGACTTCCTTTTCCTATACGGAGGGAGTACTGCTCTACTCCTCCTCCTCCTAGATTAGAAGACATTAAAACTGCTCCTCGCGTCCATACGGTAGCGAGCGTGGGGAGTGAAGCTGAGGAGGAGGAAGAAGAAGAAGTGGTCGAAACTTCCAGTAGCTCTGATTTTGAAGCTACAGAAGACTTTGAACTGAAGGCCCAACCATCTGATAAGCCTAGGTCGTCCTCTAGATCATCGAAGTGCGCAGCTAAAGATGATCTCGAAGCTGTGCTTGCTCCGCCGCCTACGAAAAAACGGACCATCACTGTAAGGCGTGCCGTGAGGAAGCCTCTTACTGTAGAGGACTTGCCCCTAGCGGTAATATCCTATGAAGAAGGGCAGGATACTGAGGATCGAGTACTCTCAGTAAGTAAATCCAATACCACCATGTCTAGTCAATATGGCATTGGTTGTTTTTAGATAGTTAGGGAGGTGACCGAGGTGGAGAGGGCGACTACTGAAGTTGCACAACACCAGCTGCCAGCAATCGAGCAGGTCATTGAGATTGAAGATGACCTGGAACCTCTCGTTGTTGAGGTGGACCCTGCCAGTGCAAGAACTACGCGAAGAACAGAGGCGGTGTTGAAGGCTGGCGATGATCACACTGCAACCTACCAAGCCAGGCCAAAGAAGCCGTCTTCGACCATCAAGCCACTGCGCCAAAGAAGCTGAGGAGATATTCAAAGTAAGTCTTGCTACTCATTTTGAGTACTAATTGTAATTTGCGATCGACTTGTTGTATGTATATGAAAAACTTGTCTTATGTAGGAAATTCTCTAACGTGGAACTTGGAGGGCCGAGCTTAAAGTTTGTGACCGATGGTAGTAGCCACTTGGTCCAGGATATTACCCCAGCGTCAACAAGTCTGCTGTCAGAAGAACATCCTTTGCCGGTGAGTACCCCAGGTGCCATATCTCTCGTAGCAGCATTGATGTAGGATATAATAGCTTCCTTGACTGACGATGTAGTGCTAGCCTCGAGCAACCAGTGCCCGAAGCTGCAGTGCAACTACCTCTAGCACTGTGGCTACTCTTGTAGCCCCCAAGCCAAAGGTAGGGACCGAAGCAGCGAGAGAGCTGTAAGTCGTGGCGGCCATCCCATCTTCCGAGCCGGGTCCGTCGACAAGCCATGCTATGGTTCCACTCAGCGCGGTAGATTTTGAAGCGCATGAGGACCCACTGGCAGCTGGAGGAATTAATCTTCAAGACATTCAGTTGATCGACGACCCACTGCTAGACATTGAGATGGTGGTCGAAATGATGGAGATGTACCACCGCATTCGTGTATATGCAGAGGTAAGTTTCATCTTGCTTCTTCCATAACTTCAAATCAGTACCCGTACCCTGACACGAGTACATATTTTTGTGGTGTTGGATGTCATCAGACACTCCCGGCGAAAATCTCAGATGTTGCAAGGCTATGGGGACTCGGTACTCTGTGCTGAGACCGTTGCCAAGGAGCTTGCAAAGGAGAGGGAGTACTCCTCCAGGCTGCTGATGAAATACGATGGACAAGCCGCGAGTACCAGAATAGTGTCCAGTAGTTTGAGGAGGAAAATGACCATCTCAGAAGGCGCAACAAGTCTTTGAAACAGCAACTGAGAGGTAATTGATCTTCTCCCTTGATCTTCGAGTACTGATTTTACTTTGCAATACTGAACTTCTTTTGTATTATTCATGCAGTGCTCAAGAAAATAAAAGAAGATCTCCAGGTTCAAGTTGTTGACTGGAAGAACTTCTACTATCGAGTGATGGACCAGCGTGATAAGCTGACTGCGCTATATGAAAACCTGGACCATCACTTGAAGAAGGAGAAGAAGATGCACGAGGATAGTGAGGTTGACCTAGTCAATGCCATGAAGACCCTCTAGGAGTGCGAGGCCGAGCTGGAAGCTGCCAGACTTGCTCTGAAGGAATTATCCGAAGCAGCTCAACTAATTGCGAACATGGTGGAGCCCACAACTGAGGGTGTAGAGCCCCGCCCTCTATCCGATATACTCAAGGATGTACCAGCAAAGTTCACCGTTTACGTCCGGAAGATAGCGAAGTCCATCTCCCAGCAGCTGCTGGGCTTCGTGAAGTCCTTCTACCCACAGACTGATCGGGCTCTTGTTGCAGAGGGGATAGCGGAGGACTGCTCGGATGAGCTCTTCCAGCAATACAAGCAAGAGATGGATCCTATCGTGGAAGAAGTAGCAAATCATTTAGACCTTGAGTATTCTTGTAAAGGAGCAAACATTAGTTCTTGTAATATAAACATGATATGAATGCTGTGAAATGTAAATAATTTTAGGTCTTATCGCAATTTTTGCTGCTTTCGACTTGTTATTTTAGTGCCTATTATGATCTACCCTGATAGTTGCTTGTATGGTAGATGTAAGTGTCTGCGCACAAGGCTTCTTTGATAAGCTTCTTCAGATACACGATGTAGGGTACTTTTGGATGTGACTCTTTTCTGCGGAGTACGAGTACTGAAGGCATCTAGGTAGTTATACCTCTTGGACGAGTAGTCTCTTCAAGGTTTCTTTGACTAGAGCCTATCTTTACAACCTCTCTGGGTTGTATTGATGTTGTGCTCTTGAAAACCTGGAATTGCAAACTTGTTATTACAAGCCGCGACTAGACACACTTATCTAGTAGAAGATATCTTGGGTAGTTTAGTTAACCTCCCGAAGTAGCAAGCCGTTAAGGGATAGATTTGTCCAATGAGTTAACTAACTCATGAATTTAATTGCGGGCTTGTCTTTGCAAGCCTCTTTTGGACAATTTTGTCCGGTCAGTTGAATAACTCAAAAAAATTTGCAGACTTGTTATTACAAGCCGCATGTAGGCAATTTTGCCCCGGGAGCTGAGTAGCTCAGCGAAGCTTGCTTTTGCAAGCCGTAAATAGGCAGAAATAAGTAGTCATATTACGATAAAAAATAAGTCTGCTTTATTGAATTGTAATTCTACAACTAGGGCCGATGGCTAGTGTAAACTAGGGATAAAATCAACAGAATTGCTCGATGTTCCACAAGTTGTCAATGTCTTCACCATAGAGATGTTGGCACTTGTACAACCCAGGTCCAGTGATCTTGGAGATGATGAACGGTCCCTCCCATGGTAAATTTAGCTTGTGCAGCTCCTTGGTGTCTTGGATGCATTTGAGGATCTTGTCACCTATATTGAACAAACGATCTTTGATGTTACGATCATGATAGCGACGAATTCTGTCAAGGTATCTTGTAGACTGAACGAGTGCTCCACAGCGAGCTTCTTCGAGGTTGTCTAAGTCTAGACGTCTTGTTTCTTTTGTTGCACCCTCCTCGTAGTGCTCGACTATTGGAGATTTCCACATGATGTCGGCAGAGAGGACAGCTTCAGATCCGTAGACTAGGAAGATCGCCCTGTAGGCTTGCACGGCTGGGTGTGGAGACCCTAGAGAACATTGGGTAGTTCTTTGGGCCACCTGCCGCCTGTCGTGTTTCCAATATCATGTAGCCTTTTCTTGAGAGCCTCTAGTACCATCCCGTTGGCGCGCTCAACCTGGTCGTTGGCCCACGGATGAGCGACAGAGACATACCGGACGTCAATCCCGCTATTCTCGCAATATTTCCAGAACTCGTGGTTATTGGAGTTGGAGCCCAGATCTGTGATAATGCGATTGGGAAAGTGGTAGCGATGGACAGTTTCGTCGAGGAAGTCGAGTACTCTGTCTGCCTTGGGGCAAGTTACTGGTTTCACTTCGATCCACTTAGTAAACTTGTCGATTGCCACCAGTACTCAATTGAAACCTCCAGGCACCGTAGGTAGTGGGCCAATCATGTTGAGCCCCCAGCATGCGACGGGCCAAGAGGGTGGTATGTTGATCAATTTGTAGGCAGGGACGTGCTGCTGCTTGGTGAAGAATTGACATCCTTGGTATCGATGGACTAGTTTTTCGACGTCAACGAGAGCTGTAGGCCAGTAGAATCCTGCTCTGAAAGCTTTGCCCACAATCATTCATGAGGATGCGTGGTTGCCATAGATGCCTTTGTGAATTTTCTCCAGTATGTCCTTGTCGTCTTGTCATGAAATGCATTTCATGAGTACTCCTGATGATGCGCCTCTTCTGTAGAGCTTGTCTCCGACTAGAACATAGTTCTTGTAGCATCGTGAGACTTGTTCTTTTTTTTTGTCTGAAGGTAACTTGTGCTCCTTGATGTAGTCGATGAAGGGACTTCTCCAGTATACATCGATCATCATAACCTCCCGATTTGGTGCGTCGTGACCTCGATTAGTAGGGATGGCAGCGGATCGGGTCCGGGGCGGATTGTCCATCCTGCAACGATAGCCTTGATCACCATTGCATCATTATGCGAGGCTATTTTGAGTTTGAAGTCTTCTTTCATGAAGGAGATGGGCATGTGTGCCCATTCTGGCTTGGCTGGTGGTCCGTCAGGGATGATCGAATTAACTTGTCTGAAGTAATTTTGCCTTTGTCTTTTGTTCTCAAACTCTAGTGAGGATCAACCTGTTATTGGCATGATCATGCCGTAGGTAGGTAGGGCTTTGGGGTTGCTGTTTTGGGCATTGTTAGGCTCGGATTTGGGTATTTGATTGGGTAGGTTTGGTGGAGGTAGTGGTATCTCTTGTAGAGGCTGAGGTGGTGCAAAGCTTGCAGTTTGCGAGGCTTGCTGACTTTGAGATTGAAACTGTTGCGATGGTTGCCACATCATAGTGGGTTGGTAGTTGAAGGAAGGATTGGTGAATGAAATTTTGAGGTTAGGTGTATAGGTGGTATTGAGGTTCATTTGTGGATAAACTTGGCAGTATGGCAGTTGTGGCCAAAAAGAGGTGTGGTGGATGGTTTTTGGCGCTGCGGCTGCTCTTTTTCTTCAGCTATCCTTTTGAAAGTCTTTTTTATTTCTAGGCGGAAGTCGGTCACGTGATGTAGTTGCTTGCCATGAAATGTGCAATAGAACATTCGAGGTTGGTTGTTCAGATTGTGCGGCCTTGGAGGTCCTCTGCCTCGGCCCCTCCCCAGCCCGGGTGACTACCTCTTTGCCCATTGCCATAACTTTGTTGTTATTGTTGGGGTTGTCTATTGTGATTTTGACTTTGTTGCTGTGAGGGTTAGGTATCCTCGATTGATAGCACATGCTGAGCTGTATATGACTGTTGATGTTGTGTGAAGTTGTATTTTGGGGTTTGCCAATTCTAATCTTTTTGAGCTTGTCTTTCGCGGTTTCTCTCCATCACTCTTTTTCTATGGTCCTCATCTGACCTGTAGTATTTTTCCAACTGGACAAACGAGACTTCTATGGTTTTGGGTTTTTCTCTTGTTAGGTGCAAAGCTATCAAGCCTGCTGTTAGCCCTTTGATGCAAGCTGCTATGGCTCCGCTTTCGTCCACATCTGGAGTTTGTGACTTCAATTGTACGAATCTCTTGACATAATTTGCTAGGGGTTCTTTGTCTCTTTGGATGTAGTGAAACAAGTCACCCGAGTCTGTTGTTGCACGATGGAAGCTTTGGAAGTTTTGTATTAGCTTTGTTTTGAGATCTATCTAACTGTATACTGACTGCGGTGGGAGTAGTGAGTACTAGTTCAGTGTTGCTCCCTCACAGGCTATGATTAGGGACTTGGCTAAGACAATATCGTCTCCTCCAGCTGATGCTATTGCAGATTCGTAGATCATGAGGAACTGATGAGGGTTATTTTGCCCATTGAACTTTGGTAGTGAAACTATCTTGTAGGTTGGAGGCTACAGAGCTGTTTGCAAGCCTATGGATAATGGAGAACTTTGATCAATTGCTACATAGGCGCTTGTCATCACTGGTACGTTGTGCCCAGTGAGGTTAGGATTTGCTTGCGGGATGTTTGCGTTGTACGTGACATATTGTTGTCTCGAGGGTG
The DNA here is from genome assembly GCF_005286985.2 of Setaria viridis. NCBI lineage: Eukaryota > Viridiplantae > Streptophyta > Magnoliopsida > Poales > Poaceae > Setaria > Setaria viridis. Next base: position 36,643,168 of record NC_048267.2, on the reverse strand, counting down.
GTGGTTGTGTTTGTGGTTGTGGTAACGTGTTTTGTAAGTATTGCAGCGCATCCAAATCCTCTTGCAATTATATCAATTGTTGTTTTGCTTAATTCAGTTTTGCTATTTTTCAGGCCACTAGTCGTTGGAGTTCTGGCTCTTGAGCAAATCTTTCTTTTTCTTGTTTTAAAGTCTTGAGTTGTTTTAGCACCAAGGCCAATTCCTTTTCTGCTGTTCTGAGTAAATCGTTTCTTGTACTTGTCTCCGGCTGTGTTTGATTTGTTGCTTCTACCTCGGGTCTTTTTTTTCTCACTTCTTGTTCGTAAGTTAGCCTCGACTCTCTTTAACTTCTCTTTGGTATTTGTGTCATCTTGATCAACAGGAATAGGTCTTTTCTCTTAAGCCGCAGGGTTCTCTCTTTCGCCCTCGGTGGCTTCCTGTGGTGCAGTCTTCTTCTTTTTCGTTTGTGGCATCGTGGGTTGTTTTGTGGCTGAGAACATGGTGGGCGCTTTGTTGGTCTCAAAGGAATTTGACACCGAACAGATCCAAGTTACAAGGGAAATAATACTCATAATTGGAAAAACTGATCTCCCTTTACAACGAGGCAGGGATCTCCTTTTACAGTGATCCATAACCTACTTTACATTCTAAGAATGTTCTTACCCAACCACTACATTCCTAGGATATGCCGTACATAAAGATTATTAAAGAAAACGTGTAAAAATTGAACTCTACCACGTGGTCATGTTTCTCACGCTGTCCGCCTTCTAACCTCGAGACTTCATCTTCACTCGAAGTCGATCGTCCAACCTCGAGGCTCATCCGCGATCTGAGGCGAACGCCCAGCCTTGAGGCGCCTCATTCATTGGGTCCTGTCTAGAGATCTTAACCTCGCATAGTTCTTTTCCGAGCATCATTCCTGAGTAAAGAGAAAAAAGATAAAAGCACGGTGTTCAGAATCGATCCTGAACACTCGAGGGTTAATCCAATGGGAGTTAGATATTATTGTTGTCAATCACTGCCCTCAAGTCCTCCCAGGAGTAAGGGTGATGCAAGGACACGAGATTTACTGTTAGAAGTGCCTCCACATAGCGTGCGAGGTTAAAGAAGTTCTGTTTTCCTGCTGCCGAAGCGCAACTTGCAATGTTAATCTTGAGACCTACTAACAACGTTCGAGGATAACTGAGTTTTTCTTCTCGGTTTGGGATTCGCGAGGCTAGAAGGGCTCCGCGCCTCTTTATACTTGATGTAGAACTTGAGAGGTCAAAGAGTTTCTTGTGCTGTGAGCGACGCTCGAGGGTGTTTATTTTAACAAGGGCATAATCTTTCGGTTCAGAGTTGCATGCCTGTTATGAAGTTGATGTGCAATGATAGTCTGATTACCAGTGGAAATCCTGAGCTTATCTGTATTTTTGTAAAGGCCGGTGATTCCAATGCCATGCCTTGTTGATAAGCGGTGCGAATGTATTCTCGAGAAAAAATCGGTGTCAATACTTTCTTTTGGAGTCTTTTTATGGTCCTTCCAGAGGTAAGGTCTTTTATCTCTCTCGCATCATATCAGTGGTGCCTCCTGGCTCCTGGTAACTTTCCCGGGGACGATTAAAAAAAAATCTATTTCAGAGAAGAGATGAGCTACAACTGAAATAGCATATTCAAAATGCATGCAAGTAATTCATCAGCAATAAACGCTCCTGCGATAGTAATTCAGACATTCAGTGATAAAAGCTCCAATGATATACTGATATGCGCACAAGTAATTCAGTAATAAACGCTCCTGTCATCATATATGTATTTGAAAGATATGATTTTTTATACCGCTCGCAGCCTCGCACTATAATCAGTCAAGCCTCCTGGTAACTTTCACAAGGACGATAAAAAAATCTTTTGGAAAAGACATGAACTACAACTGAAATAGCTCATCAAAATGCGCATAAGAGATTCAGTAATAAACGCTGGTGTGATATGGCACCAAACTTATAAGTGATGGTTCAGAGATCATAAGGTTCTGATTATCTACGGCGCAATCATGCAGTGGATACTAAAACGGACGTAAAAATCGATTGAGAGTGAGTTTATGCTTGTTTGATTCTCTAAAAGTTATCATCAATGTCATGTTGGAAAAGTTTTGGATAACTATAGCCTCAAATGCCAGGACAGAATTGATCTTATCAGTCATATGCAATGGCGTTAGTGAGGCGAGAATATCATTGTGTTGGACTTCAGAAATAAGATTAGTAGTAGGTTGTTTAAAGGCAAGGGATCAACCTGTGATATAATCTAAAAAAATAATATTAGTAAATAAAAGAAAGCCAAAGCCCTAAACATATGCTACGTGCTGGTTAACCAATGCTTTAGTCATGGAAACCACAACAAAGAATCTCGCTATAAGCTCTTGAAAAGTGATCTTTAGTTCATCTCCAGCCATTCGGCATAGCACAGATGCACGGGCCCTTTTGTGTGTTTTCTGGCTCTTTTTCCGTCATGAAGCTCAATTCTGAGGCGAATAGCTAAAGTGATCAGCGCTTTCACTTTTGGATTAGTTTTAAGTGATGATAGGGGAGGAAAAATCTTGTGATTCCATTTGAGGCTAGATCTCGCACTTTCTCGAGCTGAATTTGACTGTCCGAAATGGACGCACGGCATATTTGTACAGCACACAGCTACCTCCTTACAGTTAACTTCCTGTTGGTTCGACCGTCATTTGGCAGGGGAAGATCCGTCGTGTCGATGATTGTGACAGTGAAATCTGGTCACAAACTAGTTCATATCTGACGTTCAGCTCTGAATTTTGTTTTCCGGTTTCTGAAACTTCAGCGTCAGACTAGCTATTCTTTCAGTTCAGTAGGAACAGTCAACAGGGGGAGGATATTTGATCTGACGCGTCGACTGCAGGATTAGCACCGGCGGCCGCCATTTTCCCCCGCATCCCGCAACAGTTTTTGCTTGTTAGCCGTCGAGAAGGGCGGCTCCGGCAATCAGTGGAGTTAGATGCCAAGGGGGAAACGGCATCTATAAGCAGAAGCCGGTGTTCGTCTTCCTCGATCGCATGACTTCCATTGCCCTTGTTCTTGGCCGGAAACTGCATCCGTTCGAATCCGTCTTGGATTCCAAATCTCAGGGACGACCCATACCTTCCCCAGGTTTGATTGGGACTCTGCGTGGCACAATCGTTGTCACTTGAAGGACTACTGGAAACCTCTCCTGCTACACTACAAATCATCCCGGAACACACACGTGTCATCGCAGCAGGCTCGTGTTGGATCTGTCAGGGTGGAAGAACAAACAACGTAACCACCAGCCTACGTTTCACAGAAGCTACTACTGTTAGAACAGCGGTCCGGTCCCATCACCGTTGCATAAACGGGTGTACTTGCAGAGCTCTTGTGTGTCCGGGATCGTGCACACGACACGACCCCACCGACCTGGAATCCATTGCGCACCGGACGTGCTATGGCTGCTAACGCTGAAATAAAGCTAGATCGTGTGATCATCGTGCCGCCCAGGTCGGATGCTGTCTTTCTTGGCAGCTGCTAAAATCATGCGCCTTTACGGTGCACCATAACAACACAGCACCCGGCTTGGCCTCGCCCGTGGCGATCGATCAAATCAGTCAGACCCTGTCGTCTCCTTCCACCAACTACAACTAGAGGCACACTGGCCTTCGCTGCTGCACCGGGGTCAAAATGGGTTGCTGAATGTGCGGATGTTTGGTTCCCAGAACCTCCTAAAATTTATGTCACATCGAACGTTTAGGTACTAATTAGAAATATTAAAAATAAATTAATTATAAAATCAATTGAAGGTTAATTTGCGAGATGAATCTATTAAACCTAATTACTTTATAATTTGATAATATGATGCTACAATAAACATGTGCTAATGATGGATTATTTAGGTTTAGATTTATCTCGCGAATTAGCCTCCATCTGTGTATATAATTAGTTTATGTTTAATCCTTCTAATTAGCCTTCGAATATTCGATGTGATATGAATTTTAATCTAGACTAAAAATCCAAACAGCATGATGGGCAAGGCTTTAGGGACAGCCAGTGACAAGCGGAGCGCTCGACCGGCTGCTGCAGTTCAGGAGCAACAGCGAGGAGCAGTTTGACTGTTAATAACCCATCCCATGCAATGATGCAAACATGTCAGGAGTCTGTGTCAGCCTGGCAGATACGAGCCAGTAGTGCTTGCACAAGCACATCTCATCTCTCGCCCACTCGGCCATTCCGATGGATCCCACTCACAGGCCCGGTCCTAGGTTGGTGGCCGTTTGATCACTCGCGGCAGCGCATGTGACCGCCGGGACACATCCGGCTCGGTGCCGCTACCTGCGACGTCGAGGAAATGACAGCACCGAGCTCGTTCGCCGGCTTTCAGCACTGGCCGCTGGGCCGGGATCATCAGGAGGGAAGAACGCGATCGCCCCTGGCACCAACCGGGGGAAATGTCTGGCTCCTCGTTGGTCGTTGCGTGCACGCGCGACACCAACAAGCCTCGTCTCCTCCAGACCCTTAGCTTAGCCTGAGTGCCGTACCGATCGCGAGCCGCGCATGGTCAGCAGTCAGCACCTTAGCTAGTAGTAGTCGGGTTCGCGTCGCGTGGCACCATATGTGCTGTTCGTGACTTTTGCTCCGCGGCGACGCGCCACATCGTGAGCTTCGAGAATAGCGGCAGATGTTGCATTCAGAAGGCACAGTTGGGGCGAGAATAGCGTCGTGGACACAGTAAGTCATTTCAAGTTTTCAACCCCAAAAAATCACCGATTTGCGGGCTCGCGGAAAAACTCGATTGCATCCTGATTGTACTGCAGGTAGCTCGCGGTTCTACCCGCGGACAGTCACTTTCTTGCTAGTTTTGAGCGTCCTGAGCTGACCTCTAGAAAGCTTCTTTGTCGTACGCGCTAGACAAGTGTGTGGAGGAGACTCGCTCCAGCGTGATTAGTTTCTCTCCTGTTTACTGATTTGCCTTTGCTGCATGTGCCTGATTTATCAGATGACTGCGAGTCTGCGAGTTTTAATGATTTGTCTTCAAAGAATACAGGGGAGAAGTGATGGTGTTTGCATCAGATCACTGGTATTGTAAATGCTGACAGTGTGGCGACAACTGGTGTAATCGTTGGTGAAAATGGGTGGAAATTAAACTTTTGATTCTAAGTTCGCAAAAACTTGTTTAAAGCACAAGCTTGTTTTTACAATTCAATTTTGTGTACTCCTATATCAACCTGCTCAACATAAAGTGCCGGAATAATAATAATACTATTTTCTTGAGACGCAGGAATAATAAAGTAGGTATACTAAAAGGTTGCAAACTGGGCTAAATCACTAAGGCCCAAAGAAACTGCATGGCCCAGCAGACAGGTCTGCTTTTCTGCTGCACAATTCGTGTGGCTTTATCTATCCGCCAGCAGGCCTCCAGCACCGGGCTGGGCCAGAAAAAACGGAAACGTTTTTTTTTTTTAGCAAGGAAAAAACGGAAACGTTGCCCAGCAATTATTTTGTGGTAAAACTTGCACATCAGTTTTCCAGTGAACTACTGGCAGCGAGATACTCTGAAATTCCTGATAAAATGTCCATAACGATATTTACAACAAGTTTAGATGGCTCAATCCAAAATTTTCAGCTGCCTGATTGGAAATAAGCTCGCAGTTGTCACACTCACACTCGGAAACTCGTGGCTTTCTCCCTGTTCGTATCGCTTTGATGCAATTTACAAGAGCTGCTCCGAATATCTCGGGTAAGACGCCATGGTATTAACTCTTCAAACTTTCTAATATAATGAAGAGATGAACTTGGAACATTTCTGACATCTGACATTACAAGCTCTTGGCACACAGACCACACAAGCCCATATAATGGCATGCTACTTCCTGAATCACAAATGAAGTAACACAAGCAACCACATACAGGTTCTGGTAGCTTCAGCCTAAGCTCACATTACTCAAACGCGTAGAAACTTCAAGCTTACTACCAAAACTAGCAGCCTCCTCAGCGTTACAGAAGAGGTTATATATCCTTATACCATACCCAAGACCACATCCACAGGGAAATTCAGATTTCAGAGCAGCACCATGCTGACCATACACACAATGCCAAGAACCAGCCCAACGCTTGCCTTCAACCCGGCCGCCGCGTTCAAGCCCCAGACGCGGACGTCGTCGATCACCGGCCCGCACAGCGAGCTGTGGTCGTCGCTCCTCGTGTTGTAGTACACGCTGTAGAATGCCACGCGCGTCCTCTCGGCGCGCGCCATGAACGTCACATTCGCAGCCTGGCTGGTGGCGTTGCCCATCGGCGAGTAGTGGAAGTTCTGGGCCTGGTCGCCCGCGAACGCCATGATGGCCATCGGTGGCTGGCACGAGTCGCCGGCCGTCCCCAGCGTGAACGTCAGGCTGTATTCCTTCTGAGGGGTCGTCTCCACCATCTGGGAGATGATGCCTTCCTTGCCTGACAGGAGCTCGATGGCGCGCTTCCCCTGTGGAACCTTGTATTCATCAGAGTCAATGAAGCGTACCGCACGGTTTGACTCGATCATCCAGCCAGGTATGGCGGATGTTTGCTCGTCGAGGTTGGTTGGGAGCAGCACTCCAAAGCTTGTGTTTGGGAACATCCACGGACCTTCCTCAAAGTCCCCATTGAGCACCACATTATCTGTTGAGCACAACAACAGCACGTACTGAATTTAGTTACATGTAGCAAAAGATATGGAAACTGAAACTGAAACCACATTGTCACGCTAAACTTTGAACGAGTCTAGAATCTCATACCCTTTGGCTTGTCTGGAGTGAAGAGCTTCTTGATGGCGACATTGTCAAGGATAGGCCCACAAGTTGGATCATCCTCCATGCCAGGGTTCATGAACTGAATATGTGCCTGCTCATCTGTTGCCTGAAAAGCCAGGGCGTACGCATCCCAGCCTTCTATGTTGTACAGTGTCTGCAAATCCACCGTCTGTGATACACCACCTAGCACGGACACATTCAGTGACTCGAGCTGTGCACATGTCCGGGCAGCGCTGAATGTGATAGCATACTCCGAGGCCTTCTCAACCTCCACCACCTGCCCAACGCTAGCATCATTCCCTAGCCGTACAGCATGATCCCCTGTCACAGAAATTCAGATGTTTAAACACTACTATGCGCAACTATTTTCAGAAAAGTTATTCAGAGACGAGCTCTGTGTGGATACCCTGTGGAACAATAAGGATCATGCCACCCTGATGCTGGCCAGAAGAAATGAGCTCCACTGTGCCATTGATCGTCCAACCAGGTATTGACGATGCACCCTCAGCTACAGACGCAGATTTGACAAAACCACCAGCGGGTGCTGTCTCAAAGTCACCATTGCTGAGAAGGCCTGTCGTGCAAGAAGTCACCAACTCATTATAGTAAGTATCATGTTTTAGTAATAATTTTACTACAAACACAATGCTGCGTTGCTACTGCAACTCAAGAATCAAGACCCTGCTCAACGTTTGGTTGCTTGTATCATTTGGTACATGTATGCAATAGTTCAAAATAATAATGATCCTTTTGTTTGGTTGGGTGAATTGTACCAATCTATCCAGGATGAAGCCATCCCATTTAATACATTATTCTATTAATAAGAGTGAACCATATGGTACAAGCACATTGATTGAACCCCACCATCCAGGATCATCCATGTATGCATTAATATCTGAAACCCACCAGCATGGTATATATGTAGGAAAATATAAGAGTCTACCTCTAGCATTTGCTGCATAGGATGGATCATAAGTTTGACCCAGCGAAGTCTAGTACACTATGCGCTGGAGTCTCCATATGCCATATTTGATAGGTGCTAAGCTATTTTAGAACATATAACGAATTTAATGACACTGAATACACCCCGCCAAGTACTACAGCAGTATCACAGCGAGGAAACCCAGTACAAATCTTATCTAGGATACTTTACAGGGACAGTTATGTGCTTATTAACTTAAGGTGAAATGAAGAATGAACAATCACGGTAGAGCTTGAGAAGGTTGATTTGAAGAGTTAATTCGACTGTAATTAAACAAAGGTGAGGAAATTAAATTATTATGCAGATGCAGAAAGTCAATTAAAACCCCCCACTGTAGATTTTTAATGTCTGATATCAACAGTGCCTAGCCACAAACCACTAGGAGTCCATGTTTTTCTATTGTACATCCAATGCAGTTCATCGGGGCACTACTACTAGATCACTTTACTATGCTTCATTGTCCTCACAAGGACGGCCATGTGATTATGCCTCATCTATCTTATGTGGCGACGCCGTAAAAGTGAAACATCGACCAACCGTCCTCCCATGGCACCCCATGCAGTGGTCCAGACCCCCAGACCTACATGTCCCGAGCACCGTAGATCATGGCGTGAATCTGGGGAGGTGACGAAGGTACGGACATAAATAGATAGGCATGGACCTCCATGGCACGGCCATCCTTTAAACAACCCATTTGACCCTCACCAGAGGATTCATTGAGGTGCTGCGCTGTTCTGTCAGGATCCCAGTTTACTACACCATTTCTGGTTTCCTTTTGACTTTTTTCCGACTCCCTTCGTCCTTGCAGTGGTGCCATAAAACCAATTTAAACGGGAGTAGGAAGTGTTACAGTTTAATAAAGATCATGGATTCACTTCGGGGGTGTTTGGATACTAGTGCTAAACTTTAGCAGTGTCACATCGGATGTTCGGATGCTAATTAGGAAGAGTAAACATGAGCTAATTATAAAACTAATTGCAGAACCCCTGGGCTAATTCGCAAGACGAATCTATTAAGCCTAATTAATCCATCATTAGCAAATGATTACGGTAGAACCACATTGGCAAATCATGGACTAGTTATGTTTAATAGATTCGTCTCGCGAATTAGACTCCATCTGTGCAATTAGTTTTGTAATTAGTCTATGTTTAATACTTCTAATTAGTATCCAAACATCCAATGTGAGGTGCTAAACTTTAACGGTGTATCCAAACACCCCCTTCTGTGAGGTGCCTTTCTCAAGTGTGCGTGTTTTGCATTGTTTTGCATCCAACAGAACGTCTTTGTCAACTTACAGGCCAGTTCATTTGGGGGTTACTAGTCATTTTTCAGACATAAGATGCATCACATCAAAATATTCCTTGCCATAGTGACATGTTTCTTTGGAAAAGAACACATACTGCGCTAAACAACGGGGTAACACAATGGAAGCGCCACAAGGGTATGCCTGAAAAACTGCAGCCGCTTCCATAAGAACGAGCTCAGCTCATGCAGTATAACGACGGAAAGAATGGCGTGGTCAAACACAGGGACAGGCCGTTTCTGGCAGTTACACAGAGGTGACACAAGCAGCACGACGTGGTCAAATCGTTACAGCTAAGCGCTTCAAGTTTTTCCTCTGAACTCTGGAGGATGTAACTTAAGGGGTGTCTGTGTAAAGTTCTTTAGTCCGAACTAAGTTCTATCACCTCAAATGTTTAATACTAATTAGTAGTATTAAACATCAACTGATTATAAAAACAATTGCACAGATGGAGGTTAATTTGCGAGACGAATTTATTAAGCCTAATTAGTCCGTGATTTGACAATGTGATGCTACAGTAAATATGTGCTAATCATGAATTAATTAGATTTAATAAATTCGTCTCGTGAATTAACCTCCATCTGTGTAATTGGTTTTATAATTAACTTATGTTTAGGCCTCCTAATTAGCCTCCGAAGATTCGACGTGACGTGGAGTAGACTTTAGATTAAGGATCATGCACCCCTGGTAAGCCAAGACTACATTGTATCTCGAAGCTACCCTGTTGATCCTTCGACCTATGAGCAAATACTTACTTTGATGCACCGAGTCACGCTCAAAGATGCTAGAAAGGAAAGGAGGAACGGCCTCACTTTACTTTGCAGTGCAAGCATGCGTATGCCCCAAATGCACAAAGTTGCATGCTTGCCCTATATCAGACATCGTACGAAACACTAGAACTTTCCGTTGCCCTCTTAAAAATTTTCAGTTGTTGCCTTGTATGCTCATAAGTCATAAACTCGGCATTGCCAAGATATACAGGGGACATGGCAAGGGAAGGGAGCACAAATCCCATTCTCTCAGGTGGCGAGATCTGATGCAGGGGCAGATGAAAACCACCTCCCCCCAAATTCTAACCAAAGATTGCGCCCAGAGGTGTGCATCAAGCCAAATGGGCTGTTGCGGCAGCGAGGCAAGCATTTGGAGCAAAGCAATCGACGGAGGAAAGGGCGAGAAGAGAAGGGAACAGAGAGAGACGCAGCAGCGTACCATCCTCCACCGGAGCAGCCCACGCCGGGCGGGCGGGCGCCGCCAGGAGAAGCAGCGCCGAGCACAGCGCCAGCAATGCGCACCTCCCCCTCGGCGAATCTCGCCCCATCTAGCCCTCTCGACCCCTCTGCACTCCCTCCCAGCTCAAGCTCCTTCCCCACTAGCAGCAGCAGAGCTTGGCTGGGGGCGCGAGTGGGAACTGGGAATCGGTAGCGTGAGACTGAGGAGTGGAGGAGGACGGAGACAAGAGGGCAGGGCACTGCCGAGCGGAGCTGAGCCGGGCCGCGTCCTCGTCTGGGTTGGAGGCAGCTCTGCCCCCGCCCACGCCCTGCTTTTTATGGGGTCACACACTCACAGGCTGAGGGCGATTCCCTTTTCCTTTGGCACTTTGCTGGCCACTCTTCCCCGTCCCCAGTATTCTATTTTTCACAGGGCCCTGTCTATGTCTCTGCGTGAGAATTGTGGCAACAGTGGTCAATACTGCTGCAGGGCTCTAGAGACCATGCTAGAGTGCGCCTGCCTTTCGCTTTTCGCAGCCGTTTTGGTACCACTTTGTCGAGCACGGAAAAGGGCACGCACCGTGCTCTTTTCATCGAGTCCGTGGGCAAGCTAATTACTGCGAACTGCTTTGTTTTTCGGCGACGAACTGTCATTTCAGGATCTGATTTGTGTGCGTAATCAGGTCATCATTCAGCTCTTGCATTTCAGGATCTGCAGCTGCACTGCACACCCCGTTTTATCGGCTATGCCATGCAATGCACTAAAGATAGCGAGATCTTTGCATGTACGGTGAAGCGAAATGTGGTTTCGCTGGTTGCACGCGATCTTTCTTGGCGCATGATTGTGCGCCGCAACGAGCTTATGAAACTCAGCGGCAGACCGATGAGGCCCCGTATATGGCGCTATGCTTTCGCTTTAGGCAGGTGGCCGGAGACAAAGCGGCTGAAAACCATCAGCATCTCCAAAAGCGATTCATGTTAAGTGCAAACAAGTCATGATGCCGGGGATTCCGGCTTCTGTAATCTATAGCAGGCTATCCGTAATTCATCATGCTGCCCAATGCCCACTTCTGAATCTGAGCAGCCAGCATTGGTGGCCAGGTCTTGCTCAAGCACGATTGAATGTCACTGTGCCAGCCAGCATATAGTACTCCCAGGCCTTGTTTAGTTTCCAATTTGGAAGTAGCAAAATTGGCATTTTGCCATAAATGCGCAACTGTAGTGTTTCGTTTGTATTCGTGAATTATTGTCCAAATATTGACTAATTAGGCTCAAAAGATTCGTCTCGTAAAGTACAACAAAATTGTGCAATTAGTTTTTGATTTCGTCTACATTTAGTACTCCATGCATGTACCACAAGTTTGGAGGGAACTAAACAAGGCCTAAAGTGGCCGTATGGGCCATGTTTAGTCCCTCCAAACTCCAACTTTGACACTATGCAAAAAGAAGATTCCCCATCACATCAAACTTGTGGTACATGCATGGAGTACTAAATGTAGACGAAATTAAAAACTAATTGCACAGTTTTGTTGTACTTTGCGAGACGAATCTTTTGAGCCTAATTAGTCAATGTTTGAACAATAATTCACAAATACAAATGAAACGCTACAGTGTGCTACAATGCTAGCACAATGATTTTGGTACTTCAAAATTGGGCAACTAAACATGACCTTTGTATCATGGTCTTGTTTAGTTGCCCACCACGACAGCACTGTAGCATACTGTAGCGTGTAGCATACTGTAGCGTTTCGTTTGTATTTGTGAATTATTGTCCAAATATTGACTAAATAGGCTCAAAAGATTCGTCTCGCAAAATACAACCAAACTGTGCAATTAATTTTTGATTTTTCGTCTACATTCAGTAATCTATGCATGTACCATAAGATTGATGTGATGGGAAATCTTCTTTTTGCATAGTGCTAAAGTTGGGATTTTGGGTAACTATAAACAAGCCCCATATAAGCTGAGGTTACGGCACTGATGACAGGCTAGTCAGTCATCAGACAGGCTAAGTTAAAGGTCATGTCCCCATTTGTTGGGACTCGTGGAGGCCATGTCGCCGAGCACTCGTTCGCTTCGCGCTCACACCAGTGGCTGCTTCGTGGTGTGGAAACTCCAATGTTCAGATACCAAAGACAAAGAGGACACGGGGCCGGCGGAGTCACGGAGCTGCGCCTCACGCCGACACACGATTTCTTGCCGTTCACAGCTTCACATGGTAAAACTCGGGCGCCACTTCGCTCTCTGCTCCTACCCAAAGCCATGAAAGCGCGTAGCCGTACTCGCTGGCTCGTCAGGTCAGACTCCGCAGTGGAGTGAAGCCGCTGGCAGCTTGCTCTACGCCTCTACGGCCTCGCGGATTCGCTCAGCGGCGTGGAGTAATTCAGTATCGGGCATCAGAATCTCCGGACACGGAGTACTCGTGCCAGGCGCCCCACATGCGTGACATTGACTTCTACCACCAGTAAAGAGGTGCTGACACTGTGTGGCACAGGTAATAACATACAGTTACACTGCTAATCCATTGACCGTAAGTCCGTAAGAGAAAGCTACTACTAGATGGCAAAGCTGCAAAAGCCCCTGTTCTTCTTCATTCCAACCACTGATGGTGCTCGCTGCTAGGCGTGCGTGGAGCCATGGACAAGGAGGTGCGCCAGGGAGTTGGCAGCTCCAATGCTCCATGACCATCCAGGCAATGATGCCTATCCGATCCGTCCAACCACAGGATCCAAGCGAGGGTCACGTGATCCCCTCTGAAAAGGAGACGCGGATCGGCGCGTCGTCATCGTTTCCTCGGCGCGCGATCGAGTTGGCGACTGGTGGCGGGTGGCGAGGGCACCGGTGTCGGGAGGGCACAGACGTTACCGGCCCTGATCGCCCTTTTTATGGCAGCCGAGCCGAGAAATCGGTGCCTGTTCACCGCCTCCATGGCTCCATTGGATTCTCCATCCCGGTTCGGTTGGTGTTGGCGTCCGTACCTCTCCATGCGTCCGAGAAAATGCATTCATCGGTCAGAAATTAAAGCAGCATTTGTTTTCCTACGTAGCACTATATCAGAAATCGTGCATGGGGCATGTAACAGGAGTCCACTAGTAGCAGTAGTATAAGCACATGTTTGTTCCCACCTGCTAAAATTTATCACCTGTCACATCGAATGTTTGGATACTAATTAGAAATATTAAACATAATCTAATTGCAAAATTAATTGCACAGATACAATCTAATTTGCGAGACGAATTTATTAAACCTAATTAGTCCATGATTTGACAACGTGGTGCTAGAGTGACCATTTGCTAATGATAGATTAATTAGTCTTTATAGATTCGTCTTGCGAATTAGACCAGAGGTTCTGCCATTAGTTTTAGAATTAGCTCATGCTTAATCCTTTGAATTAGCATCCGAACATCCGATGTGATACTACTAAAGTTTAACACGTGGTATCAAAAAATATATGAACAAATAAAAGGGTCCATGAGACCAAACTTTCTCTTATTTTAGTAGGGTGGACAGGATCTTGGCCGGCTTTTCCGACACAAAGGTTTCTTCAGTTGCAAGGCTGCCTTGCCTGGTCCAGTGCGCCTTAATGCATACTAGTACAGTACCTATTTTTTTTTCCCGAGGGACCTTCTCCTACCTATTTGTTGTACCGATGACGTTTCACTTGATTTAGTTCAGAATAAAGACTAAATATAAGATAATTATAAAACTAATTGCACAAATGAAGTCTAATTTGCGAGATGAATCTATTAAGATTAATTAATCCATCATTAGCAAATGGTTACTATAGCACCACATTGTCAAATCATGAACTAATTAGACTTAATAGATTCATTTCGCGAATTAGATTCCATATGTGCAGTTAGTTTTGTAATTAGATTATATTTAATACTCCTAATTAGTACCAAACATTCAGGGGGTGTTTGGTTCCACCTTGCTAACTAAATTTTAGCAACTTTTAGCTGCTAAAATGCTAAACACCCTTGCTAAAACTTGCTAAAGTTGAGTTGCTAAAGTTTAACACTTTAGCAAGTTTTAGTTGCTAAAACTTGCTAAAAGGTGGGCTGGACAACCTATACCCCTTATTTATTGCTTGTCTCCCTCCTCCTGCGCACCTTTAATAAGGGTAGATAGATCTTTTTACAGCTCATTAAATACCTTTTAGCAAGAGTATCCAAACAGCTTTTGCTAAAGTAGCAACTAAAGTTTTGCAAATTTTAGCTGCTAAACCAAGAGTAACCAAATAGGACCTCCACGTAACATGTGCTAAAGTTTAGCGGGCTATCCAAACCCCCTCCTAGCACATGGAGGCATGGAGCGTGACTGGCATCAAATGTTACCCAGGGCTCGCCAATCGCTAATGACGTGACCCGTGACCGTAAGACAGCAGCCATGTGAGCGTCAGACAGCGAAGTCAAAGCAGCACCGGCGGAGTGAGGGAGAAAGTTGGTAAAGATGATCGCCGTTTGCCGGTGGTCGGGGCCAAATGATTGTCCACGTCTTTCGTCCGGCAATCTCTGGATGAGGGAACGGAGCTGAGGGGTCCGTGCCTCCGTGTGGTGTGCTGCTCTGTAGTGTGGACCATGGCTGCTGCGCTGCTGCCTCTTCGTTCGGCTCTCCCCTTCCTGCAAGCGCACGGAGAGGAGAGGATTTGGGCTGCTGTTGAAGTTTCGGGCTTAGACTTCGGCCAGTTTTACAACATTTTCGGGGCCAATCCACGTCAAAACAGCCCAAACTGTTCGTTGGTTGTTATACGGCCCAGAAAGGCCACGACACCATACGACGAAACCGACGCAAGTCCACAGTCCCGGTGGGCGGTGGGCCGTTCAGCCGCTGAGAAACCCTCCTACCCCACCCCTGTGGGTGTATATGTAGCCCAGATCGCCACCGAACCGCCTCGAGCCCGCGGCCGCACGCCCCACGAAGCCGCCAGCCGACGACTACGAGCGGCGGCGGCGGCGGCGGCGGCGGCGCCTCGGCTCCCCTGATCTCCCCTTCCGGAATGGACGGCCAGGCTCCACCTCTCCTCGAGGCCGTCGCGCCCGAGCCCCTTGCAGTCGCCGACGAGCTCCCGCCGCCGCCGCCTCTCGAGGTGGAGGACGCCCTACCCCTCGGTATAGACGGCCAGGCTCCGCCTCTCGACGGTGTCTCGCCGGATCCCCTTACCGTGTCCGACGAGGTGCAGACGCCGCCTTCGCCGACGGGCGAGGCGGAGGACGCCCTGCCAGTCGCGCCCGACGCCGTCAACGCTGCCTTTTCGGCGGTCCCCGACGCTGGCACCGGTGGCGTCGTGCTCACCGACGAGCTCCGCGACCAGATCGTCAAGCAGGTACGCGCCTCTCTTTCGACCTTCCCTCCGTAGTTTTTCTTCTCTTATGCGATGTTTCTGTAATTCAGCTCAATATGTTGAGTCCTGCGTTCTTTGTGCAGTATGGAATTGTAGACAGTATAGGCGTGCAACCATAAATGGATTATTTGATATATGGGCATAATGAATTTGCATTGCTTCAAACTTGCAGGTGGAATACTATTTCAGTGATGAGAATCTTCCTACCGATGAGTTCCTGTTGAAATATGTGAAGAAGAACAAGAAGGGCTTTGGTAAGTAGTGTGTCCTTGCCTTAGTTCATACATAGCATAAACACTGATGATGCAATGCTGTATAGTTCAGTTATTATAGTTACCTAGCTGTGCGACCGGGACTGTAGCTATAATGGAATGGCTGGATTTTTTTTCATTGTTTAGAACTTTTTTTTATTTTATTCTGCATCACAATTATTTTCCACTAAAGATGCTTGGATTAAAATATCTGGTTCTCCATTAAGCACAGTGCATCTCTGGTTTCTCATTTTTTTCTGCATTTAAAATAACACCGGTTCAATTTGCCCTAGCAATCATACATGTGGAATGGAGGTGAAAATGATGAAATGTGACAGGTACTTATGACGAGGCCTTTGCATTGGTACTCTGGTGCAGCTTTCTTTGAGTTGTGCCGAGAAGCTTGTTTAGGTCTCTGTGAATACCAAATTTGTTGGTGTCTGATTCACTCCATTCTGTTAAGAAAATTATGGATTACGCAATCCGCAGGCTGTTGATTATTTCTAGTCCTTCAGCATATTTGCATGAATTTTTTAGACTTAAATATCTTATTTTGGGACCATGAAGATATTTCAATCTGATCCTGTAATTGACGAATGTTGCCTGGTGCCCTGCCATGGTAGCTGAGTCTGGTTGATACCATCAGGACATGATATGTCCCTTACTCATCTGAGTTGTCCCTTATCCCACCGTTTTTTTATGAAACTGAATGTTGATTACATTTGAGGTGGTTGGCCTGCGTTATTCAGCATAGAGTAGATATTTTATATTCTCCAGAACTGCTGTTCGACTGACTGCTATTATTTGATCCCCTATGGGGTGCAAATTTACGATGGATATTGTAATATCAGGGGCGCTCTGTTCCCATTTACACAGATCTACATAGAGTATTATCTTTATTTTAGCTGGCATAACTTATGTGTCATCCTTGCGGCTGTTTGCTGTTGTCTGAAGCATGAGCAATATAATATGAGTTAATCACTGTTTATCAAGTTAGTGCTCTATGTTCCATATGAATGAGAATGAATACACATCACAGTATGCTGTGACATGACGTTCTATATGCAATATGTATTACAAATGTAAGTTCTCTTCTGATGGCAATTTTTTTTTATAATAGTTCCTATTGAGACTATCGCATATTTTAGAAGGATGAAGAAACTCGTTCAGGACCTCTCAGTAATTGCAGCTGCACTCAGGACATCACGAAACCTGGTAATATTTTGCTTTTCATTCTGTTCTGGCACTTTTGAATTTCCAATGTTTGTCAGTAATGCATGTTAGATTGCTGTATAGGCCGGCCCTATGGGCCTTGGGTGGTAGCCTGCGCCGGCCCCTTTGGCCGTGCGCCTCCCCCTCTTCAGGGGATGTATAGATGGTATTGGATTAGGCAAGGATCACCGTCGGTTGGTATTGTTTCCCAAACCCTAGGTCATCCTTGCCTATATATGTACACGAGCCTAGGCACTCCATAATCAATCTATTATTCCCGAGCCATACTACTTTCAATGCATTTACAATTGCTATGTCATGGCTTAATATATTTGAGATATAAGTATTCATTTATACTCTTATAGGTTGTAAGTCCAGATGGGAAAAGGGTCAGGAGGTTACATCCATTGCCACAGAATGAATTAAAAGATCCAAAGGTGAATATCCGATTCCCTTCTTATTGGAATGTATCATATTAGTTATCGGAGTTGTAACCGTATTGTATTTGCAGAAAAGCACAGTTTTGGTGGAAAATCTACCTCCAGACTTCTCCATGGAGAGTATACAGGAAAAATTTGGTAGAGTCGGCAAGTATGTTATCTGGACATTTGTAGTAGTCTGTGCTTCTGTTACATGTTGTCGACTGATTTTGTTATATTCTGACACTGTAATTTACCTTTTTACATCTCAGAGTTGTGAACATAACAGTTAATGATCCAGAATTAGTGAAAGAATCTTCAACCGCCAAGAAGCCTGCATTCATTTTAAGTAGTAAGGTATGATCTCGACATCGTGTAGTGTTTTCATTATTTAAACTATTGCTAACGTTTCAATTGGAAACTATTTTAGTTATGCTTTCTACTCGTTGATTTTAACTGTTGTCATTTGCTAATCTATATTTGCAAATTACCACTTGTTGCAAACAGCCATTCAATGCAAAATATAATTGATAACTCCAAATATAATTCCTAGGTTTCAGTTTTTTTAACTGTTATATCATTTTTGGTGTATCCTTTCCACAACAAATTTGTAACGGAGCAGATTTGCACAGGTTCATGCCCTTGTTGAGTATGAAGCAGTGGAGGCTGCTGAGAAGGCTGTGAGTTGTTGATCACCTATCTAATAATAGATTTGGTAAAGTATCATTAGCTGTAAGTCTAGAATAATCAACTTTAATTGGTTTATGTGTTCTTCTAATGTTAGGTTACTACCTTAAGTGATGAGAGCAACTGGAGAACTGGGATGAAAGTTAGGCTTATCTCAAAGGGATCAGCAAAGCATAGCAAATCTTCAAAAGAAAATCAGGATACAGTTTCCAAAAAGAACAATCAGAATCAGCATTCAAAAGAAGACCAGCAAACAAGCTCAGAAAAGAACAGCATTGCTGATTCAATGGAGAGTACTAAGGACAAGGAAAATTTGAACTCCGCATTCACCACTGAGGTCTGAAACTTTCCATACACTTAAGTCCATTTTTCTGTTGGCTCTATCCAGTTATCTGGTTGAGAATAGTGTAGATTAGCTTGTGTAGTGCATCACACTTACAGTTTGCACTTTCTTGCTGATAATTTGGGCTTTTGTTCTTTGAACAATACATATGCTGGGAGCTTGGGACTGAAAAGTCCATTTACATTTATTTCCTAGTAGAATTTTGGTTATTGAGATATTGTGACTACCTGCAATTCTGCATTTAAGTCCATTTTCTGTTGGCTCTGTCCACCTATTTGTTTGAGAATAGTGTAGACTAGCTTGTGTACTGCATCACTTACAGCTTGCACTTTCTTGCTAATAATTTAGGCCTTTGTTGTGCTGGGAGCTGGGTCTGAAAAGTCCATTTACATTTATTTCCAAGTAGAATTTTGCTTATTGAGATATTATGACTATCTGCATCGCATTCAAATGTTGCCATCATTATCCTGGATGTAGTTTGCTTATAGCCTGTTGGTTGTACTTATAGACTGAGCACCAACACCAAAAGCAAAATCCTAAAGGTGCACGAAAAGGCCGGTACAAAGGTCAAGGTCAGATTCAGCAAAATACAGACAAACAAGGTATTTTTACACTCACATGTTGTATGGAATATCAAACAAACAAGGTATATTTGTACTTACATGTTGTACGGAATTTGTCTATACTATTTTCTTTGTAGTAATACGACAGCAACAGCCTTTTACGCATCGTAAAGTGTATTCTCATATCTGTGCTATTGAGAGACAATACTAGGGATGATAGTTGGCAACTTTTCTGTAGAAGAGCGAAATTATTTATGCACTGTGATGATTTCGTGGTCTACGAGATTATAACCTCAGCCTCTTCCGCCTTTATCTAGATTAATGTCCAGGGATTATATAGGCTCTAATTTCTTAGCATGGTTATCCTAAAAACGCTTCATGTTACACCTGCACAGAACCCTGATTCACTTTCCATGTGATTCCTTGGCTCCAGAACAAACATGTAAAAGCAGCAAGATAACTGCTTGAAATTTCCATTGTTCATACCCATTCTCAACATATTCGCATTTTATATATGTTTTGTAACTCTGCTAGTGTGGGATCGACACTGATTTCAATCTTTTTAATGTGTGTATATCAGGAAGTTCTGGTTCTGAGTCATTAAACAGGCCTATTCCTGGACCAAGAATGCCAGATGGAACAAGGGGCTTTACAATGGGGCGTGGTAGACCTCTTCCACTACAGAAGTCTGAGAGGGCTGAAGAGTAGAGCTACCCAAAGAGGCCTGCTAAAAACCTAACCGAAGACATTTGTCCAAATCCGTTTTGTACAAAAAAAAAAACCTCGCATGAGAATATCCAAGCTCTTTTCTGCATGAGATGCAGCACGGAAGAAAGGGAATGACTTGTACAGAGCCGCAGTTTTGTGTGGGATCTTTCTTAATTCACTTGTTCGGTGGTTCGTTCTGGGGAAATTCGGTTTTGCGACTGTTGAAGCTGCGCTTGCGTTTCTGAAGTACCCTTTAATTGTGAATGAAATGACAGTTAAACCTTGCTTGTTTTCTTCTGAATGGCGGGGTGTCATATATCACGCCGCATGTTTTGTTTACAAAGGCAGTAAGGCTACCATTTCTGTTGGTGTGGCCTGGGGCCGTGGCCCTGCACCATGAAGGGTCTACCACGTTGGCACCCCCTGTTCTTGCTTCTTGGTTCCTCTGATTCCTGACCTTGCATTGGTACCAGCTACTACCCCTATGGATTGCTAGTCTCCAGTGATGTCACTGCCCCTTGAATCGGGGGTCATAGGTGCACATTGAGCAGCCACAACTGCACAGTACGGACAACAAAGTCGCTATAATTTGTCGTCTGTCATGCCTTGATACCATGTTGGATCTTGATCGAGGAACGGCAGGACCATCCACCACACCACTCATCTACTATAATGAAACGGCAGAGCACCTGCCAACTATTGCTCAAAAAAAAAAACTAGTAATCCACCACTGTACCACCGCTACGTTCATGGCCGGCGCTGCATTGCTGGTGGTGTTGGGCGTTGGCGACAAACGATGTTGTCTGGTGCGCTCGAGGCAGCAGTTTATCAAACATTATTATGATTTACGATCTTACCGCAGGATTAACCTTAATCCGCGCAGTGTCTACCAGTTTGCTGCCAGGCCAGGCGTCCACCCCTTCGTCTTCCCCGTCCCCGGCCGCACCCGCCCCATCCACCTGTGGCCCAAGCCAGGCAGACCATGTGCTGCACCGGGAAAAACGGAAAGATTTTTCCACGCCGAGCTAACATATCCCCGGCCGATATGATTCCCGGTAACTATCGCAGGCCGGAGCCGAGCTGGGGATTTAGCCATTGACGTACACCCGGTGTGGATGGATCATCATGATCCAAGCCGAGACCAGACCACCGCCCTCAACTGCGTCCCCCGTACAGTGCCTCTGGCTCTCTCCACCCCTTGCAGTGCTGCAGCACCGCAAAGCTAGCGACCAGGGCCTTATTTAGTTCCCGGAAGCGGCAAAGTTTACATTTTGCCATAAATACGTAACTGTAGCATTTCGTTTGTATTTGTGAATTATTATCCAAATATTAACTAATTAGGCTTAAAAGATTCGTTTCGTAAAGTACAACAAAACTGTGTAATTATTTTTTTGATTTCGTCTACATTTAGTACTCTATGCATGATCGTAAGTTTGATGTGATGGGGAATCTTCTTTTTACATAATGCCAAAGTTGAAAAAAAGGGGTAACTAAACAAGGCCCGAGTTTACATGTGCCAATCTTACACCTCACGTCAGAGCCTTTGATTGCTCTTCTGGTTCTGGAAGCGATCGTTTATTCGTTTGACTGCTGGCGTGGCACCTACTCAGCTGGGGCCTCGCCGCATGGGAGTACCGGCACAGTGACACCGGTATTGATCATGCCATCGGAAACGCAGGACGGTCACTGTGCTCGGATCTACCATGCTATGCTGGGTTCAGGTTGCAGCTTTATTCACCGTCCCTGCAGTCATGGCGTTGCTTGAGCAATAACCACGAAATTGTGCCGTTATGCAATGGATAAGGACTGCAACGGCAACTTTAGGGGTGTCTGTTTTCAACCTCTTAAAATTTTAGTTTTTTAAAGGTAACTAAAATGGGATTAAAGAGACAAACACTCCTCCTAAAAGTAACAAAAAATTGTAGAAAGCTCAAAACTTTTAAGTCCCTTTACCCCCTCCTAAAACCTTCTAAAATCCACTTTTGACACGCCTGCCCCCCGCAGGCCCGCACCCTCCCCTGACTACTCCCACCCCCGACCATTCCCACCCGTACTCCCACAACCCGCCGCCGCCGCCGGGCACCTGAGGCAACGCCGACCCTCGAGCACTCGCCTCCGTGCCATCCGTGCGCACCGACGCCGGCCCCCCCGCTTCCCTGTTACCCAGCCATCCTCCTGCCGCAGCGTCGATTTTGGCCGCCGAAGCTCCCTCGCGCTGCCGCACAGGCCGGCCCCAGCGCCCCCGCTCCCCCGACGCCCCTGAAGCTCCACATGCCGAATCCGTCTCCCCCGAAGCTCCCCGCCGGATCCGCCCCCTCCCTCTCGTCCAACGCCGGCAGCCTCGGCTGATTCCGCGACGGGCGACGGCAGATTACAGTCTTGCGGATCTAGGCCAACCACGAGCCTGCCGTGCGCGGGGGTCCCATGGAGCGCAAGCAGCCGCCCCGACGTCGGCGGCGCGGCGGCGAACCAGAATAAGTGGCTGGTGGTGCTGGCGGCGAGGGAGCCCCGCGAGGCGGAGTGGGGAAGCATCGGACCATGGAGATGACAGGGCTGCCCACGCGCGACCTCCGCGTGCTGAACCCGGACCTCTCCTCCCCCTCCACCATCCTCATCCGCGAGCGCGCCGTCGTCGTCAACCTCAAGCACGTCAAGGCCATCGTCATGGTGGTGCAGTGAGCATGGTGGGAGGAGTTGAAGATGGGAGGGGCAACTGGTGGGAGGGTAGCATGGTTATTTTGTCACATCATTTATGCTTTTAGAAAGTTTTAGTCACTATAACCAAACAACAGTCTTTAGGAGGTGGACTAAAGTGGGACTAAAACTTTTTAATCACTAAAGGAAGTGGGAACCAAACAGGACTTTTCTCACTGCGTCCTGAGCGCCTGAACCTGAACCCAGCTTCCCTAGCCACATTCATGGCGACACAGGCCGGCCCTTGGAGCTGCTAGGCGCGTGCAGCCCCCCGTCTGTACCTGGACGGTGCAGAATAATCTCGTGCGTAACACAAAGATGTAGACCATTACTGCTCCTAATCAACTCCAGCTACAGAACTTTGGTTCGAACGTACGTCCTAACCATTTCGTGCTTCGCTCCTTGATCCACGCTTGCTCCCAGCAAAAGCAACCTCTGATCGGACATCAATGCCGCTAATCAAGTGGCGTCAGGTCCACATGCCACGTAGGTGCGAGACCGGCCGGTCACCCGGCCCTCATGTCCGACTCAGCTCACCCACACACCCACAGCTCCTGAGCTGGCACGTCCCACTTTACCAGGCTATAAAACGCGAGCTCCCCGCTGCATCAGTCACACACCCTGCCATGATCATTCATCTCCTGCTCACCCCCCACTCCCGCAAGCAGTTAGAAACTTAGAACTCGGCTACACGATCTTGTTCCATACACGTACATGGAGAGCAATAGCATGGCGCCGCAGCAGAGAGAAGACGACGTCATGGAGGTGCCGGAGATCGACGGCGACCTGCTCGTCGAGCTCCTGGACGCGTCCCTCGCCGCCGAGGACAACGCAGGCCAGGCGCTCGGCTTCGCGGCCGACGTCGACGGCGACTGCTGGATCGACAGCCAGGAGCCGAGCTGCGGCATCCACGCGCACCAGGACTGCGAGGACTGCGGCCTCGACGGCATCCTGTCCGACTTCGAGGAGTACGGGAGCGCGCGGGCGAGGCCGTCCCCGGCGCCGTACGCATTCTTCGGCGACGAGGACACCCTGGAGTGGGCGGAGACGACCGACGCCGGCATGGGCCCGTTCGCCGGCGGGTGCATGGGGGACTGGTACATGGACGGCATGGTCATGGCCATGGAGTGGGAGGAGGAGGAGGAGGGCGGCGAGGGGAGCGCCTTCTCGTTTGAGCCCTGCTACGGCGGCGGCGAGGCTGGCGCGGAGCAGGTGTACGGCAGCCCGTTGTGGGAGTGATCGAGCCGGTGAACTCGTGTGCAAGTGTCAGCGTTCAGTAGATGTGTGCTCAGTAGACGTGTGCCACAACTAACTGCCACCACTGCTAATCGTAGGCTAAAATCTTGTTGTTTCTATTTCTACCTCCGTGTTGCGAATTCGGCCCAGTCTGAATTTGCTGAAGAGAACTGGACTCGTGTGCCGTTCGTTTGTGCTATGTTTCAGGGGCTCAGAAGCCTGTAGACTGTAGTCGAAGTGCTTTCTGAGATTCAGGTGTGCCTGGCTGCCTGCAGTCAGTATCAGAGCTGTGTTCAGATGGTTTATGCTCTGTGTTTTTGGCACTTTTGCTGTGTTCAGAGAATGGGATGTTGTTTGGCACTATGGCTGTAGTTGAACGAAATCTCTGTTTGTGGTGGTCATTGCTCGAGCCTGAAAAGAGAAGAAGAGCCCAGGAGACAGAACAGAGGTCTTGGAGAATGTTGTATCTATGAGGTTCACTAGATTTTAGACATCCTGTTTTGTTGCTACAGGCTTGTGCCTTATTTGTATGTATATGCAGCTTCAAGACATATATGCTAAAAAAATTTCTGCTCTGCCTTATTCCGATTACTGTTCAGGAGCTTCAGGCAGAGAACAGCTGAAAACTACAGCTGAGCTGGAAGAGGAATAGGCTTAACCGAAAACTAACAAGGATTCCTGCTACTCCTGGTCTCCTGCTACGACATATGCAATGCAAGTATGCAATGAAAGGGCAGCACAGCTTGATCCACTCGACAAGGATTTCGCCGCCGCGCCAGTGATCACGCCGCCGTCTCGACTCGCGAAGTGATGCTTCCGTTCCATCGACAAGAACCAAAACCAACGGCAGCCGGAGAGGCGCCGACGGGATCGAGACGACGGCGCCGTGAAGAGAAGCGCAGCGAGAGGTTCACCCAAGCTGCGAAATGCTCGGCGGCTCCGGTGCTATGCGGCGGCGAGCCGGCGACCTTGGGGAGGCGCGGCGCGTCCATCCATCCAGCGTAGCCTCTCGTCGCTGGCGTCCTCCGCCGAAGCCTGTGAATACCTCGATGTGCTTAAGCCTGAAGGCGTTCGAGATCAGGGAAAAGGGGCGGATGAAGCCCATCGACGTCGGGCATCGGTCGACGGCGGCGGCGGCAGCCGGCAGGTGGGAGGGTGCCGTATCCAAATTAGCCCCTCGTTCGGATCGCGATTAATAATCGCGACCTTTCACAAAACCCCTAATTTGGATTGATCGTGATCCAAATATTTTCAGATAACCCCCCAATCTGGATGATGTGTTACATATAGGCCCCTACAAGCGCTTGATTCTTTCCTCGCGGCTTCGCTCGCTCTCCCGTGGCATGGCTTCCCGTCCGCCGTCGCTGCTGCAGGCGAAAAGCATTTTCTGGAGATCCACGACTTCCAAATTGCCATACTCGTACTCGCTTGAAATCGCCCCTTCCCCGCCCCTGGAAGTCGAGCCGCCAGATGTTGAGGGACTCCAACTCCGCCGCCGTCTGTCTTTGACCACACCATGGCCGTTTGTTTAGAATTGCGCCGAAGGCCGGAGCTGTGACCCGCTTCGATCAGAAATGTCAACTACAATAGTCCCGCTCTTTGTTCGAAGCACGACGCAGATTCAGTATTGCTGTAACTGTAAGATAAATTTTGCCTGACAACAAATGCAAGAAGAATGAAGAACTGTGAAGTTTCTCGTTTAAAAAAAAAAGGCTCTCAAGTTTCGTACATGACAGACTGAACAATAGCATTAAAACAAACAAGAATTTCACAGATCAAGCAAATGGTCGTGAGGAAAATGGCTGTGAAGAAGAGTTATTAGTACTCTTGACCAGATGGATGAATCAACGCTGCAGCATTGCCGGAGAACATTCAGTTTGTACACGGCAATTGTGCAAGAAGAGACCTTTGTTGCCGAAGTGAGTACACTCTTTCGACAATGCGGCTACTTCCCTTCTCGGTGCTTTGTCGCCGCTGTTAGTGTTTTGTACCGTGTTCAAGCCTGTTACAGGCTCGCCTAACCTGCTGAACTGCCTTCCTCAAGGGAAAAGGCATCCAGACATCTGCACTTGGGCACACCATTCATCTCATTTGCCGTTGATTTTCTGATTTTCTCATCTACTCATTTCAGTCCAGTTTTAGTATTCAACAAACGAAATTCAATTACATTGAACTTGCCAATATTAGGAGATCTGACCAAACAAGAAAGAAGATGACAGTAGAAAGAAAATCAAGAGCTATCCAGATTACCAGAGATGTAATGCTTCAAAAATGATTTACATGAAAGACTGAAAGTTCAGTTTTCCTGACGACTTTACCACAATTTGCACAGTAAAACAAATCCAAATTAAAGTACAAAGAATCAATGCACATGTCAATGGGAAAAAAGAATCATAAGAAGAAGCAGAAAAAGAAGAAAACATCCACAGAATCTGAAAAAAAGGAATCATGATGCAATGTTCCCTCCAGGTTAATAATGATAAGGCGGACTGCACAGCTGACACGGGACAGGCATGGGTGAGCTAGCTCATGAGCTCTTTCTCCGCGCGCACCGGGGGCGGCGGCCCGTGTTCAGAAGCGGCAGAGCCGGCTGACATCTTGAGGCTCTGCTGCTCGTAGACCTGCCGCAGCCTCTCGATCTCCTTCCTCAACGCCTCTTGATGAGCTGAAAAAAAAGTTTCTTCAGTCATGAGTGATGCTCGTTGAAGCATGATGAGATAACCCCCATAACGCCTCACTCTCAGTGGTTATGCATTATCAGCTCTCTGTGAATTATGAACTAGCACTGCTAGTTAAACTATACTTACTGCCTAGATAACCCAAGCAAAGCATTGCACTCACCATCCTTGAAGATCTTGTCCTGTGCAAGAGCTGCGATCCGCTGCTTGAGGTGGCTGTTGCCGACGGTCAGTATCGTCCGCTGCTGATCCAGAAATGCCACCCGAGGAGACAGCACGGACACCTCGTTCTGCAGAGCAATTCAACGATCGATTCACAAACTAGCAGAAGCAGAGCAAGCAAGCAACTCCGAGGAAAACTTCAGACACGCATCGTAGCTGCTGTCGAGAAAAGATCGTTCAATTTCATGGATGCTGAATTTTCCCCTCTGACAGTTTTCAGATTTTCCCTACTGCAGGTGTAGCTTAACTGCTTAAGACGTAATCAAGGTGAATCCAGTTGTTTGGAACAACCTGCCGATCATACGGCGACGGCAAAGCTAACAGAACCGGACAACACTCAGGAACCTCTGATCTGTACCTAGCTTGCGCCATGTGCAGCAATGAATAAACAAAGAAAAGCTCGACCCCATCGCTATTACATACGCATTGTTCAAGCATACTAGCCTGAATTGTTAAATGCGACTAGTAGCTAGTAAATACTGCAACTAACTAATACCGTTTGCGTGAGACACTCGGTAACCAAGGAACCAGATCCTGCGCGACGGCAAGGAGGCAAAGGCAAGGCTCGTGTTCTAATTCTACGGTTCTACCTACCAGCTCGATCGATCCGTGCACACGCGAGTCGATCCAGCACTCACTCACGCGCGCAGGGGTCAGGGACCACCGCAGCCATGCAGGGGCATGTGCACTTGGATCATGGCGCTACGTGGGGTTGGTACCCGGGGGCGAGAGGGTAAAGAAGGCATCGGCGTGCATGCACGGGAGGGAGGAGGGAGGGAGCGTTCCATGATCCGCCCCCCGGGTGCACGACAAGGCCGGCACGGCCTCCACACGCACATGGGCTCATCACTTGCGACGCTGTTGCTATTGCTGGACAGCCTGTGCCGCCGATCTATCTATCTATCTACCTTGCCTGCTGGCCTGGCTATGCATGTGCTGAAATGACACAGGTAGTCGCCTCCCAACTCCCAAGTTAACGTGTGTCCGTGAATTGTGACATCGTGTGATAGACAATAGGCGCGGGTGCATCAAAGCTCCATACTGCGTTGTGCAGAGAAGGGAACAAATTTTTTTTTAATCATGAAATTCAGCTCTTCCTTCATGTAAAGAAAAAAGGTTTCAGGGCGCCATGCCGCCATTGTGTTCCTGAGCATGCATGCAAACGCATCATGCACGTCGCGTCTAAATCGATCGAGTGCGTTTGCGCATGTAATTTCCTGCGCAATTTTGCTATTGCGGCCATGTGCAGTGCTTTCCACGCTTGCACTAGTTTTGTACGCTGCTCTTCGCATCAAGTCAGGACAGAATGTAGGCAAGATCTATAGGGATCGGTGAAGCATGTCAATTTTACTACCAAGTTCCGGTCCCATTCCTAGCTAGTATAACTGATCGACAGATCGAGGTCCATTTCGAGTAACTGGCGAGTATCTTACGATTCACATGCGGCAGGTGGCAGCTTTTGACTAATGCATTTCGATATGAGATTAGCTTGACTATGTCTACGCTAGCTCTAAAGCTAGCACTATATTCTAGTGCATTTTGTGGTACAACTGCTTCGTTTATGATTGTGCAAGAATCGCAGAAATTGTGTATATTGATGTGATTCTGTATACCTGCAGGGTTGTGACGCTGCGCTCGAGCTCGGAGATGTACTGCAGCTTCCTCACCCGCGACCTCTGAGCCGACTGCCGATTGGCCAGGATCCTAGCAGCATCGCCGGGCAAGCGTTTCGATCGATCAGGCCACAGATCAAGCTGGGTTTGCTTGCAGAATGCATGGTTGTTCGCGCACAGGGCTCACCTCTTCACCCTCTTGGGGTCCCGGATCAGCTCCGTGGAGGCGGCGGCGGCCTGCCCCGTCGCCAGCGCCTGCGCGTCCGAGGCTTCGTTCCGCTCGTCATCGCAGCCATTGCTGCCGCCGCCCGCCGGAGCACCGCCGCCACGCTTTTCGCCGTCGCTGTCGCTGCTGCCGCCGTTGTCGGACCCCGGCGCGGACGACGACACGCCGCCGCCGGCCTCGTCGGGGAACATGGACATGAGCTGATCGTCGTCGAGGCGGTCGAACTCGCCCGCCGCGCCGTCCGCGGGCGCCACCTCGACGAAGGCCACCGAGTCGCTGAGCGACCTCCGGTGCGCGCCCCGCCGCGACGCCGCGAACTCGGCGAAGTCGTCAGCCCACGCCGCCGCCCCGTGGTGGCCCCCCTCCGGCCAGTGGTGCACCGCGGCCGGGATCCGGGGTGGCAGCTGCGCCATGCGTGCTGCGCGCGACACGGCCGCCGCCGCCTGATCCGCAGACGACGACCCCGCGCTAGCTAGTTCGCTCGCAATGAGCACGCCGGCCAGTGAATTCCCAGCTCCGGTATTAGCTTACGCCGCCGCCAGTGCGCGCTCGCTCTTCGGCTCTTGCGATGGGCGCCGGCGCCTGGAGTTTTGTTTTATAGTGGTGCAGTGGCTAGCAGCTAGCTACCCCCCCCCCCCCCCCCCCCCCCCCCACACACACACACACACACACACCACCGTCCTGGCCCCCCCGGGTAGCTTGTGCCGGGGCGAGGGGATGGAGACGGGTGGGAATTGGAATTGGAGGGTCACATGGGACGAGACTTTTGGAACATGAGGACAGCCTGCGCCAGCTAGCTCTCCGGCCTCCGGCTCCTCCTCTCCTCTAGCTAGCGAGCGATGGGAGGGGATCCATAGCCTTCTACGCGTAGCGCGGGCGGGCGGGAAGGCGTTGGTGGGGGTCGGCGGGTTCAAGTGGCAGTGAAAGCCGAAAAGGGGCAGGCGCCGAGGCAGTTATGTAGGTGGGCAGGGAATCCCCCGTCCACGTGCCGCTGTCCGCCCGCCGCACCCGGATCCCTGCGCCCGCCCGGCGGCGGATCCGCGGGCGGGCGCGGCGAGACCGGTCGAGGCCTCGAGGGCGCTTGAAATGGATGGTCTGGCCGTCGTTGTCGCCCGGAAACGGCCGCGTCCCGCTCCCTGCCGCGCCAACGGCCGCGGTGCTCGGCACGGGACAGGGGGATCGCGATGCCGCCGGCACGTACTTGAGACCGGGCGATTAATAGGCGTCTCCTCGGGGACGATTAGGCGATTCAGGGAGAGTGATCGATTTGATTGCACGTCGTTGTTGATCACATGCCGGGACACGTGCTTCGTTTTCATTCAGGGCGTCACGAGACAGGGTCCGCGCGCCGTGGACCACGTACCAATGGACGATAGAGTGATGATCTGCTTGATTTGTTTGGTGGCAGCGACTGGTGAGCAGCCCGGGGTCGCCGAGATGCCTTGCAGGTAGAAGAAGTCGCCGAGATGCATGGTCGCCGAGGTTGGGAGGGCGGCGCCGCGCGTGGCGCGCTCGCGTCGTGTCCTTCTGGTTCGTGCTGGTGCTGCGGGTTGCGCGCGGCGGCGCGGATGGACCGTGTCAGAGATCGACGGAATAAACAACGAAACGGACCGTCTCGTGGGCAGCTTTCAGCTTTGCGCCGGAAAGAAACCACTGCGCTACGCGCGTATCTTCTCGTCAGACAGGAGCATGTTTGCAAATCCCCTCGGGATCAGAGATCTAACCGCGTCCGCGTAATTCCTTTCTTGCCTGCTCGGGAATCTTCTGCGCATCAAGCTACTACGTCGAGATAAATTGGTCTCAGAAGTCTGAAGGTCTTTGGGTACGGGTGCTGTGCTGCATAAGTGACAGTAATTTTTAGCTTTGGCACATGGCTTGCGCTGATAAAATGCGAAAAACGAAACGACAGAAGTATTGCCGACGAAGGCCCACCGGGGTGCTGCCCTAAAAAAAGGCCCAGGGTCTGTCTTCATGCAACTCTTTTATTGACCAAATCGGACGTAAATCGGCCTGATAACAGATACGGACGGGCCATGGTAGCAGTCCATGCGCCCATGCCACACCTGCATCGACAAAAGTCCCCGCGGGCCGATTTTATCCTGCCGTGCTACCTCTTCTTTTTTTTTTTTCCCTCGTGCCCATTTTTTCCCTTGCAGGTTTCTTTCCACATACCACACTCGGCTTTGAGCCCTTGATAGCATATTCCCATAGAGAACTAGTAGTACTATATAATTTTGTGAAAACCTGTTTATGGGCGGATTTTGTGAAGCATTAGAGAACGAATAAACTTCTTCCTACTCTATCTTCACCATTTCTTCCTCCTTTTCCTCTCTTCTCCTCTTCTGGTTCCAATGGAAGTCTTTAGCAGCAGGGGATTAGAGCCCCCTTTAGAGTCGCCCTTGACATCTAGCAACCATCTCAAGGAGAGCGTTATACAGAGTGCATCAAAAGCTTACATAGTTACATCACTCGTGTGGGATGATCGAGTATCTTTAAAAAATCAGACAATGTTCGAGCGACTTGCTTCCGTACGTGGAGCCAACGAGTGAAGGTGCAGTATATTTGGAAAAAATTGCTCGCGGATATGCAAAGTGTTACGATCCTGAGAACTGCATGTCAGCTCGAATATTGATAGTACAACTGGAAAAATTTCCGAAGGTAGCAAAAGTTATTGGTGGGGATGATCATCAGAGTAGGGTTCAGCTATAACTTTAGATCCTAAAGAAGGTGGTTGTTTTACTTTGTGGTGTTTGTTTTTCTCATGTGCAGGTGAACACGTCCGAAGGTCTCTAGTCGAAGCTCAAGGAGGAAGCAATGGTCTAGGGGCGAGCCAAAGGTCAACCTCTCATGGGCCAAGCTCTAAGCAGAGATGACCGATCATGAAGGGCGTACATGACGTCTAATCAAGACGATCCAAAGTCTCTCAAGAAGGTCCCCCCGGGCGCGGCATGAATAGCATGATTCAGAAGAGAGAGCAAGTAGTGCACCTGATCTTGATCTTCGAGTAAAACATATAGAATGCAATAGATAAACACGATAAAAAAGGAAAGGGAAAGTTCTTCCTCCCTCCTATAAATAAGGCTCCACGCCTATGGAACATAAGCTGATATTTTTAGTAGCACAAGGCTTTTACAATGATTAAGTTCTTATCTAATTAATTAGGTCTACCTTCGATAATGTCTGGTTTTGTTTCACCCCGAAACCAAACGCAAAGTGAAGCTGGTTTGTTGGTGGATATCATGAAAAGTGCTCAGTGCTGCTAGATAGTACTCTGCTGTAAGGAACCGCCTTCACTACATCATTTATTCCGCTATCTTGAGGACAAGAGTATTGTTTTCTAGAGTTTCACTGTAAGGAACTGCCTTCACTATATCATTTATTCCGCTATCTTGAGGACGAAAGAGAATAATTTCAAAATGACAACTGGTGCCCTTTAGCTTTTGACTCGGAATCGATGAAAACCAGGTGGCCAGTTGGCTGGACCGAGTCGGGGTTGCACACTAGTCTATCTAGGTCACGCTGACATGTTGACTCCAGTGCGCTGTTGGGCACCGCTGGTGCCGCCTCCTCCTCGATGAGAAGCTAATGATGGAAGATGGTACCCCCGCCGAGCTGTTACAGTGTCGAAGCATCAGACCTTGAAAGCAGTGAGCTTGAAATGGGTGCCAAAAAGGGTATTCGATTCCAATGGGTTAGATACTATGCGATCAATTAAGTATGATTCTTTTAGATTTCTATGGTATATTTGCTTGGTATTGTCGATTTGTGTTGTAGGATGGTATAAAATTTGAATGGCTTCTAAGGGGGAAAAGATTAGCCAATAGACCTATTTAGTTATATCATGTTTCAGCCGTTGCGCAGTTCGATAAACATATAGAATGCAATAGATAAACACGATAAAAAAGGAAAGGGAAAGTTCTTCCTCCCTCCTATAAATAAGGCTCCACGCCTATGGAACATAAGCTGATATTTTTAGTAGCACAAGGCTTTTACAATGATTAAGTTCTTATCTAATTAATTAGGTCTACCTTCGATAATGTCTGGTTTTGTTTCACCCCGAAACCAAACGCAAAGTGAAGCTGGTTTGTTGGTGGATATCATGAAAAGTGCTCAGTGCTGCTAGATAGTACTCTGCTGTAAGGAACCGCCTTCACTACATCATTTATTCCGCTATCTTGAGGACAAGAGTATTGTTTTCTAGAGTTTCACTGTAAGGAACTGCCTTCACTATATCATTTATTCCGCTATCTTGAGGACGAAAGAGAATAATTTCAAAATGACAACTGGTGCCCTTTAGCTTTTGACTCGGAATCGATGAAAACCAGGTGGCCAGTTGGCTGGACCGAGTCGGGGTTGCACACTAGTCTATCTAGGTCACGCTGACATGTTGACTCCAGTGCGCTGTTGGGCACCGCTGGTGCCGCCTCCTCCTCGATGAGAAGCTAATGATGGAAGATGGTACCCCCGCCGAGCTGTTACAGTGTCGAAGCATCAGACCTTGAAAGCAGTGAGCTTGAAATGGGTGCCAAAAAGGGTATTCGATTCCAATGGGTTAGATACTATGCGATCAATTAAGTATGATTCTTTTAGATTTCTATGGTATATTTGCTTGGTATTGTCGATTTGTGTTGTAGGATGGTATAAAATTTGAATGGCTTCTAAGGGGGAAAAGATTAGCCAATAGACCTATTTAGTTATATCATGTTTCAGCCGTTGCGCAGTTCGATAAACTGCACCTGATGCAGCCAAAAAGAATTCTCTGCTCTTTTGCTCATGCCGATACCGCAGCCCTTAGACATGGTCCTAAATAAGACCAATATGGATGCCGTAGCCCTGAGACGTGGTTCTGAATAAGGCCAACGCCGATGTCGCAGCCCTCGGATGTGGTCCCAAATAAGACCAACACCGATGCCGCGTCTCTTAGATGTGATCCTAAACAAGACCAAACGTTACAACTCTTTTATCGCCAATACCATAATCCTTATATGTGGTTCCAAAAGATCAATGCGGATGCCGCAGCTATGAGATGATCAATACCGATACCTCAGCCCTCACGTGTGGCTCCGAATAAGACCAACGTCAATGTTGCAACCCTCAATGGTCCCGAATAAGACCAACGTTGATGCCACAACCTTGAGACATGAATGCCGCAACTCTTTACTGTTGCCGATGCTGCAACCCTTAGACGTGATCCCAAACAAGATCAACACCGATTTTACGTGGTTCCAAACAAGATGAACGCCGATGCCACATCCCGAACAAGACCAACACCGATGCCGCAGGCCTTAGACGTGGTCCCAAACAAAACCGACGTCATGTGATTTGTCTACCTCTAATAAAGTAGTCGATATTTATATGATTTTGTCGATGAATAACAAGTGGAAATATTTTTATGCGCGGAAAATGTGATTCAATGAAGCGTCAATACCATCAATACCTTGCATCACCAGCTCTCATTACTCGTGTTGTCGTGCAGTTCGTGTGGGATGAACGAGTGAAAGCGCTGTAAATTGGGTAATTTTGGTCTCGGACGCTCTAGAAACGTGGTATTAGCCACGGGACATCACTCATTCTCCTCTTTGCTGGAAAACACTCGTCCTTTGCGTCGATTTGCCACAGAGCACTACAGGCAATAAAATATCTATTTGTGAACTAAGGGAGTGCAAAATGTCAATTTTGTCCCTGTAAAAATGGGGTCGACAGATTATTTTTTTCCTTATCTGTCAACCCCTTTCCTCCGCTGCTCTAGCCTTTCCAACGAACCGCCTGGCTCTTCGTCCTGGCTTCCGAGTCAGCCTGGGGGGAATCGGCGCACGCGCACCAGAGGCTGCCGCACTGCCGCGCCGTCGACGAACAGGTGCTCCAGGAGCGCCGCGGTCCACCGGTCGGCGGTGTCTCCCATGACGCAGCAGGCCAAAAAGTCCTTGGTCTCTGCTGATAGCTAGAACGGCACCTCCACACGCGACACAGCGTCCGTGTATCCGACATTGTCCATGTCGCGCACTCGAAGACGCTCACCACGAACGCGTCGAATGCCGCCGCAGACCTCGGCTCTCCAATGGCCGCATGCCGCATGCCACGACGCGCAGCTCAAGGAGCCGTTCCGCCCCTGCCAACAGAACCCCACCGAAGAAGGCCTTGTTTAGTTGAGGGCCAAATTTGACTTTGTACAGTAATTGGGTCACCTTTTTGCACTTTGGAACTAAACGGGCTGGCAAACTTTGGTCCAAATTCGGCCTTTTGGATGGCCCGAATTCGGCCCCCGCCGACCCCACCTAATCCATTCCAGCGCCACAGCACCGGTCGCACTCTGAACCCTAGCACCACCGCAGTCGCTCTCTCTCCCCCTGCGCCGCTCTCCCTCTCTCCCACCACTCTCCCTCTCCCCCGCCGCTCTCTCCCCCCCTGCGCCGCTCTCCCTCTCCCCTGCCGCTCTCTCCCCCCCTGCGCCGCTCTCCCTCTCCCCCGCCGCTCCTCTCGCCGCCTCCGCTCGAATCGAGCTTTCCAGCACCAGATCCAGGATCTAGTCGGTCCGATCCACCGCGTCCGGTACCGGATCCACCGTGGTTGACCCCATCGGCGGCGATGGACGACTTCAACCGTGAAGGGAACGGTGCAGAGTTCAACGCCGGTGGATCCAGCAACCCCGCGGGCTGCAACGCCGGCGGATACGGCAATGCTTCGGGGTTCGACTTTGGCAACGTCTCCGACTACAACGACGGCCACCGCACAAGGAACTTGTTCTCTCTGGCGCCGCCGGGCTCAGGATCCGGTGCCTACAACCCCTACACCTTCGTGCCGCATCATAACTCGTCGTCCACCTTGCCCACCCCAAGCCAGCTGGGTATGTCCGGCCTCAACCTCAATGCAAGCTCCGGTTGGTCGCACATCAATGACTACGAAGGGATCCTTCGCTCCGCCGACCAAGCGGGAGGAGGCGGCAGCAGCCGGGGGGGCCCTCCCGTCCGAGAGCCTTCCGGCATCGGTGGTCAGGCCGCGGCTCCCTTGCCTCATCAGCGGCGACCTACATCCAGGGTGCACGGTTCTCATCGTCGCGGCGCGGCTCAAGCACTGGACGCCGACAACAATCCAGTACGTTTCGCTTCACATATTTACATCCAAGATCTGCCCTTGCGTACGCTTACATTATTCCCTGGTGTGTTGATTGTTTCGGTTAGTCATGCTTACTGTCATTACTCATTCATGCATTGCTTGTTCAATTAAATTGTGCATAGAATGAGCCAAGCAGGGCCAAGTGGACCAAAGAGGATACTCAGGCTTTTTGTGAGATTTACTGCCAACAAATTGATTTGGGTAACTGCAAGAATGGCAACATGAGCAAGTGGGGCTGGAAAGATGTGCAGGATAAGTTTCTAGTTACGACTGGCAAGTTCCATAATAGAGCAGTTTGGTTATAAGTACAGACAGTTAAAATTGCTTTGGCAGTTCATCGAAAATCTTCGGACGAAGTGCACAGGCTTGGGGCACAGACCAGATGGCTCTGTGGTTGCTAGTGATAAGTGGTGGCAGGACCATTGCAAGGTTCACGATCTTTGAACACTTCATTCTGTACTCGTTGTCTTTCTCTACTAGCTTCTGACTGTATGTGTGTTGTTATTTGCAATGCAGGGGAAGCAAGACTGGTATGATCTGAAGGATGGATGGCCAGAATACATTGATGAACTGGACCGCATGTTCTGTGGAGTTGCAGTGATGGAAGAAACCTACTTTGTTCCTGGGGTCAGCCGCCAAATTAACTTCATTAGTAGCGGCGAAGAAGAAGATGAAGATGCTGACTGTGGCACCCCTCAGAGCTGTGCGACCCCAGTCAGCAGTGGAAGCAAGAGGAGCTCCAACAGCATCCGCAGCACAGCAACAAGCCCCAACAAGAAGACCAAGGGCGCAGCTGTTCGGAACATGAATAGCAACATGACAAGGTTCAACTCCAGTTATGATCATAGGACATCAGTGATCGAAAGGGCGTATTTGGATAAGAAGAAGGAGGTTGAAGAAGAAAAGGAGAAGAAGAAACAACAACAAGATGCTAGGAAACAAGCATAGAAACTAGTTACAGATTCGGTGATAGAGCTTGGAGTGCACCTGATGGAAGGACAACTCTAGAATGGTGTGGTCAAGATATGCATGCATGACGATCTACGCAATATCTTTCTGTGCACACCTGTTGAAGCAAGGCTCTCCATGATCAAGCAATATGCCACTACGGTATAAAACCATACCCTACCATCCATGCATTGCACCTAGATGTGACTTTTGTTGGCATGATGGCCTATGTCTTTTATGTGTGCTTGTCATGACGTGTAGTTAAATTAAATTGTGTTGGTTATTATTTATGTTGTGATGACGAACATATGATGAACTATGTTAGGAAGCGCTAAATTACAAGCATGGTTGTTGAATTTAGTTACGTTGCTTATTATTTGTTAAACTGATTGCCTCTGTGTGAGATCAATGGATGTTTGAATGGAGGTAGTAGGCTTTAGTACTGCGGCTACCAAATGAATTCTACTTACTGTTTCTGTGTTTTTTTTTTGCAATGGGCAGGATGTTCAAGCTCATGTTGGTGCACAAGTTGAAGCTCCAGTGGAAGAGGTGGATGCGCAGGACGACTGGTGGGAAGAATTCTGGAAAATGCTGGTAGAAGACGATGATGAAGCACCATTTATCTATGGTACGTATGGCTATGCTATTCATCTGGACAAGTATTGCAATAGAGGACCGTATAGGAATCCAGCATTGACTGGGGAGCAATGGGTACTTAACAAGCTTGCCAATGAATCATCCTGCTACACCATGTTTAGGATGACCCCACACATGTTTCATAGGCTGCATGATTTGTTGACATCTGAGTATGGACTCACAGCATCAAACAAATCTAGCACTATTGAGGCTCTAGGAATGTTCCTTTGGATATATGGGGCACTACAATCAGTTAGGCAAGCAGAGGACAGATTTGAGAGATCACTAGCCACTGTGCATAGCCTATTTTACAAAGTCCTCAGTTGTATGGTAGACCTATCTGCCGACATCATTAAACCTCGAGACCCAGACTTTAGAACAATGCATCCCAGGCTGCAAAACAATCGGTTCTACCCTGAATTCAAGGGTTGCATAGGAGCAATAGATGGCACTCACATTCCTGTGGTTGTGCCAAGTGAAAAGTTTATGCAGCACATGTGTAGGAAAGGCAAGACAACCTAGAATGTCATGGCCGCTTGTGACTTCGATATGGTCTTTACTTTTGTCCTTGTTGGGTGGCATGGTTCAGTGCATGACATGAGGGTGTTTGACGATGCAATCACAAATTACAGAGACCACTTCCTAAAGCCACCTAGAGGTACACACAACAAAACTAGGTCATTACTGTTTTCTAATTGAAGCATTGTAAACTTACAGGTACTTACTGCTGGTGTAGAGAAGTACTACTTGGTGGACTCGGGGTATGCAAATCGCACCGGCTTCCTGGCTCCTTACCGGCAGACCAAGTATCACATCCAAGACTTTCAAAACGCGCCCGAACCACAAGGTATGAAGGAGATATTCAACTTTGCACATTCATCTCTTAGAAATGTTATCGAAAGGGCATTTGGAGTGTTGAAAATGAAGTGGCGCATATTGTTGGACATCCTGGCCTATCCACAAGAAACACAGACACGTATTATATGTGCATGCATGTCGTTGCACAACTTCATTAGGATTAATGGTGACTTTGATAGTCACTTTGGTATAGTGGACAGCAACATAAACTATGTGCCTGTTGAAGGCACTCAGGATCAGCCGGAAACAGTGCTTACGCCAGAGAGTGCGGACATGGCAAGCATGAATGCATTCCGAGACATGCTTGCTGAATATTTGTTTTCCAGGTCTTGAATACTTTTTGATTGAGGACATGTACTTGTTTATGTACTTTGTGAGGATCTGTAACAATTTTCGGCGGATTTGAATCTGTAATAATTTGCGTTGCACTTGAGAATATTTTCCTTGATGTTTTGTTTTTGAAAATGCAATAAATTGTGTAGACATTAGAGTTGTTCATGCGTTTTTGCATGACAACATGGATGGGCCATGCAGCCATGCAGAATTGATGGTATTAATGATGTTAAACAGTGAATTGCAAAGTTTGTAGAGGCCAAATTTGGGACATGCAGAGTTTGGCACAGTTGCAAAGTTAGGGTGAACAGTAAACGCAAAGTTGGGAGGTGCAAAATTGAGCAACTAAACAGGGCTGAAGTTTCTTAGTGCCCCCTCCTTCGCCGCCACAGCTCGCCCAAGGGGCCCGCCCCCCGAAGCACCGGCGAGGCCGTCATCAAGATTTAAGGAGCCGACTAAAAAGCTAAAACGGCTGATTTGTTGTGAGAGGAAAACACTGTTTGGTGGCTGATAAGCCGGCTGAATAAGCTGAAGCGAACAGGCCCATGGATTGGATCTTGAGATTTTACAAAAGGTCCTCGAGGAATATTGTAGTTATCGAACACTTCTTGTGTCTTCAATGTCTTGCATAAAAGCCCCTAATCCGGTCCCAGCCTTTAAATCTCACAAAATCGACCTATGTATGTCGCCGTTCTCCATCTTGTTAAAAAAATGACATGTAGACCCCAGTCAAATCCAGGACAAAGTTGGCTTCTCATACCCTTTCTCGCTCCTTTCAAACAGAATATTGGTATTTTATTGACTTAGTGTCCATTAGCAAATAGTCCTAAAAGAAAAGTGTCCACCATCAAAGACATATTTGAGTGCAGCAAAAGTCAACATTGAAGGGGCCATGTTTAGTTACCCCCAAATTTCCAACTTTGGTACTATGCAAAAAAAAATTCCCCATCACATCAAACTTGCGGTACATGCATGGAATACTAAATGTAGACGAAATCAAAAACTAATTGCACAGTTTTGTTGTACTTTGCGAGACGAATCTTTTGAGCCTAATTAGTCAATGTTTGGACAATAATTCACAAATACAAACAAAATGCTACAGTTGCGTATTTATGACAAAATGCCAATTTTACCACTCACAAATTGGGAACTAAACAAGATCCAAATTTACCCCTGTAAATTTTTAGCATTGCACCGCAACCACTGACCACCTACTAGGCTAGTGCGCAGACTACAGATAGCGTGAGTAGAAAGCCATGTAGGTCCGGTCAACTTCTCTCTCCCGTCTCATCGCCTTCCGGGTTCGTGCTACGTCTTCAGCATGTCAGAGGGAGCCTTTTTTTTTAACGGAGGAACGGACCGGTCACACCCACAAACACTCACTGACAGCCGGGTACCACCATCGCTGCCGCCCACCTGTCAGGGTGCCAGAAAGCCCCGAAATCAGTATCCCTCGGTACTCAACTCACAAGACGTACCCGCCTGTAGAATACTGTACACACTGACATGTAGATCCACAAAGGCACTGGAGCCCACTTCCAGTGAAAGAGGAGATCAAGAGCCGGGAGGCGGTGTGCCTTCCTCCCCTTCCCTTCCCACTCCCCACACCTCTTGTTCAAATCAATCAACATCCCCTGAGCCAGCGGTTCGCAGTCCGCACCTCCCCTTTGCGGAAAAAACCCTCTCCGGCAGCGCAAACCCCCGCTGCCCCATCCAAACCTAGCTCCAAGAAGCCCCATGCGGCTCCGCAGGCGTGTTGGCGACGGCGGCGGGGACCTCGGAGACGCGGCGATGCTCGGCGCCGTGGGGCTTGGGGACTTCGCGCGGCTCGTCCTCCCCGACCACCCGCCCGAGGAGCTCGGGCTCGCCGCCGCCTACGACGACGCCTCGGGCCGCATTTTGGTCTCCATCGCCGGCGCCTCCGGCGCCCCCATCTCCG
The DNA here is from genome assembly GCF_005286985.2 of Setaria viridis. Taxonomy (NCBI): domain Eukaryota; kingdom Viridiplantae; phylum Streptophyta; class Magnoliopsida; order Poales; family Poaceae; genus Setaria; species Setaria viridis. The sequence goes on along the minus strand of NC_048267.2, from coordinate 36,602,892 downwards.
CTTCCCCCGCCGATCTCGCGGGCGCCCTCGAGCTGCCGCCCGGCCCGGTTGGCCTCGCCAAGGGGGTGGACGCGGCCTTGTTCGCCACCGCCGAGGCAATCGCCGCCGTGAGTGGGTTCGTCCGCGATCGCGTGATTCTGGGAGGCGGAGGGGACGGAGGGCATGCGTCGGGTGAGGTCGCTGCGGCGCTGCGGTTGGTGGAGGAGGGCAAGGCATATGAGGTGGACTGGGGCGGTTTGGTGTGGGCGGTGGTGAAGGGGGAGGTGGTGGACGGGACGCCGCGGCGGTACGCGCCGTACCTTATCCATCTGTTGGAGCGCCAAACCCCGGGTCTTTTCGCCGATTTTGATGGGAGGTTGCCTCGTCCGAAGAGATGGAAAGGCCAGCAATGCCAGTGGGATTCTGTTGGGTTCCTTGCGTTGGAGGAGGAAGAAGATCCCTCCTTGGTTTATGGGGGGAGCCAGAACATTGGGGACTTGGAGGATATGCCAATCTTCGGTGAGGGCTCTGATGTTAAGCTTTTGGGCCATAAGATGGAGTATGATGACAGGGAAGGAGGTTGTAGCCGGAGTTCTGCTCGACGCTCTATTGAAATGGAAGATGAAGATTACAACAATGTCAATGTAGATGTTGGCCCTTTGGACACCACGTCTTATCTTCCACTGCAGTACGTCGCTTGCCAACCTCTTTCCACTCTCTCGCCTTTCCAAGCATGTATGTCAAAAATCCTAGGTTATGTCCCTGCCATGGAGAGTAGATACTTGAATTTGGAGAAGGCTTGCAGGGACACTCGGGATGAAGTAGAGTGGATTAAGAAAATGGTGATGGAAAAAGACCACTTAGTTGCAGCTACGATGAGTGATATGCAAGAGGAGCTTAGACGGAGAAGTGCTTCCATGCGTCCATACGAAGCAGACATGAATCTGATGTACCGCACGATTCAACAGTATGACAAATTACTTGAGAAGTCTTTGGCTGAACTTCAGGAAGTTGCTGGCTCAGATTCAGAGGTTCTTGGTATCTCTAGTGGGCAGAATCGTGCTTGGGTGCAGCATTATTCTAGCCAGAAGATGAGCGTGATTGATGTAACATGGTCTTTGAAGTCTTCAAAGCTTCTGAAGGAGATTACAGAAGTGGAGATGGGCATAACGAAGCTCAATCATGAAGTACAAAGACTAAAGAATTCCAGATCAATTCCAGACCTTAACAATGGCAAGTCCCAGCTATGAATTATCTGTATCTGCATTTTAGATAAATGCTAACTTTCATAACTCAACTCATGCATTTTATCTGCAGGTGTGGAAGACAATGATGAGGCAGAAGCATCCCAGAGGAAGATAGAGGACAGTTCTTGTGCAAGTGAAGGATGTCATGTCAACAATACCACACTGGTGAGTTGAGGTCTTTCTTCATATGGCTGTTCAGGGGGTGAAATCAGGGGTTTACTCTTGGACTTGTCAGGTTCATGTAGATAACTGGCTATTCGATGTGAAGTGCTAGTTTTTTGGAGATAATTACCGTGTCTGCTAAATTCTTAGGCTTTGGCAAGAGCAGAAGTGCCTGTCTTTCGATAAGTTCAATCAGCAAGCTAGAGAGTCATGGAACTTTTGTTTTAGCTCGTCTAGACCAAGAAACCACCGGCTTTGCTGAGCTATTTCTTGACATTGTGCACCTCTGTACTTCTTTGCTTTTTGAGTAATCTGTTAATCATGTTTACGGCAAGTAGGACCTTTTGCTAAAATTGAAGCAATCTGACCAAGTTAAGGCAATGAAAATGGTTATACTGAAGGTGCCACTAAAATCTGAAAATATCTTTGACCATTCATGATTTAGGCAGTTCTTGATTTGTTTTGCTGATGAATATGTATTTTCGTTACTTGCATATTCGCTATAAAATTACTTGTTCTAGTTTATAGTTAATAAAAACCCCCTATGTTTCTGGATCCAATGTATGGAACTATTTGCTAGCTTACACTACTATGAAGCTTAATCGTAATTTTTCATTTTTTTGGCACTTTTAGAAAACATGATGTCACATGATATTGTGGTCCAGGGAGGAAAGCAGCTTCTTGAATTGGTAGCAAACCCTGATCAAAGGAATGACACCGGGGAGAGAATGGATCAGAATGGGGTTCAGCTCTGAAGATGAAGCATGCCATGGTGGTGCAGCCTCATAGGGAACAAGCTAGGAAAAAAAAGTTATCTGCTTGCATTTTGGTTGAATGGTAGGTTGTGTGCAACTTAGTATCGTGTGATAGTGCTGATCAGATTGCACCAATGTTTTGTCATGTGAACCTTAGATAGAGGTATAATTATACAAGGTTATCCCTAACTTATTAGTCTGTAAGAATGGTTTAACCAGTGGCATGGGTGGTGCAATGATTTGGACATCATTTAGAAGTTTCCGCATCATATTATCTACTACCTTATTAGTCTATTGAGTATTGAGAAACAATGTGCCGCCATCTACATTGGTGGGTCCTACTTTACTGTCTGAATGAAAGCAGAAATGTTTCTATTCGAGGCCGTAAATTGGTTTAGTTCAAGCATTTTTTTGTGATGAGATTTGAGATTGGAGCTTGAAGTCGGTTCTGGTTCATATTTTTCTGTAGATCGGGCTTTTCATACATATATGTTGCTTTGGTTTGCCCTGAAACGTGGGAAGCTGGCTAGGAGCGGGCCAGTTAAGAATGATCATAAATGTTCCTTTATCATGTTGAAGGTTGACGAATTCAGTTTGGTGGCTTATTGTATGGGTCTTGATGACTGGAGCACATGGGCTGGACTTTTCTGTAGCGCAAACGTGAGTAATATTCTATTTTCAGTTTGCAGGTTGAGTTTTCAGGAGCTCTTGCTGTAGCTCGGCTGAGCTCCTTGACCTTGACGGTCTTGTGATTGCAGGGTTTGTCCATTGTTCTTTTAGATGTGGATTTGGGGCCGCAGTTTTTTGGTATCCTGGTGCTTGGTGTGGCCCTTTATTGTTCTTTGTTTTCCCTTTTGATCTGCTCTTGCAATACCTCAATACCTGGCTTCTGCTCTTTTAGCGGTGGTCACTGTCTACACTCACAGTTTAGCCGCAGTTTGTATGATAAGAATGGCAGCGATTTTAGTGGACTAGTCATGGCAGAAAGAAGGCACTGCAATCATCAGATATGTTCAGCTAAAGTTTGTCTGACGAACATTTTCCTCTTCCACTCGGTTTCACACTTCGTCATCAGTGTTGTACTGTTGTCTACATTGACCGGATGCTGAAGCCAGGAACGCACTCCTGTTGGGTCAGCAGGCAGAAGTCAAGTGCAGGGCGACGTTCGTGTCCACTGTCTACCTTCCATTGTTCCATCTTCCATGAAGCTGGCTGTTATGGATTAGTGTCACGACCCGAAGAGCCATGAAGAAGCACCAGAAGCGAGCATCTTGAAAGCCAAATGTTTGCTGACTGAAGATGCCGGAGTTGCAGATGTTCAGATCATTCAGAACGGTGAGTAGTAGTAGTTGAGGCTTATTTGGGCCTCGTGTGTGATCATGAGTCCTGAATGTGCCGTGTCGATGGGCTTGGGCCCAGTGTAACGCTGTCGAATGCGAGCGAGGATATTTACGGCGACGATGAAGAACGAGACCAAAGCATGATGTTCTTCCCCCTCTCGTCGGCTCCATCCGTATAACATCCAGCTTTTTAGAGTATTTAAAAATATGAATTTTTATTTTTTTAAAACTAAATCTAGTCTCCTTCCTTAAATATTTAAAAATTATTTTACAAACAAATCTTGCATAAATTATCAGCATGTGTGCTGCATTTGATTGACTTTAGGAAACCTTCCCTCCTTCCTAAGAATTCCAGAAACGAAACCTTCTCTCCTTCGTAAGAATTCATGAAACGAATCCTTCCAAATATCTTTCCCCTAAGAAACTTTAATATAATAATGTCCAAACCCATATAAGGCCATACCCATTCTTAGACATTAAAACCATAACTCCCTCAAAATTTCTATTTCCATGTTTCATCCAAACCTATACCTTGAAACCTATTCCAATTTGTTAGGGGAAATATTAACGACCTCCTAATGCCCCTCAAAACAATAACCATGAAGGCCCAGGCCCACCTGCGGTAATGACGATTGCCACCGGCCTAGCATAGGCAGGGAACATCCCGCTCCGTCTCGCCCGACCCAGGGTCCTAGGGTCGGACACTCCCAACCCCTCGATGGCAAAACTCCACCTCGCCCGACCCACGGTCCCAGGGTCGGAAGCGCCCAACCCCTCGCCGCAAGACTACGCCTCGCTCGACCCCGGGCGTAGGGGGTCGGACTCATCCGAGCCCACAAGACAAGTATCCGCCTCGGGCGTAGGCCGGCGGACGAGGGCGCGGATCTCGTGGGCCCCCCACTGATCTCGCCATAAATGCGCCGCGGCTCTGGCACGCAGAAAGGCGCCCGCGCCCCTCGACGTGACCCACCACAAGTACCCGAGCGGAACACTGTAGCCACGACCGCATAGGCTACAGTGGCTGCGGATCTCCCTGATTCGCCATAGGGCACTCATGGCATGCGCCGCCTAGCACAGGAGGGAGCTCCGCCCGTTCTCGCGCCCCGCGTATTCGGCGACAGGGACGCGACGTTCGTATCCCGCGGGCCATAAGCAGGACAACAGGGGTCAGCCGTCTCCCCCCAACGTGCACAGTTGCCACGACCGAACACCATCATCATGCTTGGCGGCAGCGGTCGCTAGAAAGATCGTCGACAGGATCCGAAGACAGCCGCCCTCCTCCGGTGGACGCGCTGATGGGAGCCGAAGGCCGGAGCAGGAGGCGGCGACCCGGGGACTTGGTCCTTCTCCTTATACTTTACTTAGCTTAGCTTATCTCTTTTACTTCTCCACACACCCGGTTCACCTGTAACCCTGAGCCCTCCCTGCGCTATAAAAGGAGAACCAGAGGCCCCAATACCAGGAGGACTCTCAAGCCAACAGAACTCACACACTCACCTCTAGAGCATTAGTGCACACCCAAGAGACTTGGGACCGGCTCCCTTTCTCGCCTATTTGTAACCCCTACTACAGACCCCGCGTGGGCAACATGAGCAGCTCTTCATACTGGACGTAGTGCTTTCCTTGCTCGAACCAGTCTAACCCCGTGTCTTCCCACACCACCATCCGAAGCCTTACACGCATAAAAGAAATTTACTAGCTGTAGTCTTGATCCACAAATCTTGACAATGACACAATTCAAATTTGGATTTAAATCCTCATAAATAAATAGAAAACCCATTCCAAATCCTAACCAGGCCACAACCTCCTTTTTGCCTATTGCTTCTTCCGGCTCGGCGTGCCCCACCCTCCTTTCCCAGCCCAACTCCCCCTCCTCCAGCCCAACACCCCGCCTCTAGCCCACCTTGCTCCGGCTCAAGGCACCACGGCCCAGCTCGGCCTGCCCAGCCTACCATAGCGACCCGGCCAACCTCGCGGTCAACGCTGCCGCCGCCAGCATCCCCTCCCCGCCATCGCGTGCCGCCGCCGCTCCAGCCAGCCTCCGCCGCACGGATCCATTCTCCCCGCTGCTGCCACTATTTCCCGCTGCTCCACTGTTCCCCGCCGTCTGCCACCTCTATCACGCCATTAATGCCAGCCAAGCTTATCCCTACCGGCCGCCGGAGCACATTCCCTTGCCCGCCTTCAGCCCCACGCAAGCTCATGCACTCCCTCCTTCCCATATCCCCTCTCCTCCCTATCCCTGCCACCTGACAAAGCCTGCCTCGTCCACCTGCTGTTGGTATTTCTTAACGTTCACGAATAAATCCTGGTGGGGTTCGCTAGGATAGGCGAGGAAGGAAGAGTTTTCTAAAATGTGATCTAGGATTTCTTTTCATTCCGTCAGAGTTTTGTGTGCAAACGAACCTCCAGCGGCAATGTCGAGATGTAGGGCAGAGGTCATGTCTAAACCAATGCAAAAGATGTGTAATAATGCATCATCAGGTATAGACAAGACTGGGCTTGATGCTAAAAGGCGTGAAAATCTAGCCCATGCTACACCTATGCACTCCTTCTCTAATTGCTCAAATTCAAGAATGTCACTCCGGAGAGAGGCTATGTGGGATAAAAAAAAGAATGAGTGACAAATGTCATCTCGGAGCTTTTTCCAATCACCGTTCACACTCCCCATGTTGTGAGTGTACCATTGCCCCGCCTTCTCTGTGAGAGAGAAAGGAAACAATTTCCACCTTAAGGTTTCCTGTGTCATGCCTGGGACTACAACACGAACACAGTTCCTCGAACTCTTGCAAATGACGGTAAGGGTTTTCATTTTCAAATCCAGAGAAGGTTAGTCCCCAAACCATGGCAATGATGCTAGGATGGAGGTCATAGCCATAAGCTATGATAGGCTGATAGGCTTTGAAAAGGGTGATGGCTCTAAGAACTCATATTTAGGAGCAGAAAGTTTTGGGATAGAAATATTTTTCATCATAAAGAAAGGATAAAATAAAGAGAAATATAAAATAAAAGATACGAGGACGAACTAGGTTCGAAGATAATACAACAACCGTTCCCCGGCAACGGCGCCAAAAATGCTTGTTGGCATCTCTTAACGTTCACGAATAAATCCGCAAGCGCACGGATATACCGTTGTAGCACTTCACCCGAAAAGTATTCAGGGTATCGTTATTTATATTCTCCCAAAGGAAAAAATGTGTAAAAGGTCTTCTAGCTGGTTTGTCCAAGGACAACAAGAGTTAGGTAGGTGAGGGTAGAGAGGATTCCTATAGCTTAGGGTCTTTGGATAAGATAAACTCAACTTCTATTGCTTCAGGCACCGGCTTACACCTGGTCTGCCAAGTGTCTCCGGCCATTAGCTCTACGTCGAACCTGAATGTGGAGGGACACAAGGGATGGATAGGGCTGTCACTACCTGTTGCCTACCTCTCGGACCGTGGCGAAAGGTAGCAAACAAAGGCAACCTCAAGACTAGACACCACATGTGTAAAAGGAATCGATGTGTAAAAGGTCTTCTACCTGGTTCAAACAAGGACATGAAGAGTTAGGTAGGCGAGGGTAGAGAGGATTCCTATGGCTTTAGGGTCTTTGGATAAGTGAGGGATACGAGTACCCCGTGGGTCCCCACCAACCACGATACTGGCCGGACCTGATAAGTGAACCTGCCCGACCAGGGCGTGCGGGCTAAGCACATGAAGATATTTGGAGTACACGCCAAGGAGGCCGGACGATTCAAATCAGCCTGGATATTACAAGACATGTGTTGTAGTCCAACTCATATTACCTTCCATGTAACCAAGTAAATTAGATTCAAACCGACTTGTAACCCTAGGTCGCCAACCTATATAAGGTGGCCAAGGGAGCCTCCCGAGGGCAATCCAATCCAATTTGTAAAACACGCACCAGCGCAGAGTAATACAAGCCACCAAGCATACAGGACGTAGGGTATTAATCTCCGGAGGCTCGAACCTGTCTAAATCCCTCGTATCCCTCGTGTTCTCACGATCACCTTCAAGTTCTTGATTTCGTAATCCCCTCCACCTACAAATCAACCACTTGGGTAACCCTTTGGTGGACTGCTGGGCTATTAAATCCGACAGTTGGCACGCCAGGTGAGGATGATTGTGAGATCTCTCCCCAGCGAGCTTGATGGTATCCCGCCCTGACGTCGTCTTCCCCGAGAGCTTGAAGGACTTCCTCGCCAATTCGATCCAGCTCCGCTTCGGGAGCATGCCGGTGGACTCTGACTCCACCGCGTCTTCCATCGACTCGGCATCCGTCACCAGCTCAGCAGCCGTCGGATCTACTTCGACGGAGCAAGATCTTCATCCGAGGATAATCACACCGGTTACCCAGCAGGTTAGCTATCTCTCTCTCTCTCTCTCTCCGAGAGGTTCCCCAACATCCTTACGGCGACTCGCCCAACCACGCCCTCCGATTTGATCGCGGGGCTAGATCGCATCAGCAACACCATCGCTGAGTGTATCAACCTCTCTGAGGTGTCCCTACGCCCAACAAGGTCAGCGCAGGGTCCTTCCCTCGCCTCGTTTGGTTTAAAGAACTCAGCTGTTGTGTTTTCCACGAAACTCGCGCAGTCTCTTCAGATCCAATCTGGAGACCCACCCATACCCACCCAGTTTCCAGACTACGGTGAGTTCCAGATCCCCCACATCGTGCTGACTCCTAATCCCTATGGAAGCGACGATGAGAGTAGCTCCACCAGGCTAGATCGCGAAGCCTTCATGGTTTCTGCCGACGATCCACCAAGGGATTGAAGCGTCCCCACATCAGCGGAGACTAAATGTGATACAAATATCAGTCCCAGGAGGCTGATAACACATTAATTCAATAGATAGTTCAAATACCGGACAACTCCCGAGGGAGTGGGCGCGAAAGCCACGCCGAAATGATAATCAAATAAATAACAGCAGCGAGCCAAGCTAGTGTTAAGAGACAGCACTCGGGACTACACGGCAGCGGAAGCATTCTGCAAAGGCCAACACCACAGGCAGCGTTGGGAGCGACCTCCTACTCAAAATTCTCGGCGACGAAGTCCGGGTCTTCCTCTATAGCAACAAAACAAGGGTGAGTACGAAAGTACTCAACAAGTCCAACCCCTTCCACGGAGGGGGATACAATTAAGAATATGCACAGGATATAGCAAGGATAAGGTTAAGGTTTATTTGCCATAAAGCTAGGTTTTTTCAACACATCCAAGGATTCATTTTTAAAAGATTTTTCGCAAAGCATTTCTTTTAGTAACTGAATCATTAAGTGGGGTTGATCCTACACAAAGAATCCAAGTTTTAATGCTACCGGACTCCCCGTCCGTAGTAGCTCACGGCACAACTGCCGGACACTTCCAAAATTCAACACACGCCATAAAAATTACCCAACTCCAAGCACTAGTTATGTGACCAAGCCGTAACTCGTCCAATGCCGTGGACACGGCTACCCGGATAGGTTTTAACTCTGCAGAGGTTGTACACTTTTCCCACAAGTTGGGTACCGCAGCACGAACACCTTAGTGTCGGTGCAGATCCTAACAAAGCTATTACCCACCTTAGCTAAGACTGACTAGTCAACACGGAAGCAACCAAGGGGTTAACGACCTACCAACGAGTTCTTAACCGGGACCTAAGTCACAAAGATCTTACTCCCTTTTCCATGGTCTCCCGCTACTCACCAGCTCTCCTGATGACTAGTAGACTAGCTAGTGGGATTTATGCTAAGCTGTTGCCGCATACAACGGTCGAGTGGTAGCACGATGGATTGGGTTAGGCAAGATGACACATCAACTCGGTCCTTAACCATGACAAGATGGATATCTCCCAACCTTACTCAACCACAAAGGTACGAGCCCAACTTATTAGCATTTCACACAAGAAACACCCATCCATCTCATCTAAGCATGTCTTTCCTTCACTTCCGAAAACCCATTTTCCCAGTTTAAAACACTCACACCTTTACTCTTTAACAAAACACAATGTAGTCATGGTTGAATTGAGTAACAAGGTCCTAAGCATTCTAGCAGTAATTATCATCCAAACAGAGCAAGTCATATTTAGAGATAATTATAGGACAAGCAAGGAATAATCATAGCAATTAAGGGGTGGCTATCCAATCATGCTTCAGTGGTAAAACAATATGCAATTTGTAAAACAGGCCAATAGGTTGTGTTTGAAAAACTAGGAATAAATATGCATCAAAGGGTGAGATTGGACTTGCCATCCTCAAAGCCTTCCGGGAGTTCCTGCTCGCGGTGCTGGTCCTCGGCCTCGGGCTCGTGGTCAAACTTCTCCTCGTGCTCCTCCTCGGGTACTCCGCGACCTACGGCATACACAATCGTGCACACAATAAATAAAAGAAAATTAAAGTTTTACCCGTTGAGCTCCGAACAGATAACGTGAACGAAAAATAGAAGGAATGAGTATTTTCATGAAATTTGGATATGACTCGGCGGAGGTATATTGTAGGATGACGTGGTCAAATTTGGGGTTAATTGGAGGAAGTTTGACGCATGAAATGATGAGATAACCGTGTATTTAGGGGTTAAAACAAGGCTTAGGACTAATCTGCGAGAAACGAGGGACCTATTTGTAAATACTTTTGGGAGGTGGAGGGGCTGATCTGTGGAAAGAGTATGAGAGAGTGGGAGGGTTATTTCGCGAATAGAGAGAAGTAGGGGGTTAGATCGAAATTGGGGGGGTTCTTCTTCCTCCTTTGAACCGTGACTTGGAGAGGAGAGAGGAGGGGAAATCCTGTGGGGGCGGCCGGCCATGGCTCGCCGGCGACGAGATTGGACGGCGGGGGAAGGTGGAGGAGGCCGTGGGGACTCCATTTTGCCCCTTACCTTGGGGATTTGGTGATGGGAAGGGGGGCGGCCGGCGATGGGTAGGGAGGTGGCGGCGCTACTAGCGACGGGATGGCGGTGCATGGGAAAGGCAGGCTTCTCGGTGAGGTGATGGTGGGGCGATCAGGCAAGGCCGGGGCTCTGACGGCTTTTATAGGCGGCGAGGAAAGGAGCCACCGGTGGGGGCCTAGACGGGGCAGGCGTCGCAGCGCGGCCTACGGTGCCGCGGCCGATGCAGGGCGGGGTCACCGCGGTGGTGGAGCGAGGACTGGAGGTGGGGCCGAGCAGGTGCGGTGGCGGAGTGGGGGCCAGAGGCGGGGCCGAGCAGGCGCGGTGGCGGAGCGGGGCTGGTCGGGGACGAGCCGGCAGCACGGTCGTTGAGGCGCGGCCGGCCGGGGTCGGGGATGGCGCGCCAAAAGCAGCAGGCGCCGGGCATGGGCGGGTCCGGGCACAGGCAAAACTAGCCAAGGGAAGGGCCGGCCGCACAGGCGCTAGGGGAGTAATGGCGCTTGGGGGGCCGGCCAGGAGGGTGGCGCTAGGAAGGGGGGCCGGCCTGGAGGGTGGCGTGCGTGACCAGCCAGGGAAGAAGGTAGGAGAAGGAAGAAGGAAGAAGAAGAAGGAAGAAGAAAGAAGAAGGAGAAGGAAGAAAAAGAAAAGAGAAAGAGGAGATAGGAGAGAGAAAAAAAAGAAAGGGAGAGTCCGCGGTGATTGCGGAGAACGGTCGCAGCACGCGCGGCAGTTTGTCGACTGGCACGCGGCAAAATTTACGGAGAGGATAAAAAGATGGTTGTCGGCTTTGGGTGCTGAGACGACGAAATCGCCGGGAAGATTAGACTCTCGGGAGCTCAACGGTAAAAAGATTTTGAAAATAATTTTTAATGGGTGATTTAAGTTGGTGATTTTTACGGATGTTACAGGGATGGAGAAACCTATTCTCAGGAAGCAGGCCGAAACGCCAAGAACTAGGACAGTGCAGTACAACACCAATAGGAGCAAGCCGACGCCCGACAATGCTAACAAGCTGCTGCTAACATGGGAGCTGAGGCAGCAGGCGACCAACGCCGATTATCGCCCATCACTCACGCCGATCCACCGCGCACTAACAATGGTGACAACGCCGATCAGGACGATGCTCGGGGTAGATGCAGGCGCCGTATACGTGCCCGCAATCTACAAGCCAACCTCGAGGAAGCCGGCCGCTACATTTCCACCACACCCCAGGCTAACCTGGGGCCTGCCTTCGCCGACCTGGAAAAACCTTCTAGACTTGGAGCCACTTCGGCGGATCCGAGCACGTATCTGCATCGCTAGTGCCTAGATCGAAGAATGGGCCCGGAGCTGGTCAACACACTCCTGGTCTACATCTATACGGCACCCTCGAAGCCGATCCACTCACAGCAGATCCAGTCACCACCGAGGCAACCATAGTAAACGCGAGGGAGGTCGGCTGGAGCCCATCCGCAAAGAGGAGGTGAAGTCCTCCTGATTTCAAAAAAGGGCCCCCAAGGTCCTCATTGCTAAAGCTGATCCTGCCAGACCAACCACCTTCCTCTGGGAGGAGTTTGATGACTCCATGAATGCTCGGTGCCCCTTCCATGAGGATGCACGTCATAATCTCTGGGACTGCATCAGTGCCGGCCCTAGGGGTGGGGCAGGAGGTGCGATGGCCTAGGGCCCAGGCGGGATGGGGGTCCAACTCAAGTATAGAAGACCAGACCCCATACGGCCATACGCAGTATGCCCATACTTGATCGGTAGCGCCGTAACGGCTCCTCGTCGCGTGTGCGTGTCGCCTCGCCTCTTGAGCCGCAAGGCGCCAAGCCAACGCGGCAACGCCACATCCCCGAAAGACGGTAAGAGATCGCGGGCGAGATGGAAAGAGATCGCAGGGTGCCAGGGTCGCAGTCACAGGCGAGATGGCGTCACAGGCTCACGCCGATCGGGATTCCGGCGACTGCGAGACGGCGATCAGGATTCGGAATCGGGCGGGCGATCACCATTGACCATTCACCAGTTTTGCAGTTCACCACGCGACACGCCGCACGCAAGTCAGTCCAGGCTGTCCAGCGAGGTATGAAAAAAACTCGAGCTAGGCAATTAGGCTGCATGCCTGCATGATTGCACTGATATATCATATATTCATATATAACCTGTTTTGTTTATCGAACCACACTTTGTCTAGGCCCTAGTTTTTTTCCCTGTTCAATTTTTGTCTAGTACTTTGTACTCATATAGTCATATTTTTCTTGTAATTTAGGTCAGGTGTAAGAATTTTACAATGTTACCTAAGAAATATTTGTCAGGGGCTGCGAAAAGAAAATAAAAAAGATAAGAAAAACAGTTTGTTCAGTCTCAACAAGGTGCTTTAGATAAGTTTTTTTCAGCTTCAAGTAGTGCTGTGCGTGATGACAACCCTATAGATGCATCTGATAATCAAGAAGAAGAGCAACAACAAGTTAATGATAATTTAAGTGAACAAGTTGATACTATAGAGAATGAAAATTTACAGCCTTCCTCTCAACCTGAAAATTCAATTGATGATGTGCAACCTTCTATTCATGATGTCTTTGATCCTAGAACTTGGGAGAATCTTGATAATATGGGTAGAGATATTTTGATTGAAAAAGGACCAGTGAGAGAATTGAATCTTGCGTTCCCTGTAGATGCTCACAACAGACATTTTTCATATGCTTACTACTCCAGAAAGTGAAGCAATGGTGAGGTGATTGATAGAAAATGGTTGGTTTACTCTAAACATGTGGACAAAGATTTTTGTTTTTGCTGCAAATTGTTCAAATCAAATCAGAACAAAAGTTTGGTAGCACATGATGGATTGAAGGACTGGAAACATCTTAGTTTAAGACTCAAGGAACATGAGAATAGTGTTGAGCATATAAGAAACATGAATACTTGGAATGAATTTAGGCTGATTTTGTGCAAAAATAAAACAATTGATGATGATTTGCAACGAGAAATTGCAAAGGAGAGAGAGCGTTGAAAACAAGTTTTAGTAAGAATCGTTTCTGCTGTCAAGTTTCTTGCTAAACATAATTTGGCTTTCCGAGGGCAAAATGAGAAACTATATCAAGCTAACAATGGTAACTTTCTGGGCACAGTTGAAATGATGGGTGAATTTGATCCTGTGATGCAAGACCATATTAGGCGGATTCAAAATAGTGAGATTCATCATCATTATCTTGGGCATAAAATTCAGAATGAGATGATTTCTCTTCTTGCAGATTGTGTGAAACAAACTATATTAAAGATCATTAAGGATGCCAAGTATTTTTCTGTGATTTTAGATTGTACTCCAAATGTAAGCCATGAAGAACAAATGACTCTAATTATTAGGTGTGTCAATATGTCGAGGAATGTTCCAAGGGTAGAGGAGTTCTTCCTAGAGTTCTTGAAGGTAGATGACACATCAGGATTGGGTCTTTTTAATGAATTAAAGAATGTATAGGCCTCTCTTGATTTGAATATTGATGATGTAAGAGGACAAGGCTATGATAATGGTTCAAATATGAAGGGTTATCACCAAGGTGTTCAGAAGCGCTTGCTTGAAATTAATCCAAGAGCACTATACATGCCATGTGCATGTCATAGTCTGAATCTTACTCTTTGTCATATGGGAAAATCTTGCATGTAAACTATGATTTATTTTATATGTTATATATTGTTTTCATATAATATGTCATTATTTGGGATCTTACTATTTGTGATATTTGAAATCTTGCAAGCAAGCTATTTATTTTTTTGCCATTATCCAACGTATATACACCCTGTTTGCAAAATCTACCAAAAGGTCGAAGATTTTGGTTGACAATGTCCCAGGATTGACAGTTAAGTCATGGTCTAATACTCGCTGGGAAAGTCGAATAAAAAGTGTTTAAGCTATCAGATTCCAAACTCCTCAAATAAGATCAGCTTTAATAGCGCTAGAGAAGGCTTCAACTGATGACCCAATGGCAGTTAGTGAATGTCAATCTTTGGTGAGTGCACTTGAGAATTTTGAATTTCTTGTTGGTTTGGTTATTTGGCACGACATTTTATTCTCTATAAATAAGGTTAGCTAAAAGTTGCAATCTAAAATAGTGAGTATAGATGCTACTCTCAAAAACATTGAAGGTGTCATATCATATTTTAAGAAGTACAGAGATGAAAGTTTCACTTCTAGTATGGATACAACAAAAAACATTGCATCTGAATTGAATATAGAGCCAATATTTCCTACAAAATGTCAACGAAAGAGAAAGAAACATTTTGATGACCAAGATGACCAAGACGAGGAAATACAACAGTCTGCTGTGGACTCCTTTAGAAGAGAGTACTTCCTAGTTATGATTGATTCTGCAATTGCTTCATTGACTAGTGAATTTGAGCAGATGACAGCATTTGATAATGTTTTTGGGTTCTTGTTCAACTCAGAAAATTTGAAATCCTTGGATGAAGCTGATCTTTGGTTGCGCAGCAAGATTTTTGTGGAAAAATTTTCTCATGATAACTCATCCGATGTTGAGATCAATGATTTTTTTTTCAGAATTAAAGGTGTTGCAAGTTACTTTGCCAGATTCTTTGATGTCGGCACCAGAGATTTTGAAGTTTGCTATGGATGCAGATTGCTATCCAAATGTTTCAGTTGCCTATCGAATTCTTTTAACTGTACCTGTGACTGTAGCTTCGGCTGAAAGAAGATTCTCAAAATTGAAATTGTTGAAGAACTATTTGAGATCAACTATGTCACAAGAAAGGCTAAATGACTTGGCTATATGCACCATCGAGAAGGATATCTTAGACACTATTGATCTCAATACCATCCTTGATTATTTTGCATCAAGAAATGCCCGAAGAAGTATCTTTTTATAAGAAGCAGTGAATATGATGGAGTTCTATTCTTCTTTAAGGTAATCATATTAGTTCTAGAAGTACAAATATATTACTCTTTTAGTCTATGTTGTTTCTCGCTCTCGATAATTATCACACATGTTAAATTAAAAATATATTATTGGATTTTCTTTTCCTGTACAAGTAAAATTAGCCTATATATTATTAAGATCTTATGGTCTAGAGGGGCCGTCGCGACGAATTCGTCAGAGGGCCCTCAAAATCATAGGACCGGCGCTGGACTGCATAGTCGTCAAGAAAGAGCTCGGCGCCCCGGTGAAGTACAAATGACCTCGCCGCAACAACTACCGCAGGGACAACAATCGTTGCGACAACCGCCAGCGCGATGACCGTGATGCCCCTTCATTGTTCGAGAGGTGAACCAGCCAGGCACCTATCGACCCCAATGGGCAGACAGCTCAGGCATCCCCAATCCATGGTTTCTAAGACAATTAAATGCATCACATATGTAGGTTCAATGCATGGTTGATTTGTAAATTAGCTTTGATTATTTTGGGAAGACGAGTTTAGTTCGTATTTAAAGAAAAATTTTAAAAAGCTTGTAGTTTCCTCAAATTCTATTTAATTTAAGATTTTCTTTCTCTTAGATTATTCCAGATGTAGATTTGGCTATCCAAGATTTCTTTTGTCCAAAATTTCATATGTTTATCCAAGGTTTTCTCTTGGACATCTCCATATTATCTCGAGGGTACGTGCCAGTCTTGTGATATTCCATTTTTATGTGGGCTCCTAATGGCCCGTATCGAGATGAACTTGAACAAACACAGATGACAATGGAGACATGATCTTTCTTGACGAGGTTCATGTAACGACCTTGTTAAATCAGCCGAGTTAATCTCAATCCAAGTCCCTAATCCCGTTGACTCAGCTCCCCTGAGCTTAAGCGCTCAACCTCCAGTTCCCGGTCCCGACCCCTGAAAACCCAACCAAAACCGCCGGTTCCTTCTGAATCCCAAAGGCAGTGCTCTAGGCCTTGTTTAGTTGCCAAAGTTGGAAGATGCCAAATTACTGTTACAGCACTATAGCACACTGTAGTGTTTCATTTGTATTTGTGAATTATTGTCCAAACATTAACTAATTAGGCTCAAAAGATTCGTCTCGCAAAGTACAACAAAACTGTACAATTAGTTTTTAATTTCGTCTACATTTAGTACTCCATGCATGCACCGCAAGTTTGATGTGATGGGGAATCTTCTTTTTGCATAGTGCCAAAGTTGGGAGTTGGGGTGAAGTAAACAAGGCCTACATGTCGTCGTCGAACCGCCCTCGCACAACCCTGCAGGTTCACGCCGTCTCCTGTGCAGCTCCACCGTGACACACAACTTTCTGTCAAGCATGCTGGCCAACTAGCCAACTAGCACCCTCACGTTGTCTCCATGTAACCAATCACGTAGCCCCAACACACATTAGCAATCCAGAGCCAGCACGCATGCACACGTACATCCACTTTTTAATGCCAATGGTCATCCTGCTGATCGGTCAACCTGACTCCATGTAGTACCGAAACTTGATCCCGATGCATGCCAAAGACCTGCTCCACCACGACGTTTGACCCCGCTGCCTTGATGCACGCGCCCGCTCCATATCCAAAACGGACACCGCCGCCCAATGGAACTCCATGCAACAGCACAACACCATGCATGAACCCCACGCAGGATTCCCAACTTGGACAAGAATCCACGGTGACTCCGTCCGAACTTGACTCCTCGTGTTGCATCAACTTCGACGATAACACCCGCTAGTAAATTCTAGCCACCGTGGACGCTCACGTCGACCCGCTGCGACCATACGCGGACAACCTTCACGCTCCGATCACACAGCTATGCTTCACCTTACGCTGAATCCGCTTCGCACCAACTGCACGTTGCACGACGCCTTGTGGATGCATAATCCTCCCGACTCTAGGTGATCTTCCGCACAGTCTCTAGACCAATCCAAATCATAGCTCTCGACATAAATTGTTAGAAAATTAGCCCTCGCGACGATGAGCCGCCTGCTAATCTCCACCAGTGGAAGTGTCGATTGGATCTATCGAGACGAACTTAAACGATCACAGATGATAACGGAGACACGATCTTTGTGGACAAGGATCAGCCAAAGCCTACAGCCTCGGGGCATGACTACGAGCGCTTCTCCCCAATAACGCAACACCGGCCGCCGGTGTCTCGGCATCGTGCCGTCTCCCCCTGCGAGGCTATCGCTATGTCGTCGTGGTTACAATAACAACCCTTCTCTCATATTTATGAGGAGGTTCGGGTAACAGAGTATGATATGAACTCTACACTATACTGCTAAATATAACTCAAGTCACATCGTAACCGGATTGTACTAATATTCGACGTAATTTCTAACACTGCCCACCTATCTGACGTCCCTTCCGAAGACGCAGAGCATTTCCACGGGAGCAGAGCCACGACACCGCAGAAAGCAGAACGAGCGATGCCACCCATCCCTCAAATGATTCATCCCAGCCGGAAGCGAGCGCGAGGCTACGAACAGCACGGGTGGCGCTGTCGAAACACAGAAGGGAAACAAGAGCCGTGGCGGCGGCGGGCACACGGCTGGTAGCTTGGCGGCGAGCGCGCGGGGGTCGGCCGCCGCCTGCCGGGTCGTGCTCGAGACCATGTGCGCTAGCCTGCTAGGCGGTTTTGCGACACGAACGGGTGCGTTCCGATACGATCCCGAGTTCCCCCACCAACTTGCTGCGAAACGATCCCGGTCGGCTGTCCGATGGATTCGCCGCGCCGCTTTGCGCAGGTCGTCGGCTCGCGAACGCGAGAGTCCGAGCAAGAAGTGGGCAATCTCGCGCCTAAAGCCTCGTCCAGATACGTGTGGCTTTGTGATGCGACTAATCGCCGTCCCGTCAGTTTCTGGGGCCACCTCCTCTTTTGCTCCCGGTCAGCCTCATACTCCCTTTTGCTACTCCCAGCTCACAAGAGCCCCTTGTCGTTTTACCAAGTTGAGAATCAGGAACATTTCAATCAACAACTTGGGGCGAGGCCCAAAGCATGTCGACCAGTTAGATCTCTCCGTGGATTATGGATAAATATCTGTGTGTGTTCGAAAATAGCTACTCCAGCGGATAAAGCCTGCATTTTGCTGTGCTGTTTTTGCATAAATAATATCTTGATCATCTGACTTTTCTTTGCACTTTTTTGTTGCGACTAATTTGCATTACCATTTGTAGCAGGATTTTCTCCATGCGGGTCTCCATTTACACGCTATGAGCCTCTGAAACTTGCTTTTCCATGTGCTCGGACGATGCACCAACCAGCGCACGCTCTGTTGATGTGGCACCTGGCCCACTCGGTGAGACTTTGAGCGCGAATGTTCAACACTTCAGCTCTGGTTTCAGATAACTACTTGTGCAGAGTAAGAAGACATACTGCCTTTTATGCTGCTTTCAGGTGCTGGTCTCTATCTCTCTCTCTTCTTCTTCTTCTTCTTCTTTTGGGTTCACGGTGCTTATTTGATTCTCCGTCTCTCTTAAGGACAGTCTTTATTGGTTCTCTGTCTCTCTTAAGGAGAGTCTTCACCCCTCTCTCTCCATCCATAAAAGGAAGAGTCCTGATCACAGGGCAAAAAAGGTGTGGCCTAAATACAGGCATGGTTTCAGCAGATGCTGTGAGGGTTATCCGCAATCCGGTTTCCAGTACTTCACGCTACCTGCAGCCTACTAGTACTAGTCCTGATGTGATGTCATTATCCTCCGCCTTATCTGGAATAGCCTGTTAACCTAAGGTTAATTTTATCGTAGTAGTAGTAACCACTAACCAGTAGGGTAGTGGTACTATTAATCATGCGAGAAGCATGAGGCCGGTGAGCTTTATCTTAGCTTTATCCTTATAATCTTCGAGGCCCGAATCGATTCCTGCTAATCCAGAGCACTTAGTGCCCTCGACGGATGGTCCAAATTGAAGCATCGGAGCACAAACAAACTTTTCATGTTCGGCAAGGTTCCATGCTACCCTGATGCCCTGCCCCCTAAACCTTGTTTACCACTAAGCCAAAGCAAATCACTCGTCATAGAATAATCACAAGCCGGACTCGGCATGCTTATCTCGCTCTGCCCCCAAACACGGATCGGAGATGCCTCGCTTCTCTATTCAAATTAGGGCACTCGAGGCCGCTGCTGCACTATCACATCCATTCCCATATGGAACTCGAGCCGAATTGCTCTCGCGGATGGATGCTCCGTCGGCCGGCCGGCCGGTCCCGTCCAACTACCTACTCGCCGGGGGGGCCTAGTCTATAGTCTAGCCGGGCCGGCCGGCTGGAATCCCGTTGCCGTCGATCTCTTTTTCCCCGGCGATCCAACCGAATTTTCTTGGCCCGGTACGGCGACGTCACCGGCGACTTTCCAAGTCACCGGCCGCAACTTTCGTGTAGGCGGGCGCAGCTTTTGCGTCGGACGGGCACTCCCGGCCTGCCTGCTTTTCCGCCAGCAGATGCAAAGACTTCGAGTGCGGAGAGAACCAGCGGGTCGGGAGTTCTTTGGGCGACGGCGACACGCGCGGCGTTTTTCCTCGCCGCGCTGAGGCTGACCCCCGGCTGGTGCAGTGGTGCTGCCTCGCTGGCTGGTGTTGACTCGTGTGGACAGACACTTCCTCTTGAGCACTGCGTACTCCTCCTACGTGAGAACCGGCACCTGTAATGTGATCGCTCCGTGCGCGAATACTCTATGGGAACGGGGCGAACGGCAGGGCAGTGCGTGGCAGCGGAAAGTTGGAATGGGCACGAGGGTCAACTTGAGCATTCGCAGCTTCCGTTCCGTGAGTGGGCGCTTCCACACTATAGTAAGCTTATCCGGAATGCCGCATGATGTTCATCCACCGTTGTTTTCTTTAGTCTCGGTAAAAATGACAGGACTGCTTTTCTAGTTGTCTTTTCTATGCGAACCTTTGTGGACGAGCAAGAGCAAGTATATTACTACACGTCAGCAGTTTTATAGGTCGTCTTATGCAGTGTCACGTAGGATTTTTGATAATGTGGAAGAGAACAAGGAGATAGAAAAAGATCGTTGTTTCATGAGCTAAATTGTAGGACTACGAGATAACTCAACAACCATTTGTACGAGTTATTGTGGCCATGCAACTCATAATATTTTCTTTTTCATATGCACAAATTAAGAAATTATATAACTATACTAGACAACTTATAAGACAACTCATTATACGGGTTGACTGTTGAGTCGTCTCAAGATTACATGTCAATGCATGAAATCACCTATTAGACGGCACTAATGCATTTTCTAACTTTTTTTAAACTAAAAAACATAGGATACTGTAGTGATGGTTCGGAGAATGTACTTGGCTCATCTCATAAGAGCATTCCTGTCATGCACCGTCACTTGCAAAGGTGAGCTTAAAAACTGTCTGGGACCTTAAACCATTTTTCTACTCAACAAATAAACGTGAAACTTGTTTGTAGTTGAGTCGTGTTAAATAATTTTAGATTTCAAGTAAATAGACTTTAAATTATGAGACCCGTAGAAAATAGATAATTTGTACCTACAGCAGAAAATTTTGGACTCTGAAAAATAAAAAAATAGGATAAAGGCGTGCAAAAAAAAAGTGACGTTCTTTACCTAAAACCTCGAGGGGACCAAAATAGAGTGAAGTTTGAGAGACAACATCATGCAACAAAAAGACAAATGTGCCAGTTGGTTGAGTGAGACTGCGAGAGTAGGGAAGAGGAAAGCGGGAAGGAATGTGTTTTCATATGTTCTAGACACATCTTAATTAATTCCTATATATTTTAGGATCTACGTATAGGCGTCACTCCATGTTGCCACATATCAATGTCATCTTTAAGACACATATGCCTAGTGGGAACCACTTTGCTGGTAAAACTTTTAGCTTAGCTTTATCCACTCGCCTTGTTTACGGGCACAAGAGGAAATTGCAAGCTTCATCCACTGCTGCTAAGCATCATTACCTGAGTTAAAGGGTGGATAAACCGGAAAATTTAGGATTTTGTTCACACTTGAACAAAATAAACTGTAGATTGGAACCATATCACTTCTTTCCAAATGAGCCCATACATCCATTAAAAAAATGAGGAGCTCACACACTTCTCTTAGTACTTCTCCACTCACGCAAGTGCGGGATGTACAAATGATGAGGAAAATTACCAAATTAAAAAGAATAAATAGATTAATTATTCACTGCCTGCAGCTGACGTTCCAAGTCGTCTAGCTCCCCGTCGTCGGCATGGACGGCGCTCTGTGGCCTCCGCGGCGCCGGCCTCTCCCTGCTCAGCATCTTCATCAGCGACGCGCAGGCACTGATCCCGCGCTCCGGCGTCGAGCTGCAGCTGCCCGCCTCCTCCTTCACGGCGTCCTGCAGCTTCTCCTGCACCAGCCGAGCCGCGCCCTCCTCCATCGGCGGCGGCTCCACCTCGGCGCGGCAGACCGGGCACGACGAGCTTGACGCGAGCCACGTGTCGACGCAGGGGACGTGGAACACGTGGCCGCAGGCGGGCAGCGCCCTCACGACCTCCCCTTCCTGCACGTTGCCGAGGCAGATGGCGCACTCGGTGCAGGCGCCCGGCTCGCCGCCCGCCTCCCCGCCGTACACGGCGGTCGGCAGCGCCGCTATGGCCGCGGGGTCCAGCCCGCACTTCGCCGCAGCGGCGGTCGTGGTCGGCAGCACGGCCGCGGCTGCCGCGGCGCGGCGCCGGTTCCGGCGGCGGACGTGGCAGACGTAGAGGTGGAGGAAGAGGGCGAGGCCGAGCACGGACACGAACGCCGCGACGGCCGTGGTGATGAGCCGCACGTTGTGGCCGCCGCCCATCCCCGCCGGCGGGGTCCGGGCGCCGCTGCCGAACCACGCGGACCCCGGGTCGCTCGCCTTCATCGACGACATCGACATGGCCGCTCGCTGGCTGCTCCGACAAATAAACTCGACGCTCGCGCGCGCTGCGCTCCTCTCGCTAGTCCTCGGCGTGTCGCGGGTGTCCGCGGCAAGTCTGTGCTGCTTGGTTGGTGAGTTCACTGGGATGGCGCGGGGGGTTTGGTGAGCGTGGTTAGGAGCATCCCCGCGCCTGGTCTTATAAGGTTAAGGGTCCGCGCCTCCTCCCCGCGCGCCGCTAATGATTCGCGCTGGGTTTGGCTTAGTGGCTTGCTTAGGCGCATAGGTTTCGGACGTGGCCGGTTGGGACCCGACCTGGGCCCTGGGCGGTGCGGTAGTGGGTGGGGCAGGCAGGCAGCTGCGAGCGGGCCCGGTTCGGATGTCTGTCAAGTCATGTACTGTGTGTGTGGGGCAAAGCCGTGGCGCGCTCGGTGCGTATTTGAAATTTCGACGTGGCCATTGGCGTCGCGCGGGCCCTTTCCCTTTTTCTACCCCCTCGACGAGACGTGGGACGGCCCTGACGGGGTCGTGACGCGAATCGTGGACGGACACGTACGTCTGGGCCCCACGAATAAACTTGCTTAGCCTCGGAGGTAAAGGGTAAAGTAAAGGTCCAGGAGAGGAGACGGGCAGCGGCAGCACAGCACTGCCGAGTGCCGTCGAGCTTCGCCGATGTACGTCGAGACAGTGCCTCTTGACGCTGATACGGATACGGTGGTTTCCAGCGATGCTCGTGGCGGCGGAGGTGGCGGCAGCTCTGCGGTCAGACGGGTCGGCCGGCCGCGGCGTGGGCAGACAGGGATGGGGGGAGAGTCCCTGCGAATACTTGTGTTGCTTGGTGACAAGCCGTGACACCCGGCAGCCGGCTGGTCGGCTACTGAAGCCTCACCGTCGTGAACTCGTGATGGTGGTTGCTCGCCATCGGAGATACTGACCGGAGTAGCTACAGTGCGAATCGAGGTCTTAGCTAAGGGCCGGCCGGTTGTCAGTTGTCACTTGTTCTGGACTCCTCGTCCAGCCTTCTCGACCGACAAGGACAGGGCCGCTTCCCTGATCCGTTCTGGGTCGTTGCGTGTCAACTGTCAATAATTGCTCCGCGCACTGTTCAACTAACGAAGTGTTTACTTTTCCCTCGTGCCTTCAAAAGTAGGTCCACAGCACTGATTCTTGTTTCAAGGGTTCCGAATATTACCTAATAGTATCCAATACCATGGTGTACGTGCATAAGGAATCTACAGAGCAGTACGGTAGTACCCCAGTCATGCACTCATGCCTCGATGAACTTTGCAGCACAGCAGCAGGCTTCAGAGTCTGAAGGGGATGTGACACTATCAGTTTGCAGTTTGCACAAGAGACCCAACACCAACTCACCAAGTTTCATTTGCCATTTGCCACTTCCAGTCCCATGTTCTTCTGGCTGGCCTAGGTATAATCCTGCAAGTGATGACGCCTTAATTCGGCCTTAATCCGTACCAGGCTAGTTTTCTTCCACTGAAAAGAGACACTGGGCTAGATTTGGTGCCGCAGAAGAAGTACTGGGCCAGACCTTGAGCGCCGCCGGGGTAACTGAACTGGGCCGACCGTGCACGTGGGAAGAAATCTGACCCACGACGTTACGGTGCCGAGGCCGCCGGGAAACGCTTCCGGAAGTTTTTTTATCCAACTTTCACTGTCTGAGATTCGTGTGAACAATTTCCTTGGTTGGATGCAACCCACATCCTTAACCCTAACTCCACACCTCCACCTGACGCTGCCGGCCGCCGCCACCGCCGCCGCCGCAGCCTGCCCCTGCTCGCCGCTGGCCGTCCCCGCCGCCTCCCCTGCACGCCGGAGCCCCGAGGCTAGCCGCACCCTGCGGGCGCGCGGGCCTCCGCCGCGAGCGCCCCAGCCACCACGCATGCCTGCGGCCGCGTCCTGCGCGTCGGAGGTTGAAAAAGAAAAAAACAAAAATGTTGAATCCAGTTTATCAAAATTTTGAAGCAGGTAGTTAAAAATGTTGAATGTAGTATTTTTATTACAAAATGTTGATCTATACTTTTAAAAAAATGTTAAATCTGTTAATTTTATATGTTGATCAACTCTTGAAAAACGTTGAAACTAGTTTGCTAAAATGTTAACTTAAACTTCTAAATGGGCTAATGGGCTTTAAAGCTAGGTTACTTATCTAGCTTCCACTAGCTACATGGGAGCTCCCGAGGCCGCCACTTCGCCTACTTTTGACTGAACTGAAGAAGATTTGCCGAGCATGCCATTATCGGGGACAGGCCAATATTTCGGTGCACGACTTGTCAGTGGTCACCACCTTTGGCGCGCATCCGTCGACGTCATCGTGCGTGGCGGTGGCGGCACAAAGCTTTGGTAGTGGACTCGCAAAGCGGAATATGCCGCAAGCCGACGCTTCCTGATAAGCAACCCGCCGAATCACCAAAAGAGAGCAGCCGCGATTTTCCGATCTGGTGGCTACCGCCGCCGATGTGATGCCCGTGTGCCCAGACAAATACGTCGACCGGAGGGGAGATGCGGGTCGTTCAATTCCTTGGGAGGGCCGAAATCGAAGCGAAACCTCGGCGAGGTTCGTCGATAGCCCTCATCAACCCGGTCGAAAGCGCCACCAGCCGGGTTGACGGGCACTGTGCTCGTGAGGAAAAAAGGCTGGGGAGAGGGAGACGTCTACGTGCTCGGCAGCGGCATGGGCGCGCGTATGGCGGCAGTGGCGCCTGTGCGTGCTACGTGGACGGCAGGACGAGGACGACGGGCTTTAAAGCGATTCGGCGTACGAGAGATGCCATTGCAATCGAAGGGAGAGGCGGAGGCGGGAGGCCTTTCTGGGAGATGCTGAGTTGCGCGCTGGTTGCAGCCTTGCTAGCGGGACACCTTTTGGCGAGCGCTTCTCTCGTGAAGGCATCTCTCTCCAGTCAAGAAGAATAGAAGATGGCCGGGCTAAGAAGAGAAAATGTGCTCCACGTAGACTGGACATTTGGGCACATTGCCATCTCGATTACATGGTATTTCGTACATTCGTTTAGGACTTATTTGATAGATGATGATGGGAGTGGAACGAAAGGGATTGAGTCTAAAATGAACTAGTTTCCCCTCCTATTCCTTTCATTTCACTTCGATCCACTACTACCTACACAAACCCTTAGTTGGGTCCACAATTTTCAAACCATCCCGTCCCATCTAGTTTTTCTCTGTCCAACCAAAGGGCAGTGGTACTTTTGATCTAGTCCACATTCACTTTCTTCGCAAATTGCTTGTTGCTCCACCGTCAGCAGTCAATCTCGGCGGAGCACACACGGCTAGCTAGTCAGCCGTCAAGCATGCAGTCTAAGGAACCCATAAGCATGCTCATCTTTTCTGATGCCCACATATTATAATTATGAACACCAAGCTATTAGGGTATAGCTTACAGACACGACAGTTTGAAATCACTCGATGGAAGCTCATAAAGGTTTCCTTTAAAAAAAAGATCATAAATGCATTGGATGATTTAGATGACTATGTGTTGACGCCCAAAAGTGGCAGGACTTAGAAGATCCGATCAGACCTGTCCAGACCGGTCTCCCAACCAGTTAGACCGATTCGAGAAAAGTTTCCAAAATACAAATTGGACTTCACCATGGCGTAGCTTTCGTTGATATGATTGAAATTCATATATGGAACGTCTAATTTGGACTTCGGATGAGAGAGTTATGCCCTCGGGAAGATCAGCACCCTGTGCAGACAAGTCAGACCGGTTAACCCCACCGGTCAGACCGGTTGGATCAAGGTGCTCCAAATGAAGATTGGACTCCACCATTGTGTAGACCTCATCGAATAGATCAAGATTAATATATAGAACGTCCGATTTGGAGTTCGGATGAGGGAGATACGACCTTCACAAGATCTGCACCCGGTTAGACCGGTTGCCCAGGCCGGTCTGACCAGTCTGGCTCTGTGTAATCCGAGTAGGAGTTGTGGTTTAGCACGAGTTGTATTAGGGTTTCGACTCCTGCGTGGGGAAGATCTTCCCTCCCTGTAAATATAAAGGGATTCGGCCGATTGAGGACATCCAACCCAATCGACAACAACCAATCTACTATTTATCGTCTTTTTCTTTATTCTTTTACCCTAGCTTTTCCAATCTACTACCTGCTGTTCTTCCTTCGTCTCGACGATGTCTGAAGGCGCTCTAGGTGGCCTGCCAATCCTAGAGCAACCCTGCTTGCGCTTGCCCCGACGGGATCCTTCCCCGACGAGCGTTCGAAGGTCTACCGTCGGCCTGCCCGATAACTGGTCAAACCGATCCCTAAACCGGTCAGACCGGCCTGCGCCGAGGTGCTGTAGCGAGCCCCTCCGCACGCCGCACGGTCGTGTGCGTTCATGTGTTGGCCCAAAAAAGTGTCAACACATTTTGGCGATTCCGCTGGGGAAGAAGAAGAAAGACACATCGGCTGGGGAAGAACGTGGTCAACCCGACATTCGAGCAACTTCCTGAAGAGATCTGCCAGATGTTGGAGGAGTGCAAGAAGAAGCACGATGAGGAAGACTTGCGAGCCGCAATTGTGAGCTTTGAAGTCGACCGAAGAGGCGCGGTCAAGAAGATTAAGGAGATCGACTTCGCTTCTACCTCCAACAACGCTTTCAGCACTCTACCACCTGAGGTACAAACCAATGTGAGCACATCATCACTGCCATCTCCTTTTGTTACCATGGTTGATCTTACTACCGTAATTGACAATCTGCGCTTAGCGATAAATGAGAGTGTGCAAGATATGGTAGATAAGGCTAATGGTAAACGTGTGGAGGAGGGCAATGATGTTGCATCTGTTTCTAATCCTGTACCACCTCAGATCCCATCTAATAGTACATCGGCAACACCCATAGCGGGGCCTCAGTATGGCATACTGATGAACTACTTTGTGGGACAATCACCTCTACCTCGATCTGGTCAGTATCAACCGGTCAGACCGCATGGTCTAACTGGTCAGACCGGTCAGGGTGCTTTGGTCCTGTATGTGTCGTCTCCTGAGCCTATAGCTGTTATACCTCCCGTTCAAGCTATCTCTAGCCGATCTGGTGAGATTCCTGGAGTTTTAAATCCATATCCTACAACAGCTTATAGCGCTCCACCTACGGTGCCTTTTGGGTTGGGTAGTTCATATGGTTCCATGCCTGATTCCCAATTCAATAGCCGTTTGCAACAGAATGTTTATAGTCCACCTATACAACAGAATGTGTTGCAATCGAATGCTCTTACACCACAATTGCCTCCGCCAACCACTATTCAAGAAGTTCTTGATAGGTTTCATGCCAATCTCGCTAAACAAATGAAGGAAGATTATGGAATAGAGGTGAAGCATAAAACCCATACCTATCAAATGCCGTATCCTTTGAGTTTTGATTCAGCTCCTTATCCTTCTGGTTGGCGTTGTCCTGAATTTGTGAAGTTTAGCGGGGATGATGGCAAAACCACTTGGGAGCATATTAGCCAATATCTTGCTCAATTAGGAGAAGCTGGTTCTGTAGAAGAATTAAAAGTACGGTTATTTTCTTTATCTTTAACTGGAACCGCTTTCTCGTGATTTGCTTCATTACCTGTTAATTCTATTCATACTTGGGTACAATTAGAACAAAAATTTCATGACCACTTTTATAGTGGAGATGATGAGTTAAGATTGAGTCATTTAACATTGGTTAAGCAAAAGCCTGATGAGTCTACTGCTGATTATATCAGAATGTTCGGAGATGTAAAAAATCGTTGTTATAGTCTTGTCATCTCTGAGAGGAATCTTGCTGAATTAGCTTTTAATGGATTGCGATCCTATATTAGAGATAAATTGGAAGGTCATGAATTTGCTAATGTTACCCAAGTCTTGCAAAGAGCTTTGGCTTAGGAAAGCCGAACTAAAGATAGTCGGCTCAAATCTAATCATCCTAACATGCAGATGTTAGATTATGATTCCTCGGACGATGAGAGCAATGATGTTTTAACCGCTAATTTTGTATTGCCCCACAAGGGTAAACCTGGTACTTATGCTTCTCTCAAGCCGGTCCGAAAGAATTGGCAAGAAGATATGAAATTTACTTTTGATGTAGCCAAGTACGATAGGATTTTTGACGAGTTGCTTAAACTTGGGCACCTAAAAATTTCTCATACTATACCTCCGTTTGAAGAGTTGAAAAGGAAAGCATATTGCAAGTTCCATAATACTTTCTCACATGCCACTAATGATTGCAATGTGTTTCGCCGGCAAATACAATCGGCCATTAATGAAGGTCGTTTGACTTTTCATGAAATGCAAGTTGATCAAAATCCTTTTTCGGTGAATACTCTTGAGTTGACAAATCCTAAAGTGCTAATTCGGCCGGATCAAGCCGAAAAGGATAAAGGGAAGAATGTGATTATTGGTGAAGGAAGACCTGAGAAAAAGGTGCCTCAAGTCACAGCAAAGACTTCTATGCTCGGGGGGCAAGGCAAAAGCAAGGCTACCGGTTCTGCATAGACCGGTCTGACCGGTTAGGGAACCGGTCTAACCGGTCATCCTAAAAAATCTGGAGCCAAGTGAGATCTGAAGAATAAGGCAAAGCTGACTTTCAAGGATCTGTTGGCCAAATATGAGAAGAAAGCATCTAGTCAGAAACAAGGGAGTCGGCATAATAAAGGTAAAAATCAAAAGCCGTCTTGTTCTTGTGAATATCATGCAAACTATGCTGCTGCATTACATACACCTTTTTGGCTGACTACGCCATGGTCTTGGCCATACCCCTACTATTATTCACCTCCTGATCATAAGGGTTTCTATATGCAACCATGTATTGCTTCATATTCTTCTGTATATTCAAACTGTGGTTCATTACAAAGACCAATTGTTGCTAGCAATAATCTGGTTAAAAGTGCACCCTTTTGTTACTAAAGGTGGTAAGAAAGATAGCAAGGAAGATTCAAAATACCTGCAGCCGAGGTGGTGTCCCTCAGGCTTATCTCATACTCAAAAAAGAAGGTTACAACGGATGCGGAAGCAAGAATCAATGGAGAAACAAGCAATGACTATACCAGCAAGGTCAGCAGCCACCAAACAGGTATGGAGGCCAAAGCAAGTTGTTTCTTAAATCAAGAACAAAGTTTATGGCCGATGAGACAATTATCGCTCTTAGAAAAAATATATGACCGATGTTGTGTTCATCATCATCCTTAGGCACTTTTGGACCAGGAGAGTATTTTCTGGCATACAAGCTTTACCAGAAAATAGGGGGGCATGTGTTGACGCCCAAAAGTGGCAGGACTTGGAAGATCCTGTCAGACCTGTCCAGACCGGTCTCCCAACCAGTTAGACCGATTCGAGAAAAGTTCCCAAAATACAAATTGGACTTCACCATGGCGTAGCTCTTGTTGAGAAGATCGAAATGCATATATGGAACGTCCGATTTGGACTTCGGATGAGAGAGTTATGCCCTCGGGAAGATCAGCACCCTCTGCAGATAGGTCAGACCGGTTGACCCCACCGGTCAGACCGGTTGGATCAAGGTGCTTCAAATGAAGATTGGACTCCACCATTGCATATATCTCATTGAGTAGAGCAAGATTCATATATAGAACGTCCGATTTGGAGTTCAGATGAGGGAGATACGACCTTCGCAAGATCTGCACCCGGGCAGACCGGTTGCCCAGGCTCTGTGTAATCCGAGTAGGAGTTGTGGTTTAGCACGAGTTGTATTAGGGTTTCGACTCCTGCGTGGGGAAGACCTTCCCTCCCTATAAATATAAAGGGATTCGGCCGATTGAGGACATCCAACCCAATCGACAAAAACCAATCTACTATCATCTTTTCCTTTATTCTTTTACTCTAGCTTTTCCAATCTACTACCTGTTGTTCTTCCTTCGTCTCGACGACGTCTGAAGGCACTCTAGGTGGCCTGCCGATCCTAGAGCAACCCTGCGTACGCCTGCCCCGCGGGATCCTTCCCGGACAAGTGTTCAAAGGTCTACCGTCGGCCTGCCCGACAACCGGTCAGATCGTTCCTAAAACCGGTCTGACCGGCCTGCGCCGAGGTGCTGCAGTGAGCCCCTCCGCCCGCCGCACGGTCGTGTGCGTTCGTGTGTTGGCCCAAAAAGGCGTCAACACTATGTATACTTTCTATATAAAGGAAAAAAAATCCAGCCTTTTGCGTTGGTCAATGCATATAGAACCATCGTTAATTGCTTATTATTACACCATCAAAGTGTATGATATCGGAATGGTGAAAAAAAAGAAGATATACAACAAAGACTACATGCAAACACTAGCACATAGATTGGTTGCGTGCATGTACCTGGGTAGTACACAAATTATTTCCCTATAACTACATTACAATCAGGTGGCACTACTTAACTACTTCACTAATCTCTCCCTCTATTATACACCTGGTCTCTTTACTTCATGTTTTGCAACATGGTCACACGGTGTCTGTAGTCGATCCATACACTACAAACACTTACAATTATTCATATGTAAGCTAACACTGGCGAATCATACCAAACGCAGAAGCAATTTCGATGATGAATTTGCTAATATGATATTAGTAATAACTTCAGTGTGGTACTACCACTGGTGAAATATGGTCTCCTGTTTCATGTTTTACAATGTGGTCATAGTGTCCGTAGTCCGTACAAACACCTAGCGTTATTAGTAATTTACACAAATTAGTAATATCATTACTAGGTAGTAAAAGCTTTTTAAGGGGTAATTGCATGTAGTGTTGTGTTGGGGACACCATATTTCCATCTGTAGAGTGAGATGATGTCACAAACTAACTGAAATAGTTGGAGACTACCTTAATTTTCACTAATTAACCGGTGTACAGCACAAAATAAATGTACCATCATATGTAGTTTGTACTAAACAGAAGTAAGTTTGGATATAATTATGAAAAATATCCACCTTTCATTCAAGTCCGTAAGTACCCAATGAATCTTTTTAAAAGATTAGTACTTCGTACCGCGTTCCAAACCGGCAGGCCTCTTCTTGTGTTGTAGTGTGGTTGCAGTAATAAACGTCCATGCCTTTTTATTTTATTTCCTACTACAAGCTGGAACGACAAAGTACAAACGGTCTGCGAGCACTATATGCAAAAGAGAGTGGCCATAGCTGGCGACTGCGGATCTGCTCTGTGGCAGTAGAAAGTGACCTATCCTCAGCATCTTCAAATGGGAAAGAGAGCCCGCAATCATTGTGTGCCATACTTTTATCTACCACGTTCGATGTCTGAGCAAGCTGAGCTCCAATGCAGAAGAGAGGGGGGGAGCGATTTACCCGGCCCTTTGCTCTACAACGGCAGCTTTCCCATTCCACTACGTCCTGCAAGCTGCAAATCTGCTGTCTGCAGCAGCAAAACAGCGTGCGAAAAGGAAAAACCTTCAGAAGAATATGGATTTGTGAACCGTTGTGTGCTTTCCCAAAAGAGTATGTATGTGATGACCAGTTTCTCTTTCAGACAAACGGGACGGGAATTCTGTTTCGTCAAGCAAATGGAAGCATCTCCCTTTTTAGTTTCAATCCAAAGTTTGAAGTTCATCAGACAAATTCATGATATTTCCCCCCCGGAAGCTGTGTGTGTTCGTTGTGGTAGATCTGTTGTGAGGTCGATGCAATGACAGGTATGTGCATGCATGGGAATGAGCAAGATGTACATACTTCCATGAACTGGCGAACAAAAATTCAGAGGAATATGGAGGCTGACATGCAAAGCAGCAAGTCCCTAGGCTAAAAACAACCAGAAGCGAACACCGGCGGGCTCTGCGCCGAGCCCCTGCCAAATTAGCAGGTCGTTGATATGCTATTGTCCCGGCCCCTTTCATGCAATTGTCAGGGGTACGGCATGCCATCCATGCAATTTTCAGAAGATTCACAGTCTCTGGTGAGCGGAAAGATACCCCCAAACAGTGAAAGCAAAGGGAAGAGGAAAGTGGGGAGGAGGCCAAGCAAAGATACCACACTCACTTCCAATAATAGAGGCATGCAATGCATATGCATCGAGCAGCGGCCGTCCCCCCTATCATTATCGGCATGGAGACATCAGAGGCAAACAGCACAGCACTTGCACTCCAGCTGCTACAGGGGACTAAGCTGGTTTTAAATTCAGCTGCCGGTCTCTTTGTTTATTCACATTGCCCCGATCCGATCCCTTTTGCTGCTTTCTTCCTGCCCCTGCGTCGCCTACAGAGGCTACAACATATCATTGGAGCCCTGAAATTGCCTGCTTTATGGAATCAGGATCTAGGCCGGGGGCGACAACCTTCAAATTGGCTAAAGGCCGCCCGGAATCTTCCTTAGAATAATGAGGCGAGAAACATTAAAAGGTCCAAAGGGGGAAACCCGTCGAGAGATCACGCTACTGTCTCGTCTCATCGTCACCACATCTTGTCCATGCCGAGAATCATGAAAGGGAGAAAAGGAAAACAGGCAGTAGCAACTAATGCAACAGTAACGGCTGTCTAGTTCCAACTTCCAAGGGAACGACTTGATTAAACCTTAGTTATACATGCATGAATAATATAGCAGCAGCAGCTAGCCAGCTAATGGAAAATTCCATCGCCTAATAAACAAACTCCTACATGAAATGACATACAACTGATCGACCAGATCAATGGAGAGTGCGTGTTATTAGAAAGCTCACACACCTCATAAGCACCATGATATATCACTCTCTCATCGCCTCGCTTCCTTGCTCCTCCTCGCTCTGGAGCCGCTGGGCCGCTGCCGGCGCGAGGAACCCCATGAACCCGCCGCCGGCGCCAACCAGATGGCTGAACCCGATCTGCCCAGCCATTGCCGCTGGCTGGTGGATCGCGGCGAGAGGGTCTAGCCAAGTGCGGGCGGACGACGCCCACCCGCCACTGGACTGAAGGGGTTCCCCTTGGGAGAAGAGCTGGCTCTGGTGCTCTAGCCCTTGCCGCGGCTGCGCGCCGAACATGTAGCCGTCGCCATTGCCGGCGCCGCGGCCGTCTCCCGCGCCGCTCTCCGAGGCATGCCACGGCGGCATTCTCTGGCCGTGCTCCGGCCAGCCTGGGACGCCTGCACCAGAGATCATACCTTGATGGCTGAAGATCTGGTGCTGGTTGGACTGGAGGGTGAGGCAAAGCTCCTGCGGCTGGCTGCTGGTCGTGCGCGACAGGAGGTCTGGCGGCGAGCCCCTGTACTCGTCGTGGGCGGGGGTGGTGCTGGCTGTCGACGACGAGGGGAATAAAGACTTGACGTTGCCGGAGACGCCATCGGCGCCGACTGAATGCGGAACGAACGAGCCGGCGGACACACCGCCGATGGCGCCACCGGGGTTGCCGAACCCGTAGGACGTCGAGGTCACCTGCTCGGCCGGCTCCGCGGCGGCATCTGCAGCCTCCGCGGCAGGCGGCGCCTCTGCCCGGTCCGGGAGCTCGTCGATGGCGTTCTTGGCGTTGCGGATGAGCCAGTCGACGGCTTTGCTGGGGCGGTCATAGCCTAGCCGGTCTTGCACGTCGTAGAACCGGATGGCCGTGTGCGCGGCGAGGCGGACGCGGCGGTCGCGCAGCCCGCGCGCCGTGCACACCTTGCTGTGGCGGTCCTTGCGCCCGGCTGCGGACCGCACGATGCGGCCGCTCCCGAATGCGGTCGCCAGGGCGTCCACGGGCGTCGACTCGCCGCTGCTGACGCCATCGCCGCCCGCTCCAGCTGCCCTCGACTGCTGCTGCCTCCGGTGGTGCTGGAGGTAGCTGAATCCTTGCTGGTGGTAGATCTGGAGCTGCTCCTGCGCCTGCGCTCTCTCCTTCTCCTGGAGCAGGTAGTGCAGGGTGCTGGTGGTGGCGGTAGGGTTGTTGCCCCAAGGGTCCAAGCCCTTGGACAACTGGTTCTTGTCCTCCTCCAGCTTGAGCTACCTCACTTGCACTCCCCACAGCAGGAAAGAAGAAAGAACGAAGAAGCTGGTAGGAATCAAAATGGGAAAGGAAAATCCCTAATTAATCACCTAAAGAGCCCGACTACAGCTGCATGCGATTGCCATGTATATCTTGCCCCGCGCCAAAGCTCACTCGGCTGGCCATGTTCGAGGAAAAAGATTTAATGGCCATGGGAACGAACCCCACAAGCACAACTCCGTCCGCAGGAGGCAGAAACCACACCGCCCCCAGCTTAATAGCTCCTGCGCTCTTGGTGGCCTGGGTGCAGCCGGCCGGCCTCTCTTTTGTGAAAGTGACAAGCAAAAGAGGGCAGTGCAGATCTTATCTCTCGGCAATCTCTTTGTGTGCAGCTAGCGAAGCTTACACTGGACGGGGAGGAGGAGGGAGGAAAAGAAGATCTAGCGGAGGAGAAAAAGATTAGGACCTCTCTACCAAAAGGTGAGAAAATTATTAGTATACTAGTACTACTACTTCTTACCTACACCTTGACAAGGACATGAGCTACTACCATATTGAGCTTAGGAAGATCATGTATCTCTTCTCCAATTTCTGTTCTCTTCATTTAATTTTTTGTGGGACTGTGTGGGTAAAGTGTGTAGAGAGAGATCGAGATAGAGTTGAAAGAGGCTGCGCTAGCCTGCTATAGATTGATAGGATGATGCAGGGAGAGGGAGGGAAGAGAGGGGTGGCGAGGACAGGCTCAGAGACAGGAGGAGTCAGGTTGTAGGGCAGAAACTTTGGTGAGATCACGTCTCCGTCTGCTTCAGTTCCTGATTTTAATTGATTAGGAGAAGCGACAATAAATTCTTCCCCCTCACTCTTCCTGCACAAGACTGTGCTGCTCCAATTGGACAGCCCCACATGCTGCACGATACACAAGCTGATTGTGTGCTACGTGTAATGATATTCTGTGGTGCCTACATGATGTGTTCTGGTTCACTGGTTGCAAAGTTGTTCACATGTTCCTGTGATGGAGAATTCCGTTACGATCATATCCATGTTTTCCCTTGTAGTTTAAACAATTGAACTTATAATTGTTTTCGGTTGCTCGTTCAATTTATTATGGGTGACGACTAGCCATGAGCTCTCATTTCACATTAAAAAGCTAAATGTGAGAAATAAAAAAAATGTATATAAGGATCCACGTATGCCTGTGACCTTCCTAATGCTTGTAAAATTTTGAAGTGTCATTGCCATGGGTAAATGTGGTCATGATGGCCGAACCCCACATTTCTGACAAATTACTTGAGAAAATATTTTTCTCTATTTACTATGATCAAATAATACAAAGCAAGTTATTTTTTCTTAGTTTTGGTCCTTCAAGATTCAACGTATTTTTTTCTCGATAAAGAAATAATACTATCCGAGAGCTTGCATCAACCAAACACGCAAACAAAGCCGTAGCTTCGGAATGTCGGAAGCTCACGACTTGCTTTGTCTAATACTCCCTCCCTCTGTTTCAAATGTAGGTCGTTTTGATTTTTTATAGATAGATTTTACTATATATCTAGACATAACATTATACTTAGGTGCATAGCAAAATCTATGTATCTAAAAAAATTCAAAACGACCTACATTTTGAAACGGAGGGAGTACCGATGTATAATAAAAACAATATGCTAAATAATATCTTTAGTTACTAGCTAAGTACACCACAAAATCATACACTTGCAAGATAAGGCGCTAGCTGATTTTGCATGATACATGCATTTACTTGTCAAACACAGATCCTGATGTGTGATTATTGTTTCAAGTAAGTAAATAGTGATGTTTTAGGCCCGTTCTAATGGGAGTTTCATTCATGTTAAGCGATGTGCCGCATGCGTGAATCTGATGATGAAGTAACGGAGAGAGATATACACTCTTTTCAAAACTCGAGAACTATTCCACATTCCCGTTAGGGGGAGAAATTTAATTTATTTCATCCGACGACACCCCGACCACCACATTATTTGACAACCTATGAAAGGA
This sequence comes from Setaria viridis, assembly GCF_005286985.2. Lineage (NCBI taxonomy): Eukaryota > Viridiplantae > Streptophyta > Magnoliopsida > Poales > Poaceae > Setaria > Setaria viridis. The sequence continues at coordinate 36,566,939 of NC_048267.2, read as the reverse complement.
CAAAATGACACTATGCACTAGGGAGGATTGTTTAATTCACCAAATTAAAAGTACTCTAAATGATGTGTCACTCTTGTAAACAACGAAATGTAACTTCCTATATATCCTTAATGAACTCTAGATCGACGGACCATAGGTGAAATGATCTTGGGCGGCCCCGTTTATGAGATGCCATGCCATTTTCCAAGGTCATCCCGTCTAGGTGATTCGTCGAGATTAGTTGCCACATGCAGGTGTACGTTGCCCAATTAGAGCAGATGAGGAGCACTCCAGGCTACTTGGATGGTCCACAAGCTCGAATGATACTCTTTTATAGGACATTTTTTTGAATATTAGAGTGCCACTCTTTGCATGACTTTCTGCAGGTCACCCTAATTAAAGTCAAAGGCATTATGGAACAGTTGGTGGTCTAACCTGTTGAGTTTACTTGGAGTCTTCCCTGCACTTGACAAATAAGCTTCATGATGAGACAAAGGACGGAAGTCATGCATGTTTTGACCAAACCCTTTGATCCCGTACGTGTAGGTGTTTGGATATCCTGTAAACTTTAGCACATGTCATGTCGAATATTCGGATACTAATTAGGAGTATTAAACATAGTCTAATTACAAAACTAATTGCACAAATGGAGTCTAATTCATGGACGAATCTATTAAGCCTAATTAGTTCATAATTTGACAGTGTGGTGCTACCGTAACCATTTGCTAATGATGGATTAATTAGCCTTAATAGATTCGTCTCGTGAATTAGACTCCATCTGTGCAATTAATTTTGTAAATAGCTCATGTTTAGTCCTTCTAATTAGCATTCGAACATCCGATGTGGCCCTGCTAAAGTTTAGCACCTCGTATCTAAATTGTTTGTTTCTTTAGTCCCTCCTAAAATTCCTGTCACATCGAATGTTTGGATAGTATTAAACATAGACTAATTACAAAACCAATTGCACAAATGGAGACTAATTTGCGAGACGAATCTATTAAGCCTAATTAGTCCATGATTTAACAATGTGATGCTACAGTAAACATGTGCTAATGATGAATTAATTAGGCTTAGTAGATTCATCTCATGAATTAGCCTCCATCTGTGTAATTAGTTTTATAATTAGCTCATGTTTAGTCTTTCTAATTAGCCTCCGAATATTCGATGTGACATGAATTTTAGTCCGGACTAAAGATCCAAACACCTCTCTGCGCAACATGGTCAAAGTTGTGTGAGAAAACAATATACTACGATGTCCGTCTTTCTTTCATCATTTTGTTCAAATGTGTATTCAGTATGAGATAGGGATTTTGGTTCATCAGCAAGGAATTATTCACCCAAACGCGCACACACCCGGGTAACTAATAATCTGTTACAGTTCAACTTTCAAGTATACGATGCTCATGGTAATGCCACCAAAATAATTTGATCCGATTGGAAAGAAAACTACCGCTAATCATGTATCAGAAATGCTGTAAACTGGATATTTGTTGCCGTCCTTGAGTTGATGTCATTTTGTATGTTTGATGATCTGTCCATTTTAGCATTTACCACCCTGTTCCACAGTACCCGAACCCTATCTGGCTCTTCCTGAAGGCCCCTATCGGAGTAGACGACGTACGGCGGCCTCTCTTCTCTCCCCGCCGTCGTACCGCCTAGCTACCGCGGCTGGTACAAAGAGTACCCGACCGCGCCATCACGCAGGCACAGTCGCCCTTCCTCCCCGCCATTAACTACGCCAAGCAGACTACGCCCCGGTAGCTGCAGCCGAGCTGCGAGGGCTAGGGGCCGGGGCGCGCGCTGCCGCTGCGCGCGCTAGCTACACACTACTGATAGCCAGATCCATCGGCTGATCGGCTCCTGCCTGCGTGCACTCAATGCCAATGCATGCATACGCCCGCGCGCGGCCAATTATTCGAGACCAGACAATTGGTTTTATTGGACCGTCCTCTCGTGCCGCTGGGTCGCGTCGCGTCGTCGTCGCCGTCGCCGTCCCTGCCGCGCGCGGGCGTATGCATGCTCGGTGGCTCCCCCCGCTCGCTCCTTCCAGTCCGGTCCGGTTGTTTATTAGGTGCGGCGGCCGGGGCCGGCGGCGCCATTGCTAAACTCGGTTAACCTCTACTTGCCCGAAATAAATCGGTCCCAGGAAAGCCTCTGTGAGCTTCCTCGCTCACATTCAATTGTGTATCATGTCGATCACCTTCCCCGGCCGGTCGCCGGCCAAAAGACGTAGCTGCTGCCTGCCTGCTAGTGCTAGAACTAAGCTAGAAGTCTACTGGAACCCTTGCATGCCCCGGCCGTCCGCTACTCCGCTCCTTTGCTGCGCATCAATGCAGGTAGTAGGCTCGGGTCCACGGCCACTTCTCTTCTTTCCTGCGCGCGGCATGTCCGACGACAGTACTGTGGACATGTCACGTGTATGCGCATGTTACTGTGTACTGAAGATACTTTATTCAAAACAAGTGTACACTTATGCTAGTGTGATCTTAGTTCGTTAAGTACGGCTTAATACTCATGGATTCTTCAGTTATTAACTTTGAAAAGATTGTTAAGCTAACTGCATATCACATCAGTCCGGCCGGGCAGGTGTCCGATCAAATAAGTGCACACCATCCTTACCAAACAAAATAAATACACTATCTGCATGCTGCAAAAAAAATGATTGGAATATCCATGCGCCACGGCCAAGGCCAATACATATGTTCTCTTCTTTTCTCTCTCTCTCGGCGAGGCTGATCGTGCATGTTTGAAAGTTGAAACTGATCTGCTTGCAACCGCCGATGCAGAGTAGAAGTATTTAACGACCATGGGTAGAACTTAGAATTACCGTTGGAGCGGTGAAAAATGCATGCATGCATGCTGGGTAACAATGCCCTGATCGATCGCTTCTTCATTCCCAGCGCAAGTTTACACTCGCAAGTCGCAAATATTATTGCGCAGTTGCTTGGTCTGTTGGGCATCGATTGATCGCCTGGATCTTTATGTCCCTACACAAGTAGCAGGAGCAGCCGATCGCCAACTCGCCATACTAGCTGTTAATGCTGATCACATGAATCTCGGGCACAAGCTAGCAAATGCATCCCTGCCATCAATATGTAGACAAAAACGCTGTACGCCTGCAGAATGAATGTCAATCAAACAGGAGTTAATACCACGCCCGCCGGTATGAGATGTTGCCTTCGGCCGCGTTCGCTTCGTTCGTTGTAACTCCTTTTTGTTCGAGCCAAAAACAACAAAATTCTACTTCGACGGCTTTGAGACTACACCGGAGCCAATCGCCAATGACTCTTGCTTGCAGCTCTGTCGCGATCGATCTCGGGCCCTTGATGTAGTTTTCACCGATCGAGGGACAGTTTAACCAGGCTAATAAGCCGATCGATCGAGATGTGCAGGTGGCTCTTTGTGCCTGACGCGTCACGCACGTCGTGCTCGCGGTTTTAGCTTCGCTTTGCTGGCCGGCCTCCCCCGCCGCGTCCTTTTCAGCCTTTTGCGGCGGCTCCAAGTGTCCCGCCGCGCGCTCGATCGGGGCCCCAAGTCCGCGCTAGCAAGGCAAAGCCAAGCCCGCGCGTGGGGTTCGGCCCGTAGCGCGCGCCACGAGCTAGCCGTCCTTCACGAGGCACACCATACCAAACCCACCCGCCCGCCACGGCGCCAGTACCACGGGGGCACTTCCCCACCGAGCAAATCTGCCTCAGATCACGTGTCACGCGCCCGAGTACGGCGACCGCCCGCTCGCCTGCTCGTCACGCATGCGGCCGCGCGCGGCCGAGGAAGCCGCCACGCGCGTGCGTCCGAGCAAAGGGCCCCTCTCTCTCTCTCTCTCTCTCTCTCTCTCTCTCTCTCTCTCTCTCTCTCTCTCTCTCTCTCTCTCTCTCTCTCTCTCTCTCTCTCTCGGCCGCGCGCAGATCGATCGACAGGCGGCTCACCCGGGCACGAGCTAGGGCCGCGACAATTCGGCAGGAGGAGGTGGCGACGGGGGTGAGCGCGACGTGCATGGCGGGCGGGCCGGGGGCCCTCCGTGTGGCCACTCCGCAGCGTTGGCGCCGGGCGGGACGTGAAGGTGAAGCCAACCGGCCAGCGCAGCGGCCCCCTTGCCAGGGAGAGACGCCCCGCAGCAGGGGGCGATCGGCACCGGCCGGGTCGAGCGCGACGCGTCAGGGCCGCGCTGGAGCGTGCGTGCCTGCCTGCGCCCGGCCGGCACTCACGCGGGGTTTGTCATTCTTGCATGGACCCTGCCGCGCGGGCCCCCCGCCGGCCGGCTTCCTCGAAACTTTTATAGCGACGCGTGAGGGCGAGGGAGATGCCGATGCGCCGCCGGGCCGGGCCGGCCACCTTACGTACGTCGTCGTTGGCAGGGCAGGCGTCGCATGCAGCGAGCGCGATCGTACAATGATGGGCGCCAATAGTCGGGCGTGCTGCAGCCTGCAGGGTCGCACAGGCAAAGTTGTTCGGGGGTACGGTGGTGGATCTCATCTCGGCGCGCTGTACACGCATGTCCGGGCGGGGAGTTTCCCATGCGGCCAGCCGGCCACACACACCAGACACCGCAACACGCTGCGCAACAGGAGGGGAACAGCCGAACAGCAGCGGCCAGCGGCCGACCTGTATGCTGTATCTCTATCTCGATTAGCTGCCGCGGCCTCTGCCGTGCTGCCGACTGGTCCGTGTGTGTCCAGCTGCTGCACGCAAACTGCCAAGATCCCGCACCGAAAGCTCATCTACTAAAGTCAAGGAGGCGTATAATTACACCACGCCATGGTAGCATACCACTCCGATCTCGGTTTTCTCGTAAAGGGCCATCGCGCTCTTTTCCTTTCAGTTCATGCTGCTGCGGCTGACCCTAGTTGGGGGAGGCAGGTTTTGGCACGACTGCTCTGCTCTCTGAGCATCTCGGCGAAACCTGTGGATCGAGATCACGAGATGCACGTATATATACTCCCTTATTCTAACAATGTATGTTGTTTTAATCTAAAATGTATAAGATTTTGTTATGCATCTAGACATAACCTTATATTGTATCTAGAAAATCTAAAACGACCTACATTTTCAAATAAATGAAGTATGGCATGTTCAATATATATACATGGTTCAAACAGATGAAGTATGACATGTTCAATATATATACATGGTTCCAAATGGATGCGGGTTAGCGACAAACCTATCGACTACGCAAAATGCACAGCCTTATTTATGAGTATATTTTCTTTTGAGCAGTATCAGTGATATTTATCAAGGAAAATAGTAGTAATAAGTAGTATTGTAGTATAAAAGAACGCCAATGCAAGTTTGATGCAAAGCGACCTCTAAAACAATAAGGTTTATTTGTTTGAGCTATAGTTTTTGAGCTTTTTTGAAAAGCTGCTACTACTGATTTTTTATTCTGAAAAGCCAACACTAAATTTTAGAAGATGTGTTTAGCTTCCTGAACTCAAAAAACTACAAAAAGCTGAGAAAACTAACTTTTCAGCTTTCTATATAAACTTAGCTTTTCTAAGCTTCTGGCTTTCCAGAAGCAGCACGAGAAGTTTGCTGTTTGTTTGAACTTCTAATTTTTAACATTGAGAAGCGGCCAGACTCCAAAAGTCTCATCGTTTTCTTCTTTCGATAGTTCGCCGCAGGACCGCCCCTGCTAGGGCTCCCCAAATTATGTTTCGTTCCTATAACATGTATATTTGCCTTTGTTTTGATTAACTATAGTCTAGTTTTATGGCTCTTGAGAGCAGCCGGCAATATTGTTTCGATTCGAATTGCGTTCGTTTTCATCTCCTAATCGGTACCCTTGCCGTGTTCTTGCAGTTACAAATTAGGCGGCCAGGCAGCATTCGTGCATGGTAATTCGGCAATTGGCAGCTTCGCATCAGGCCACCAGTCCATCGGGGAATTATTAGGTTTATCTCACTCTGATTCATCGATAAGGAGAATTATTAGGTTTAGCTTATTGATGATCCGTCCCTCAGGTTCATGTCATGGATGCGTCCATTGGTTTAGTTTATTGTGTCCACCGATGAGTTCTTTTCATCCAAGGTTATCCATTAATTTTGTTATTTTCATCTTTTGTGTAGATGTGTGTAAGTTCATCTTTTATGTATCTATAAGTCATATTCTTTCACAAATCAGGTTAGAAAATATGATTTGGCTATAAAAACGTAAAAAACAAAGATTAGAGGATCTAACTCAATTTCTAAAGGAGCTATTGAGAGGTTTATAAAAGAACCGCATCGTTTTATTTTTTTTCGCACTGAAATTTAGGCCTCCATTTAGTATTTTGCATAGACCCCTCAATTTCGTGGGATGGTCCTATTTGTCGCCAGCCGGAGCTTAAAAATTATGCTGAAAACTTTTGTGCAACAAAAAGGTCAAATTCACGTACAGATATAAAAAAGTGATCCCCTTTATTCCAACTTTCAAAATGTAGCACATTAGGTAAATTCAGCCATCAACTTTGCTCCAAGGTTCAGTTTGGCATCTGCTGGAGCATGAACTCATTAACACCCTATCTTTCACGATGATGGAGAAACATAAGGAGCGATACCGAATGCTCTTCCCGTCCCAAATTGCATGTCATTTTGTAACTTTTAGGTTCATAGCTTTAGCAGCTATACATCTAAATATATACTATGTCTAGATATACAGTAAACATTATGAATCTAAAAATATCGAAATAACTTATAATTTGGGACGGGGAGAGCACAACATTAGAAAAAATATGAGTAATGTGCAATCACGAACAACCAACTAGCATCATTAGAAAATAAATTCACCCTTATTTTAAATCCTAGTTATTATTTACTTCAGTATATTCTGTAGAATATGCAGGAGAGCTGCGTATTATTATATTAAGAAGGAGCTTACTCCAGTATATAAATTATAAAGTAAATATATTTGTAATTTGAGATATCTTTATGCATTGATGAAAAAAATTAGCATGACGCTGCCATCCACGACCACGACTCCACGAGTGCCCGAGCCCGAGAGCTTCGCTGCCGGTTCGCTGTTGCATCCCCCCGCTTTTTGAATTTTTTTTTCTCCCGTTCACCTCTCTCTCGTGGCCTTCCTTTCCCCTTTCCTGGCGTCGACGACTGGGCGAGCGGCGCCGCCTCTCGCTGTCTCGCAAGGTCTTCGCCGGGCCCTTCTCCGGCGACGAGCATCCGCCAGGTATGCCCGCCCCTTCCCTCACCTCGTGCTGTGCGGAACCGAGCAACAAAACCCCAATGTACACCCCTGACGTCCTGAGTTCTCCCCTGACGCGAACCCCCTGCAGCGAACTGGGTGTTCGGTGTTCCTCCCCTCCCTTACCGCCACAGCCAGAGCCGCGCCTTCTCCGTCCGTGCTCAACGGCTCTCCCTTCTCTCCTCCGACGATTCGTGCCCGTAGAACTCTGGTGGATGGTGATAGACGGCCGGCGACGAGGTGGTCCTCCTCCTCCTGCTCCTCATTCCTCTCTCGGATTGAGGCATGGTGGTGGCTGGGTTAGGGTTTCCGGTTCGGGATCGTCGGGGGAGGGCTCCATGGCCGGCGGGCTTAGAGGAGCGTCTGGCGGCGGTGGCGGATCGAGGTTGTGGCGGTACACGATCTCTTTTACTACGAGTTTTATCGCGCATGTTCGCTCCACCTAAAATTTAGAGCGTGCTCCGCCGCTGTGTCAGGGGATCAGGTCCACTAGAAATTCACGGGAATTAACAGTGTCGTGATACTCTCCTGGTTGTTATTAGTTGTTCTCGTTAGCTGCTGGCTGGACCTGGACATGTTCAGTCTTATTGACAACTGTTCCGTTGCCTTTTGGTCCCCATATCACGATGCTGTTTGCTTGCTTGCATGGGGTGTTCTTAAGGTAGAAAATTCATTGTGTTAGTGTTAAGCCTTTTTACATGTTTCCTCTTGCTGCGTTTTTGGAGAAAATTACTGGCAGTACTTTATTCAATTGAGCAAAGTGGCTTTTCCTGTCTACGAGTGCTTGGTATAATGTGGTGTCTCCCTTGTTTCAATTTGGAATGAGGGGAATGGACCTCTTACTGGAAATAGCCTTTGTCCTTGCTTATAACCTTTATTTGCTTACTTGTAGAACCTGTTGCTTCTTAAGGACATTTGGTGTACTTTAGGTCATCATTTTCGTTCTCTTGTGCCAGAGCTATTAAATTTTTTCACTTCATAGCTGATTAAATGGCATCTTAAATACACTCAGTTCTGCAGAGCGTATCATACAAATGTACCATGATTCTGTACTGATTTGCATTGCGAGACTTTTCATTCGATGACAGGCCTATTTTGTAGTGGTAGTAGGTACCCATGATTCATTTTTAAGCCCCCATCTCCTCTTTAAAATTAAAGGTGCATTGTTGGTCCCGTTGTTGTGCTGCTGATATATTTAATATTTAGAGATAGCTAGTGAATGGTGTTAACTTTGATAGAAGTAACATCTTAGAGAGGGAGGCATGTAATCCAAACTTGTCATAACTAGTAGATAAAACATTTTACTTGTTTTTCCTACTGCTTGTCAACTTTACATGCTTTATTCATCATTGAGGTGATTTTCCCTCTTCTGAATTAGTTTGATACTAATGTGTGTGTGGGTGTGTGTGGGTGTGTGGGGGTTGGGGTTGCTTCTGCAGTAATATCAGACATATTTGGATATTTTCCTGTATCCATTGATTCTATCTGCAGTAACACCAGGTGATCTTCATCGTGTTCTATGTCTATTTGGTGGTTTCTAATGCATTTCCCTTTTCATTAAATGCAGCCTGAGTTTGTTTACACTATGGAGGAATCACGAAAAAGAGATGTTTCTACTGCAAATGCTAAAAATATAAGCTCACATCTTGGTATGTCCTCCTATGTACTGTCAGTACCCGATCATCTCAGGAACTTGTTCCTTATTTATGCTCTGATTGGAAACTACTTAGGGCTCATTTTCATCATACTTGCCTCGTCCTACCTTCAGAAAGTAATTGATGATACTTGATCTGTATCTGCAATGTGTTGCTATGGGTTGATTGAAGTTTTTTCTAATTAATTATTTGACCTGACATATGCTTGTTATATGTTGGCAGATGAAGACTTTGGAAATGATTTTCTTTCATCTTGGAAGCTACCAAAATCAGGAAAAAACACAATTGACTTCAGTGCTGACTCAATTCCAAAGAGTAGCAAGAAATTCAACTTTGACAACCTGTGAGTTAATCTTTTGAAAGGCTTGACCCATCAACATTTAATGCATTCAACTGCTGGTTGTTCATGATGTCTCTAACAAATTATTTCTTTAACCAGGGATGATTTCGGACTTGATGGAGCCTTTGACAAATTACCATCTTTTAAAATGGGCATGTCTGATCTGGATTTCTCTAGTCCTCTTAAGAAAAAGGTGAAGCACAGCAGTTCAAATGGTGATGATCTTTCTGAAGGGAAAAAGGAAACTGAAAAGGACATTTTCTCCTTCTCCTTTGATTTCAATGAGTAAGTTCAACTGACTGGCCTGTGAAGACTGAAAGGTGCTTATGATAAATGATATAGAAATAAAGCTATTAGTTGTTCTGTTTCTGGTTTTGTTTGCTTTCAGGCTGGGAAAGTTTAGTCTTGATGCTAAGCTAGGAATTAAGGAAAAGACTATGAGTAAAGGTACCGGTAAAGTTGACCCTGTCTCTTTAGAGGGTAACAAGGATACACAAAGAGGCCTTTTGGCCAAGGGCACTGCTATTCTTGAAGATAACAATAGTAAGGACAAACAAACACAGGATGTTTGTGCATCAAGACCTTATCCGGCAAATCATGAGATTGTAAAGAACGCCAGTCGACCGGCTTCAAATGTTAATGCTGCCGCTTCATCTGACAAGATCCAAGAACATACCAGTGCCAATCCTGCAACAATGGAACAAACTAAAGTAGACTCTGTGCGCGGTGGCAATCATGGAGAGCATCCTAAAGAGATATACCCAACAAAAGAAGCTGTTAACATAGCTTCCCAGAATTTCTCATGCAGTGCTCTATCCGGTGAAGATCCAACACAAGTGCTACAAGATCCTATGAACAGTAAAGATGCTCCTATAGCGGACTTTGGTAAAGCTCAAGTATCAAGGGAGAGTAATGACAATGAGCAGTCGATTGGTTCACAATCCAGGGACACTAACATTATTAATCTCAATGTCTCAAGAAGACCGGTGGGTCAATTTGATTCCCGGAATGAGGTTGTGGAGGAAAGTGTGTCTCTTAATGAAGGAAGTCAAGGTAACCAAAGTTTTAGTGATGTTCCTAAGAAGTTTTTAAAGAAGACATCATGTGGGACAACGAATACTGAGGAAGGGACTTCAGGGCATAAGAGTCTCTCTTCTTCGACGCGGAGGTCTGTCTTTGCCGCAAGTTTCTTCATTCACAAAATAAAACCCTCATAAGTCATCCACTGTACTTTATCTTAAATCAGATAGTAATGTTACAGACTAAACGGACAGTCTGCCATTCTGATTCTGCTTCTGGTGCGCCATGCTTCTATTCATATTTCATTCTGATGTCGTGGCAGTGAATCTAATATAGAGAACTGTGACACAGTGGTTCTATTTACACATCTTTGCCACAAGTTTCTTCATTCACAAAATAAAACCCTCATAAGTCATCCACTGTACTTTATCTTAAATCAGATAGTAATGTTACAGACTAAACGGACAGTCTGCCATTCTGATTCTGCTTCTGGTGCGCCATGCTTCTATTCATAATTCATTCTGATGTCGTAACAGTGAATCTAATATAGAGAACTGTGACACAATGGTTCTATTTACACGTTTGTTACTTTCCTGAAATAACTTACATTATATGCAGGGGAACCAGAAATGTTGAACCTGCACTGGCAAGTGAGAGAGGAAGCTTTTCTCTTTTATACAAGTCTGAGAATATGAAAGTAAGCAGGGTCGAACTAACTTCAGAAACAGCCTTAAATCAATTATCTGGTGCAAGTAAAGTGATAAAAAAGATGACTACGCATCCTACAGATTTGAAAAGGTGGTAGACAGATGGGCAGATTAGCATATATTCATGAATGATGAATCTTACTAGCGTATGGAATAATGAATGTTGTTTTGAATACACAGGGAACACAAGCAAGCTAATGCAGGACCTGACAAATCTAAAACTGCATTCTCAAAAACATACAGCAAGCCAGCATCACATGGGCTATTGACCACCTCCATTAATGCCAAAGGTGACAGAAATGTCAAATCAGGGTACGAAACTATCATCCTTCATCTTGCACATTATGAATGTGCCATATTTGAAATTGGTTCTGCAGGTATTTTTTTGGGCATGCACAGTGTTCCCCATTTTCTCTTTGGTGTCTTTTTTGCACATGTTGTCTATGTGTCATGGTTGACATAATTCAATTATTTTCAGTATCTTAATTACGTCTGCTACTAGCTTGCCTGATGTTAACCTGAATGAAGCTTGTAGAAAAAGCTGCTATGCTATCTGGCTTACTCTTTAGAACTATTTTTCATTAGCAACAGTGCAAATCTGACCTATCTGTGCTATCTTCCATACTTTCAGTTCAGTGTTTTGTCCCTTCTGGTGGTAATCGCCTAATATTGAACTGTATGAAGATCGCTGTAAAGTTTCAATTTTATTGGTCTTGTTTTTCTAATTGATTTCTATTAGAGTTGATGAGGACCTTCATAATTTATTGGAAATATTATAATTTTGCATTCATGGAAAGGGTCTGACCATTTTTTAAACTGTCTAGTGCATTTGTCTATAAAAGGATGTTGCAGAGGTGGAATGGTTCATTAAGTAGAATGGATCACATCGACTTTGCTTGTTTTGTAGTTTCCATGATGGCCATTTGTTGCAATATTTTTTTTTCAACCATCCATGTCATTGAGTGGCTAGAGAGTGTCGGATTTAGTGACCGGCAGTCCACCTAGGGGGTACCCAGATGGTTGATTTGTAGGCAGAGAGGATCGCAAGACCATGAACTTGATGGTAACGCAAGGCACAAAACACAGAGATTTATACAGGTTTGGGCTACTAGTGTAGCGTAATACCCTACATCCTGTTTGGAGGATTGTATTGCGCCCTGCACTCGGGTGTTTAGGGTTCGTATGGTGGGATTGGATGTCCTCTAAGTGGTACCCCTACCTCCCCTTATATACTCCGAGGGGTAGGGTTACGTGGCAAGTCCCCTGGTCAGTTACTATAGATGGGATCTAGTCGGATTACAACACGTGGGGAGCCCTAGCCGGACTCTATCTTCTGCCTTCTTCATCAAGTTGGGCCGGCTCATTAGTGGTCGGCTGGGCCCTCCATGAGGGTACCCAGGTATCTATAACCGTCAGAGAGTATCCTTATATGATATCTGTTGCTAATTCTCAGCACTGCTTCCGGCTGCTTTTGCACACAAATTTGTAAAATCGCGTACCAGTTTGCACAGGTAGAATTAATAGGTTGATTGCTGGAGATAGAGTCTGTTGATCATTATATGGAAAATTACTCCATAGGCAACAACTGTACCACTGATTGATGTACTCTTTTTACTGTGCTACCTGATAAAATTACATCATTTGACCGTTCACACAATCTGTCTTTATGTATTGCTAATTGTGGCCGATTATAACATATTTTCAACCATATCCATGTAATTCTGTGAATGTATTTACTTCTGCAGCTAAACTACCTTTTTAGTGTAATTATGGCATTCTTGAATTCTTGTCAGATTTGATCCCATGCTAATATATATGTACATTTTTTTTAGCCTTGAGGCTCCTAGCTCAGGGAATTCATCTCTGCTGAATGCTCGAATGAGCACAGCACATGGCAGTGGTCATAAAATTGTTGCAAATCATGTGCTTCTAAAAAGCAGCAACGCTTCTGATTCATTGCAAGTCGCTCCCTCCAAAGATAATAAAATATCAATAATTTCTCAAATGACAGGAGCAAGGTACAATATCCTTATGCTCCGGTTATCCTTTGCCTTCTGAAATTACATGAGTGGCATGCTGGCAGCTAAAAATAATCTATCTGAATGCAGAATTGCAAAATTAGGAATCAGAAGTCCAAAGTCTGACAGGGTTCTAGAGAAGGAATCGGTTCAACTGAGTGGGACCAAGGGTTCCCCTGTAACAACATCCAAAATCCTTAAGTCCGTTCCTGAAGGAAAACCTGCATTGCCTAGCCCAGCCATAATGCAAAAGGTTCCTGAGGCATGTTCTCTTCCTGTCGAGTATTACATTTCCTTAGAAAGGGGTTCCCATTTCTACTCTAAAACTTGTTTTCTACTTGGGTTATCCTCATTGTCTTCTGCTGAGGTTTGTTTTCCATTTTACCTAGAAGCTTAGTTTATAATCAGAAGCAAAGGTACCCTGCTGAGTAAACTGCTTTCAGAAATATACGAAATTGTGTCTGGGCAGCCGTTATTTGGTGCCTTTCTCGACCTTAATTGCAATGCCTTGCGGACATCTCTCTCCATGGGTTGAGCTTTATATAATTGGATTTTTTAGCTATATTTGTTGAATCAATATTATATTGTACTTGCTGATTTCATATTAAAGTTTGCTAGAGGTTATTCACTCTGTATGTCAGAATCTAAAAAAATACCTGGAGGAATTACTTAAATTCCTAGAATGACATGATAAAGGATCATATCCATCTATTTGTGAACTCTTATAGCTCATTCTTGAGACCATAACTCATAACTGAAGAGATGAACCATGCAACAACAGGGAATTGTATAAGGACTTATCTTCTCAAATATCAGGTTTCTAGTTTGTCCTGTAAATGCATTTTATGGGGTTTGAATAAAAACCTACTGTGATGTATTTATTATTGTAGAGACTAATTATGTTTCTTGTGGTGTTAAGTAAAAATTATGTACCATGTTTGAATTTATCAGTACATTGCTACATCTAGAGTAATAGTTTTTTTGTTGTCTATCTTAAACTTAAACTGAAAGTTAAATATGATATCAACTAATTCACTATTATAAGCAGACTGCAGAACCAATTTGCGGTTATAGGTAGCAAATCTTTATTCGGTAATAAAATACTGAAGCTATTTGGAAAAAATAGTATTGTGATGTATCCCTATTTTATAAAAAATAGAAAATAAAATAATTATCTGTGTTAATTTAGTTGCAATTTTCTTCATGCTGTTAACTTCACTTGCAGGAATCAGTTCTAGATCCAAAAGCTCCTACAGTTCTCAAATGCATCATGAGGTCTCCAGCTGTAAGGTTATTAGTTGGACCACATTTGAGAAACTTAATACTACCTCTGTTCTCAAATATATGACGACGTTTAGGACAAGCAAGCTAATTCATTTTTGAAGTAAGTAGCTTGTCCTAAACGTGGTGCATTTAAGAACGGAGGGAGTATCTTTTATTACTATATAATGTCTTTCTATTGGAAGTAACAACTTTGCAAATGATCATGCAGAAAATCACCTCAAACTGTTCAAGAGTTGGGAAATGGAATGGTAAGTGTCATGAAAGTTCTGATGATTCTCAAGTCATTGTGGTGCATAGTCAAAATATTTGAAACAATCATAACTTACATGAATGGAACCTTGAATGAAAAAAATCAATAGATTTGTCAAGAAATAGCATAAAGGACATATATTTCATTTCATTTAAAAATATATTACTACAGCGACCATTTGCCAATTCTCACTTATAGATTGTGAGAAGACAAAAGTTGGCTCGCATTTTGAACTGGAGTCAGTATTATGCTAATCACCATCTCGGCATCTCCTTATTAATTTCACTTGTTAGATTCTGGGAAGTGGAACTCCAAAAGCTCATATGGATAATGCGATCTCTTCATGTATGCCATCTGGGATGGGAGACATTTCAGATCTAGAGTTGCCTATGCTGTTAGAAAATGATGGCAACTTAGAAAAAGCTGAGACTTGCAGAAAGGAGCTTGAAGATGTGAGTAAATCTGTCAAATGCTTTACCATAAAAGAATTGTCCGATGTTTTATTATCTTTGTGAGGAATGCTATAACTTGAGTGCAAATTGCTTTACTGCATGAAACTACCCGTAGAGGTTCTCTTAGTGCTTTATTAAGTGTACACAAAAAAGAAGGTTGTCTTGGAGTTTGAGCAGTGGCTTACCCACCTTTATAATTGATATAGCCTGAGAACTTTCATTTTTGGACTAATTAGCTTGTCCTAAACGTCATATATTTTAAGAACTGAGGGAGTATGTTTTGTTCTCCTAATATTGCCTCCTTTCTTTAACCTAAACTGTTTGCTTTAGCATGATGATGATATTCCTGAGCTAGTATGCTGATGGATCTAGATTAACAAAGTTTCACTTAATACCTTCTGTTTGCAGATATGCATTTTATTGAAAAGGAAACATGCAGAAGCTAAAGAGCTAGCAGTTAAGGCTATCGTTAACAACAATACGATGCTGATGTTAAACCACCCAATGTTTGAGGAGAAGATATCCTAATTGAATGTTTTTTTTACACCTTCAATTTTACATTTATGGATACTAAACTTGTTATGCCTTCACCACATGAACATTCGCTCGATTCAGAAATTTGCGAATGACCTGAGATCCAAAAAGTACTTATTTGAGGAAGTTGGCACCATTAACGCCGTAAGTTAACAAAGCCTCTTTCAATTTATGCTATTATCTTAAGCTGAAGTTCTTTGTAAGTGAAGATAGAGGAAGCTGAGGTAGTGGTGCCTATAATTTTCTGTGGCTGAAATTACTCTTCAATTTTCATTAGTGGTCTTAGCCTCCACGTAGTCAGCCCCATCACCAGTTTTTCCATGTTTGCAGCCACATCAGCACACTACCAGCCAGTATGTAGTCCATGCATGGCACCCTCTTTCTCCTCCATCACCTCTTTCTCCCGGTAATTTTGTACCTTTTACCTCTCCTATGTCCTTGCTGCCCCCAACCTGCCATGGGCTCTCCAGTTGCCACCTGCAGCCATTGGTGACCACATTCTGCACTTTTTTTTTCTCGAACTACGCAGGAGAGCTGCGTGTCTTTCATTAAGGTAGAAGAGAAACAGTACAACGATCCTGAAAACACTCAGGTCGAATATAGAAAACCACACACACCCACTAAAAATACAAAGTTACAGACTTGCCACAGCCTAGTAACAAAACACGACTCAGGGATTCATAGGGCCTAAGCCACCAGTAAAAATTCACATAGTGCTCTCAGTGGTATACTGGTATGTTTAGTTCATACAAGAAACTAGAACTTCACCTAGTGCTCATCCTTCTATCACAGTGCCTTTTTAAATAAGTCTTTTCAACCATAAGGATCACACTGCCACCCTTGTTTTGTGCCATTTTCCCACTTGGATGCCCTATTTTTCTTATTTATATATATAGGGATGTGTCATATATTAGTTTCTGGCCAATCTTGAAACAGAAAACCTTTAGTTTCAGATCTTCTATATATATGGCTTCTAGGTTCCAATCTATCATGACCTCTGAGGCTATCTAATTCTAGGTTTCTCCAAATATGAAATAAAATTTGTCATTGATGTTAGTCTTTCTTGTTTTACTGTTGGAGGTTCATAAAGAGGATGTCCTATTCCACATTAAGAAATGGTGCAGGAATATGATGCAAATGTGTGGGGCTATAAAATTTAAACATTTCATTTGGTATTGAAAACTGCAACCTAGCTTGTACCATCCTTTTCTTTCTAAAAGTATTTTGAAAAAACCTATTTTCCTAGAATAATTCCTCAAAAATATGAAAGAACTGTTGGCATCTTCCAGAAAGCACTTATTTCTATCCACTTTTTAGTTTTACAGAGAGCACTTATTGTTGCGATTCTTGTTAAGCTGCTATTTGATCATACCAGTCCCATTTTTTTTTGTGATCGAGTGTAATGAAGGCTAAATATTTGATGTTTTAGCACCCTATGAGTATTCTCAAGGCTTGTTTCATTCGTATTCTTTTAGTTTAGCATATCAGGATTTGGTTCAGAAAAACTTAGGTTATTTGATGAAATGTGGGTTCCAAAATAAAATTGAGATCATGCACCTGATGTATGCTTATTTACCGATATTTTGATGTGTGCCTTGCATGCAGCCTTATCAGATTGCTTTCTCTTCTAATTTAGGCTGGAAAGAGCTAATACTGATTGACTGGACAGCCATGTAATTTTATGACCTGTATTTATGAACTTCTTGTCGATCAATTATCAATATTGCCTTTGCACAGACCTCTTATGTGCCACTTCTACAGCAATAAAGCTATCATCATTGCTGATTAGTAATGGCCTATATTCGTAAAGGAGACCAAAAGTGGGTTATTTGTCTCTGTATGTATACAACACTGCCAGTTGCACCAATACACACACTCAGTGCTTTTGGCTGAAGCTCCAAAAAGTGACTCTAGGTTTTGATAAATTTGATGCATGCATCACCGTGAGGAATCATACCTTTTGACCAATGATTATGGTTGCTGTGTTACAGTTTTCTTTATCCTGATGTTACATTAGTTGTTTTGGTAACTTGGTGCTTCTGTGCTTGGCAGCATTGATGCGGGACAAGTGCGGGGAAAAAAATGCCTCGCCCTGGTGGAGTTCGGATAATGTAAGTGCAACGAAACAGCTCAGGATCCAGTGTAAATGCAATCTTGAACCTAAAAAAACTGCCTTCCTCGTGCATTTTGTTAGATGGCTGGCTTCAGTACACATGTCCATCCACACAGTATAGCAATTTTTTGAGTGTCTATATCTTCTTGTAACCTGATAATTCTGGTTGTGGACTCAATGACTAGATGAGCACCATGTCAATCTCTAGTTCCATCTATGCTAATTGGAGTTGGCGTGAGAACATTCACATTAGATTGATTAGATTGATGCTAGGGAGATGTTGCAAGAAGAATGAGGATAGAGCAATTGTGGTGGATGACTAGGCTGCCCTTTCCACCCTAAACCTGATGTACAGAGTTAAAAGCCAGTAATTTTTGTTGCCTCTACCTTTTGGTATGTTAGTGTTAAAAGCTGGTAAATTTGTGGTCTTCCTTTTAGTTAGCTACTATGCTGGTTATCTAGTTGCAGCACACTCGGTAGCACTGACATTTTCAGATGGCTAAGAATTAAGAACGTAAGACATAGTGGGTTGGTGTTTCTTTCTCATTGTTTGCTTTCCGAGCATGCACGCTTGATCAATGTTAGTTAAACTGTAGCTTGAGCAGCCGGACCTCAGATCGTCCCATTGTGAATAGGCATGCCTCTACTAAGTTCTTGCTATTGTTCTCTATGTTGAAGTTTTTTTTTTTGCTTTAAATTCTTCAAATCCAATTATTGCGCTTGTGCTGCACATTTATGAACTTTGTTTGCTTTGTTTAAATCGATGATATAACAAAAAAGAGATTGTGCTTTACATCCTTATGATCCGGTCACTCAGCTAGTAGTGTAGGACCGGGAGTACATGAAGTTGGTGCTGCGGAGTAATCCATTAGTGAACTGTTTCTGAGTTACAGCTGGACACTTGACAAACACTACTGCTAACAAATAGAATAAACAGGATAAGGCCATTGTAATGGTCCGCTAAAGCTTTTTCATAACCTTACACTAATGTTAATGTGGGTTTGACACTCGTGGTGGGAAGCCATGTCGAGCTGCAATCCCTCTTGTGCCGGTCCCCTCGACCAAGTGCTGTCTACGAAATGCCCATGGCTCCCACCCTCAATCTGAACCCTACCCAATTTGGCTTACCATCGGTAAGGGTGAGTGGCCTATTGCGGCAAAGCTGATGTGTTTGGTTTGTGTAGTGAAATCTGCTAAGTAGATCGCTTGAACCTCTCCGTCGCTGAGGTTGCAGGCGAACTAGAATGCAGGGTCTATTCCGTAATTTCTCTCGTCTTTCTGCAAAACTTGGAGAACTTTACATTGTTACAACAGGCCTCGTTCGTCCCATCTCATTAACCTTCTCATTGGTTGTATCATTCTATTATGCCTGCCAACTCCTATCCTACCTGTCTCGTCCAATGTTGCGTTCTCCTTTTCTTCATGTGACGATCAAAAACGAAAAGTTTCAGAGAAACAGATGAGATCACTAATCCAAAGAGGATACCGACGAATTCACCTATACGTATCCACTGGAGTTAAAGTTGGAGGTGGAATTTTTTTCTCGGCTCCATGGCTCCGTCAGTTACCCATTGGCAGCAGGTGGCGTTCGATAGCGTGGCTCGTACAAGAAGCAATGCCGGTTGCTCTGTGCCTCTTGATCACATTAGGAACACACTTCGGCCGCCCCTGATAGATGGCCGGCCTCTGGTGCGAGTACGGAACGACGGGAGTGGTTGAGGGAAGCATCGGTGTACACGAAGGATCTGAATGGAGGCATGCAAAGTTCAGTTACTTTCAGATTGTCTTGTTTGTTTAAGTGATCGTCAGCCGGCTAAAAGGCCCTCTCAAACTGCCGGTTAACCGTTGAGGTCCACAGAATTGAATATTTTTTTGCCGCATTGCATTGGGCTAGAAAGAAAATGCAGGAGCGTTCTATTCTACGGGTCTTTCTTGCGTGGACGCCATAGCATCTGGCCTATATAAGGACTGTGTGCCTTGTAGCTCCAGAACCCCATCGCCTTCTGTTTATATGATCTTTATACATTGTTAGTACCGAGCTCTGTCTTTGCAAGTGCTCCTGCACGAGTGATAGGATTGCATTGCGTCTGCAGCTCAAGGCCCTCTCGAGTGCCAAAGGTCCATAGAGAGCCTCCGAAGCAAAGGATCCATGGCACGTGCCTGTACGGGTCACCTCCTCTGCATCGCCTTGCTGCTCGCCGCCATCGTGTGCTCGGAACCGGCCCGGGTCATGAGAGAAGGACCAGGAAAGACACCGGCCGGGGGTCGTGGGGACGTCGCTGAGACCAGTTTCTCCGTCCAATTCTCTAGTAACTTCAAGACGGTGACCGGCCAGGGGCAGCGCGCCGCCGTGGTTGTCTCGGCGGCGCACGAGTCCAAGCGCCTGAGCCCCGGAGGACCGGACCCTCAGCACCATTAGGCGACCACCATCGTGGTGAGATCGTGCGGTGCGCGCACGCGAGCTGCCACCGGAAGATTGGCAAGAGCTTATGGTCCATTTGGTTATCGTTGTCGTTCCTGCATGTTTTACTCTTACTCTTTTTTTAATGTTTCTTTCTTGGGGTCAAATGCCCACTATATATATCATGTTTTGTACCGAGACCACAATAATATTATTGGACCATAGCCATTCGGAACGAATCCTTTTTTGCTACTATCGTCAAAATTATCTATGCACTGTTCCAATAGTTCAAAAAGGAACAGAGAAGAAAAGGCCCGATGTCTTCACTGAATTTTCAAAGAATTTGTTCCCAACTCAATGTTGTTAAGTTCAGAATCGACTTCTTTGAGCTACCTGACATTAGATTTCACAAATGTGTACGGCACCTAACCTCTAAGCTCAAACTCGGTGAAACCCTACGACCAAGAGAAAAACGAGTAGGCCATCTGTTGGAGATGTCTCTCCGACCTTTGAAGACGGCAACTCCGGGGTTCTGATGATGACATTAACAGGAGCCTCCATGACGATGGACATCCCAGAGACCCGCGTGGCGATGGCTTCGACCGCAAAACATCCTTAAGGGTTTTGGAGTTACCATGTCCCGAAGCTCCAGATCCTCACCAAGCATGCATGGGCTCACGCTAAGGGATCTGCTGAAGCTAAATACGTAGATGACAATTGTACCGCATCCTAGAGACCCACGTGGCGACGTTTCGACCGCAGAAGCTTCAGGATCCTCAATATTGATGAAGAGACTGAGCTAGCACTCTAGGGGTTCTGATGACGGCATTTCCAGGGCCTCCATGACTTTGGACATAAGCCTCAAGATACTTGAGATTTATGAAGAAAAAATAAGTAACCGTGTCAAGTCTCGCGTACAAACGAAAGAATAGCGCTAGTTAAATTCTAAAATAAATAGAAGAAGAGCATCTCTACTGAGGCAAAGACTCAAACCTGAGTGATCAGGATACACGACAAATAATCTTACAAACTGAGTTGTTTGCATTAATTACCGAATTTGTATTCTTTAAAATACGGAAAATTAGAACAGACCTGATTGGTGCCAGTCAATTTCCCCACTCATCCCATTGGTCGCTTCATCGTATTATGGCTGCCAACTCCTATCCTACTTGTCTCATCCAAAGTTGTGCGCTCCCCTTTTCTTTCATCGGCATATCAAAACCAAAAGTTTCCAAGATCGTCAGATGAGATCATTCGCTCGGATCAAATTAAGAGGATACCGACGAATTCACCCGTACATATCCACTCGAGTTAAAAGTTCAAGATGGAGTTGCTTTATCAGTTGCCTGCTGTACACACATACATATATAAAATAATACAAACCGTTTGTATAACAATTGTATATATGCACGTATGTGGTTACGTAATCAACCTGTACCTAAAAGTAAGCCAAAACACCTCCGTCAGTTGCCTATGCCTACTGGCAGCTGGTGGCACTCGATCGCGTGGCTCGCACATGAACCTTTGCCGGTTGCTCTGTATACCCGCCGAGCGCATTAGGAACACACTTTGGCCGTCCCTGATAGATGGCTTGGCCTCTGGTGCGAGTACGAAGCAATGCGAATGGTTGAATAAGGGAGCATCTGTTTGCGAGGGGATTTGAATGGAACAATGCATGAACTCCGGGCAGGCCAGGCTAGTGGCTCAGCGTCCACAGGGTTGCAAAGCTCGGTTACTTTCGGACGCTCTTTGGTTTTGTTTAAGTGATCGTCAGCCGGCTAAAAGGTCCTTCCCAACTGCCGGTTAACCGTCCAGGTCCACAGGATTGAGTTTTTTTTTCCTTTTCTGCATTGGGTTCGAGAAGAAAATGCAGGAGCTTACGTGGATGCCACAGCATCGGGGCCTATATAAGACATGCTCCTCGTAGCTCTTAGACCCATCATTAGCTTCGCCTTGTATGATCTTCCCATCGCTAATAGCTCCTACTGGCACTGACCTCTCATCAGCAGGTGCTAGCGTCTGCACAAGCACAAGTGATACGATCGCATTGTCTTCTCTGCAGCTCACGGCATCTCGAGTGTCCAAGTCCGACCACCGTGAAGCGAGCGATGGCACGTATCGGCACGGGACACCTCCTCGTCATCGCCCTGCTGCTCTCCGCCGTCGCGCTCTCGGACTCGGCCCGGGTCTTGAGAGAGCACACGGCGGCAGCTCTGCTACCGGCCGGCGGCGGCCATGGGGAGGTCGCCGAGATGGCGGTGCCGGGGCAGGGGCAGAGCGGAGTCGTTGGCGCGGCGGCGCACGAGTCCAAGCGGCTGAGCCCCGGAGGACCGGACCCCCAGCATCATTAGGCGATGATGATCACCGTGGCGATGCGCTCGCGGGCTCCGCGCACGCGAGCTGCCGCCGGAAGATCGGCTCGTGGTCCATTTCGCGTAGTGTTGTTGTTCGTGTATATGTTTCAATTTACTAGTTTTTGTACGTTTCTTGCCCTCCAAAAAAAGTTTTTGTATGTTTCTTTTTTAAAGTCAAGGACCCATCACATACTGTTTTGTATTCTCTCCATTCTCAATGACAAGTTTTTCTAGTTTTGTTCTAAGTCATTATTTTAGCTTTGATCAAGATTATAGAAAAAATGCATAAATATCATGTGTTGTAGCAAGACCACACAATAGTGATGGGCCATAGTTCTTTTGTAATCGATCGTTTTTGGGGTCATCGTCAAACTAATCTCTGGTTCTCTGCATTGTTCAAATAGCTCCAGAAATGGAATGAACAGAGGAGAAAATAAAGGCACAATGCAAGAGAGATTGCGCTAGCTTTAATACACTTTTTTTTTGCGAGGGCGCTAGCTTTAATACACGTTCTCTTTCGGAGTATATGCATGGAGTCATACTTTCCTTTCAAGCGCACAAAGTCACCTACTCTAGCAACTTTGGTTTTGTGCTGCACGGCTGGAACCCCATGCCTCTCCTCATCATTGATTAGCCTAAACAAAAGTAAGCTCGATGCTTGACCATAAAGTAAATGCATTTATTAATGACCTTTTTTAGAGATGAAACATATAAAAATTGAAGGTCGGCTTGGGATTAACTCTTTTAATGTCCATCTTAAGGATCTGCCACTTAGCCCACATATACCCCATAATCAAATTGGCCAAGTAATATGTCCTCCTCGTCTATTACGGCATTTGCCGTTTTGTTCAAAAAAAAAGCTAGCAAGTATAGGCCAACACTTAGGTAGCAACAGCATCCCAATAGAGTTGCTACCTCATTCTCCAAGTCAAAATTTAGCAAGTCTATTGAAAAATTACAGTCCAACAGAATTGACATCCAACTTGCCATCCCATCCGACTTGCCAAATACTCCCCCACATTCTCCAAACTTGGCAAGCGAGTTTGGCCTGCCAAATGTGAGTCCCACGCACAAAATGGAGAGTGCAAAATTGAGAGTTTGTTGTAATGCGAAATGGAGAGACTGTTGGAGTGAATGGAGAGTGTAGATTTTTAGAAAGGAACCTAGTTATTAGGATTTGGAGAGTGGGAAATAGATAGTTTATTGGGATGATCAACTCAATACGAAGAGGAATCTTTTTGCCAACTTAGTCTGTTGGAGTGGGAAATAGATAGTCTGCTCAATATGTAGAGGAATCTTTTAGCTAGAGAGTTAAATAGAGAATCAAAATGGATAGTTTGTTGGAGTTGCTCTCTAAGGATTATACCCATGATACGAGGAGTGGGAGGTAACTACCCCTGAACCTGCAAGTGACTCCTATTGGGTTGGGTAGTACTATGTTTGGTTGATTGGTTCCGGCTCCTAGACTTCGGCTTTTGCTTGCCTAAGAAGGGCACCTATATTAGCACCTGCTAAAAAGGTAGATACAAATACTACTATCCCACGTAGAGCATTGTAAGTATGCGCTATGAGTGATAGGCAATTAGCAAGCCTCATCAGCCCGACCTCATTAGTCCCACCTTCTTTTCCTTCGCCATAGTTTAACAACGGATCAGCACTGACAGTGGTCAGCGTTCCCGATTATTATTTAATTTACTCCCTTTTGAAAAGCAACATAATCGTTTTGTCCCGTCGCCTCATGAAACTTTCACTATCATCCACTACAACAAAAACGATTTATGCTGACACATTAATTTTTGATTGCTAGCAAGTCTAATTGCTACCCGCTAGCATAAAAGGTCCCGGGCTGGTGCGTTAAAATCCGCCAGCACAGATGCATTTGTGTTGGCGGGTGGCATAAGCGCCCGCTAGCACAGATAACTTATGCCACCAGCTAGCACAAATACCTTTTCAATTTGCATTGTTGGAAAGAACAAAACATATTTAACTAGTCAAAAACTTTATATTACATATTAGAATATATTTTTTATATATTAAAAGACATATGTGTTATTGTGTAGGAGTTTCAAAAATTTTAAAAGTCATTTACTATTTTATAAGATTAAATGATTATAAGCATACTTATTGATATTAATTGATATTTGAACTAAATCTTTCAGATATAAGATACAAAAATTCAGAAAAATGATGTTAAGGATAAATGTTCCATTTTAGCTCAAAGTATGAAAGTAATGAAGGTTCACAAAATATATTAGGTGTATTTATCATTTCTATTTAAACTTCTGTGAAACCAAATTCTAAAAATGTCTAAATTTGATTTGAAAGTCATATAAATTGGTAAAGAATCATCAACAAGTTTTAAGAAAGTTGGACTATACATTGTTAAGAAATGGTTACATTACCTATAATGGTTCATAGGACTCAACTCAAACTCTCCAACTTGTGAGCTAACTTGCCAAAAAAAATCATCCTATATATCTCAATATAATTTGTACAAATATTAGACTACATATATACATTCTTTTGTAGGAGTTTCAATAATTTTGAACACATTCTCTTGGTTTAAAAAATTTAAAAAGAAAATAAAAAGTTTAGAAGGATTTCTGCTGGCGGGTGTGTATATCACCCGCCAGCACATAGTTGTGCCTGCCAGCGCAAATGGTGTAAATGTGGTGCAGGAAACGAAAATTCGCATCAGTGAATGTGGTGCGGGATACGAAAATTCGCATCAGTGAGCGCAAGCGAAACGTGCTGCCTCTCTCCTTTTTATCTACGTGCTCTTAGTCTCTCCTATCCTCACATCTCTTTCTCCTCTCTTCCCCCCCTATCCCTTTCATTCCTCCCGTGGCGCGGGTGGCTAGAGCCATGGCTGGCGGAGATGGGGCCGGTGTGGGCCGGAGGAACCGCAGCCATCGCGAACCAACAGCGGTAGGTGCGAGCGCGTGGGCCCCGATGACGGTGAGCAGTGGCTGGTGCGGGCGCGCGGGCCATGACGAGGAGCAACTGGTGCGGGCGTGCGGGCCATGGTGACAGCCACGGCGAAGGCAAGCAGCGGCCGGTGCGGGCGCGCGGGCCACGGTGACGGCGAGCAACGCACCGGCGGGCGATGACAAGCTGCGGCGGAGGTCACGCGCATGGAGCTGTGGGCGCCTGGACGGCACGAGGGCCTGCCGCAGTCAAGTAAACTGCGTCAGGCTATGAACGCTCTCCTCTCCTATCTCTCTTGCTTGTCTCTGTGCTCTGGCCAGCCCAAGCAACGCCGGCTGGTGGGGGAGCCGCTGCCATCGCGGGGAGCGGCAAGCATGAGCTGAGCAGCAGAGGAGCAGTTGCCGGTGCGCGCGACGACGAGCAGTGGTTAGCCGGTGGAGGAGCGATTGCCGGCGCCGGTCAAGCAGAGCTTGTCATGCGGGGCTGTTTTTTTTTCCTAAAAATATCTTTGCTGGTGAGCGGCATAAGCACCCACCAGCACAAAAATTATCTACACTAGCGGGTGGCTTAAGAGGCCCGCCAACACAGAATCATCTGCGCTGATGGGCAGGCGACCGCCAGTGCAAATAGCTATTTCTGCCGGCTCAAGGTTGCTGACGGGTGCGGTACCCGTCAGTATAAACCTCTTCTATCTGCCAGCACAAAGTTTTTCCGACATAGTTTTTCTAGTGTAGTGACCGGCATCACGACGTGCGTCGTCACGATCTGCTCGCGCGATAGGTTCTCAACGAAAAGGTAAAGGGATCAAAAGCTCTCCCGTTAGAAAAACCCGCAAAGAAACAAACAACTTTTCCATACGCCTCCGGATCGGAGGATACCTGCGTGTGTGCGCTTAGTTCGTTGGCACTGCCGCCTCTTCACCCAGCTCGCTCTCGCAGTCTCGGGTCTTAATCCCAAATCAAAAAAGTTTTAAAAAAACCAAATCAAACGTTGGAGTTGGTGCCGTCACGACCTCTCATCAGGAGCTTTTGTGTATTTTTCGGGAGCCCTTTTGGCTTGCCCTATCGCCAAGCGGATTCGTCGGTTAGTTCGGCCGGTACGGATATGGCTATACGAGAGTACATAAAATGCGAGGCGACTCTTCAAAATTTCTTAATGCCAGTTGACTCCAACTGTGTGTGTGTGTTATTGTTTCTTCATTTGTCACCTGCGAGAAAGTGGGAATAAATCCTGCAGTCCTAGTCAGCGTTCGTTCGTATGGATGAGGTGATTGGCATCATCGTCTGTTATGCTTCAGCTGATTATTGGAAAGGGACAGGCATGTGTATATGCCATGCAGTATAATTCCACTCTGATTTGATCCATGCTGGTTCTCTGGTTGGACCGCATGGAAGAGTAAGTGCGCACGTTATCGTGGCAAAAGAAGGTCTTGTCAGTTACCTCAAAATTCTAACTTTGTCAATATGCAAAAAGAAGATTTCCCATCACATCAAACTTACGGTACATGCATGGAGTACTGAATTTAGATGAAATTAAAAACTAATTGCACAGTTTGATTGTACTTTGCGAGACGAATCTTTTGAGTTAATTAGTCAATATTTGGACAATAATTCACAAATACAAACGAAACGCTACAGTATGCTACAGTGCTGGTACAGTATTTTTGTTTGTCCGAAATCGAGCAAAACCGAAGAAAGAAAAGAATGGAAGCAACGTAGAGAAACAGAGAGGGGATTTGAGACGTAGGTGCTGTCTTGCTGTGAGTGCTGACCATCTACAGGCGAGGGGATTGACGCGGCAGCAGTAGGCAACGACGAGGCTCTACTGGGCAGCTGCCAGCTGGCCCACCATCTCATCGCCGGGATCCAGCCTGCACGACCTCGAAGCCCGCCTTGACGGGAGCTCCGATCCGACCGCGGGCGTGAAGGAGGCGAACTCACGAGCTCGATTGCCGGGGGTCGGGGGGCTGCCGAGCTGGGCACTGGATCGCAGCCTCCGCTGCTGCACAGTTTGACAAGCCGGCAAGGCGGGTCGTTTTGTTTTTTTTCTAAATTCATAGATATTATTATACATCTAGATACATACTATATCTATGCATAGCAGCTATGTATTTAGAAAACCAAAATGATCTACAATTTGGAACCGGTGGAGTATATTGTGACCATATACTATGTTACTATTCCCTCCGTCTCTAAAGACTGTTCGTTTAGAAAATTTTAGATAAGACAATAGCAATACTAAAAGTCCAAAGTACCCCTGATAACTCTTTTTAATCGGATGGATTACCGAGTAGAATTAATTATGCATGCACACTTGTAATAATTGTCGGACCTATTAACATTCCTTATTTAGCGAGTCTGGTTCGGGCATCGATGGTGGGAGTAAATGATTGATTCGTTAACCGGGTCAGAAGGTATTACGAGGGTCTTTGTTGGATTGTTTGAAAGTTATATGAACACTCTTTACGGGACAAATTTTGAAGGCTAAACCAATAGTTTTTTGGACGGGGAAGCATACGGCTAGCTAGGCTCCTTTGGTCCTTCCATCAAACAATTGTATAGATATATATACTATATACAAGTAAGGTCGGTGCAGTACCAGTACTGGCGGCAGAAATCAGGCAACCCATTTGAGCAGATAAGCAAGATAAGCGCCGCCACACCTGCAATCCGTGTAGGCCGGCAAGAGGATAACGATGCACAGCTGGTATCTAATTAGAACGCTAACAATCGACTACGCGATCTGGATTAAACATTAGTACTGCTGCTACTGCGTGCATGAGCGGCGATCACAATCATTATTGACACAGCATGCATGCAGGGCACAAGGCAACCTAACGTGCCAGCGATTCCAACATCGCCCGTCGGCCGTCGTCAGATCGTGTTGGCGGCGACCTGTACCTCCAGGTCGGCAAAAAGAACGCTAGTTTACTCCCCCGTGCATGTATCGGCGAAAGATTGGTCACTCCTGCCGATCGAGTGCTTCGTACACGGCTGGCAACAACTTCTGTCAGCTGCCTATCCGCGTGCATGGACGAGGACGACAGGCACGATCGATCGATCGATTAGGTGTGAGATGACGGAAACCGGGGGATTTTGAATCGTTGGTCGCACCGACCTTTTATCCGTTCCTTGCGTGAAAGGCATACACTACCATTCTACCAAGTATACAATGGCCGCCGCCGGAATGGAGTCGTAGCTTGTTGGTAGGTTTGGTCAGGGTTTATATTGGGATTAAGCTTAGACCCTGTTCCGATCCGATTCCCGTGCACTGCGTGTATTAGGGTGTATGACATGCATCTGATATTAAGGACGGCGTTTTCATAATGCTAGCCAGGTGATATGATCAAGATGTAAAATTAGAGGAGCGGAATTGTAGAACACCGACGTCCAAACTCAGGCTGTTAATTGGTATGAGTTGATCACGGGAGAGATTACATATATATAGCTTGAGTTGCTT
The DNA here is from genome assembly GCF_005286985.2 of Setaria viridis. Classification (NCBI taxonomy): domain Eukaryota; kingdom Viridiplantae; phylum Streptophyta; class Magnoliopsida; order Poales; family Poaceae; genus Setaria; species Setaria viridis. The sequence goes on along the minus strand of NC_048267.2, from coordinate 36,538,275 downwards.
GGCCAGGACTCATCTAGATATTCTAGTTACAACAGATTCAAACCGTATACAAAAGATATACAACATCTAAACTACCTAAAAAGTCCTGGCGCACACAATCAGATCTCTTTATCTAACACTCCCCCTCAATCTAAACTCCTCAAGTTGGGATTGTGATTGAATATTTACGGAGGCCGTACAACAAGCGGTTTTGTAAACCCATATGCCACGTGATATTTAGTTGAAATAAATTCTATATCAAGTAATTTTCTGGTTACTCGTTCTCGAACAAAATGATAATCAACTTCTATATGTTTAGTACGTGCATGAAAAATAGGATTGGCTGAGAGATACTTAGCTCCAATATTATCACACCATAGCTTTGCTACTCTAGGCACTTGAACTCCCAATTCTTCCAATAAGATTTGTATCCGCATAATTTCAGTTGTTGTGTTTGCAAGAGCCTTGTACTCAGCTTCAGTACTAGATCTTAACACCGTTGCTTGTTTGCGTGCACTCCTGAGACAAGGTTGAATCCAAAAATACTGCAAATCCTCCGGTAGACCGTCGATCATCTAAGCATCCTGCCCAATCAGCATTTGAGAAAGCATTCACTAGCAACGATGTAGACTTGCAGATATTTAATCCCAGCTTCCATGTGTGCTTCAGATACCTTAGTATCCTCTTTACTGTTGCCCAATGTGTTGTACTTGGATCATGCAAAAACTGACACACTTTATTTATTGCAAATGATTTGTCCAGCCTTGTCAATGTCAGATATTGTAACGCACCAACAACACTTCGGTACTGAGTTGCATCATTCGGTCCAAGAGGGTCTCCTTCATGAACAATAAGCTTCTCTGGAGAGGACATTGATGTATTAACCTATTTGCAGTCACTCATTCCAACTCGTTTGAGTACATCAGAAGCATACTTTCCTTGTGTCAATACTATGCTGTCCGACACTTTGTTCACCTCAATACCAAGAAAATAATGCAACTCTCCTAAATCCTTTAGAGCAAACTCCTTGTTGGGATCATGAAGCAATGTTGCAGTGGCACTTTGAACCGAACTAGCAACAATTATGTCATCCACATAAATTCGCAAGAAAATAATAACTCTTCTTTTGTTATAATAGAATAGAGATGTATCTGCCTTTGATGAGTTAAAGCCTAACTCATATAGTTTAGCACTTAGCCTGGAGTACCATGCTCTAGGGGCTTGCTTGAGTCCATAGATGGCTTTATCTAGCTTGCACACATAATGTGGTGACCCATGATCTGCATATCCTGGGGGCTGTCTCATACATACTTCTTCCTCTAGAATTCCATGAAGAAAAGCATTGTGTACATCTAACTGACGCAGGCTCCAACCTCTAGACACAACAATTGATAGAATAATTCTGATAGTAGTGGCTTTAACAACAAGATTGAAAGTGTCTTCATAGTCTATACCATACCTCTGCTTAAAAGCCTTTGCCACTAGCGGAGCTTTTATACTTATCCATGTCGCCATCTTGCTTGTGTTTGATCTTATATACCCACTTGCAATCTATAATGTTACTTCCCTTCTTAGGAGTAACTAAATGCCAAGTTTTATTCTTCATCAAAGCTAAGTATTCTACATCCATAGCTGCCTTCCAATTCTTATCACCTAAGGCTTCATCTAGAGTTTGTGGTTCACCAGAAGAAGTAAAACATCTGTATTTAATTGTGCCATCGGTGTATACCTTTTCCTTGTCTATTCCACTTTGAAGCCTTGGTTTTTCTGTATCCTCTCCTGCTGCACAAGATCCCGCCAAATCATCATTGCGATCAGACTGAGGCAACACCTATGTTTGGGTGGGAGACGACGTTGTTGCTTGCGCTGGAGGAGGCGACATGGCAACCCCTGATTCCTCCTCAACTGGAGCGCCCGACCGGGCTGCGGAGCGGGATGGGGCTGTCGGCGATGTGCCTGCACCGGACAGGCCGCTGGCCACTGGCGCTGTACACGTGCGTGGGGAGATAGGATCTTGCATCAATCTCGATGTTGATTCTGGAACTGAATCAGCATTGCCTTCCGTGCTAGGAGAAAAGGCTCCGTCCACCCCGTTTCCTGCACCATCAGAGTCCAAATTTCCTCCAACAAATTCATTAGCAGATGCATTATTATGAGAATTAAGCATATGATCACCCATTAATTCTCCCCCTTGATCAGATGGAAGAAGATCTGGAGGTAGAAGGGATATTTCAGATCTGAGACATGCTCCAGCATTAGGATGTAGAAGAGAGAAAGGAAAAATATTCTCATCGAAGACAACATCTCTAGAAATATAGACCCAGCCAGTGCTCACATCAAGGCACTTTGTAGCCCTTGTGAAGGTTGTTGTACCCTTAGAAAACGCATTGCTTTTAGCGAAATTGCAGCTTATGAGCATTGTAGGGACGGAGATTGGGGCAGCACGCACATCCAAAAACTCTAAGAGAGGTATAATGTGGTGCTTGATGAAACGGACACTCTAGAGGCATCTTGTACCCAATAACTTCGCTAGGGACCCGATTGATTAGATATGTAGCAGCTAGGAAGGCTTCATCCCAAAATTTAAGGGGGCATGGATGCATGCGCTAGGAGGGCTAAACCCACCTCAACAATGTGACGGTGTTTCCTCTTAGCAGCTCTGTTTTGTTGATGTGCATGGGGATAAGAGACAAGATGTGAGATTCCAATTTTCTCAAAAAAGGAACGAAATTTTTGGTATTCTCCCCCCCCAATCTGTCTGAACAGATATGATATTTTTATCAAAGAGCCTCTCAACTAGATTCTAAAACTCATGAAATTTTTGAAAAACTTCTGATTTGAATTTAAGGAGATATATTCAAGTGAACTTGCTATAATCATCAATGAAACGAACATAATATTGTCTCCTTCTAACAGAATTTGGGGCAGGACCCTAAACATCAGAAAAAATAAGTTGCAAAGGTTGAGTGGAAACATTGAGCGACTTTGGATAGGGTAACTGATGGCTCTTGGCCCTTTGACAAGCATCACACACTGACTCTTTATTTGACTCAATGCAAGGTAAACTATTATTGCTAATGACTTTCTCAACTATAGGAACCAAAGGATGACCTAAACGACTATGCCACCTCTCAAAGGATGGCTTGACAACTCCAAAAGCTTGCTTTATTGGGGGTGGTGCAGGAACAGGGTAGAGCCCCTTGTGATAGCGCCCTCTAAGGATGATGTTCTTTGTGGCCTGTTCCTTAATAAAAAAAATAATCAGGGTGAAATTCAAGGAAGACGGAGTTATCTTTAGCAAGACGATGAACATATAGGAGATTCTTAGCAGCTTTTGGAACATGAAGAATATTGTTTAAGTGTAGATTGCGAGTTGGGGTATCAACAATAGAATGACCAATATGCTTAATTTCCATACCTGCACCACTGGCCGTGTGGATTTGATCATTGCCCATGTACCTGTCACGAGTAGACAGCTTCTCCAATTCGCTAGTAACATGGTCAGTTTCCCCCGTATCCGTGTACCAGTTAATGTCGATGTTGTAGGAGTTCATCACCGCAGCAACATGTCGTTCTTCTAGCACATAGTTTTCATCAAACATGTGCCAGCAGTTCGACGCCATGTGTCCAACCTTGAGGCAGACTTGGCATAAAGGACGCCCATTGGCATCAACGCTTGGGATGTTGGTGAAGTTTCTGCGCTGTTGCTGGTTCTGGTTGGAGCGTTGTGGGCACTGCTATTGACCACAGCCTCCACGCCTAGGGGTGCGGCCACCACGATTGCCGCCACACCAATGCCTCATTGGAAACCACCATAGCCACCTTTCCCTGTAGCATTTACAGAAGAGGAGGATCCACTACCTCCTTGTTGAAGCTCTAGCCTAGTCTCAAATCTTAATAACTGTGAGTACAATTCAGAGAGAGAGATAGGTTCGACCCTAGTTACAAGAGCAGATACTAAGGGATTGAAATCGGGATCAAGATCATTGAGGATGTAACACATCATCTCTTCATCTTCAAAAGCTTTTCCAGCTGCTGCCATCTCATCACCGAGGCCTTTCATCTTGGTGTAGAACTAGGAGAATGCTATGGACTCCTTCTTGGTTGTAGCAAGTGCAAGGCGAATGTTGATCGTCCTTGCTCGAACATGGGAGGCGAACATCTCCTCTATCGCCCCCCCAAGCTTGCGCTGCCGTCTTCGCTGTCGAGACTTGTGGCAGAACCTCCTTCGACAATGTCGAGAGGAGAAACCCTAGAACTTGCTGATATGAGGCAACCCAATCCTCGTAGGCTGGGTTTGGGACTTTCACTGTCTTGTCACCTTGCTTCTCATCGATCTCTTCTTGGGGTGGCAGCCTTGCGCCGGTGAGGAAGCCAAAGAGACGAGCACCTTTGATCATCGCCAGCATCTAGGCTGACTAGACGCCATGATTCTGGCGAGACAGCTTTTCGGAGGCTTGAAGACCGAGCAAGGGATTGGACGGGAAGGATGATGAACTAGCCATCTAGTAGATTGATCCTAATTTTTTAATGCTCTGATTACCATGTAAAATTAGAGGAGTGGAATTGTAGAACACCGACGCCCCAACTTAGGCTGAGCGGTGATTGCGTGTTAATTGGCGTGAGTTGATCACGGGAGAGAATACTTATATATAGCCCGAGTTGCTTGGCCAAGACTCATCTAGATATTCTAGTTACAACAGATTCAAACCGTATACAAGAGATATACAACATCTAAACTACCTATAGAGTTTTGGCGCAGCGCACACAATCAGGCACACAATCAGGTTATAGTTAGATTGACTCTATCTCTTTATCTAACACAAGACACTAATGGTTAGTACTTTACACGTATATAATGTTGCAGATTTGATGAGTTGTAGAGACACTAATGGTTAGTACTTTACACGTATATAATGTTGCAGATTTGATGAGTTGTAGGGGTGGATCCACTTCCACTGATTTCTAGGCTCTCTACGAATTACAAGAGAGATCTTCAAAAGTACAAATGAGACCAATCTCAAACTCTTTATTAATATAGGCGGATATTCTAAGAAATGCTACTACTTTACTCATTTACTCAACTATTCTCCTATTTGAATAGAATTGTGTGCCCGTCAAGAATAAAGGTAGGATGCACAATGGGTATAGCGCAAGAGGCGTAGGATAAGAAACAGTTGGGAGAGGTCAAATTGGTGACAAAATTCATCGAAAAGGAGCAATAATACAGTGGCGAGTGGTAAACCTTTTGCATTTCACTTTTCTTTAAAACTGTTTTTTCACAAATGTGAACTCCTAATGGAAACTCTTTTCGAAAAATGAGTCGATCCAGCGGTTCGTCATGCTGCACATCTTTCTGGATCTTGTATCTCTTCGATCACAAATGTGAACTTGTAGCAATGGCATGGCAAGTTGAATTGGGACTTGGGGCAGTTGGGCCTTGTTTCGCCAGTATGGTCCAGTCCTTCCTTTTTGTGCTGTGCTGGCCTACAAGCCCCTAGCTAGGCCCAAGTACGGCATATGGGATGTTGTATCATTTCCAATTTTCCATGTTGAGTCAACCGCCCAGGCATGCGCCAACCACGGCCGTGCGAGCGAAACCCTCCTAGCTCAGCGCCTCAGCCGAGCGAGCAACACAGATTGAGCGTTCGTGGGTCGTGGCTCACATGCTGATTGAAGAAGATCCACACTCCGCCCGGCCACGTCTGACGTCTAACAATTCATCAACACCGTTTGGCCACAGGGCCCAGCCGAACGGCAGCAGAACGCTCGCGCGCCGCGATTCTAACTTCAACCCACCTGCGCCGCGCGCCTCCCGGCTCCCGCCACCTCCCTCATGCCGCGCCCGCCGGCCGCCGCCTGCTCGACGGGATGCGACCGCCGCTTTCGGCTTCTCTATTCAACTCCCTCATCGCCTCCCGCGCCCGCGCCGGCCGCTCAGCCGAAGCCCTCTCGCTCCTCGCGCGCATGCTCGCGGCTGGGGTCGCCCCGACCGCGTTCACCTTCGCGCCAATCCTCTCATCGCCTTCCGCCACCGCCTGCTGCGCGGCGCAGCTGCACCCGCACATCCTCAAGAGCGGGCTGCTCCACTGCGAGCCTTACTCGGGGACGTCACTGGTGGGGTTCTTCGGGCGTAGTGGACGGTTCGACGAAGCGCTCAAGGTGTTCGGTGAAATGACGGTGAGGAGCGTGGTCACCTGGAACTGTCTTATCTCTTCGTTCGTGCAGTTTGGACGCTCGCACGATGCCCTGTTCTGGTTCAGGGAGCTCGTGAGAAGCAGTGATGGCTTATCAGACGGCTCTCTTGTTGCAGTGCTGCCTGCGTTTGGGTCGCCGGTGGAAGTTCATGGTCTCGTGAAGAAAACTGGAATGGATTCCTTCTCAGCAGTTGCAAATGCATTGTTGAGTTCATACTGTACCTGTGGTTCTATACAAGTGGCAGAGAAGATGTTCAATGAGTTGGTGTTTAGAGATGTGGCTTCTTGGAATACAATGATAACTGGTTTTGCGAGGAGCAACGTCCCAGAGAGAGCATTTGAGCTTTTCTTAAGTATGCAACGTCAGGGTGATTTGCCAAATGAAACAACATTTGCCAGTGTTCTTTATGCCTGCGCCAGTATGAATGGACACGAGCATGGGAAGTTTATTCATGCAAAAGTTATCAAGCGAAATCTCAATACAAGTGTCTTTGTCAGCACCTCACTGGTCGATTTCTATGCAAACTGTATTGGTTGGAGGGATGCACATAAAGTATTTAAAGAGGTTCCTGAGAATAGCACCACGTGTTGGAATGCTCTGATTTCTGCTCACTCTGATAGTGATGGTCCAACTTCTTTGGTTATTCTGAGAGACATGTTACGATCAGGGATTAAACCGAATGAAGTTACTTTTTCTGCATCTCTCAAGGATCCATCGCTTTTGGCTCTCCAGCAGATTCACTCATTGGTGACAAGATTGGGTCATGGTGGTAATGACTATGTTTCAAGCGGTTTCATATCATCTTATGCTTCACATGGCGTTGTTTCCGATGCCTTGACTTATGGAGTTGCACTGGATCCTTATTCTTGTAGTGTCTCCATGAATGCTTTAGCTGGTGTGTATAATAAAGCTCGCAGCTACAAAGAAACTAAGGAGCTACTTTTACATCAGCAATCTAGAGATACTGTTTCATGGTGCATACTTATTACTGCTTGCGCTCGCAATGGTGATTGCATTGAAGCTTTTGGATTTTTCAAACAGATGAGAATTTTGGGGCACCGTGCCGATAACTATGTATTTGTGAGCTTGCTGAGCATTTGTACAAAAAACAACAGCCTTGATCTCGGTAAGTCAATTCATGGGCTTATCATCAAAACCAATTCCGGTTGCTCTGACACTTATGTTGATAATGTGTTGCTAGATATGTATGCTAAATGTGGTAGAATTGAAGACTGTCTCAGAGTCTTTGAGGAATTGAAAGATAGGAACCTTATCTCATGGACAGCTGTGATTTCTGGCCTTGGACTTAGTGGTTTTTCTCATAAGGCCTTGGCATGGTTTAAAGCAATGGAAAAGGATGGCTGCAAACCTGATAAAGTAGCAATTCTAGCAGTCCTGTCAGCTTGTAGACATGGTAGACTTGTGAAGGAGGGGATGAAGATATTCAAAAACATGAAAGCTGATTATTCAGTTGAAGCTGAGATGGAGCATTACATATGTGTAGTGGACATGCTGTGCAAGTGTGGTTATTTGAAGGAAGCTGAGGTTGTGATTAGAGGCATGCCTTTCCAACCAAGTAGTGTCATATGGCGCACATTCCTCCAAGGATGCAAGACATATGGTGTAACAGAGACACAAGTGTTTAGCTAGCAGTGGATCAAATAGAATTCTTCTTGATAAACTGTGGAGGTGTTCCTTTTGTCATGTTAACCCATGAGTCTTGCTGGTAGTTCAATGTTTAGAATGTTCTGGATCATGTTCATTTTTGGTTAGCTTTGCACATAATGAAGATACTAGAAGAATAGAAGATATATAAGATCATCACTCCTGTTTTGGTTCATCCATTTAGATGTTGACTTATGCACCCTCATTAGTGAAGGTTTTCTGGCAGTGGCACATGCAGTAACATTGCGGTTTGCATCTTTGTTTTCCCACAAATTGGTTTGTCTTTATTCATACCATCTTAAGTTGGTTAATTACAAGACTTGCCCATTGTTGAAATCTCGCATATAATGTGGGGTTTGGGGAAGGGAATTTCTAGACAACCTTACCCTTGCTTTCTTCGTGAAGGAGGCTGGCTCGAGACTAGGGTCTCTAGGACACAAGTGGAGAGACTCTACCGCTGCAGCAAGCTCGCCCTCCTCTAGGTCACACTTATTATCAATCTCACATCACACAGATCATCATCCTGCATTCCACCATTCTTTGTGTAGCAGCAAGATGACGGCTTCTACGATGTTATCACCATGATTAGGCTTGGCCGCTTGGGCAAGAACAAGGAAGAGGCACGAAGGATGTCTGCTATTTTGGTAACCTGGGAACATAGCCCTCAAGATCCAGCCATTTACTATAACTTCAATGACAATGCACCCTTGGGCACTTGAATCTGATCCTTGCCCTTTTGAAAGTTACAAGGGAAGGGAGATGTGCATGCCCAGGAAGCTAAATGGAAATGAGTGCCAAGGTACATATCCCAAGGGATTGTGTCGTCACTGATATTCAAGTAATCCATGGAATATGAAGAACTGAATAATCATGTCATGGCTTAAAATTGTAATGAGGGTGAAGAATCTACTGTTATACTCAGATTCAGTTTATTTACTGAAAAGGGCACTTCCATCCCTATTGGTGCCAAAAGGAGGGTAAAAGGAAACAATAATTGTTTTGGAATTGCCAAGGAGCACTCAGCTGTGTTAGTCAATAGAGAGGTTAAAGCGACTGGAATGGGTTCAGTAAGTTAGCATTTATTACTATGCTTTGCTTGAATCTAGCTGATGTTGACCTGCACTCAATGCTTTAGAATGATTGGAACTTTGAGGATACCTGTTATACCATATGTCTTTGCTACTCAATGTGTATCTGAAACGTGGATTCCTTTTTGACAAACAAGTAATTCTTATTTGTGACCTCTTGGTTTGCTTTGGAATGATTATCCCATATAATTCTTCAAGCTGTCGTTTCGCAGTATGAGGAGGTCAGTCGGTTGTTGCAAGTTAGGATGTGGCTAATCGTTGCAAATATGATAAAGCACAGGTCTAGGACATAGGCACCTACTAACACTCTGAGGTACCTGGGGCTTTTGACGAAGCATGCACATTAGCAAGGCAATAAGGCTTATATAGCATCCAAGCAATGGCTCTTATTGGCTATTGCTTTCCTTCCAGCTGGGCACTGTCTGCATAATGACAAAGGTGCTCGTTAAGTAATTGTTGGTGATGGAGCACACTTGTCTTGATACCTGAAAGGTGATTTGGTCAAAGAATTCAAAGCATTTTCTTACTCTAGATTTGCACATTATCTAATGGGTGGTGCAGATACCTGCAATTACTTATCAAGATGAGATAGCAAAAATTAATAATTCCAGAGCACTCCAGTTTGCCAACTGTAAGTCTTGTAACTATTAATTATGTTTGCCTTACATATCATATACTAGTTACAAGATACTTACTGTATTTTTGAATTGCCATCAGCAAAGTGGCATTTTCCCTGGTGTGGCACCGTGGTCCATAATGAAGCCTGTAGTTGTGATCTCTACATGCCTGAAAGGACCCATTTGCATTCAGTGAGCGACTTCCTAGAAAATGCACATCTCCACAAGTGCAGGCAGGATCAGATCAGCAGCTCTCCCTCTCAATGGCGGGCTGAGATGAGATCCCCTGCCAAGTTCATAACCTAGTGTGCTATCCTGTCTCTCGGTTTTGCTTGCAGTACCCAATGCTCGCTGTTTGGTTTTGTTACCTTTTGTGTTGTTTCTGAAATGCTGGTCCACTACACAAAGGCAAAATTTCTCCACACATGTTACCGGAGTGAGTGCCAAAATACGATCCAAGGTTGAGACATTGCCAAAATCCGATGCTATTTTGGCAATGCCGCGACTTTGGATTTTTTTTTTTCATTTTTGCAGCTGAGTTTCAATGAAATGCTGTTGTGGCGACGATTTCCCTTTACACGAATGGACATATACCCTCTGTAACTGCAACATACCGATTAGGATATTCCAACGAGCACTCGTTCTCAAACTGCCGGTGTCAACGTCAATCCCCGTACAACCTTTCGGCACTTCACTCTCACATCTTCCTTAGTGCTCCATTCCTCCACATGAACGGAACCTTCCTAGCCAGTTTGTGGCGCAACATGCAGAGTCAGCAGAGGTTCAGGCATCGGAGCCGGAGCGGCTGACCGACACCCGACGTGCACGGCGGCGATCATCGGAGCACCCCATTGGCTTTGCGCTTCAAGCGCGCACAGAGGGGGGGAAAAGGTGAAAAGGCGGTGGCCGTTGCAGGGCCGATCGGATAGTCGCACGCATCAGCGCGCCGGGAAGAAAGCGGTCGACAAAAAGTTCTGTGGCGCACCAGGGCGTGATCTGCCGGCGCTAGCCGCTGCTCGGTGGCCACTAGGACGGGGCGGCATCCGACACGGCACGCCTGGTGCACAACACAAATGCGGTGGTTGATCAATTATCCACAAAACGCCCGGGGCCCCAACAAAATGCTTGTTTTGTAACCGTTTCACTGTGCTGCCCCGCCTCCCTGGCCCTATAAAAAGCGAGACGAACCTGGCCCATGACAGGGCACGATAAGACACACACACACACACACACAAACACACACACACTCTCTCTCTCTCTCTCTCTCTCTCTCTCTCTCTCTCTCTCTCTCTCTCTCTCTCTCTCTCTCTCTCTCTCTCTCTCTCTCTCTCTCTCTCTCTCTCTCGAGTCATCTCGGTACACGTCCTGCGAAGACATAACAGCTACGTCGTCGTCCGTGGCTGCACGGTGCATCGTCGTCAGTCGCGCTCATCGCAAACGTTCTCGTTTCTTCATCATCTCCATGGCTGCTCGCTTCGGCATTGTGCTCTTCCTATCCGTGCTGATCGTCGGCACGGCACTCGCGGCGACGCCGGCCGGAGCTCGCGTCGTGCCTGCAGGCTACTATCCTGCCCCTGTGGGGGCAGGCGACGGGACGGCATTCGCCAGGGCCGCGGCCGGCGGTGGCAGGCGGGGCGGCATTCGTCGGGGGAGGTGGAATGTGCAGCAAGGCGACGCCGCCCGCAAGCGGGAGGTGCCGGGCGGCCCGGACCCTCAGCACCACAACTAGAGATCATCCATGGCAGGAGGCCAAGGATGCGGGGCCATGCACGCTTCCAAACGGCGGCGCCAAAAGTCACACGAACATCAGTGAATCCATACGTTCCCTCGTCTCTTCTTGTGATCGAGTCGGAGAGGTAATAAGTATGCATGATCTGCATTACTGGTTTTCTCCGGCCGTGTTTGTAGATGTTATCTTCGTCTTGTGACATCCTATGCGCGCAAGAAACTGAAGCTAGGGGTATATACTAGTACTACTGAAGCTATGATCTTCGATCTACAGTATATGCGAGTTGTAATAAGCAAGTGCAAGCAACCATAATCGGCAGGATTACAATCCGTCTCGGTTACTCTCACCAAACATTGCGGAAAGGAGTGTAACCAAAACTCATCCGGGTTCGACACTGAGGCAAGACTCGCGCATACATGAGCTGCCTCATTGCCTTCCTGGTACACAAAAGAAAGTTTGAACCCCACGAAACTCCTGCCAAGCTCTCGGATCTCCTGCCATAGGCCAGCCACAGTGCTGAGCTCGCCCATGTCGGATTGCAACAAATTAACCAGGGAGAGGCTATCCATCTCCAGGTTTACCTTCTCAAAACCATTCGCTGCTGCAAAAAATAGACCGTCTCTCGCTGCCATTGCCGGAAACTGTGCTGTTGCATGCATGCATGATGTGCACTACGCAGAACATATATATCGACCAAAAGATGGATGATGGATCACAGAAAGCAAGGTTCCCTTTTCGAACAACTTTAGCAGTTTTCAAAGTTTAAATGATTGATTGATGCACCGTTCCATGGGAAGAAAATTCTCTGCGGACGATGACCGTGCGACACCACCTGCATGCCCGACGCGTGGCACGCTGGCTCCACCAGGCGTAGGCGCATCCGCTGAGCCATCTGCCGTTCAACTACCAAGCCGATTCCACATACACGGCATGCATCAAAACCGGCTCCAAAATCAGATCGAGCTGCCCCCTCCTTAACGTCTGCAGCTGTTGCTCTGCCATTCTTCACAGACGGCGAGGTCCAGGCGACCAGACCTCCTCCCGTGAGAAGGGAAACAAGGAGCCTCCCATTTGTGTCGTACCCCAGCCTAGGAGTCCGCTTCTATTTCAATCGAACGGAGGTGCTGCAGGTAGCAAGAGTGAGAAGCGAGCAACACGGCAGGTCCTCGAGCTGTCGGTGTTGATCGCAGAAGGATAGGATCATGCTCCCATCATCTGCATTTGATTGCTGGGCGGTAGAATCCTCCAGTCGATGAAAGCCGTGGATACAATGAAAAAACTAGGACATCTGATTTGTGTAGCAGCTGAATTCTCTATTCGACAAGGATCGGAGGAGCTCAATCTATTTTTAGGAGCGGTCTGCAATCCGCGCAATGAGGGAAGGATGGGAAGATGGCTTGATCGCAGGGCTCGTGACTCGGCAGACCAGCGGAAGGTGCAGCCGGCTCTCTTCCTGCGGGAGCGGTCTGCAGGCTAGGTTTTCGCTGCAGTGACGAGATATGGCCAGCATGCCACGCGGCGGGCATCCGGTATCACAAAATAGGCGCGGTGCGGCACCGCCGCATAGAATAGAATTTCTTTCCGTTCCATGAATTATGACCAAGCCGAGCACAAAACTAATGTTAAGGTTAACAAATGCGGGATCACCGCGTCATCTGACTCGAAAAGGTCAGTGGGCAGTGGCCATTCAGAGGTCTCTCTTATCAAGATCGGAGAAAGGCATCAAATTAAAGTGGGTAAAAGCAACTCGGTCTAGTACTAAATGGTGGGCTCGAGCAGGGCGATTCCGGTGAGCCATGCATGCAAAAACCGTTACATGTCACCTTACGTACCACGGGCACACGGGGAATGCATCAAAGCAGCTCAGATTCTGGTTGCAGAGGCACACCCTTGCGTTGCGCCCTGCTCCGGCGGCGGGCGGCCACATGGCTTCCCTCAACAAAGGAAAAAATTTCTAATGCCTCTAGTCAATTTTTTAGCCCGTAGATCATATCAGGCTAAAAGTCTAAAACGAGGGGCCAAGTAATTGACGTTCACTCAGTTGTTGCCCACTGCCCAACAACGCACGTATGCACACAGGTGGTCAGACGACTGTTCACGTACCTAATCACGCGACGCTGTTCACGTACCTAATCACGCGACACGCCACCGCCACCAAAACCTCACCCGATGCTCGATCGCTCGCCATCTACGGTCTGCGGGCTGTCGGAATCTTGCACTGCCATTGCGCCATCGACGACGGGCAAGCCGGTGGATGTGGTGGCGTGGCTACAATGAAGGGCAACATCACGGCCGACCTTCCTATCTGTGATGTTCCTCCTACAACTCAAACCGATGTAAGCAAGCCTTACTTCTCTAAGTCATATCAGTATATCCATAAATTGTTTTCAATCTTATTTCTTATCTCCTAATATCATAGGATTTTTTTTATGAAATTAGATCAAAGCCTTATTCTTACTCTACCAGTTTCAACTGCAACTATAGAGCGTGTATTTTCTATGATAAAATTGGTTAAGACTAGGCTACGAAAGAAAATGAAAGATAGATTTTTAAGAGATTGTTTGCTACTCTATATTGAGAGAGATTGCAATGAAGGTCACGACAGCAATTGGAAGCTCACTAACTGACGGGCTTCAAGTTCAATCACTTTGTGCCTGCGTGTGATAGTTTGATCAGATTTCACTATGATTTCTTATAGCTACATTTATCTATAAATATCTTCTGTGTAACCTTTTTTAAATACATGCGTGTCGCACGTACACTTCAACTATTATAGTGAAGAATCGCCCTTAAATCGAAATAAATAAGGTATGTTGATCACTTTTACAAACTATTCTCTTTTATGTATTACTGTTGCATAATTAACTACTATAGTCATAGCTACCTGTTGTATACCTGTTGTATGCTTGTGCGGATAACGAAAAATTAGGATAAATTATCAAAATTGATAATTGTTGCCGAATGTTTGTCTGAACTGCTCGCACGTGCCCATCGAACGGTGCCCGTTGCGCGCGCGGCGCACTGGCTAGTAATTTGTTACCTGTCACGCGTTAGAGTTCGCGTGTGCAGCGTGCCCGTGCGCCGGCCTAGGGCTGGTGCTGGCACCTCGCTCGCACGGCACCCGCGACATTGCGGGTGATGCTGTCATTACTAGAGAACTCGATATTAGTACCGGTTCGTAGACTGCATATTTCCTGAAAATGTATTCGGGATTAATCCGTCGAAATAAAAGCGGAAGTCTTTTATCACGGGTCCCTCAACTAGGATATAAAACCCTCCTTTAGTCCCGGTTTGTAAAATCAACCGGGACTAACGGGGCTACCATACCAGGCGGTGGACAGACTCCTTTAGTCCCGGTTGGTGTTACAAACCGGGGGTCGCCTCTTTAGTCACGGTTTGTAAAACAAACCGGGACCGGGACTAAAGTGCATGCGTACAGCACCATGCAGGTGCCTGCATGGCGTCTATAATTTCGTGCATATCTCATGATACCCCTTTAGTTAACTTTTAGTAGTTGAGAACTTTTTTTTATAATGAAATCAATCAAACTACTACTATTTAAACGAATCAAACAATTATTTAATATATACAAATCTAATTAGCGTAACGTATTACACATATATATACAAACTAAATCAAAATATATATATATCTACGATGATCTTCCCGTCGAGGTGCTGGGAGCGTCTAATTTTCGTCCATCGTAATGAAAGTCTCCATGTGGATTTACCACCTCGTCCACCAGGAATCCAATGAGACCTTCACATATTACCGCTACTCTTTCCTTCTTCAAGAGTCCCAATTGAATATTCCACATCTGTAATTTGGATACATATATGTGAATTTTACATGAACAATTGTAGAAAATAAATAACTATTAATAGTTTTATTTTACATACTTTAAATTCGTGCTCCGTGGCCTTGATGGTCTTGGGTCCCAATAAATTGTGCATGTGCTTACAGACATAGTAGCCATATAGATTATCATTCATAGGTTCCTGTCTTGAGCACTATTGTGGGGAAAAACAATTAAGTTATTAAATATTCGTGCTATAGAATGTACAAAATGTGCAGACTTCATACGTACCGGGAAGTTTGTTCTCCATGTAAGTTTTTCTTTGAATTGACCTGATCTGTCTGCCCTAATGAATTCTCTCCATGCTCTACGGATTAAAATAATGAATGATATAGTGTTAGGGGAAAATTTAGGAAACAAATTTTGATATAGAGATAGAGGTCCAGAATTATTACATGTCTAGCGTGTGTTGCACATCTTGGTACTCCTTCGGATCTCTCCTCAACGAATCGAAGACAGTGACGTGACTTCGATCAATGTTAATAATAATGAGGATCCAGTGAGAGCTACGTACGTAAATGTTCATATATATTAAAGGTAACTAACATTAATCAGGTAAGGAAAAAGAAAAAGAATATAGATGGTATACACACACTTACTTGAAGTTGTAGAAGTTTGTTCTCCATGTAAGTTTTTCTTTGAATTGACCTGATCTGTCTGCCCTAATGAATTCTCTCCATGCTCTACGGATTAAAATAATGAATGATATAGTGTTAGGGGAAAATTTAGGAAACAAATTTTGATATAGAGATAGAGGTCCAGAATTATTACATGTCTAGCGTGTGTTGCACATCTTGGTACTCCTTCGGATCTCTCCTCAACGAATCGAAGACAGTGACGTGACTTCGATCAATGTTAATAATAATGAGGATCCAGTGAGAGCTACGTACGTAAATGTTCATATATATTAAAGGTAACTAACATTAATCAGGTAAGGAAAAAGAAAAAGAATATAGATGGTATACACACACTTACTTGAAGTTGTATAGAAGTAGCATGTGATCCTTTAATTTTTGTCTGTCTAAGGAATTGTATACTGCCAGCAACGTTTTGTCTGAAAAATCTCGTATCTGGGCTTGGTTCACCATGGATGGATCCATGAAGCCAATATGGAGGTACGCTTCATGTCGGCACGTCCGAATTAGCATCCTGCATAAAATGGAAGACGAAGTTAATTAGTACGGCGACACATGCAAAAAAAATGATATGAGCCAAAATTTACATGTACATATAAACGGACACTTACAGAGTCCAGACGCTCATTAGAGAGACGTCTAGGGCACCATGATGGTACAATTCGTATATATCCTTGAATCGTAGCCACAGGACTGCCTCGCCTTTGCCATGAAAATCTATCGATTTTATCTTAAGGCCCAACATCTCCCTCTCGTCGGCAGACAACTTCATGTACCATTGATGAAATTCGTACATCTTCATTGATAGCTTCTTTAACGAATCAGGGCTAACCATAGGCTTGCCTAGCTCAAAGGTCCATTTCGGTTCACTTGGCAATGCAGCTGGCAGCTCGACTTTTTTCCTTTTTTTCTTCTCATCAACCTTTACTAATGTTCGTTCATAGTTCGATAGTAGTGGTTGAATCTTCTTGGCTTGTTCTTGCGTCTTGATGAATTTATATAATTCTCTTCGATCTACAGACGGTGGCTCCATCTCCCTTGCTTTTCTTAATTCCCTCTTTTCCCTCAACCACTCACTAGCTTGCACTTGGATTTCGGTCCAGCGTTCCTCATGAGTCATTGCCTCCCAGCGTTCCTCAGGAGTCACCTCAGGCTCCTTTATTTTCTTCTTACGCTGTCTTGGCTTGGGAGGCCATAGTCATGACTTTTTAAATGGTGCTCTTAGTCCCGGCGAACGTGATCCTGGAGGGGTGTTGTTGTTGTCGTCGTCGCTCCAACCACTAGGATGTGGTTGAGATGGAGACCTTGATCGTGGAGCAGGTTGTGGTGGAGATGATGGTCTGGATGTTTGAGGAGATGGTCGCTGCTATGGATTTGCGGAGAGTGGTCTTGAGCTCTGAGGAGGTGCCTCCACGCCGGGGATGATGATGTAGCGTTTGCGCCATAGAATGACCCCGTGAACCACTTCTCCTAGTGCTGTTGACCCGTCGCCTGCTGGGAAGTCGAGCTCTAGGCCTTCAAATTGGCTATCAGGGATTCTCTCTACGCCAACACTGGCATAGCCAGGTGGAATCTCCATGCCATGGCATGTATGATTTGGCAGGATTGGCAATGCACTCCCGTACGCCACCTGGATATATAAAAGAAATGAAGTTCTTAAACTTCAAATTGCTAAAGCACTCCCGAGGCTCCGATGCATAAATATTATATATATATATATATACGTACCTTAATGCTGAGGTTGCCGATCGGTGTATGCAGCTCACATGTGGTGCGTTGCGTGATGGCATCCACAGGGAATAGTTGCTCTTCCACGGGTAATCCTGGAGTATGTGGCTCAGGGAGCCCTGTGGACGCACAGCTGCTCCTGAGGTGTTGAGAAGGGTTGCCAACTTCGTCGGCCATTCGTCTACTGCCTCCCTCCTGCATTCTTACTTCTACAGATTGCAGTTTGGATTCTATCGTACGCCGCCACCTCTCATCCTCTTGCTCCTTTCTTCGGTTCTGGCTTGTGTACATGTCCAAGTCACCTCGGAATGCGAACTTCCACGGAACAAGCCCGAACCCTCGACTGGGTGTTCAGGATTCCCAAGGGCCATGGTGAGCTCATCATTCTCTCGGCACACCGTCAACGTCCCATCCTTAACATCTTTAATAATCTTGTCAAGCTTTGTGGCTGCTTCACGTAATAGGTCATCAAAGACTAGCGTCCCATCATCTGGGTTTATCTCACCTCCATGAGTGTAATACCAATTTTTCGATCGTTCGGGCCAATCAATTGTTCCTGGTATGATACCCCGCTCAATCAGGTCTTTTTCAATCTGATTCCTTTTGGGAATTGCTTTGGCGTAACCACTCGCCCTAGCTTATGATGGTACTCCTTCCCCCAGCATTGCCTGTGTTCTGGGCGACCTTGTTCTTACTATCTTCAGTGCTCTTGTATTGTACAAATATCTCCCAGTGGTCCTTACACTGTGGATACACAGTAAAATCTGGAGTTCAGCCCTTCTTAACGTAGGTGGTATCCAACATCTTCTTGAATGTCTGGAATTGTGTGGCCATCTTCTTCAGTGTCCACGCTTTCACATCATTTTCAATATATCCGTCGGGAAATGTGAAATGTTTCTTAACTTCTTCCACAGCATATTCTTTTCTAGTTCCTGGAGCGCGTATGGATTAGTTGTTTTGCCCTTCCATTTCCTTATGCTGATGGGCACGTTCTCCCTTACGATTGCCCCGATCCGACTCACGTACTGTGTTGTTGCCACTTTTTGGGGAGTAACCGGTCTGCCCTCTTCTGTGACTTCCATGATGATAGCCTTTTTTGTTCCAGTCTTCACCATGGAAGGACCTCAGGGCTTCGGACAATGGTTCGTTGATCTATAGGGCTAACAGTTTAAGATTCATTAATTAATTAGTATATAGTAATAATGAATAACATCATATATTATATATAGAGAGGGTTAAAATATGATCTATACCTCATCGGAACCTTCTGCCACGGTAACGTTTTGCTGGGGCTCGGGCTCTTCATTGCCATCGGCAGACAGGTTGAGAAACATGTCTGTCTGGCTACCCTCTTCATCAGTGTACGCTATGGGAAGGTTGGAACTACTATCACCAGCAATAATCTGCTCCATTAGATAACTTCTGGCCTCGTCGTCTGCCATCGATCTCAACTACTTTGTACATGAAATCATATATAGAACAACCATGAAAAAAAATTCATTTCAACAAATTTACTATACGAAATGTAATATAAAAAATATACTATGCAAAATGTAATATAAAAAAATGTAACATACAAAATGTACTATACAAAATGTACTATACAAAATGTAATATACAAAATGTATTATGCAAAATGTAACATACAAAATGTAATATACAAAATATAATATACAAAAATGTAATATACAAAAATGTAATATACAAAAATGTAATATACAAAATGTACTAAATTTCAACTAATTTCTAAGCATTTCAACAAAATTTTGTAAATATTTGTACCAAAGTTCAATTAATTTCTAAGTATTAATTAGAAGTATACAACTATATCTAACAAACAATTGCAATGATCCAAACCGGGCCTAAATGTATACAAAATTTATTTTGTATGTAATCTACCAAATTTCAAAAAATAATTCGGGTCGGGGGGACGGACAGAGTTGGAGGTGGGCGCGTCGGCGATGAGGATGCGTAGCGACGACGGGGGAGGCAGCCGGCCGGCTGGCGACGGGGATGGCGGTTGTGGCGACGGGGACGGCTACGACGATGGGGAGGAGGTGGTGTCGGCGCGTGATGAGGGGCACGCGTGGAGGTCACGGCGACGGGGATGGACGCGCCGGCGGTGGCGACGGGGACGGAGGAGGAGGCCGGCGATGATTGCGGTCGAAGATGATGGTGGCGGCGACGGGCGGGACGAGGATGACGAGTGAAAAATTCGTTAAGTGTTGGGTGGGGGGAGTGTAGAAGACGCTATAATTTTTATACAGGATCACCCTTTTTATCCCGATTTGTAACTAAAATAGGGATTAAAGGACATTTAACCCCAGTTTCTAATAAAAACCGAGATAAAAGGGGGGCCTTTTATCTCGATTTATGATCATTCGCGATAAAAGGTCCCCCCTTTTATCTCGATTTATGATCAACCGGAATAAATAGGTACTTCGAGGCGGGAATCGAAAAGTCCATTTTATCCCGGTTCTACTTTATAACCGGGATAAATGGGGGCCTTCTCCTATTTTTCATCTCCCGACTGGTTTTTGAAAATTTATTCGTTTTATGTTTTCACTGGATTTCAGGAAAAAAAAATAAGATGTTTACATATTTTAAACATGCAAAAATATATTAAATTAGCAAGTTTGTTTACAATAAGTTTTAACTAGTCATAAATTCTATACTATTTCTTTTTGCTTCTATTTGGAAATTTATTCTCGCCGGTTGGAACTTGTAGGCATCGGATCTCGCCGGGTTTCGCTAGATTTCATGAAGCAAAAATTAAAACTTTACATATTTCAAACATGCAAAAATATATTTAATTAGCAATTATGTTTACAATAAGTTTGAATGACTCATGAATTCTACACTAGTTATATTACCTTCTTAAATAATTATTTTACTGCATCACTATCATCTATCATTAATCCCAGAGGGTAAACAATCATTAATGCCTTATCGGACACACCATTTTTGGCCTTCCATTGCATAAATTCTAGTGTGGTACCCAGCTTTTTATGGTCTCCTTGGCAATCTGGGTATAGCAATTTCCTGTGATCATCTATCATGCGTTGCAACTTTGATGCTTCCTTCTGAGTTTTGCAATCTCTGTGTGCATCCCTAAGCATCTGACCGAGGTCATCAGTATGGCCATCTTCTGCAAACTCATCTTCATCAGCCTCGCCCATTGTAGTATCTGCAAAAGCTTGGCCTATAGCGCAGTCCGGAATGTTGTCATCCTCCCTCCTCTTCACCGTCTTCCATTACAATGCCTCTTTCGCCATGACGGGTCCAAACCAAATAGTTAGGCGTGAAACTATATCTAAACAAGTGGCTGTGAATGGTCCCCTAGGAAGCCTTTGAATAGCACTTCTGGTTACTGCATTGGGCGCATGGATTACAATAAAACTATCTATCACATTGCTAAAATTTTAGATAGAAATACACAAATTAAAATTTCAGAAGCAAACAACATGATACACTATGACAAACTCAAATATTGCTGAAAGTTTACATAGAAAGATACAAATTTAAACTTGAGAGCAACAACAACATGATACACTACGACAAACCATCCACTAAGTACTATTTAGAAGGACTTCAAGCATCCTTGGGAAGCGAAGACGAAGGTTTCACTGACGCATCATCATCATGTGGTTTATTTGTACCTCCTGCAGTGGTAGTACTTATAAATGGACTTAAAACACTCGGGATTGGTGGTAGAGCATAACAACCACCAACAGGAGGTTCCTGACCCGCCGCAACAGCATCTTCATGACATCTTTGCAAATAAAGAAGCATTGCTTTCTCCCACGCACTCATTTTCTTCGGCTTATCGTGAGGGCCAGGGCCGGTCCTGAGATTTGGGAGGCCCGGGGCGAAAATAAAAATCAGGACCCTTTAATATAAACATTATAACAAATATATAAAAAATATTACCAATAAATACTTAAATGTATCTAAAAACAATATTCATATCAAGTTATTTATACATAGTACCTTAAAAGTTTCTTCTAACATTTCTCGATGCAAACTCACTTATGATAGGGTTGATATCAATCTCATCCAACAATTTCTTCTTGATACATAATGATGCCAAACCGTTTAACCTCTCTTGAGTCATTGTTGACCTCAAATAGTTCCTCAATAACTTCAACTTTGAAAAGCTTTTTTCAGCCGATGCGACAGTCACAGGCACTGTAAATAAGAGTCGGTAAGCAATGGAGATATTAGGATAACAATCCACATCTCTGACATGCTCAAAAATCTCCATAGCTGACATTACGCCATCTGGCAAAGTGAACTTCATAATTTTTAATTCAGAAATAAGATCATATACCTCAACATCAGATGAACCATCAAAACAAAAAGTTTCTGCAAATTTAGTGCAACATTCTTCAAGTTCATTATCATTTAATGACTTCAAAGTGCTTGAGCTCATCAAAAATCCAAATATATCTTTAAACACCATAAGTTCTTCAAATCTCTTCTTCAAAGAACCAATCGCCATATCAACCAAAACAAAAAAATATTCAACTTCAAAAGCCTTCTCAGCTTCAAAAATTTCTTCTTGACAATTACTTTCATCAAACTGTCTCTTCCTCGTAGCACGGCGTTTTTCTAGAAATGTTGCCTATACACCCATATCTGTTGCAATACCTTTGGCGATGATCAGACTAGAAGAAAATCCCACATTTCTGTAATTATCAAAGTATTGCATTATACCTTGTATTTGCTTCAAAGTAGAGTCAATGCACATGGCTGGCGATTGCAACTTCTTGCTCACTTTATTTACAGCAAATAAAATATCATGCCAGATAACCATACCAAGTAGAAAATCAAAGCTGCCAAGTGCATCAAATAAATTTTTTGCATCACTTCTATCCTTAGGTTCAATGTCAGAAGCATGATGTAACTCAGACAAAGCAGATCTTAACTCAGTAGCTTGATATCTTATTGCTGTAACACTTTTGATTCGACTCTCCCAACGAGTATTGGACAATGATTTCACAGTTAGACTAGGAACATGTTTAAGCAAAACATTCCACCTTTTTGTAGAACCAGCAAATAATACATATATGCGTTGAACAATTCCAAAAAATGAAACATCTTTCCCACTAGAATTTGCCATATCACAAAGAGTAAGATTTAGACTATGACACGCACATGGCATATACAATGCTCTTGAATTGATATCAAGTAACCGTGTTTTTACCCCTTTGTATTTTCCTTTCATATTAGAACCATTGTCATAGCCTTGACCCCTTATGTCACTAATTTTTAGGCCAAAAGACTCCATAGATTCAAGCGATACATTAAAAAGCCCCAAACCAGATGTGTCATCCACCTTCAGGAACCCCAAAAAGTACTCCTCAATTTTTATCTTGCCAGCAGACAAATTAACACATCGAACTAATAAAGTCATTTGTTCTTGATGACTGACATCAGGGGTACAATCTAGGATAATGGAGAAATATTTGGCCTCTTTAACAACCTTTATGATAGAACTTGTGATATCGGAAGCCAAAAGAGATATCAACTCATTCTGAATTTTATGACTGAGATAATGATAATGAATTTCTTTGTTCTGAATGCGCCTAAGGTGGTCTTGCATTACCACGTCAAATTCTGCAATCATCTCAGCACAAGCTAAAAAATTACCATTACTATCATTATAAAGCTGCTCACTGCTTCCTCTGAAAGCCAAATTACGTTTACCAAGAAATTTCACAATGGCTATTATTCTTAACAAAACTTGCCTCAACCGTTCTTTCTCCTTTGTAATTTGCTGCTGCAATTCTTTATCAATTGTTTCATTTTTCCGCAGTCTAGCTCTCAAACCATTCCAACTGTTCATGTTACTAATATGCTCGACACTATTTTCATGTTCTCTAAGCTTCTCACTGATATGCCTGCAATTTCTAAACCCATCACCTGCTAAGGAACTACGACTCTTGCTAGTGCTAGACTTGAAGATCTTACAGCAAAAACAAAAAACTTTGTTAACATGCTTCGAATAAACTAACCATTTTCTATCATGTACCTCTCCATTGCTCAATTTTCTAGAATAATGAACATATGAAAAATGTCTTGAGGCAGCATCTAGAGGAAATTCGATATTTTCTTCTCTTATAGGCCCTTTCTCGACTAATATGTCTCTTGGTTT
This sequence comes from Setaria viridis, assembly GCF_005286985.2. NCBI lineage: Eukaryota > Viridiplantae > Streptophyta > Magnoliopsida > Poales > Poaceae > Setaria > Setaria viridis. The sequence goes on along the minus strand of NC_048267.2, from coordinate 36,514,623 downwards.
ATTATCAAGATTATCCCAATTTCTTGGATCATAAATATCTGAAGTGTAAACTGGTTCCTCGTCAACACTATCAAACTGTGCATGTGCACCTGATGCATTTACTGTGTTCTCAGAGTCACTTACATTGTTATCATCGACGTTGATGTTAACATTTTCTTCATGATTCCCATTAGTTGCTTCATCCACAACAACTATTGCCAACTCATCTGGGTTCGTCGAAGTGCCCGTATTACTCCCAAGTCTCTGATTACTCTTGAAAAATTTATCCAGAGCTCCTCTCTGTGATTCTATCAACTCATCGACACGTCTTTTCCTTTTCCTTTTCTCATTACCAGATTCATATTTTCTAGACGACATGATATCCCACAATGCTGAAACATTATAAATATCCAATAGTTATAAATCAGTTAAAATTAAATAACTTGTGATAGTGAATTAATAATTAATAATATGGAGAATTGGGGAATTAACAATCGAATCACCTAATCACAGAAGAAAATTGCTCCCAACCGCAAGGTCCACGAGCTAAACCAATCGCCTCAGTTGTGGTCACGAGTGGATAGCAAACAATACGATGGCTCACGAGTGGAGGACAGCAAACAGCACGAGTCACGATTCACTAGACAGCCTGACGAAAAGCAAACAGGAACAAAGTGAGGACCAGCGGCCAACAGGAATAGCACAAGAGCATATTGGCCTCTACGCATGTAACAAAAAAAAGAATTTGCTGTGACCTGACGAGGCAGCGGCAGCCCGGTGCGGCGGCGGCGGCGACACAGATTAAAAGCTTTGATCTATTAATCACGATTTAGGCAATATAGGTAACCTGCCATCTAGGGTGGGGCCCCTGGGATTTGGGGGCCCAGGGCGGCCGCACACCTGGCCCACCTCCAGGGCCGGCCCTGGTGAGGGCCAACTATGATTTTTTCCCCTTGCCGCAAGAGGAACGACGATCTCCCCCGCCATCGCCACTACATCCAGCATCAGAAGCCATCTCTATGTACCACAAATTATTTAGCTCATATTTAATTTACAAATAACTAAACTATTAAAAAATTCAATATTTCCCACATAATTTACTTATTCTAAAAATGGTTAATTCCATACCTCTATGTGAAAAGTACTAAAGTATGAAATTACACCTACAATTTATATGGCTAATTTATAAATATTAAAAACACATTTACTCTAATTTTTTCCTAATACATAAAATTGAAATAATATCAATTCTACCTCACATTTACTGTCCATTCTCCATCACATTCAAACTATCCATCACATTGTAGCTTAAAAACATGTATCAATACAAATCCTCTACATGCTTAACAACAAACAAACTCATTTTTCTCCCTATCTAAAGTATAAAACAAAGCTTAACAACAATAAAGGAATGGAGCATGAAGTAGCTAACCATCACAATACTTTGGATGAGTGAAATCCCCATGGAAATGTGGAAAAAAATTCAGCAACACCTCCACTAGGCTTGCTTCGGCGCCATGGAGAGGATGAGCTTCTCCGTCTTTGTGGAGTGGAGTGGCTCGGGCTGGAGGAGTGGAGGATGAAGAAAGTCTTGTAGATAAGATTTTATCCCGGTTGGTAAATCCAACCGGGACAAAAGATTAGAGCTTTTGTGTGGCGGAACCACCCAACTTAAACTGGCTTAAGTTTGCCTAATTGCTGTTAGAACAACAATTATCCATAACGCACTTAAAATAGTGTAAGTCTGGTAGTCCGTCAAGGGTTCTGTTCACAGAACTCCTTGAAAACCTCCATGGTGTATTCCATAGCCATACATCAGGATCGCTTCCACGATGGGATAGCATCAACAAACATTACATTTTTTACATACATAACAGAGGTATGATTTATTACAAACCATAGTTTGAAGAAACTTAACAGTGCAAGTTAAACCATTGCTAAGAGTTTAAAATATAAAACAGCCCGGGGTAAGTAATTAACCATCAAAGTTTATTCTAGGGTATCACGAGACTCATAAGATACCCTAGTTCTTCGGTGCTTCCTCCTCGATGGGTCCCTGCTGGGTTTCTGAAAACAACAACAAAGGATCCCCTGAGTACGAAGTACTCAGCAAGTCTGACCCATCTAACCAATATAAATATTTTTGACATACTGTATGATAGCTTTATGGTGTACTTGGCTGACTCACATTTTGCAGAAAGAGCTTACTATAAGAGAGACCTTAGTTTTACCTTTTATTTCAGATTGAGTTTGTTACCTGATCAGTCTAGATGATGAAAAATATTTTAGCAACCAAATGGAACTGAGTCATACAACATATTTTTTCGAAAGCAACGGTTCCCTTCTCTTTGTTACACTACGATGCTTTAGCAATGATCAAGTGCATTCATATCCGAGAATTGCGGCGATCTGGTCCGATTTACATCCTGCAGGAGATACCCGACCACCAGCAATGTGCAACTGTCCGGGTTGCACATAACGACCTTTCGATTAGATGTACCCAACGATCGGAAATATGACTACTCGAACCCAGGGCTGCACCCCCACATGGAATCCCACGTCTGGCGATCTCCACTGTGAGTTTCAGGCTACGCCCTGCCTTTCCACTGCACGCCAAGCACGGGTACGAAATATTTCCGATCAGAGAGCCAACCAACCTACCGGGCTTGCTAGTTCCCACAGAGCAGTAAGCAACCAGGTAATCTCACTTGATCACGGGTTAAAACAACGATCGGTCCTTAATCAAATTAATCGGGTAGACGGAACTACGGAAGTCAAGACTCCGTTCTTGATTCCATCCAAAGTTCCGTCCACTATTTCTAAAACAGGTCATTTCTCTGATATACATATGTATGACAATGTTACCTTAGGTTGCTGAGTACCATAGGTACTCAGGAATGGTGAAGGTAGCGCGACTATGCTTTGTTAAGCAGGGGATTACTTACTAATTATTGAACAAGTGGCAAATATGTCCTTAATGACAAGGTTGGATTGTGCACCAAAGTAAGGTTTCAATCTACTCGTAGACTTAATGCATTCATAAAGAAATAACCAATAGTTGGACACATGAAATAAAAACTCCAAAATAGATAGGCATAGATGCACCGAAGCTTGCCATGATCTGTAAAAATGTTAGCGTTGCCCGATGGTCTGGCTTCACAAGGGATCAACTCAACAATTTCCTCAAACTCCGGAGGTTCTTCAGAAATTTCCAGAAATTCCGCTTCTGGAGCTTCAGTATCTACGATAAAGCTTATACATGAGTTAGAGATGCAACTTTTTAAGCATAGGACTCTACAACTTCTTTCATGATAAAGTTGCAAGCCAACAAAACTTTATCCATAACGTCTAACTCGTGATTTAAAACTCTCTTATTTAAACCCATTTTAGATTTTTTTTCTTTTTATTTTTTTGAAAAGTATTTGAAATAATTTCTAATGTAAAAGAAAATACAAAACTATAGATTAACCTCTGTTTGGAATTAATCAAAACATTATTCAGAATTTTATTTATTTTATAATGTTTAAGCATTTATTTAAACATTTGAAGGAAAGACATTATATAAATACTTAAATATTTATCTTTTAAAAGCAAGCCTTTTCTTTTATTTTTTTGAAAAGTATCAAAAATATTTTCTAACCTTAACTCCTAATTACTATAGATTATGGTTAATTTGTAATTAGAAAAGCATTAATTCATATTTTATGTATTTTGGAATTATTAAGTATTCATTTAATATCCTTAATTAAAGGCACTAAATAAATACCCAAAATGTTTATATAAACAAATAGGTTTTAACAATTTTAATGCGTAAAGGAGATTAAAACAAACCTAAAGAAATTTATTTCACTATTTTTGGGTACCTATAGAATTTACAGTGAATTAAATAGTTTGGTTGTTATTTAAATCAATTTTTAAAATAGGAAAACAAAATCTTATCCAAAAACCCCCGGAATTCTTTTCCTACCGGACCTCTCCTACCCAACCTCACTGACTTGTGGGCCCCCCTGGACCGACCCCTCTATTCCCTTTTTTCTACCCGGCGCCTCCCCCCTTTTCCTTTACTCTCGCTGGCGCGTGGGCCCCCAGCGCTAGGGGCTTTCTTCCTCCCAGCGCCCCAAGGAAGAGCGCGACAGCAGGGGCGGGTCTCGCCGGTGGCGGCCTCCCCGGCGGCGTGGCCGGGCTGGGGAGAATCCCCGGGCCACGGCGCACCCACGGGCGGCGCCTGGCCCCCGACGGCAGCCTCAGCCGAGACCCCTACGGGTGGCGGCGGCCAAGGCCTCGGCCGGCCGGCGCAGGGCCCGGCGGCAGCATAAGAACGGCCGGAGGCGCGACCTACGGCATCTACGTGACCTAAGGAATCCCTAACCCCGAGCACCACAGCGGAGAAGAGGCGGCGCGGAGGGCTCACCGGAGGAGTAGGTGGTGGCGGCCAGTGGACAAAAGGTGCGGTCGGCGTGAGCTTGCCGGCAGGGAACTGGAAAACGGAGGTGTGTGAGGTGTTGATGAGGTGCTAGCGGAGCTTCGGGTGGAAGGAATTGCGGAGAGGAGCGGCGGCACGGTGGAATTGGCTGACGGCGACGCTACTGTCACGCTTTGCTTGCTCAGGTTAAAAAGGCGGCAGGGTGAACGGATGAGGCAGGAGCGGTATAAATACGAGTTTTTCACCGCATGCATGGAGGCCACCTCGGCGGCTCACGGGCGTGCGTGGCGCGGATGAGATTGTCGTGCTGGCCGTCGGGTAGAAGTGCCGGCGGCGGCACGGCTCCTGCCATCTCTGTTCTGTTCTTTTTTTTCCTTTTATCTCTTCCCAACTGACATGTTCAGGCCTCCCTTACTCAAAATTTTCTATCTCAACTCGCAAAACTCCTTTAAGTAAACTTGTAGAGTAGTCCAAGTACTCCATTTGATAGATTAGCCTCCAACCAAAATAAGCACCCTAAGATTGAGATTTTGAAGCTCAAAGTTCTGCTAGAACTTCTTGTTAACTGAACCTCCATGATTCAGTTTCGACAGTCCTATTATGTGGTCATTTACTCTTCTTTGGACTCAATTTCAATAGCCTAAATTTATTCCATATAGTCCAACCACTAACCATTCGTGCTCTACAACTAACAAGGATTCCAGTTTGCACAAGAAACCATATAACCTTTGCACTAAATTTTTCTGAAATTCACTCCAAACATTGCTAGTCAATACTGTTTTCAGACTTAAGACTAATGCAGCTCAATAGTTAGGCTGAAATGGTCAGAGTGCTGACTTTGAGCCTTGATTTGAATTTGATTCTTTCACTATTCCTGAGCAACAACACCCTATTGAACATGTCCAAGGATCATACTTCACTGCTGTTCAGTTGCCTTTGTCCACTTACTTGAAAAATTGGGCAGATTTCAATTTCCAAAGTGGATACTCATCATGTTTTTCTGAATTTTCCCGTTTTCGGATAATGAATAGTACTTACTTGATCTTGATTTTTAATTGCATTTCTTGAGGATTTTGGGACTTGATTTAATGTCCAATTTCATTCCCTTAAGTTCTAAACTTTCTCAAGCCTCAACTTCATATTTTTGGTAAATTTTTCCGAATTTAAATCTCCAAATTGCAATTTTGGCTAAATTTGGCTCAAATTTGACTTTGAGTCAAATTTCTTTCTTTAATCCAAACTACATCATTAGCTTCTTAAGGTCATATTTATGTTGTCATTAACACTGGGTGTTACAGCCTCTCCTTCTTAAAAGAATCTCATCCCAAGATTCCCAAGTGCTAAAGTCTCGGCTGGAGAGTGGAAAGGAAACTGCGTCGTACCGACATCTTTCATAATTTTTCATAAAAAGAGTTGGGGTGGTTGTTGGTCGCTGACTGTTCACTTCATTTCAAACCCTCCTAAACAACTCGGGATATTTAGATTCCAAAATCTCTGCTTGTTCCCACGTGGCCTCGTCTTGGGTGTGATTTTCCCATTGCACTTTATAAAACTTGATACCCTTAGTACGAGTATCTCTAGTCTTCTCATCCAGAATTTTCATGAGCCTTTCTTCATAAGTTAGATCTGGTTCTAGTTCTACTTCTAGATCTTCCAATATTTCTTCTTCTGGGACCCTCAAGCATTTCTTGAGTTGTGATACATGAAATACATCATGTATGGAGGCAAGTTGGTCCGGTAATGAAAGTTTATATGCAACTGGCCCTTTTCGTTCTAGAATTTCATAAGGACCAATATATCTCGGAGCTAATTTTCCTTTAATCCCAAATCGATGTACTCCTTTCACCGGAGATACTTTGAGATATACAAAGTTTCCAACACAAAACTCCAAAGATGTTCTTCTTTTATCTGAATAACTTTTCTGTCGGGACTGAGCTATTTCGAGATTCTTATGAATTTTTCGAACTTTTTCTTCAGCTTCGATGACCAGATCTGGTCCCAAATGGGCTCTTTCTCCTGGTTCTGACCAATTTAAAGGTGTTCTACACCTATGACCATATAATGCTTCATAAGGTGCCATTTGTATACTAGCTTGGTAGCTATTGTTGTAGGAGAATTCTGCCAGAGGTAAACATTCATCCCATTTCTTCGAGAAGGTAAGAGCACAGGCTCGAAGCATATCTTCTAAGATTTGGTTTACCCTTTCTGTCTGACCATCAGTCTGTGGATGGTAAGCGGAGCTCTTAATAAGGGTAGTTCCCATTGTTTCGTGCAATTGTTCCTAGAATCTAGAGACAAATTGGGAACCTCGATCAGAGACAATTGTCTTGGGTACTCCATGTAAACATATTACTCGAGACATATAGAGTTCCACGTAAGCCGGCATACGATAGGTGGTCTTAACATGAATAAAATGAGCCGACTTAGTGAGTCGATCCACGATAACCCATATGGAATCATACCCCTTTGAGGTAGTAGGCAATCCTACTATAAAATCCATGGAAATGTCTTCCCACTTCCATTTAGGAATGGTTAAGGGTTGCAATAAGTCAGCTGATTACTTGATGTGTGGCTTTCACCCTTTGGCATGTATCACATTCAGATACATACTTGGCTATTTCCCTCTTCATTCTTGTCCACCAAAATCGTTGCTTCAAGTCTTGATACATCTTAGTACTCCCAGGGTGGATAGAAAATCTTGACAAATGAGCTTCATCTAGGATCTTGTTTCTCAGGCCCATCTTCTTGGGTACTACTATTCGGTTTTTGAAATAGAGCACCCCTTTTTCATTCTGGGTAAAACAAGTAACATCACCTTGGCTTACTCGTTCCCGAAGTATTTTCATGCCTTTGTCCCTTTGCTGGGCTTGTTCTATCTCTTCCTTTAAGGTATCATACAGGATAAGATTATGCAGGGTACCTTGCATTATCATTCCTAAATTCAGATCTTCTAACTCTTCACAGAATGTCTTAATATTTGGCTGAATCAAAATGTAGTGACATTGAACTTTTCTGCTTAGGGCATCAGCTACTACATTAGCTTTACCCGGATGGTAGTGAATCTCCAGCTTATAGTCTTTGATCAGTTCCAGCCATCTCCTCTGCCTCATATTCAGATCTGATTGGGTAAATATATACTTCAAACTATTATAATCAGTAAAAATATGACAATCACTACCCAAAAGATAATGTCTCCATATCTTCAATGCATGAACTACGGCAGCCAGTTCTAAATCATGGGTAGGATAATGTTCTTCATGACACTTCAATTGTCGTGAAGCATAAGCAATGACTTTTCCTTCTTGCATAAGAACACATCCTATCCCAGTTCCTGAGGCATCACAATAAACATCAAAGGGTTTCTCTAAATTGGGTTGGGCTAACACTGGTGCTGTGGTTAACAGCTTTTTCAACAATTGGAAAGATTCTTCACATTCAGAAGTCCACTTAATATTCACTTCTTTCTTTAGTAACTCGGTAATTGGTTTAGAGATCTTAGAGAAGTTTGGAATTAATCTTCGGTAATATCTGGCCATTCCAAGAAAACTTCTTACTTCATGAACAGTTGTTGGTGATTTCCAATCCAATATGTCCTTGACCTTTCCAGGATCCACTTCAATTCCTTTCTCGGACAAAACATGCCCAAGGAATGGAACCTTCTTTAGCCAAAACTCACACTTACTAAACTTGGCATATAATCGGTGCTCCCGGAGTCTATCCAAGACAACATGCAGATGCCACGCATGTTCTTCTTCACTTTTTGAAAATACTAGGATATCATCAATAAAAACTACCACAAATTTATCCAGTTCTGGCATGAATACTGAGCTCATGAGATATATGAAGTGGGCTGGGGCATTTGTTAAACCGAAGGACATGACCAAGTATTCATATAGCCCATACCTGGTCGAGAATGCTGTTTTAGGAATGTCCTCAGGTTTGATCTTGATCTGATGATATCCAGACCGAAGGTCAATCTTAGAAAAGACTTTGGCTCCAGCTAATTGGTCAAATAACAAGTCAATCCGTGGCAACAGATACTTGTTCTTAACAGTTACAGCATTCAAAGGACGGTAGTCCACACACAATCTTAGAGTATTATCTTTCTTCTTGACAAAAAGTGCAGGGCAGCCCCAGGGTGAAGTACTAGGCCGAATAAAACCCTTATCCAACAATTCTTGCAATTGAGCTTTCAATTCTGCTAGTTCTTTAGGTGGCATCCGGTATGGCCTCCTAGAGATAGGAGAAGTGCCAGGTTCTAATTCAATGGTGAATTCTACCGCTCTATCAGGCGGCAAACCTGGAAGATCCTCAGGAAACACATCTGCATACTCATTAACTACAGGGATGGAGTCTAGAGTCACGGCTCTGGTCTTATTAACCATTCGGTCTAAACATGGACGTATGGGCAATCGGAGGTTGAAAAGATATCCTTTTGAATCTTTTAAGCTAATGGTTCGACTGAACACATCAATCTGAACCTTATGTTGTTTCATCCAATTAACTCCCAAAATAATATCTATTCCCTGTCCTTCCAAAATTAAAGGAGTTGCACCCACTTTCCATCCCTCTAAATTTAAGACCACATCACGAGCAACTTGATTGGTATTTTGGGTGGCTCAAGTGGCTTGTATAGTATAATTAGTGTTGAATGTGTATACTTCCATTTGGTGCCGCTTCACAAAGTTCTTACTTATAAAAGTATGTGAAGCGCCAGAATCAAATAAAACCATGGCAGGATGATCGTTGATAGAGAACATACCTGCTAGGATAGGCTCACCCTCCGGAATTTCCTCAACATTCATGTAATGAACCCTTCCAGTCTGGGTGTTCACAAACTTCTTCCGGGCAAATTTTTGACCCACACCTTGGCCCCAAGTCTGAGCCTTTACATTCGAGTTTCCTCCGGCCTTGGGAAAATGGCAGTCACGGGCAAAGTGCCCTGGCCTTCCACAATTAAAGCAAACCTGTTGATTTCCCATAGGAGTGGGGTTAAGGAACCCGGAAGCTGGTGCACTTACTGGGCGAGGTGTATTCATGGGGCTCCTGGCAATCCAAGGTTGGGGTGGCCTCTGCTGGAATGAAGGCCAGTATGTTGGTCGAGGAGGACCTCGATAGATTACCTTCATCCTTTGGGAAGCACCTTCAAATATCCCGGGAGGAATATTCTTCCTCTTTAGAAATTCTTCTTTCTTCATAGTCTCATCCAGGATTCTCATTTTCTCTTCTGCGGTAATCGCCACACTTACCACAGCACTATAATCAGCGAAGGTGTAGGTAGATAACTTCTCCTGCATCCTCGCATTAAGTCCTCGAAGATAGCAACTTCTCTTCTTAGATTCCGTGTTCACATGCTCTGGGGCATATTGGGCCAAATGGTCAAACTCATGAGTGTACTCCACTACGCTTCGACCTGCCTGTTGAAGCCCTAGAAATTGCTCTAGCTTCATCCGTAAAACCCCCTCAGGTATGAACTGGGTACGGAAAGCATTCTTGAAATCTCCCCAAGTAATCTTCCTTCCCACGGGTTGCCTTGCCAAATAACTGGTCCACCAAGTTCCGGCAGGACCTTGCAGTTGGAGTCCGGCAAACTCCGCCTTTTGTACTTCCGTGCAATGCAGGATCACACGAAACTTTTGCTCCAGTGTCTGGAGCCATTCATTCGCTTGCAGTGGGTGTTCAGCTTTTTGAAAGATAGGGGGACGAGTTTCCAAGAATTGGGTGTAAGTCACACCCTGCTCTGGATCCCTCCGACCACCTATATTCCCGGTGTTCTGAGCAATCATCTGAAGTAGCCGGGCTGGCTCAGCCCCAGAATTCACCAGGCTGGCAATAGCATCGGCCAGCGTTGGAGCTCGTGGTGGAATTTCATCATTAACCCCCATCCCGGAAGCATTGGGTCCCTTAGGATCCGACATTCTGCCAAGAGGTTGTACAAAAATCCATTAAACTTTTGCTCCCATCCACTTATATGTCATATCTTCAAAGTTATATGTACATATGTTAGAACAACATTTGAAACTAAATTCCTCAAACTTCATCATAAACCACCCAAATTTCAGGTATATTTGAAATGATGTCCTCCCATAGTATTATAGTGAAGCTGGTTGCATCAAAGGATTCTAAGTCTATTCATCTTCCTTGGTACTTTCTCTTCGGTCCCCTGGTTGCACCAGTCCTTACCACGTCCAACTTCTAACGCACGGAATGGGTTTAGGTCTAACGACACTCACCAAACCCAAAAGTTTTTAAAATATGCTATGCAATTATGATGCAACGATTCCTACGTGCTTTCAGACTCATATACACACTTGTAGGAAAATTGGTGGCATCGTAATCTCTCCCTAATAATATGCTACCGAATACTAGCGACACGCAGCCAATAGTTAGCATCTGCAAAAAAATCAACCAATTAATACTATTGCCACCTAAGACTCATGTTTTCTTTATTTAAAGTAGAGTCTCAAATTTTAAATAGTAATATCTGTTGATTATCCCAACCTATGGCTCTAATACCAGCTGTGGCGGAACCGCCCAACTTAAACTGGCTTAAGTTTGCCTAATTGCTGTTAGAACAACAATTATCCATAACGCACTTAAAACAGTGTAAGTCTGGTAGTCCGTCAAGGGTTCTGTTCACAGAACTCCTTAAAAACCTCCACGGTGTATTCCATAGCCATACATCAGGATCGCTTCCACGATGGGATAGCATCAACAAACATTACATTTTTTACATACATAACAGAGGTACGATTTATTACAAACCATAGTTTGAAGAAACTTAACAGTGCAAGTTAAACCATTGCTAAGAGTTTAAAATATAAAATAGCCCGGGGTAAGTAATTAACCATCTATGTTTATTCTAGGGTATCACGAGACTCATAAGATATCCTAGTTCTTCGGTGCTTCCTCCTCGATGGGTCCCTGCTGGGTTTCTGAAAACAACAATAAAGGATCCCCTGAGCACGAAGTACTCAGCAAGTCTGACCTGTCTAACCAATATAAATATTTTTGACACACTGTATGATAGCTTTATGGTGTACTTGGCTGACTCACATTTTGCAGAAAGAGCTTAATATAAGTGAGACCTTAGTTTTACCTTTTATTTCAGATTGAGTTTGTTACCTGATCAGTCTAGATGATGAAAATATTTTAGCAACCAAATGGAAGTGAGTCATACAACATATTTATTCGAAAGCAACGGTTCCCTTCTCTTTGTTACACTACGATGCTTTAGCAATGATCAAGTGCATTCATATCCGAGAATTGTGGTGATCTGAACCGATTTACATCCTGCAGGAGATACCTGACCACCAGCCATGTGCAACTGTCCGGGTTGCACATAACGACCTTTCGATTAGATGTACCCAATGATCGGAAATATGACTACTCGAACCCAGGGCCGCACCCCCACATGGAATCCCACATCTGGCGATCTCCACTGTGAGTGTCAGGCTACGCCCTGCCTTTCCACTGCACGCCAAGCACGGGTACGAAATATTTCCGATCAGAGAGCCAACCAACCTACCGGGCTTGCTGGTTCCCATAGAGCAGTAAGCAACCAGGTAATCTCACTTGATCACGGGTTAAAACAACGATCGGTCCTTAATCAAATTAATCGGGTAGACGGAACTACGGAATTCAAGACTCCGTTCTTGATTCCATCCAAACTTCCATCCACTATTTCTAAAACAGGTCATTTCTCTGATATACATATGTATGCCAATGTTACCTTAGGTTGCTGAGTACCATAGGTACTCAGGAATAGTGAAGGTAGCGCGACTATGCTTTGTTAAGCAGGGGATTACTTACTAATTATTGAACAAGTGGCAAAGATGTCCTTAATGACAAGGTTGGATTGTGCACCAAAGTAAGGTTTCAATCAACTCCTAGACTTAATGCATTCATAAAGAAATAACCAATAGTTGGACACATGAAATAATAACTTCAAAATAGATAGGCATAGATGCACCGGGGCTTGCCTTGATCTGTAAAAATGTTAGCGTTGTCCGATGGTCTGGCTTCACAAGGGATCAACTCAACAATTTCCTCAAACTCCAGAGGTTCTTCAAAAATTTCCAGAAATTCCACGTCTGGAGCTTCAGTATCTACGATAAAGCGTATACATGAGTTAGAGATGCAACTTTTTCAGCATAGGACTCTACTACTTCTTTCATGATAAAGTTGCAAGCCAACAAAACTTTATCCATAACGTCTAACTCGCGATTTAAAACTCTCTTATTGAAACCCATTTTAGATTTTTTTTCTTTATATTTTTTTGAAAAGTATTTGAAATAATTTCTAATGTAAAAGAAAATACAAAACTATAGATTAACCTTTGTTTGGAATTAATCAAAACATTATTCAGAATTTTATTTACTTTATAAAGTTTAAGCATTTATTTAAACATTTGAAGGAAAGACATTATATAAATACTTAAGTCTTTATCTTTTAAAAGCAAGCCTTTTCTTTTATTTTTTTGAAAAGTATCAAAAATATTTTCTAACCTTAACTCCTAATTACTATAGATTATGGTTAACTTTTAATTAGAAAAGCATTAATTCATATTTTATGTATTTTGGAATTATTAAGTATTCATTTAATATCCTTAATTAAAGGCACTAAATAAATACCCAAAATGTTTACATAAACAAATAGGTTTTAACAATTTTAATGCGTAAAGGAGATTAAAACAAACCTAAAGAAATTTATTTCACTATTTTTGGGTACCTATACAATTTACAGTGAATTAAATAGTTTGGTTGTTATTTAAATCGATTTTTAAAACCAGAAAACAAAATCTTATCCGAAAACCCCCGGAATTCTTTTCCTACCGGACCTCTCCTACCCAACCTCACTGACTCGTGGGCCCCGCCTGGACCGGCCCCTCTCTTCCCTTTTTTCTACCCGGCGCCTCCCCCTTTTCCTTTACTCTCCCTGGCGCGTGGGCCCCCAGCGCCAGGGGCTTTCTTCCTCCCAGCACCCCAAGGCAGACCACGGCAGTAGGGGCGGGTCTCGCCGGCGGCGTGGTCGGGCTGGGGAGAATCCCCGGGCCACGGCGCACCCACGGGCGGCGCCTGGCCCCCGGCGGCAGCCTGAGCCGAGCCCCCTACGGGAGGCGCGACCTACGACATCTACGTGACCTAAGGAATCCCTAACCCCGAGCACCAGAGCGGAGAAGAGGCGGCGCAGAGGGCTCACCGGAGGAGTAGGTGGTGGCAGCCGGCGCACAAAAGGTGCGACCGGCGTGAGCTTGCCGGCAGGGAACTGGAGAACGGAGGTGTGTGAGGTGTTGATGAGGTGCTAGCGGAGCTTCGGGTGGAAGGAATTGCGGAGAGGAGCGGCGGCACGGTGGAATTGGCTGGCGGCAGCGCTACTGTCACGCTCTGCTTGCTCAGGTGAAAAAGGCGGCAGGGTGAACAGATGAGGCAGGAGCGGTATAACTACGAGTTTTTCACCGTATGCATGGAGGCCACCTCGGCGGCTCACGAGCGTGCGTGGCGTGAATGAGATTGTCGCGCTGGCCGGCGGGCAGAAGTGCCGGCGGCGGCACGGCTCCTACTGTCTCTGTTTTGTTCTTTTTTTTCCTTTTATCTCTTCCCAACTGACATGTTCAGGCCTCCCTTACTCAAAATTTTCTATCTCAACTCGCAAAACTCCTTTAATTAAACTTGTAGAGTAGTCCAAGTACTCCATTTGATAGATTAGCCTCCAACCGAAATAAGCACCCTAAGATCGAGATTTTGAAGCTCAAAGTTCTGCTAGAACTTCCTGTTAACTGAACCTCCATGATTCAGTTTCGACAGTCCTATTATGTGGTCATTTACTCTTCTTTGGACTCAATTTCAATAGCCTAAATTTATTCCATATAGTCCAACCACTAACCATTCGTGCTCTACAACTAACAAGGATTTCATTTTGCACAAGAAACCATATAACATTTGCACTGGATTTTTCTGAAATTCACTCCAAACATTGCAAGTCAATACTGTTTTCACACTTAGGACTAATGCAGCTCAATAGTTAGGCCGAAATGGTCAGAGTGCTGACTTTGAGCCTTGATTTGAATTTGATTCTTTCACTATTCCTGAGCAACAACACCCTATTGAACATTTCCAAGGATCATACTTCACTGCTATTCAGTTGCCTTTGTCCACTTACTTGAAAAATTGGGCAGAATTCAATTTCCAAAGTGGATACTCATCATGTTTTTCTGAATTTTCCCCTTTTTTGGATAATGAATAGTACTTACTTGATCTTGATTTTTAATTGCATTTCTTGAGGAGTTTGGGACTTGATTTAATGTCCAATTTCATTCCCTTAAGTTTTAAACTTTCTCAAGCCTCAACTTCATATTTTTGGTAAATTTTTCCGAATTTAAATCTCCAAATTGCAATTTTGGCTAAATTTGGCTCAAATTTGACTTTGAGTCAAATTTCTTTCTTTAATCCAAACTACACCATTAGCTTTTTAAGGTCATACTTATGTTGTCATTAACACTGGGTGTTACATTTTGTCCCGGTTGGTTGTTACTCCCAGTTGGTAATGCCAACTGGGACAAAAGCTCCAACCATTTATCCCGATTGGAATTATCAACCGGGAGTAAAACTCTTATCTCGGTTGATAACTCCAACCGGGACAAAAGGTTGGATCTTTTGTTCCGGTTGGTGGCTCCAACCGGGGGTAAAGGGTGGCGTCGTCGGTGCCCGGAAACTAGCCGTTTTAACCGAGACTAAAGGGTGGCCTGTAGTCCCGGTTGCAAAAAAGGAACCGCGAGTAAAGGTGCACCCATTCCAGCCTACCGTGGCACACCCCCTTTTCTCCTATGCCAAAATTAAACCGAGACTAAAGGGGGTGGGATCTAAAGTCAGTTCTCTAGTAGTGTGCATCGTCGACAAACACGACTAGGTGAAAATCCCACGAGCCGAGCAAAGTTGTTCCCATGCAGAACATATTTTAGGTGCGGGTAGAAAAATCTCAATTATTGTCGGGGTGGAACAAATTTCATGAATGTTAAAACTATTTGTTCTAGCAGAAGGAAAAGATGTTCTGCCACAAAAAATATTCTAAAAAAGATACGACATTCCAGTCACGACGTATAGTCTTTCCGTGACATTTTTTAAAATCTTTCTTTCCGTGATAATTTTTTTCAGGAATCTTTCTTTCCGCGACATTGCTTCACTGCCGTGGTGTAGGCATGCAGCCATTGGTTAGCATTTATGCTTTTGCCTAGAGCCCTTGTGGGCTGCGGCCTTGTAAACCTCAGGAGTCAGGAGTCAGGTCCTGGACCTAATCCAGACAGAGCTCGTGTTTTGGCCCAAAAACCACAGTAGAACGAGAAAAAAATCGTCATAGGTGGCGTTTGGATAGGAAAGGGAATAGGAAATAGATTGGGATATGTTGAGAGGGGAATGGGATAGGGTTATCAGATTTATATTCGTATCCCATGTTTGGCTTTATAATGGGTTTGATTTGGGTTATATGGGCCCCACAGTTCATAGAAAAAAATAGTCCACCGATTCTTATCCTCAGCCATATTTCCCCACAATTCCCCACGAACCAAGATGAGCGGTGGCCGTGGCTCCTGTGCAGCCCTCACAGATGCCACCAGGCCCCTCCTGTGCAGCATCAGCGGTGGGCTCTAGCCACCATACGCGGTGGCGACCGCTCTATCCCACACGCGAGGTCGCAGCGACAGCCGCTCTGGCCACCACGCGAGGCAGCAGCAGCTCAGACCACCACCACGCACTGCGACAGCTGCTCCAACCCCTATGCAAGGTTGTGGTGCCGGCCACCACGTGAGGCAGCAGCATGTGTCGTACATACATCTATTGGCTCACCAAAAGGTTTGGACAGTCCTAGATACGGGGTTGTACACCGAGACGTGTCAGACATGGAGACTACGGTGCAGGACGGCGTGGTCTACGTGGAGGATAAGAACTAGTCGATGATTAGTAAACTACTCGTAGCAATTAGAATAGGACTCAGTAGTCGAATCCGACTGGTATTCTTGTAAACAACCGACCTGTAACCCTGCTCCCTGGCAATATAAGGTGACGCAGGGACCCCTCCAAGACAAGTTCAATCCAATACAATACAACCAACACAGAGGACGTATGGTATTATACAATCTAGCAGCCCGAACCTATCTAAATTGTGTGTTTGAGTTCACGTTCGAGTTCCTGATCTCGGCGAGCCCAATGCACTAAACACTACCTCGGGTACCCCCTCAGTAGTTTGCCGGGTCTAAACACTGGCATCTGGTTGCGCCGCTTCGGTTAGCTCCTTTAGAGCAAGCTTGGTGGCCTCTAGCTCAGCATCGCGCTCCCGGAGGATCTTCATGGCATTCACCAAGTCAACCTCTCCGTTGGCATGCATCTTGTGCTCTTTCTCCAAGCGGTGCTCCAGATTCTCGTACAGAGCAGATAACTTAGCATGTTGTTCCATCATTCTGTAGTACGAGTTCTGCTAGTCAGTGGCTCGTCCTTGGAGATTTTCTCTTATCTTCTCAAGCTCTGCAAGAACAACACAAGCAATAATTCAGTCTCATCAAGCACAATCAGTACTCGAAGTCAGATAGCGAAGACAAGTTACCTCTCAACTGATGTCTCAATATCTGTTGCGCTTCCGGAGGCGATCCTTTTCATCCGCAGCTTGTTGGACAAGGTTGCGGTACTCGGCAGCTTGACCGTTGTACTTCATTAGTAGTCGGGAGGAGTACTCCCACTCCTCGGTCAGCTCGTGCTCAAGGGCCTCATCCCGCATTATGGTGTCGCCATATCATTGGAGCATCTCCAACTTCCAGCGGGAGAGTTTGATCAAATCCTGCAAAACAGAGAAAGTACTTGTGTAAGAAATGGGTACCAATTTCAAGTTATGAACAAAAGAGAAGGAGGCTTACCGCCGCGTACTCGCCTACACGGCGGTACATCTCCATCATCGTGGCCTCCCTCTCTATGGTGAGTAGTGGATCCGCGATGAGTTGGATATCTTCTAAGTTCACACTTGGAGCTATCCATGGTTCCTCGTGCTCTTCAGTAATTGATGCACCGAGTGGAACCAAAGCTCGACCGGCCGATGGACCCGCTTTAGAAGGCGAGATGAAGGCCGCGGCGCGGCTAGTCGACGGACCCGCCTCAGAAGGCGGGACGGAGGCCAACACTTAAGGACTTCAGCAGCTTCAACCTCCACTTCTACTTTGGGGGCTAAAGCAAAGCCATGATGCTAGAAGTAGTCACCTTTGCCGCTTCGGTCTCCATCTCCGGCTCGAGGGCTACAAAAGTAGCCACGACACCGGAGGTAGTCGCCGCTATGTGTTCGGCTACTGGCAGCTCGGGGGCTGGCACTAAAGTATCAATCAATGATACAATTACATCATGCATTAGTGCGGCAACAAGGGATACTACACCTGGAGTTACTTCCAGCACTAGCTGCTCCTCCGACAGCGAACTTGTAGCTGCCGAGACGAGGTCTTGAGTCGAGCAGCTACTGCCATCTGTGACAAACTTCGTGCTCAGACCTCCAATTTCTATGCTGGTGGATTTTCTAAAAAGACAAGTGCTAGAAGACACAAGGCAATATCAATTCACAATCAGTACTCGAATGACATTCTGGTACTTACTTTGTGGACCTCTTTATCTTCAAAGAGGGCTCCCCCTCCAAGCGCATGGGCCTATTAGTGGGGGACGGCTTCTTCGGCGCGGCTTGTTGGATCGCAACTTGATCCTCGCCAGCCTTGGTCGCCGTCTCCGCGCTCTTGGGTAGTTTGCATGCTGACGGAGTTGGCCCTAGCAACAGGAGGATCTTCATCATCCTCGATTTTGATGACCTCCACTATCGCTGGCAGCTGCTGCTGCACGACTCCTGTAGTTGTTCTTTCCGCCTCAGTGTCCTCCTCAACTACCTGCAATCCACTAGTGTTGTATTGAGAAGACTTGGTGGTAAGAAATTCACTTATGAGTACTTGATCCTCAGGATTTTGTCCTTCTTCGAAGGTGATTACCGAGGAGGCACATCCTCGGTGGTGAGACGCTTCTTTGCCACATGTTTCACGGCGACAGTGCGCCTCTTCTTCGGCAACAGCACCAGTCCAGCTTCCAGATCATCCGCCGCTCACTTGGATGATCCAGAAGAAGACCCAACCTTATCTGACAGCCAGGCCTTGATCACAAAATCGTCAGCAGCCTCAGAGTCAAAGCTGCTGAAGGAAGAGAACCCCTCCGATTCCTCCTCCTCTACTACCCCTTGCACACTGGCACTCGTGTGCACGTGCGGAGCGGTGTCAGAACCATCTGATTCGGTGGGAGGACGTGCAGAGTAGAACAAGTGTACATCTTCCTACATGAGAAGACAGGTCAACACATCAACAGATATAAAATTAGTACTCGGGGGTTACGGCCATGGGTACTTACACTACTTGATGAGTTGGCGACGCAGTATTCCCGCACGATTACGGGGATCTCGCTCACATGCTTGAACAAGCACCTCAATCGCGCCATGACTTCGTCCATGGAGAGGTCATCTAATGACATCCGGAATGGATCGTTGGGGCCGGAGTAGTCGTACTCCCAAGAGCACCGCAGTTGCAAAGGTTGAATCCACCTCTTCATGAATCTAAAAGCTACTCCTACTCCTATCAGCCCTTGTTGCTTAAGTACGTATATCTTCACCAAGAGATCGGGTAGCTGCAGGCTGTCACCGTGGGTAGGCTCGTCCAACCACCGGCTGTTCCAAATCGTGCGGTAGCCTGTGACCTTGGGTAGTCGGGGCTCGTGGTTGCCAATATAGCACCACCTCTCCTTCCAGGTAGAATGTGAGTCAATCAACTCGTACTCCAAATACAGGCCTTTTGCCTTCTCCCGCATTTGAATCCTAGCTCCCCCGACTACTTCAGTATGTTCCATCTTAGGTTGGGGCTTGACTCTGAAAATCTCCTGGAACAATTAGACATGCGGCTGGAATCCGAGGAAGGTTTCACAAAGATGCACAAAGATTGCAATGTGAAGAATGGAGTTGGGGTTGAGGTGAACCAATTCCAACTTGTAATATTCCAAAAGCCCGCGGAAGAAACTTTAAGTGGGCAAAGCCAAGCCGCGCTCAATGAGTGCATGAATATTACCGTTTCATGGGTATATTTCTCCATTGGCCACGGGTTGCCGCAGGCAGCCCTCCAGTTGATAAAGTCTTGGTCTTGGAGAAGATTGACTACCACCAGCACCTTGATGTCCTCCTCCTTCAGCACGGACTTCTTCTAGGCGCACGCGGGCAATGGCGTGGCCGTCTGGTCAGTCTTGCCATACTTGAGCGCCGGCAGCTGGATTTCCTTCTTCTTCTCTTGTCAGTGTGGAATCTGGCTGAGAAGTTAATGTTAGTAGTTTTGCTGTGCGTTAGATCGGATATGGCCTAGCACACAATGACACAGGATTTATACTGGTTCAGGCAACGTGCCCTACATCCAGTTCAAGGTCGGTCGGTCGACTGTATTCCTGAGCCTAGGTGCTCAAAGTTTGCAGTAGGGGTACAAACGAGTAAGGGATGAGAAGGGGGTGTTCGAGACCCGGTCGTGCTCTAGTCCGAGTGGAGGGGAGAGACCGGGGCTCAAACGTGTGCTATGTGTTGGAGAAAGTGCTCACTAGATTTCTCATGCGTTCTCCCCAGAAGAGAGAGGGCCTGCCCCCTTTTATAGTCCAAGGGGACGGCCTTACAAGTTAGGGAGAGAGAGAGAGAGAGTACGGGCGCTGCCTAGTCTTGTCGTTGCCCACATCGCTGGGTACGGTGTGGTCCTCACCCTCTATCCCTGTTCAGGCTCCATTGTGACGGGCAGGTAGCATAGTGTCTGCCTAACATGGCACGGCGGCACTGTGCGGTGCGTGCGCAGGGCATGGCGGGGTATGGTCTTCTGTACAGTAGTTGACCGGAGTGCCTTTCCTTATCAGTTTCACCTACTCCTCGAGCCCATACAGAGCGGGCGTCCCCGATCAGTCGTCCCGGTCAGTCCCGACCACGTCAGTCGGGGGAGCGGTGTGAGTCGGTCCGGCATATCCCTGGTCGGGAGAGCTCAGTCAAAGTCAGACTGTTGTCACGACCCCGACCAGGCCTCCTGGTCGGAGGCGCCGGTCGGTGGCCGGATCATGGTCTCGGCCTGGCACTGCATATCTGGGCCGGCCCATGCGTGCATGATCGCTATGCCTCTTATTGGGCCAGGCATTGTGGAAAAGTGGGCCCATTGGGGACCCCAGGTCTATGGACCCATCAGCAGCCCCCAAGACCCTTTGGGGCTTTTTGAAGCCGTGAAGGGGCTGTTGGATTTTGACTGGCAGGTTGCTGCCCTGTTAGGAAGGACAGACGTGAGCGCCGTTCGACTTCATCTTGTTGCAAAAAGGACGAGCCGCATGTGAACACTAGCTCCGGATTCCTGACAATAAGTATAAGCTTCACGTGGATATTGTATCGTCGCCTCGTGCCCAGGTACCTTTATTGCGTCGCCTTGTGCCCAGTTACCTTTATTGCGCAATCACGGGCGCGTACTGTAACGGTCCTCAATGGTAGCCGGCGGCTCGGCTATAAATAGGATTGCTTCTGCATCTGGAGTCCTCATGGCTTGAGTCATAGCGCTAGTTGGCTTGAGGCTTTTGCTCTTCGCCAGGGGTAGCTTCGGCTATACTTCATGATGTCAGAAGATTTCTCGTAATAGGTACCCAGATGCTCCTTCCCTTCACAGTCTCTTCGGGCATGTCTGGGGGCCACGATGTTAGAAGATTTCTTGTAAGGAGAGGGTATCTTGTGTCCCGACCGGATCCTTCTCGGATGCTGGATGAGAGGACGAGGGCACCGCTAGAGAGGAAGGAGAGAACTTTGAGCGTAGCTTTCTTGTATTGCGTGCGCTCTTTTCTCTTTTCTCTTTTCCTGTCTCGACGCTTCTTGCTCCGAGGTGTAGAGCAGTACCGGGGCTGTTCACGCACGCTTTGCGTGATATTGTAAAAGCCTATGTTAGCTCAATGATAGTATTCATCATTGTATGTTTCTTGTGCCCATCGCGCTGTGAAGGCGGGTTGTCATTGGGACTTTAGCGTTTTTCCCCTTTGTTCATTGCGCTGCGTAGGGTGGCCAAGTAGGATCAGGCGTCTAGTCCCCGAGACGAGGACCAACCAAGGCCGCGGAGGCGCGCCGGGTAGATACAGACGCCCAGCCCCCAAGGAGAGGGCCAGCGAGGGACGTGGAGGCGCGCCGAGTAGATACAGATGCCTAGCCCCTGAGCTTACGGCTGACCGGGAAGTCGGTCGGAGTTGAGTACTTTCGTACTTTTTCCAGAGTCGCGAACTCATGCGACTCCACCGGTCGATATGAAACAATCCTCATCACGAGTTGGGGCGTTTGCCCGTGTGGGTTCCCGACCGCGACCTGTGTCGCCGGTCGGATTACCGAGTCAGGATCTGGCGACCCAAGCCCCCAAGCCCCATTGGGCTCGGTCGCAGTTGGTCGCATCTTTTCCAGTGTCACCCCGTCTGCAGTTTCCGCAACTGGAGGGGTTGAGTTGACGCCACTTACCTCGATAGCTCGAGTGGCGGGCTTAGTAAGCTCCTAACAGGAATGTCTAAGTGGAATCCTAGTCCGTCGTTCATGACGGGGTCGGCATAGCCCTCATGTGGCATTCCACCGCTCCTTGACCCACCTCCCAGCAGATGCTTGAGCCGTCCAACCGACTCGGGTGGCCCGTTGGCCTCGCCTCGATGGAGATTCTGTGGGCATGGCTCGAGGTCAGGATAAAACAAGAAGTTGAAATGACCCTATCCGCTTCTGAGTGAGTTGGGCAGAGGCCGATGGGGCTCATTTGCTTTCCCCCCGGCTCTGTTTGACGCGAGGCAGCCTCGAGTCCTTCGCGGACTGACCTTCGAACCTCGATCGGTCGCGGCTTGTTTCGATTAAGCCGGCTATTGCTTTCTGACGTGACGAAAAGCAATGTAATGTGATGATTGAATGTATGAGATGAATTTGTGAATGAATGCATGCATGCACAAGATGGATGAATGAAATGAATGAATGCTCTTGCACTGGGAAAGAAAATGGAGGGTCGGTAAAATTACCTCGGTCGGGTTTCTTGGCATCGCCCCTTCCGTGGTTTCCGCAACCGGAGGGGTTGAGCCGACGCCACTTACCTTGACGGCTCGAGTGACGGGCTCATGGAGCTCCTAACAGGGCATGCCCGAGCAGAATCCAAATCCGTTGTTCGTGATGGGGTCGGCGTAGCCTTCGCGTGGCATTTCACTGCTCCTTACCCGTCTCTCGGCAAATGCTCAAGCCATCCGACAGACTCGGGTGGCCCGTTGACCTCTACTCGATGGAGATTCTGATGGTGGGCCCCTCCAAACCCTGCCTGGGAAGGCGGAGGGTCATATGAGTCGCGGTCGTGCCCATTTTTCCCTTTTACTGACATGGCTTCTCATGCAGCCTTGGAGTCGGACTTGGAGATGACCCGAGCGATGGCTGGTCGGAGTACGGAGGTGCTAGCCTGGTACTTGGAGGAGTGAGCCCCCCTTGAGGGAGAGCTCGACCAACTCCGCAATGTGGTGCAGGTGGTGGTTGCTGAGGAGCTCGGGTCGGGCTCGAGCACCAGCGCACCCGCCATCCAGCTCGCGGAGATCCCAGATGAGGTTCGGGCACTCATCTCCGAAGTCATGTTCTATGGGGCGTCGGGGGTGCTGACGTCGGTGGTGACCCACCACCCCACCCTGGACTTCAAGGCCATTTACGGAGGATACGCCGGCGGGTGGAGCGCGGACGAGATCCAGGTGTTGGGGAAGAGCTTGGTGCCACATGCGCAGGCGGTCGCCAAGCATACCACTGCGCAGTGGGTGATGGAGGCTCGCCGCTCAGCGGAGGCTGCAGGCGTAAGTCAAGAAGGCATCGCCAATCCTGATGAAGCGGGGCAGACCAGGTCAGAGTAGAACGTCATCTAGACCACAACTGAGGCGCCTTCGTCCACGCCAACCGCACCACTAGCCGACGCGACCAAGGGGCAGTAGTAGAATTCCATAAAACCAGTTAGTTCTTTGTATTATAATGAACTTCACAGGGGATTGAGAGCCCCCGAATGAACAATTTAAATTCTTTGTGATCATAGTAATCGTGAATGGGAGCTTGTCCCGCCCATCCTTATTTTTTCCCTTAAGTAATTCTGCTTTTTGCCCTTTTCCTTTCAAACTTGCCCGTTGACCGTAGTCTGCAACTTTTAGAACCCGGGCATGGCCCACGAGCCTCAGCTACTCATGACCGTAGGTCGTGGCGGGGTTTGATCGGTCGGCAAGTTGGAGCGTAAGCTACTTAGGGTAGTTAGAGGAACGGGATGCCCTTTCGATTGGTCGAAGTGCATGATTGCGTGAAAGTAAAGAGGGGGTGGTATCGCACCCCCGTGGAGCAGCCGAGCGACCCAGGCCGAGAGTGCTCGGGTTGGGGTGCTGTAGGAGCGAGCGTTGAATGGAAATGACCAGTGAAACCGAGCTAGGGAAAGAAACGACGTAACTATTAAATGTTCCATGAGTTAGTGAGAATGTTGTCGTTGTTGTCCATCAGTCGGTAGGCACCTGGTCGGATCACCTTGGCCACCGTGTATGGTCCTTCCCATGGCGGAGAGAGCTTGTGCTTGTCCTTGGTCAACTGGGTCCTCCGAAGTACGAGTTCGCCGACCTCAAGGGTCCTTCCTCAGATTTCTCTCTCGTGGTACCTGTGGAGGGTCTGCTGTTAGTGAGTGGAGCGGATGATAGCCGTCTCTCATGCCTCCTCGACCAGGTCGACCGCATCCTACTGAGCCTCTGTGGCTCGGTCTTGGTCAAAGGCCTTTACTCTTGGGGTGCCGTGATCGAGATCGGACAGCAACACAGAGTGAGAGGCCGCGGTCGGGCAAGAGGCCACGTGCCACTATCGAGACGCGGAGCTCTCCGCCTGCTGAGCAGCGGTGGTCTTCACCAGTTCCCGGAGGTTCCGGTGAATCGCCTACTCCTGGGGGTCGACGGGCTCGGTGAGGCTGCGTAGAAGTATCACTGCAGCAGCAATGTTCTAGCCAGCCTGAGCGAACTGAGGGGGGTTGTCTCCTCCAGCCAAGATGTTACGCTGGATCTGGCGGGCGCGGCCTCGAACGCCGCCTGTCGGGTTGCGCACATGTGGCTCAGAGCGCTGCGCGGGACGTGCCGACGCAAGTGACTGCCAGCTCATCCATCGTTATCGCAACTCATCACCATGCGCCTGCACACATGCTAGGGCCTCCACATGAGGGTCCGGGGGGTTGTGAGTCTGCTGAGACTCCACCACCTCTAGTGGCTGCTCCGGGGCGTCCGCCATGGCGCACTCCTGGGACAGTGGATGGCTAGGTGCCATAAGGTCGCCGATGCTGGAGCCGTCGCTTTCAACCTCTTCATCACAGAGGTCGTGGAAGGAGGCAGGGGTGTAGCCCGCCATCCCCACGAACTCGGACGTGAGAGGGGGCGGCGTCATGGCCCTCCGAAGCCCCCGCGCGTATGCGTCCGTGGGGGACACGAGGTCGTAGGGGAACCGGTCGCGTGGCGAGCATGGTGGAGACAACGGGGTCCCTCCGGAGAGCTGGCGGAAAGTGTTGAATAGTGAATACATGATAGTGTCTACGTCACTCACCGTGAGGTTCGAGTCCAACACAGGCTCGAGGCGGCACGCGAGCACCTCAACATCGAGGTTGTCGAGTGGCCTGAGGCCCGTGGAGGGCACTCCTTCTCCCGGGGGCGCCGGGGTGACCGCCTCTTCTTGGAGGCGGGGTACGCCGAGCTGGTCCGCGATGAAGTCTAGACTCCTAAAGTGGAAGGTATGGGACGGCGCGAAGACGAGTGGAACCCACATCCCCCCAAGCGGGGGCGCGGGAAACCCAGCGAGCCGAAGCGAATCGTATCACTCGAGCTCGCCATGCCGAAAGTAGTGGGAAGGTGGGCCATCCGATGACCGAAGATGCGAACGCACGGCGTGCTCCCCACGGACGGCGCCAACTGTCGGTGCAGAATCTGGCCGACAAGTAAATGTTAGTAGTTTTGTCGTACGTTAGATCGGATATGGCCTAGCACACAATGACACAGGATTTATACTGGTTTGAGCAACGTGCCCTACGTCGAGTTCGAGGTTGGTCGGTCGACTGTATTCCTGAGCCTAGGTCCTCGAAGTTTGCAATGGGGGTACAAACAAGTGAGGGATGAGAAGGGGGTGTCCGAGACTCGGTCGTGCTCTGGTCCGAGTGGAGGGGAGAGACTAGGGCTCAAACATGCGCTATGTGTTGGAGAAAGTACTCGCTAGATTTCTCGTGCGTTCTCCCCGGGAGAGAGAGGGTCCGCCCCCTTTTATAGTCCAAGGGACGGCCTTACAAGTCTGAGAGAGAGAGAGACAGAGAGTGTACGGGCGCTGCCTAGTCTTGTCATTGCCCACGTCACCGAGTATAGTATGGCCATCGCCCTTCATCCCTATTCAGGTTCCGTTGTGATGGGCAGGTAGCACAATGTCTGCCTGACATGGCACGGCAGCACTGTGAGGTGCGTGCGCAGAGCGTGGTGGGGTACGGTCTTCTGTACGATAGTTGACCTGAGTGACTTTCCTTATCCATTTCACCTACTCCCCAGGCCCATACCGAGCGGGCATCCCCGGTCGGTCCCGACCGTGTCGTTCTGAGGAGTGGTGTGAGTCGGTCCGGCATATCCCCGGTCGGGGGAGCTCGGTCGGAGTCGGACTGTGGTCCCAGCCCCGACCAAGCCTCCTAATCGGAGGCACCGGTCGGTGGCCGAATCATGGTCTCGGCCTAGCGTTGCATATCTGGGCCGACTCAGGCGTGCATTGTCGTTGCGTCTCTCCTTGAGCCAGGTGTTGTGGAAAAGCAGGCCCATTGAGGACCCCGGGTCTATGGACCCATCATCTTTGTTTTCCTCTTCTTGCTCTCTGTCGCCTTGCTAGACGTTGCCTTCTTCCCCATTCCACGAGGGTCTTCTTGCGCATGCGCTCGGGGGCTAAGTGGTGGGGGTCGGTGGTGCTCGAGCTCAAGGATCGGGCAGCGGCGGCGCCACGGCTACAATGTGGAACATGAAGGAGCAAATGACTCGGATGAAATGGAAGAGATGATTTCCTCCATTATTTATAACCACAACACTGTTAAAATAATGGTGAGATTAACAGGAATATTCCATTTTTAAAATGCCTGAAGATTTCGCACTTGGCCAACTATTTCCAATTTTTTCGGACGAGATAAGGTTACTGTTGGTGAACGGTCACGTTGGCAAGTGGTTGACCCCTATACGCAAACTAGTCGTGTAACGGCTCGGGGGCTGTGTGCCACGTGCCCATCGGCTAAAAAGTTTTTTCTTTGGATTCTAAGGAAATCCTGATTTTTCGATTCAACCTAAGACTGGGAGCTACTCCATATGGAGTATGATTTTCATCGCACTTCCATATAAAATTCAAAATTGAAGATTCAAGATCAAGTTAAATGAGGCTTGAACACATTCTAGCTGCATGGCAATACTCAAGTACATTTAAAGATTCAACCCAATGGAGTACTCGAAGAGCACAAAAACTAGTCGGAGAAGCCTACAAAGGTACTCGAAACTGATGCATTTGACTAAAAAGTACTCGGGGGTTTGTCGTACATACATCTATGGGCCTACCAGAAAGGTTTGGACAGTTCTAGATACAGGGCTATACACCGAGACATGTCAGATATGGAGACTACAGTGCATGACGGTGTGATCTACGTGGAGGACAAGAACTAGTCGAGGATTAGAAAACTACTTGTAGCAATTAGAGTATGACTCACTAGTTGAATCCGGCTAGTATTCTTATAAACAACCGACCTTGTAACCCTGCCCCTGGCAATATAGGGCGAGGTAGGAACCCCCTCTAAGACAAGTTCAATTAATACAATACAACCAATACACAAGACGTATAATATTATGCAATCTAGTGGTCCGAACCTGTCTAAATCGTGTGTTCAAGTTCACCTTCAAATTTTTGATATTAGCGAGCCTCACGCACTAAACACCGTGCATGGATCTAAACACCGACAGCTCGAGCCGCGGTTACTGCTCCGGCCGCCACAAGAGGCCGTGACGACAGCTGCTCCGCTCCCTCCCGCATGGCTGCGGTGGCTCCGACCACCACACACGTCGGCTGTGGTGAGCTCAAATTGTCACCACTTGCTCGACCCCGACGACGACAAACGGTGGCGGAGTGCTTCATGGGTACGGTCACATTTCCAGGCCGTAACCCACCCCTCCCGTTAGGATGAAATCGTTGGGAAAAGAACCTTCATTTCCCAATCCCTTTCCTCTTCATTTCCGTTTCCCTTGATCCGAACATGGGATAAGATATTCCTGTACCCTTATTTTTTCTTTCGCACCTCTCATTTCCATATATCCAAACGCCACCATAGGGAGAAGGCCTGCTGGGATCAGGCGCGGCCTGGTTGGTATTTCGGTCCAAATCTGTCATGTGTGCTAAAAAAAAGAAAAATAGGCCGCCGCCGGTTTAGAAAACTACCGAGCCCAGTCTTATCGCCTTTTGCTTAATTGACACTCCAATCCCCAGCGGCACAGGCCAAACCGCCCCAAGACGTCACCCTTCTTCACACTAATCTCTCTTCCTCCTCCTCACCTTCCTTCCCCTTTCTCTGCGAAACCACCACCCGAACCCCTCCCCTTTCCCTTCTCCTCCAAGCAAGCCGCCGCTCACCCCCGCCGGCCGGGCAAAACCCTAGCCCCGCGATGTCCGGCTCCGGCGACCCCTCGGGCCGCGGCTCCGGGGGCGGAGGCGGCTCCCGCAGCTTCGACTTCGGCGCCGACGACGTGCTCTGCTCCTACGACGACTTCGCTGCCACATCCGAGCCCAAGCGCCCCGATCCGGCCGATAAGGTGCCCATCCGCTCAGTTTCCTTGCTTCTCATCTGCTTTGATCCCTTTTGCGCGTACTAGTGTCCGCGCACGAAGCCTTGACCCAAGCGTGGGGGTTCGATTGTCGTTTGATGTTGTGGTGTCGTATTTCCCGTGAATCCGTTCGCTGGATTTGAAAATTAGCGAGAACAAATGGAGCTCACCTTTCCGATATTCATATGGAAGGTTTTGTGGGTTCTCATGTAATTACGCATGGCTTAGGTTTCTAACTCGATTATTATCCTCGATATTCTTACACGATTTTCATACTTTTATCTATTGTAATTCAGGCAAAATTGTTTTACTCTTTTTTTCTAGCAAGCTTTACATGGTACTCAAGCCCTATTGACTTGACCTATGTCTGTAAATAATGCAAACAGATAGTGAACTTCAGCTTCATGTTAGGTTTTAAAGGAGCTACTTTGTATATTATTGCTGTAGTGATAATGAGAGCCATGCTGTTTTAAACAGGAGCTGCTCTGCTATTTCCCTTCCCCGTACCGAAAAGTCCTACTGTCAAATATTTGTTGATGCTGGTCATGATTGTTTGGTTTACTTGACATATACTTCGAGTGCCTTGGGGTCTAGAAGACCAATACTTGTTGAGGAAATAAGTCTTTAAGTTTTAGAAACGTGACTGGGAAGATCTTTTATGAACGGTAGGTCCTAATAATACTACAAGGAGGGTACTTGGCTAGGGTCAGTGGACCCTAAACAGTGTGAACTGCATTATTTTTTCAAAGTTTTCATGTCATACTTATTTCTCAGACCCTACATATGGGTAGTTCTCTTAATGCTGGGTTGGATATTTTAAGGGAGAAGTTTAAAAATGTTGTAACAGGAATAACCCAATGTTGCTAACTTGCTATTATTATTGATGAACTAGGAAAGACCATCCCATAAGTCCTTACGAAACTTTGCACTTTAGAAGGTGGACTGGCTTAAATTTTAGGATGGTTCTTTGCTAAAGGGGTATTTCCATGGGATTGCCATAGTATCGCGTTCATACTGTCGTATTGAATGGTCCGGGTCGATTTCTTTGCATATAATGCACACAGCTCTAGTTTCTGGCTGGGTTGGTTGCCTGGCTCGATGGCTTTATACGTATTAGTGGGTTTTAATCCCATTTATCCTGTGCTGGTGATAAATATGCCTGCCTTGCATTCATTATTCTCAGTCCTCCCTGTACTTTTGCAACAGGATTTTCATGAAAGCAGATTGGGGCGACCGTTTGTGAAAGCTTATGAACAAGAAAGTTATAGCAAGGAGGATGTACTTTCTGCTGTTGAGAAATGCATGAAAAAGTATGCTGATAATTTGCTACGATCTCTTGAGGGAATCACTAGTCGGCTTTCACAATTGGAGATCTATTGCTATAAGCTTGAGAGGTCCATAGGTGAACTTCGAAGCGATGTGCTTCGTGATGTGACTGATCATAGGCTGAAGTCTCTTGAGAAGCATCTACATGAAGTAAGTAAATTAGTACTTCTGAGCAAGATTATATTTTAGACTAGATGATGATTCAACTATACTACCATATTGTCTGTCTGCATTATTATAAATCTAGTATCAATATAGTATTATAATCTAGTATCTAATGAAACTACACTGCATCTCTTGTTGATAGGCTGAACTTTTTATGTGGTATTTCTGTGAAGGCTTTTCAGCTCATATTGCTTTTATTTTTTTTAATAGTTACAACCATGATGTATAGTATAAGCAAATTACACATCATGACTACTCTTAAAATGACGTCATGCTACTATGCATACTTTAATTTAGAAAGCAATTTCACAAATGGTCTACAGCTGTTATGGTCTTATTGATGTGATCTGCATAGAAATGACACTGCAGGGTCAGTAATTATGATGGAGCAAGAATCCATAGGGTCAGCTTTCCTCTAGCAACCCATGCTCGTTACCTGTTGTACACTTCATTCTACTCTTGTTATGTCCCCTGGCTAAACCACGGTTGAGGGTGGTCCTCTGCATATAAATTGGTACATGTAGGCTGGAGCACACAAGTTGCAGCTGGTTCTGTCCTAATATATATCATGTTCTATTAATAAATTCCAACAAAACCTTATCGTATCCAAATTTGGAACAGGCTTTCCTTTTTTTTTGGTTGATCATTTAGTGTTTATTGTTCAATTCTTACATCTATGTTGTGTTTATGCATCGGATAGATCTTTGAGCATGCGATTTACATTTTCTCTATTTAAAAGTTCTCAACTCTATTGAAATTTAAATGATGCAGGTACACAGGTCTGTCCAAATTCTTAGGGACAAACAGGAGTTAGCTGAAGCTCAGAAGGAATTGGCCAAATTTCAACTTACACAAGATACATCTAAAAAGAAGGAAGATGCACCAACACCATCTATTCCTGAGCCCAAGAAGCTTGAAGAAAAGCCTGATACATCAGGCCAGCAATTGGCCCTTGTTTTGCCACATCAGGTGAACCAGACATCACTTGCACCTAGAGCTTCTGAAGCAGTCCAACAGTACAAGGATCTACCTGCGCAACAATCAGCCCCTGCCCCTCCTGTGCCACAGCAGGACCGCTATGTTCTTAGCCAAGCCATCGTCTACTACCCACAGCGCCAAGCTCCAGGTATCCAGGACACACAGGGGCAGCAATTGCAACCAGAGGTGCAGTACTTACCAGCACGACCCCCAGCTCAAGATGTTCCGGTCCATGCTTCATCTCAACCGCTTCAGGCTGGAAATCAAACGCAGCCGCAGTCTTACCCTCCTTACCAGCAGCAGTGGCACCAGCAATCCTCCAAGCCAACTCCTCCACCGGTGGCTCAGCCACAGCAGACTTTCTCGCAGACTTTTCCTCCACCTGCACAGCAGCCCCAGTTATCTAATGTGCAGCAGTTTCCTCCACAACCAGTGCAGCAGCCCCAATCTAGTTCTCAACAATACCCTCCACCATCAGTGCAACCACAGCAATCTAACCCACAGCTTCCTCCACAGGCAATGCAACCTCAGCACCCACCTGTGCAAACTCAGATGAGACCTCCTCAACCCCCACCGAATTACCCTCATTATCCACCCGAGCAGCCCTTGAACCCCGCCCCTGAAACTATGCCTGGCCATGTGGCTATGCAAGGGCAATACAACACTGCTGCTCCGTCAGGTGTGAGCCGATCTGAAGCACCATATTCATACGGAGGACCTGGCATTCCACCGTCTCAGCCACCGCCACAGCACAGCATGCAAAGGCACCAGCTCCCACCTTCAAGTCAGGGCTCCTATGGGCCACCTCCAAGCAAAGGGTCATATGCCGGTGGACCTGCACAATACGCACCACAGAGCAATCCGCAAGGCTACGGTGCAGGTTACGGCTACCTGCCCAGCGGCCCTCCAGCAGTCCAGACACCACAGATGCCCCCAGGTGGTGGTGGCATGAGCCATCCAGGGTCGCATATGATGCGTGGCCATCCCTATGGAGAAATGATCGAGAAGGCCATAACAATGGGATATCCTAGGGAGCAGGTGCTGAACGTGACCCAGAGGATGGCCGAGAGCGGGCAGCCGATGGATTTCAACACCCTGCTCGACAGGCTGAACGAAGCTGGGTCCGGAGCACCCCCTCGAGCGTGGTGAGTTTGGTCCCAGGTTCGGGCGTCGCCCCTTGGTCGTGTTCTATGACTTATGACCGTTATATCACGCAGCTAAATAAATACTCCGAATATATAGAGCTGATGCCGTGTACTACTTGTCTGTACGATGTACATATATAATCTGCGAGTTTCATGTAATTGTTGCGGCACACGTGTACTACGAACGTATCATGCCAGTTGGACCATTCAGACCATTCAGATCTATTCTGAAGCAAAATTATTGCCATGTATCTTGTCATTTTGTGGTGTGTGAAATGTCAGGTGATGATTCTCTACTGTTGCCCCTCTACTTAGAGATCGCCTGATGCTAAATTTTGTTTTCATGGAAGTTTGTTATCTGGTAAATTTGTTTTCACCTCAGTTTGTTATTCGCTGGATTATCGGCTCCGAGGTATCGTTCGATCAAATTATTCGTTTAAAGAAGATCTCCAGAAACAACCGGGTATGGGTCATATGATTTACATTTGTTTACACGTCAGCGAGCATGTGGAAGTACTGTGTGCATAGATTGGACTGTAGCGAGGGGAGGGGATTTGGAACTTTATAATTTCTCGTCTAGTCATACAAGAATTGCACGGCCCAACGGAGAAGAGCACAAAAGCATCTTGCTCCTCTCCGCGGCGAAACGTAAAACATCTCTAGTGACTGACTAGTGAGCGATAACCCGGGGCAAGGAGGCCAAGCGGCGAGCGCAACGCGAGGAAGCGGAGGAGGAAACCTAACGCCTGCTCGAGACGGGTACGTGAGTTCGTTTCAGTTCCGCTGCGAAATCTCCTCCCGCGCAGCCGTATACCCTCAGATTCCCATTTCTATCTCCAATTCAGCTGTAGAAAGGATCGAGCGGCAGGAACGCAGGCCGCGGGCTCGCAAAGAGAGACGAAGGCCAAATCTCCTCGCCGGAGCGGCGGAGGCGGCGGTCGAGTAGTCCGGTGAGAAACTGAGAATTATCTCATTTTGTCTGTTCAAGATTTTTTCCCCCTCTTTTTACCGTCGCCGTAGATCGTCAGCCCGAGGATTTCGTCCAGTTCCGAGGTTAGTTTTGGGTGGGGGAGGGGAGGAGCAGCAAGCAGAAGATCCGAGCGAGCTCAGTGGCAGTTCCGTGAATACGCCGCCGTCTGTCGCCATCGCACCCATCCGCTCGCCAAAACACCAAGCGGCGGGCCGAAGGCCAACGTGTTTATCCCAGGGATGTCGCCAGCTTTTGCTGCCGTGCCCGGCGTCGCTCTCCACCGGGCTCGACGACCTCTTTTCCCACTGACTATTGGGCCCGCGTTAGAATGTGCATCCCTTCCGTGCTTTCCGGGCCCGCGGCTCAGTCTCAGCCTAACTGTTAGTACACTTGCCGATCTAATCCGCATGCGCTGAGGAGTGGGCCCAAAAGCGTCAGTGGCGGGCGTGCCCGTTATATCTCACGGGGAAACGTCAAAGGGACACAGCGGGGGAGCGGATCAGCAGTGGAGGGGAGCGACGAGCGAGCGAGTCAAGTGGTCTGGTCGCAGCGGGTCCACCCACGAGCGGCGGTGCTTGGGCCCACCTGCCATTGTCCCATTCCCCGATCCGGCGGCTCGCCTGCCGCCTCTGTTCCGATTCGAGCAGAACCCCACCCCACCCGTCCTGGCGTCCTCTGCCTAGTGCGCTAGTGTTTGCGTATCTGCCTTGCGGCTGCGCGTCAGATTAGCAGGTAAGTGTTTGAAAATTGAAATTGATCACCCTCATCTAGTCATCTACGTCTACTTTTTATGTTGACAAATACAGTGATGTTTTTGCGCTTTCTGATTAGCTTTCTAGTGCCGCACAAAAAACTGACAGCGCACAAATGGCAAAGGCAGACAAAAAAGCTTGTAAGGAGCTTGAAACAGAAGGGACTAGCGAATTAGCCTCCGTAATGTCATGGAACAAGTGTCACGATGATAGGTCCCAAAAGAAAGCCGTTGTTATCGGTGATAGGTCATGAAGCTTCCGAGTCTTTGTGGTGCCGTCTCTCTTAAGTTTGATAGGATATACTAGTAAAATCGTTTTGGAATTCATTCAGTTTTTGTTCATTTTGGGTCCTAGGAACTCTTTTATTCAGCTGTGTTCACCACTTGGAAGCGGTAGAGTTTTGAAATTTATGATATGATAATCACGGTTCTGACGGCCACTATCATTTTTAATGGAGAACCAGGCACGTGAACGGCACGTAGCCAATTGTTTCTACTTGTAGAAAGTAGTAGTAAAAAAAAGTTGGGAGAATCTAATGCCAGATGGCTCCCAATATCAAAAGTTCTTGGTCTTTGTCACCCTTAATCAAAAGTTATCACGCCTGGATTCCCTTTTTACTGAAGTCAAGACCACTAACCACCCTACTTCTGCAGTGCTACTCACATAAATTCGCTCCAAATTTGCTAAAATTCGGCAGCACTTCCTCACCCTGATGAATTTCCAAACCCCAACACTTTTTACGCGCGCCGAATTACCAAATCAGAGGGAAGCACGAACATGACCCAGCACCAGAACATCCTCGAAAGGATTGGGAAACACTACCGGAACATACAGCGCACAGAAACACTAGCTCGGCGTCGCATCCCATATTCCCATGGCTGGTTAGAAACCCCAGAAGCAAAGCAAGCCAACCAAACCAAACCCCACGCCAGCCCACCCTCGCGGCCGGATCACACTTCACTCGAGTAGCACTCGACTCCGCCGTCTCCCCCTCCCTGAAAAAGCTGAAGCAAACAAACGCAAACGGCTCATCCCATCACATGATTACTCCCAATCCCACCTCACCCCCGCATCGCGTCATCGCAATCTCGTAGTCCTCCTCCCCCAATTCCCTGTACTGCTCCTCCTCCTGCCAATAATGGCTTGATTTCTCGGTTCGCGCTCGTCACCGAGGCGCTTGGCACTGACGCCTCTTCCCGTTTTTTGCAGCTTCGCGAGGCGTGAGGGATGAGCCTCCGCCGCAACCGCCGCTCCGCCGCCGCGGCGGCGGCGGCGGCGGTGGGAGGTGCGGGGTACCCGGAGCCGGCGGCGTACAACATCATCCCGATCCAGGACGTGGTGATGCACGGGGAGCACCCGTCGCTGCGGTTCCCGGAGGTGCGCGCGGCCGTGGAGGCGCTGGCGCACGCCGCGGACCTGCCGCCGCCGCCGCTCGCCCGCGACTGGGATGCCTTCCGCGCCGACCTCTTCGACTGGCTCGGCGCCACCTTCGGCTTCCAGCTCCACAACGTCCGCAACCAGCGGGAGCACCTCGTGCTTCTCCTCGCCAACGCGCAGCTCCGCGCCGGCGGGACCCTCCCCACCGACCACCCCGCCGACGTGCTGCACCACTCCGTCGCGCGCGGCATCCGGAAGAAGCTCCTCAAGAACTACAAGTCATGGTGCTCGTACCTTGGCAAGAGGCCGCACGTCTACGTGCCCAGCGGCGGCCGCCGGGTCCAGGGGGTCGGCCCTGACACGCGCCGCGACCTACTCTACACCGCTCTGTACCTCCTCATCTGGGGGGAGGCGGCCAATTTGAGGTTCATGCCCGAGTGCCTCTGCTACATCTTCCACTACATGGCACTCGACCTCAATCATGTCATCGACCAATCGGTTGATGTCGAGACAGGGCGGCCATCTATTCCTGCGGTGCACGGTGAGGATGCTTTCCTTGAGAAGGTCGTGACGCCGATTTATAATGTGCTCAAGGCCGAGGTGGAATTTAGCCGTAATGGGACCAAACCACACTCCGCCTGGAGGAATTATGATGATGTGAATGAGTACTTCTGGAGCCGCAGAGTTTTCAGGCGGCTCCAGTGGCCCCTGTCTCCGACCAGGAATTTTTTTATACCGCCAGGAAATTCTGGGCGTATTGGCAAGACTGGTTTTGTTGAGCAGAGGTCATTCTGGAATGTGTACCGCAGCTTTGATCGGGTTTGGGTGATGCTCATTCTGTTCTTTCAAGCAGCGATGATTGTTGCATGGGATGGTCGCAAGCCTTGGGATAGCCTTCGCTACCGTGACATCCAGGTCCGGGTGCTGTCTGTGTTCATCACCTGGGCTGCACTGCGCATTGTGCAGGCAGTGCTCGATGCAGGCACACAATACAGTCTTGTGAGGAGGGAGACTACATTGCTCGCTGTCCGGATGGTGCTCAAGGTGCTTGTTGCTGTTGGATGGACTATCACATTCACTGTGCTCTATGTTCGAATGTGGGATCAGAGGTGGCGTGATCGCAGGTGGTCTTTTGCTGCCGAAACCAGGGTGTTGAATTACCTTGAGGCAGCTGCTGTGTTTGTCATTCCGCAGGTGCTTGCTCTTGTGCTCTTCATCGTCCCATGGATTCGCAATCTCCTGGAGAAAACCAATTGGCGAATTCTATATGTTCTCACCTGGTGGTTCCAGACCCGAACATTTGTTGGACGTGGTGTGAGGGAGGGCCTCGTTGATAACATCAAATATAGCACATTCTGGGTGTGCCTTCTCACTGCTAAGTTTGTCTTCAGTTACTTTCTCCAGATTAAGCCGATGGTGGCACCCACAAAGACAATTCTCAGCCTCCATGACATCCGGCGTAACTGGTTTGAGTTTATGCCTCACACGGAGCGGATTGCTGTAATCTTGCTGTGGATTCCAGTTGTCCTTATTTATCTCATGGATATTCAGATATGGTATGCAGTCTTCTCATCACTTACGGGGGCACTTATTGGGCTATTCTCACATCTGGGGGAGATTCGCAGTGTTGAGCAACTGCGCTTGAGGTTCCAGTTCTTTGCCAGTGCAATGCAGTTCAATTTGATGCCAGAAGAGCACCTGGATGCTGTGCGTGGTGGCCTCCGAAGCAAGCTGTATGATGCTATCAATCGTCTGAAGCTGAGATATGGCTTTGGTCGGCCATATAGGAAGATTGAAGGTAATGAGGTCGAAGCTAAGAGGTTTGCCCTGATATGGAATGAGATTATTCAGACATTTAGAGAAGAGGACATCGTTAGTGACAAGGAAGTTGAGCTACTTGAGCTGCCACCGGTGGTGTGGAGAATTCGTGTGGTACGGTGGCCGTGCTTCCTGCTAAATAATGAGCTGCTTCTTGCTCTCAGTCAGGCAAAAGAGCTGGTAGCTGATGACAGGGCACACTGGACAAGGATATGTAACAATGAGTACAGGCGATGTGCTGTAATTGAAGCTTATGACAGTATACGTCACTTACTGCTGGAGATCATTGAGGAGAGAACTGTTGAGCACGTTATTGTCAGTCAGTTGTTCCTTGCATTTGATGATGCAATGAAGGATGGGAATTTTTCTGAACAATATAAGCTAGAACTGTTACCTGAAATCCATTCATATCTAATCACCTTAGTGGAACTGCTGCTGCAGGAGAGGAAGGATCAGACCAAGATAGTTAATACGTTGCAGACTCTTTATGTATTTGCAATTCATGATTTTCCAAAGAAAAAGAAGGGCATGGAACAGCTGAGGCAAGAGAGGCTAGCGCCATCAAGTCCACAGGAATCCAGTCTCCTCTTTGAGGATGTCATAAAATGCCCAAGCAATGATGATATTAGCTTCTATAAACAGGTGAGGCGCCTCCATACAATTCTCACATCCAGGGATTCTATGAACAATGTCCCAAAGAATCCTGAGGCTCAACGGCGTATAACTTTCTTCAGCAACTCTCTATTCATGAATATGCCTCGTGCTCCAACAGTTGAGAAGATGATGGCATTCAGTGTTTTAACCCCATACTACAATGAGGATGTGATGTACAACAGGGACCAGCTTCGTCGCGAGAATGAAGATGGTGTCTCAATTTTGTTTTATCTCCAAAAGATCTATGAAGATGATTGGGGGAACTTCTTAGAACGTATGCGGAGGGAGGGAATGACTGATGATGATGAGATTTGGACTGTAAAATATCAGGAGCTCCGACTTTGGGCCTCATATAGAGGCCAGACCTTAGCACGGACTGTTAGGGGAATGATGTACTACCACAGGGCTCTGAAGATGCTTGCTTTTCTTGATACTGCCTCCGAGGTAGACATTACAGAGGGGACAAAACATCTTGCATCCTTTGGTTCAGTTAGGCATGAGAATGACATGTATCCCATGAATGGTGGTTTGCAGCGGCGACCACAAAGGAGGTTAGACAGAGGAACCAGTACTGTAAGCCAATTGTTTAAAGGGCAGGAAGATGGTGCTGCTCTCATGAAGTACACCTATGTGCTCGCTTGCCAGATATATGGAAACCAGAAAATTGCTAGAGATCAACGTGCTGAAGATATTTTGAATCTCATGAAGAAAAATGAGGCACTCCGAGTTGCTTATGTTGATGAGGTCCATCACCAGGGCTATACTCAATACTATTCTGTCCTGGTGAAGTTTGACCAGGGTTTACAGAGGGAGGTTGAGATATACCGGATTAGATTACCGGGTCCACTTAAGCTTGGGGAAGGAAAACCTGAAAACCAGAATCATGCTATTATATTCACAAGAGGTGATGCAGTTCAAACAATTGACATGAACCAGGATAATTACTTTGAGGAGGCCCTTAAAATGCGTAACCTGTTAGAGCAGTACGATTATTATCATGGGAGCAGAAAACCAACACTTCTGGGAGTTCGGGAACATGTTTTCACTGGATCTGTCTCTTCACTTGCTTGGTTCATGTCTGCACAGGAGACAAGCTTTGTTACCCTTGGCCAGCGGGTCCTAGCTAATCCATTGAAGGTTCGGATGCATTATGGGCATCCTGATGTATTTGACCGCCTTTGGTTTTTGACTCGGGGTGGCTTAAGTAAGGCATCAAGAGTGATCAATATCAGCGAGGACATATTCGCTGGTTTCAACTGTACCCTGCGTGGTGGCAATGTTAGTCACCATGAGTATATTCAGGTTGGTAAGGGTCGTGATGTTGGCCTCAATCAGATATCAATGTTTGAAGCAAAGGTTTCCAGTGGCAATGGTGAGCAGACCCTTAGTAGGGATGTCTACAGGCTTGGTCATAGACTGGACTTCTTCCGGATGCTCTCTGTGTTTTATACAACAGTAGGGTTCTACTTCAACACAATGCTGGTGGTCTTGACAGTTTACACATTTGTTTGGGGACGATTGTATCTAGCTCTCAGTGGTCTTGAGGCTGGTATTCAGGGTAGTGCTAATTCAACCAACAACAAAGCCCTGGGTACTGTGCTTAATCAGCAATTCATCATACAGATTGGCCTCTTCACTGCCTTGCCAATGATTATAGAAAACTCTCTTGAACAAGGTTTCCTACCTGCTATCTGGGATTTTTTCACAATGCAAATGAATTTTTCATCTCTGTTCTACACATTTTCCATGGGAACTAAGAGCCATTACTATGGCCGGACAATACTTCACGGTGGGGCAAAGTACCGTGCTACTGGTCGTGGTTTTGTTGTGCAACACAAGAGTTTTGCTGAAAATTACAGGCTTTATGCTAGGAGCCACTTTATAAAGGCAATAGAACTTGGAATAATATTGACTGTGTATGCTGCTCACAGTGTTATTGCCAGGAATACACTTGTTTACATAGTCATGAATATATCTAGCTGGTTTCTGGTGGTATCATGGATTATGGCTCCATTTGCTTTTAACCCATTGGGTTTTGATTGGTTGAAAACAGTGTATGATTTTGATGATTTCATGAACTGGATCTGGTATCCTGGTAGTCTCTTTTCTAAGCCTGATCAGAGCTGGGAAGTGTGGTGGTTTGAGGAGCAAGATCATCTACGGACCACTGGTCTTTGGGGGAAGATTTTGGAAATACTGTTGGATCTCAGGTACTTCTTTTTCCAGTATGGAGTTGTATACCAGCTGAAGATAGCAAATGATAGCAGAAGTATTGCTGTTTATCTGCTTTCCTGGATATGTGTGGCTGTGATTTTTGGTGTATTTGTCCTAATGTCCTATACTCGAGACAAGTATGCTGCAAAGCAGCACCTTTACTACCGGGTTGTCCAAACTGCGGTCATCATTCTGGCGGTGCTAGTGCTGATACTATTTCTGAAGTTCACAAAATTTGAAATTGTTGACATCTTCACTAGTCTTTTGGCATTTATTCCTACTGGTTGGGGCTTGATTTCAATTGCTCAAGTGATTCGGCCATTCATTGAATCCACTGTAGTGTGGAACAGTGTTATTTCTGTGGCACGTCTATATGAGATACTGCTTGGGGTGTTCGTTATGGCGCCAGTTGCGTTGCTGTCCTGGTTGCCGGGATTTCAAGAAATGCAGACAAGGGTACTTTTCAATGAAGGATTCAGCAGGGGCCTCCAGATATCTCGCATTCTTACTGGCAAAAAAGCGAATACAGCTTGAGGTACTTCACATTCACAATAAACTTAATGACTTGCCTGGTCTCTTCACATTTTACAGAGTAATCGTGAATTTGTAGATTAATTCAGTAATTTGCATGTATCACTGTGGTGCATTGTTGAGCATGAGTGAAATTGTTCAAGTGACCTGACCTCTAATGTTTTACACCTCACTGTTTGTTATATACTTTGCTCATAGTTAATGTAACCTTTCAATGCATTTATGAGTGAACAAGTCAGTAGTCCCTTCTGTTTGATTTATTAATCAGTCTGCATTGCAATACTACTACTAGCTCCAGATAGCACAATAGCCAACTAAAGCTCAATAGTGCCTTGATGTAATAATTTAAAATGGAACGTAAGCCGAACTAAATCCAAGATCGATGTAAGCCCAGCAGCCAACTAAAGCTGGATAGTGCTTCCATTTGACAAATTGGAATGGCATCCAAAACCTAAACAAACTCTGTCTTATGATGGCCGCAATAGTAGTAGAATAGGTAGAATATTACTCTGTAGCATATGGAAAATAACCATGCTGATAACATGTCTTAATCTCGCTATACTGGCAATTGGAAATACCATAACGTATCCTTTTAGTTTCAGATGTGCAGTTGCTGAGTACTGACTGTTTCCCTCAACAGGTTTCTAACCGGATT
Organism: Setaria viridis; assembly: GCF_005286985.2. Classification (NCBI taxonomy): domain Eukaryota; kingdom Viridiplantae; phylum Streptophyta; class Magnoliopsida; order Poales; family Poaceae; genus Setaria; species Setaria viridis. The sequence continues at coordinate 36,473,721 of NC_048267.2, read as the reverse complement.
GTTGCGGACTTGCGGTGTAGCAGTGCTCCATCTCCTATGTACAGCTTCCCAGTTGAATGTGGAAGGGCTTTCTGCTTTACTGATATAGCTATTGAACTCCTTTGTTAGCTTTAGCTATCTAGTTTAGGTGTCCAGATTTGCGCTTTAGGCAATGTAGGTCTTCATTTTTTTTGTACATTGGTAGAGCTAGTTGTGTGTAGCTGATTCTGTTGCTGCGCCACCGGTGAGCTCTGGTGAATTATCTGTTGGCCTCGCTAGATGGTTCCATCTTTTGTGCCAGAAAATGGTGTGTGGATGATAATGCTCGGCTGAAGGTATAAAAGGTTGCTGGAAGGAATTTTCCTGGAGGTGGCTAATCTGATGAGCGGCCCATTTGTGTCTGAAGAAACCGGTGTCAAATTTACACGCATCTTATTTGTCGTCCCGATACAACGTGTGTTACTGGTGCTCGTTTCGGCCCCCGGGTCTGCAGTTTCTAATTCTCCGCTGCAAGCCAAAGGTGCCACACCCATAGCAGGCGTGTGCCGGCCACTGCTGACTGCTGTGTGCTGCTGTGCACTGCGCGCGCTCCATCACCAGGCCCGGTTGCCGCACAGGTGGCTCGGCCAAAACGGGCCATGGAAGCCAAGGAAAGCCGACGATGGTGGTGGTGATGGACGCACGCGAGATGAGCGGCGGCGAGGAGACGCTGCTGAGCACCGAGTGAGAAATTGGGTGAAAAACACTTGAACTGTTCGCGTGCTCGGTGTCAAATTTAAAAAGCGTGTAAATTGAGTGTTAAATTCTAAAAGACGTGCAAACGGGACCCGGATATTAAAATCTCTCTGAATGGAAGTGCCTACATAGGTAGCTGCCGCCTAGTTTGAATAAACGAAGAAGCTCTCATATAGTTTCTCTATTCTCCGACCATCCGACAAAGGTAAATGCAAAAGGGGAAAACGCAACGTCTATATAGGCCTGCATTATGACATTGTGTTAGCTTCATTTCTTCTAGGAATGGCGTACTACTAGGGCCACTAATTTGCAAGCGCCCATTGGGATGTTTCCCAACAGGTCTTCTCTATATTTCCTTTTTTTCACTTAGCATGCGAACAGTTTCTCTATGGTCGTGGTCCTCGTACCCAGCCTCTCACATTTCAAATTACAAATATATATATAAACAAAAGTTTAAATTTGTACACACAAATTTTAAATTATATACAAAACACAATTTAAATAACAAATTTATACAAAAATTTTCATAAGACACATTTGTAAATCGAAACATCGTAGAAACAAAATTTCGTATAAAAATAATAAATTTGGAAAACAAAAGTTCGGGAACAAAAATTAGAAAAAAGCAAAAAAAAGGGAGGAATAGGAAAAAAAAATTCAACAAGCAAAAGAGTTTGAGAATTCATAACAAAATTTATAAAAAAAAGGAGAAAAGGTAAATTCGGAAAGCAAACTTTCGAAACAAAAACTGAAATAGGTACTGCTCAACCTATACCATTGCCTCTCTATGAATAAATAATTTCCTAGCTAACTATTTAAGAAGTATTAATCACAAGCAAAGGCCTAGCTAGCTAAAAAGAAAATATAATTTTGAAAACATAAGGGAAAGGGGATGAGGGACGGGGGAGGGGAAGAGGAATACACACCATCGGTGCTCGCCGGTGCGGGCCGCCATGCCTTCACCCTTGAATCCCTGTAGCAGGGAGCCTCCACTGCCACATCTCTTTCACCAAGGCCGATGCCCCGCCTTTGGTTCCACCAACCTGCACCAGTGGGGACTTGGATCTCATCCGCCAAGGGTATTGTTTTGCCTCAACTCTATTACAGCATGGTGACACATGAATGAGGAGGGGGAAAGGGTTCGACGGCAGCCCCTACTGAGCATGCTATCACTCGCTATTGTCACTCCCTCAAACTGGATCCGCGCAACTACCCAAGATCCATTGTATAGAGATGAAGTGGAGAAAATGAGAAAGGGAGAAAGTCAATGTGAAAGGGAAATAAAGGAGAAGATAAGGGTTCTTAATGGGACCCGGCACACAGCACAGGACCGGTCAAAAATAAAAATTAAAAATAAAATTTTCGAAACATAAGGGGAGAAAGAAAGCACGCGGTTGGTGCTTACAAGTGGGGCCACGAAGCCAGGAGATGAGGTGCCAAACATGGGGACACCACGCCTTCCACCGTGGATCCCTACGCTGGAGAACCATCGCGAACGAAGCTTCCAACACCGCCACATCTCCAGCGTTGAGGTTGATGCTCTGCTAGGATGCACAGATGGCATCACACATCTCCTCCGCCAAGGGCGGTGCACCGCCTATGTTGCACTAGCCCGCACGGTGAGGCTTGAATGAGAGCTTGAATGAGGAAGAAGAAAGGGAATGACAACGGCCTCTCGCTGACCTCATCTGGAGCCCGTGTGGCTCCCGTCGACGCTCCCCCACGCTGGATCTGCACAACTGCCTAGGATTCCCCATTTGTGCAAATTGAATAGAAAAAATGGGACAAGGAGAGAAAGAAGATGAGGGTTTGAAATGAGGTCCACATGTACAAATAGCCAAACAACTACCTAGGATGGGAGTGGGACTAATCAACAGTGCATCGACCGCTTTCAGCCGATGATGGTAAAATTAGTTTTCCGTATGCTACTTTTACTTGAGACTAACGTTTTTGTTAGCCGGCTTCGATGGTGTAATATGCTGCCCCGTGCTTAGTGAGCTCCTATATCGTAGCTGCTAGAGCCTCCTGTCCTCGTCGAGGAATTGAGGGGTGAGCGCAAAGGTAGCCTGTTCTCTGTGGTTCACAATACATCGTACTAGGCTATCACCTGTGCCTACATATGCGCTAGGTTTTACATAAGTGGTTCACAACAGGGACTCCCAACTATGCGCCAGTTCTAAGTCTGAGAGAAAACATATATGGAAGACCCATAAACTTTTGAGTCGATATAGAACAAGCACATGTTTCTTCTAAGAGAAAACAAGGCTGCAAGTGTCGTTTCCTTGCACTGTCTAAGTGTAGGTGCAAATTAAATTAATACTTACATGAGAAGATATAATACGATGCTTTTGTAGTGACCATCCAAAACCAAACGTTCGACCTGTGTAGCTTGCCATGAGTCGAATCAAGCCTTTTGGAGCAAGCAAATTTTACAGGAGGGAGGAAGAACTGAACTCAAGGTTGAAAATTGATTCATCCGTATCATGCGCATGCGCTGAGGAGGAGGGTGCAACATTTTTATTATCTTGGGAGTGATTTTTATTACAGGTAGGAAGGTTCATCAGGGGGTTGGGGGCGCTCCAGCCCCCCCCCCCCCCCCCCCACACACACACACCTAGCTGCTAGACAAGGGAGCCCCCCTCAACCTCCCTTGATTTTTTTTCTATCATGGATGGAGGTTTTCTACTGTCTAAAGGTAGAAGAAGGTATCCAAGAAGCAACGAAGAGCTGGAAAATAAGAGGCATGCAGCCATCGAATCATTGCGAGCCATTGCCTACCCATGCCCTTTTCCAATTCGGTGCAATCTCCTCCAGTATGGTGTGTGTGCGCGCGGCAGCAGCGCGAAGTACGATGATTGACACTTCCCTCACAACAACGCATATTGTTCAATTAAAAAACAATACTTATTGTTCAGCCTCCCCTATTATCTAATCTTGAATCCGCCCCTGACGGCTGAGGCCCGTACCTTTATTCATTAGAGGTTCTATTTATACAAAATATAGCATGTTTTTTCCTCATTACATCAACTCTTTGAGTGGTTTGGTATTTGTAGCCATGGTTTTAAAATTACACGTATGGCTTATATCTTATTCGTTGGATGTTCAATTTATGCAAAGTCTAATATGGCTATCTTTTCTTTATTAGGTCGACTCTCTGAGAGAATGTTGCCACTCGTGTGAACTTAGCAACTTTTAAGATGTAGGTGAATCATAGCTCGTAGCTTTTTATTTTAAGGGATATATGATCAACAACGGCTCGTCTCCGGAATAAAAAAATGTTATTTGTCGTGTACTATCAAAGGCTTTTTTTTCACAAGATTTAACAGTTTTAGAATAACGGAAAAAAATACTCCTTTTGCATTTAAATCTAAACAAAGCATCTAGAAGAGAACTTTCTCATCACGCAATGCTGGTAGTAGTCTATTGGCATATATGGCTAAGATAAGACCGTATTCCCCAATGATAAAAGCTTTTTAAAAGTTTTGCGGAAAGGAAGAGAGTGATAAAATAAGCCCATCTGTCCTATTGGCTCTTGGTAATGATAACGCCCGATTTAACAACTCCGCCGCATCGTTACTGGACTGCCGATCGACCCCTCCCGGCCTCTATTAAATCCTCCCCCATCTAGGGTTTGGCCACCGCCGCTCCTTAACCCCGCGTCCTCTAATCCGATTGTTATCTCTATCCTTCATCCGGTCATCCCCATGGCCACGGCGGCGGCGAAGCGGAAGCCGGTGTTCGTCAAGGTGGACCAGCTCAAGCCCGGCACGACCGGCCACACTCTCGTCGCCAAGGTGCTCAGCTCCAAGACCGTCCTCCAGAAGGGCCGCCCAGGCGCACCCGCCGCCGGCCCGGCGGCGCGGCCCACCAGGATCGCCGAGTGCCTCATCGGCGACGAGACCGGCTGCATCCTCTTCACCGCCCGCAACGAGCAGGGTACGATCCCCCCCTCTGTTCGTGTAGTAATCTGTTCTTTTTTATTTGGTGTCATGCGATTTGACTTGACTTGTGAGCAATCCTTCGCCTTTATTTTCTTCGAAACTAGTGCCCTCTTCCTCTGCGTGTAGAAAAGGAAGAAATAAATCAATCAAATTACGAGAAGCTTCATAAAGCGCTTCGAGTTAAACTTCCATTCGTCCATATTTCTTGAAAAAGTATCTCGTGTTTTTCATTTCCATTCCCACAAGAAAAAATACTGTAATTCACATTTCGAACAGGCATGGATACAGCATCTATAGGATAACTTCCATCTTGAGAGTTCTTTTTGAGTTCCGTATGATATCCGCGATCTCTCTTGATCTGTAACTCGGAATGGCATGCTTACTGTTAGCGCCCGATACATATACTACTTTTGAATACGATAGAATCTATGTTACTGTGTCACACCGTTTCTTAGCACTGCAAAAACTTCAGTCTAGTACTCTTGTATGATATAATCTGTAATAGTTCTGTGCTATATGCTCACAGTTTTATCTCCGTTTCGTTATAATCAGTAATGCAATCATCTGAAACTGTATTGTGAGGGTGTCAAGTTTGATCTTAAGGAATAATTACCTCTATCTAATCCCAAATGTTATGGGCATCTAGGATTTTTCTTAGTCAAACGTAAAATCAATCTACATATATTATCAAAATATAAGTACTGTCTTCCCACAGCTTTGGCCATCATGATAAGCATATGAATTGACAACATAAGATTAATGTTACAAAAATTCATGATGAAAAACACTTACATAATTTACAAGTACTTTCTACATGAATAATTAATATTGATATATGTATTTGAAAATATTTTTAGTTTGAAATCTTGTCAATGTGGACATATATTTGGGATTAGAGGGATTGTGATAAATTGAACCTTGAAGGTGTTGATGTGCTGTAAAAAAAATTAGTTTCATAAATGCAGCATCCGCATGGATGTTTCTTTGTATTTTTCTTCCGTATAACAATAAAAGTGCAACTTATCTATTCCCTAATGGCGACTCTGTCTGCTGCAAGACTCCTGTTTCTCTAAGGTTGTATGTGGTCTTGGTTTTCTCGTGCTATAATATACATTATGTTCTAATTTCACTAAAGATTAAAGAAACACCCCCTTGTTGAATGCTATGAGCTACCCACATTCACCCTGCCTCACCTATCAATCAGATTTCTATGTAAGCATACCGGTACAAGTTCGTAAGTATGTTGTCTCGAGCTGCTTAGAATATTATTACATCATTCTGGACATCTTACTAAAGTGCTCTCTAATCTCAACATGTGATTTTCATTCTGTCTATTGGACTTCATGACATATTTAGTTTTGTGTCCGTCGTGAGAATAACATAAATGAGAAATGAATGTACTTTGCATGCTTACACGTGTATTTATAAGTTTTAGCTAAACTTTGCAGATCCTCAGCTGACATGCATTAGAACTCAAATACTAACAGCTTATCGTATTCAACTATGATTGTTATTATGTCTGGCATGAACGCACAAATATGTGGGGTGATATCTAACAAGAGTACGCCTTTTTACAGTTGATCTGTTGAAGCCTGAAAGCACTGTTATTATCCGCAATGCAAAGATTGATATGTTCAAAGGCTCAATGAGGCTTGCTGTGGACAAATGGGGCCGCATCGAAGTCACTGAACCGGCAAGCTTCAATGTGAAGGAGGACAACAACCTCTCACTTGTGGAGTATGAGCTTGTCAATGTTGCTGAAGAGTGAAGGTCTTGTTGATCGCATTCGTTAACCAGACCGCCTGCTAGTAAAAAAAATCTACTTGTTGAATCAAGAATGAGAATTTGGGAAGATGAAGGAGCTTATGATAGATTGGAGCTGTTGGGTCGAACTAGTGCAAGTTCCTCGTTATCATGCATTTATGTCTATCAATGGATATTAGTTGCTGCAGCGTTGTGGTTGCATGAACAAACGTGCCGTGCTGAGCAGTTAATACGCTAGTGGTTCTTGAGCTCTCCGGAATGGATTGATGCGTGTGAGGGGAAATTTGGTTTTGCATTATAAATTTTCTATTTCAAATACTGTGCTATGATCGTGTGCCCACATACGTCAGCTGGGTGCGTTTTTAACTTGTTAACGAGGTTGCAGACGTTGTGAGCGAATATTTAGTTCGAGGGGTGCTCGGCTACTCGCTTACTGCTCCAGCCTCAGTAGCTAACTTGGTACTAGTATGATGATTTGGCAGACTTTAGAAAACATGATTGAAGGCAGCCCAAAAGTGAAATGTGTATTTTTTTTTCCTCTTATATATAAAAAAAATGAAAGATAAGATTTGAGGCAGCCCAAACACGAATGCACCAGCTAAAATTTGACAGCTTTCGGTAGAGAGCCGTCCAATGGCCGGTTACGTGCGCCAGCGTACCAATCTGCGTTTCTATTCTACAGCTCCACATCCTGAAACCAGTGGTTCAGATAATTTGCATCCCTAACTTGAGAAGCTACAGCAGCAGTTGAATGTACTATATTCAGAGTAAACCACACAAATCAGCAGAAACTTCATGTTAAATTTATTCATTCCATATCTGCGTGATCAAGCAAATCGTCAAGACCAAAATCTATTAGACACCCGCCAAAGAATCTCAGGAACATTTCTGTAAACGTTTATACAAACTGGAATCCCAGAGCACAAAACATGTTAACTGAGACGCCCAACAAGTACTTTAAACTCATGAGGTGGTAGTCCATAATCCAGACCAGCTACCATCACTGCAGGGCTCCAATAACGACAAATCATCCATCTACAAATAGAAACACAATAACCTGAGCTCCAGCTCTTAACTCACATCATAAAAGTTAACAGCAATAAAAGCTACTTCTGCTGTCTATTTATCATGGACAAAACCAAGGTAACAGAGATGGCAAATAAAAGCATGGGCTAGTCTTCATCCAAGATGACCTCCATCGCACTAATCACAGGCCTATAGAGATATACAATAAAGTCAAGAAAACAAATACCGTACAAAGATAAACATATTTTATTGAGGCTAATAGCCTAGTTATTCACTATTTCTATCAAATCCAACTGGCACAGAGGGCATCTTGTAAGCACATGGAATATTAATAGAACATTGTAATAAACATATGGTATCATTGATGTTTCTTAAAATCAGGCCAGACCTGTAGATCTGAGGTGAAGGGAAAATAATCTGCTAGGTTCCACCTAGATATTGTCACACGTCATCATTGCCAGCTGGGCCAATACAAAAGAATCAGTCTCCTTTTTTAACTCAAATTTGTAATTAATGATGATGTTACATTCAAATTTAGAAACATTTTTCTTTAAGTTAAATTCATGAACAGTTCAACTTCAACAAAACCACAGGCTTATCCACATTTGCAAAAGAAATCCCTCACATGCCAAAACATCAATAACAGATTGCCCAAAATGACACTAGGCATACAAATTGTGGCACAAGAGCTCATAGGCCAAATCATTTTGCAAGGATACAAGGAACAGTAAAAAAAGACCTAGCTCAATGCATCACAAGACTTCAGAGGGTTTTTTTTCCAATATTGCGCTGCATGTTTACATATTAATGTAAATGTGTGCACGATACAAGAATTTAGACGCAATTCCATAAAATAAAGATGACAAGCTCTTCTTTCCACAAATCATTCCGACGCACAAACTAGTGATGGAACCTAGCCATCAACAGTTATTAGTGATGGAATCTTTAAAGCTATTCACCTTTTGGGCCCCTGAAGTTCATCTAGTTTCACCTTGACCTACAACAAGGGCCACGCGGAAATATAAGATTGATTTCAACATGAAAACTTTATTATCATATTTCAATTTTGAAATAGAAAATGTGTACGGGTTTCTATGACGGTTATGAGATGAGGACTTGAGGAGCACTAGGAACTGCATGAGTGCCACATTATCCTACCCATGTTCATATAGAAATGTTAAACCATTCATCTAACTAGAAAAATAGGCTATCTTGGGTAATACGTGTTATATAGGGAAAACATGAAAAATATCTAAAGGAATTTAAACCAAGGGCTACAAACAGATTTGAAACTTGTTGGTTCTATCAGGTGATCTGATGTAAGCAATGTATTTACAGTGTTTAGGACAATAGGTTTTTAGGACATCTTATAAAGGATCAAATATTGTTTTGCGCAGAACTACGATACTATGGGTTGTCTAGTCATAGCAATGTGAACTCATATTCATTCAGACCGAATCAAATCCTTGACACAGGAGTAGAAGAATTTGGTTGATGTTCCACAGCAGGACCTTGAATGTAGTCTGTTCGTTTTGATACACAAAATTAACTTCCTTGCTGCTGAAAACAGCATGCTTATGTACCAATATTACCCCAAACAGAAATCAAATTCTTATCACTACTTGAAATGGCCTGAAAAGTCATGCCTATGTATTTTAGTTTTCCAATGACTTGCGAGTAGCGACAAACAGATTTGCTTCATAGTTGTAACTAATCTACTAGCATTAAACAAGGTAGTGACATTGAGACCAGGGCGAATCACCTTCCGAGAGCCAGCCGAATCCCTTGCAAGCCGGGGCGGCGAGAAGCGACGTCATGAGCGCCGAAGCCGTGGCGCTGTGCATGGGCATCAGGGACTCCAGGCACACGCTGCTCATCTCCACCGGCGACCTATGGACCGAAACCAAAAGGCATCAGGAAAGAAATCACCCGGAAATAGCAAAATGGGGGGCACAAAACGACGACGGCTCCACGGACCCAACAAGACCTAAGATCGCGCGTACCTTAGGAGGACGCGGGGGGCGGAGGCGGGCATCCGCCTCGGCAGCGGAGCCGGCCCGGCACGCGAGGCGGCTCTGGCCGCCGCGCTGCGCAGCGACGAGGGCGCGCTGGATCGGAGGAAGGATCTCGCGGCGGCGGCAGCGGCCATTTCGGCGGCTGGTGCGGTGTTCTGCTCTTGCTCTCTGGTGGTGGCGAGGCGCGGCAGGAGAGGAGAAAGATGCCAATAAACCCTACCACCGTGGTGGGCCGGGAGAGGCCGCGGTGGAGCTCTCGTACGTAGATCTCTCTCTCTCTCTCTCTCTCTCTCTCTCTCTCTCTCTCTCTCTCCCCTGCACGAAACTGGGCCGGTCTTTTCTGCATGGGCTACACGAGCAATGGCCCATACCGCGGACGGGGCTGGCCTGGCGCTTCGGCCGGCCGGGTTGTTGTTTCTGTCTGGTTTCTTCGGACGATCCCGTGAGATTTCTGGGTTTTCTTTAGTTCAAAAAAAAAAAGCTTTCTGGTTTTTTTTCCGTACGTGATTTGCACGGCAATCTTGCCGAGACGAGCGGTCGTGTGTGGGAGGGGATAGGAACTAGGAGCGTCGCACCAACCTACCTTGTGTGGTCCATGCACGTCAACAACCGGACAGCAAAGTTAAAGCCTAGGCAGGAGAGGGAGAGCGCCTTTTGTGCTGCTGGTAGCTAGGAGTAGCTCCGATAATCCTCCTCGCGCTTCCTATCCATCCTAACTGGCGGCCTAACCAACAGTATTACGTACACTGCAAATAGTACCACGCATCCTAACACAATTATAGGCCCCTCGTTTCAAAAAAAAAAACACAATTATAGTGGAGTAAAGTGGCGAGCGCTGCTCTTCTATTGCTGGTGGTGCTGAACAAGAACAGCAGCTGGCTATGATTGATCGTCCTGAAAAGCACTCTTCAGCCGAACGATCCTGAAGATGGCCTGGTGCTGCGGCCGAGATGGCGTTTAATGGACCGAAGGATCTGCTGCATCAAATTAAAGTGGCAGCAGGTACGCCGTGACACTGGGACGCTGGTTAGTTGGTGTAAGGAGACGGATCCAGGTAATCCAACCAAGTGTCCGACAACAGTCAACAGTTTTATTATGCGCCCTAGGCCGTCAAAATTAATCATGGCCTGCGATGGATGCATGCCCTACCTTTGTCCGCTGAACGAAATCATTGCGCGCGCATTGTGGTGTAGCCGCCGACGAACAGTGAAAAATGTTAAAACTAGAGTCTTGAGTGAGTAATTGAATGAGCAGTGTAATTTTAAATTTTACTCTTCTTGTATATGTGTTAGAAAAAATTAAAAGGGTGCTAGGTCCTCAGGTGTTCGTGCAAAATTAAAGAGTGGGTTTTTTATCAATCATGCCTTCGAGGACGAAAATCTAATTGCTCTTTTTCTTCCCCTTTTGCAGAGTGCCTTCGACCGCGAGTACGAAAGGTGGGTACACATGATAACGGATTAATGTGCTGCTGGGTTGGTGCAACGACATTAGCAAGATGGATCCAAGCGTTCACCAGTCAGCAGTTTTTGTCATGCACCCACACAGGAACGTCAAAATAATGGCCTACATGGCTACATGCCGTCGTTCGTCCCTTTGTCTGATGAAATCATTGCGATCTATCCTGGGGGTACGGATGCGACGTGAAAATGTCAACAGTAGCCTTAAACTCTGTGCACATTATGCATGAGAGATATTTGAAGAGGAAAAGTAGCAGTAGGACTAAAGGTACGAAATTCTCAGAAAGAAAAATCATCCTCTACAGTACGTTTGTGTAAAAGATGAAAATAATAGGGTTTTTAACCGTGGAAAAGTCATACATGCACAACAATTTGCAACATATCATCAATCATGCTGTATGCCTTCGATGATGAAACTAACCCTTAGATACCTGTGCACCGACTGATGAAATAATAAGGCTGATAGCATTTTGATCTGCAATACACAGTACACGTACGTCTCATTGTACACACACAACTTATTCATTCATTGGTTGCGTCACCAACGAGGAACGAACTGCGTGTAGTCGTGGACAGAAAGGAGCAGCGCAGCTAGCTCTTCGAGTACTCGCAGCTAGCCCACGCGAGATTACTCTGCGATGGAGCACACGATACGATCACTACCAGTAGTAGCAGCAACACACGTGACAACTCATCATTTACAAACGCTTCAGTTTTCCTTTCATGGAATGTATCGTCCGTTCTGGCGGCCTTCCTCCTCCTGGAAGCCGTTGCCGTTCGAGTTCTGATCCATGGCTCCGTTGCCGAACTCGTCGTCGTTGCCGCCGTACCGCCGGTAACCCGCCGCCGCGTTGTTGCCGTACCTCCCGCGCCTGTCGCCGCCGGCGGGCCGGCCGTACCCGGAGCCGGGGTACTCCTCCTCGGGCCGGATCCGCACGGGGTTCGACTCGCGGCCGTAGCCGTACCTGCCGGCGTCCACGTCGTAGTAGTAGCGGCCGTTCTGGTACAGCCGCGTGTCGCTCATCCCGTAGCCCCGCTGCTGCCTGCCGCCGCGGAAGGCCGTGTAGTACCACGGCGGCCGGCCCCGGCCGCTGCCGTCCTCCGGGTACGGCTGGACGCCCTCGAGGTCTCCTCCGGCGCCTCCCGCGGGGGCCGCCTCCTCCTCGGCGTCGGAAGTGGTGGTGGCCGGCACGGTGGTCCGCGGCCGGCCCCTGCCGCTGCCGTCTGCCGCGTACTCCTGGGCGCGCTCGCCGCCCACGGGGACCGCCTCTCTCCCGGCACCGGCGGCGGCCGGCACGTCGGTCGTCGTCAGCTTCTCGGCGTTGCGGTGCACGCCGCGGCGGAAGTAGCCCGGCGGGTAGTTCTCCTCGGGGCGGCCGTAGAGCCCGTACCCGCGGCCGCTGCCGCCGGTCGACGGGCGGGAGAACGCCGGCGCCGCATTCGGGTCCGCCGCGGTGCCGCTGGCCGCCGCCGCCGCAGCCTTCTCAGGCTCGACGGCGGCTTCGGCGCGCGTGGTCTTGCTGAAGAAGAAGCGGCCACCGCCCCACGCCTCCGCCGCGACGGCGAGCACGGCCACTAAGGTGATGAGGAAGAGGTGGCGAGCAGGGGACGCCATCGGAGAGCGTCGGTGGCGTGTTGGCTAGCGAGCTACTAGCGACTAGCGTCCGACATCGTGTGGGTTCCCGTGCGCGCCCACTTATTTATAGCCGCTAGCTAGCTGCCGGTCCAGCGACCCAGACCACCGGCTGCGCGGGACAATCGGGTTGTGGCGTCGAGCAGTGTCAGAAAAGCAAATGGGAACGGGCAAGGGCATCTTGGACGGGACGAGATGAAATGAGTGTGACTGTGTCAGTGAGTGAGTGAGTGAGTGATCAGGTTGGGGGCGCGGCGGGGAGAGTGAGGACTGAGGAGGGGCAGAGCCGAGAGCGTGCACTGGCGCAGTGTGCATGATGGAATTTGGTGCACGTTAGCCGCCGCGGCATGTGAGATCTAGGAGACACGCATGCAGCGGGCCACGCATTGATGGAAGTCATGGCTCCGCGAGGTATGAACAGGGCAACAGGGGCGCGCGCGGGCGATTTGGGTGGTTAATTTCTCGGCCGTGGGCAGCAGCATCTTGGCAGCGTGAGATTTTTAAATGCGCGTCGCTCGCTCCACATGGCCATTTATCATGAGCTCGAGTTGTTGTCACGCGATTTATAATGCGAATGCTTTGGTTCCAAGCGACGGACGCCTCGCTCGCTCAATAATGCTGGTTTCATCAGGTCTATGACCGGGAGTGCTCACGTGAAGTAGTGCATGCACGTCGTGTTCAGAAGATTAGGCGCGGATTGCCAAGCAGCGATACTAGTTTTATTACAGGATTCCAGTAGAGGACTCATGTCAACCGTCAAGACGTCAGGTCTTGCCAGCACAGATCTCGGAGCGAAAGTGCCTTTCTCTCAGCACGTTAAAGCTTCCCCCTGGGGGGTGATCAGGCGAAGAAACACAGGCAACATCAAGATTTATGGGTACTAGGAGTTCAGGGAACAGAAATACACAGCGCTGGAACCTGCAAGTACAATGCAACTAGTGGCTAAACTGAAATGAATGGTTGCTGCCAATGCCAGGAACTGTACCTATGCCGCGAGACTGAATTCCGGGAAGGTGTCAGGCTTCGGAGCGGACTGCTCGTTACCACGGAGTTTTGTCCCCTGGGCCAGCAAGGATGATCTGCGAACGTTCAGCCACCCAAATTGGTCAGGGATCCGACAATCTCCAATTTACAATAGCACGACACGGTGCAGCAGCCACCCTTGAGCTCAGCCCACTCACATTGCGATCCATGGCGAATCTCCGGGCGAGCATTAGTGCCGAGTTGCATTCTCTGGTTTCGAAGCCCAGCACAAAGCTGAGCTCCTTTCTGGGTTGCCAAAATATTGCTTGGGGGGCAGCATCTCCACCGCCTCTAACACCGCACAGCTGACGAAAAGATAGCATAAATTAGATAGTACAATGGCCTGTGCTTCGGAACACCAGCTACCTACGATGAGTGATCTGGAAGCAATCTCCTCTATATGCTTCAAGTGCTGAAATTGGTTCTACGGAATACCTGCATCGACGAGGAATAGAATTCCTTTGCGATGACAGGCGCTCCTTTAGCGAGTCTCATCCTCAGTCTCCCAATGCAAAGAACGTGAAGAGAATCTGCAGGCTGGGCAACTACATTCACTTGAAGAACACTGACCTACCATGAGGGACAAAATGGTAAGGAAATATATGACGGAATAGCATTTTTTGCATTCTTGACAACCACGCTTTAATAGAGATTAAAACATGGTACAAAAAGGACAAATAACAATAAGGAATGCCCAATCGTGCATTATACTCGGTTTCAGGATTCCTCATAAGAGCCTCTGCATAATCAGCCAATCCTGCAGCTGCTTAATAAAAGTAATGTTAGCAAAGTCACAATTACAAAAGCAGCTAAATAAGTTACATATCCCATCAGGAAACATAGTAACATACCATGGTCTACTGGACCAGCAATCTTTGCGATTAAGATTTGACCACCAAATGTGATTTCAGCTTGGATGTACCACCCAACATCATGTGGTTCAGGAGCATACACTACCTTTGTAGCACCTCAATGTTTAAGCAGCAACAAGTGTGAAAACATTATGATATCTAGATTATAAAGTATTTTGTAGGATGAGAATAGTTCAACCTGAAATTATTTCTTTCTTGCTTCCTTCAGGTTGTATGCGAAACCACTGGATTGAACCATTTGAAAAATCTATAGATGCATTGTCCCGAATGACTATGTGCAACATTGAACCTAAGGTTTCAAGACCCTGTAACTCATACGAGGGCATATCATTTTCCTCAAATCATCGATGCAGTTCCAACTGATATGAAAGCATAAGTAGAAATCAGTTAATAGCACTAAAGTGAAATTTTTGAAAAGTAAAAAAGGACAACTGAACTCCACAAGTTTACCAAACACACTCAGAGAATAACATGAGCGGTTTTATTTAAATGGGTTTAAAATGTATACCTCTTTCAAAAAGTGAACAGAATCTGAGGATTTTTCAGCAAGTTCATGTAGAACTTGAATCTCGTTTTCGATGTCCATTGCTTAGACACATATTCAGAGACTTGAAACATATTTGGTACTCCATAAGATCCATACGTGATCAAGGAAATGTGCCAGATGTGGAAAAATACAGCTTGCAGATTCAACTGTAGTCTGGTGCAGTAAGCATTTAGATTCTACCTTGCTTGGGCAATGCAGCATTTTCACTCTTCTTGCTTCTTGAATTTTTCTCCAGTTCATTCACATCCTTAAGAGATTGCAAACAGGAAATGGTTACCATATATCTCATTTCAGCTGGAAACATTTTTCCAGACAAACAGCTGGAAACATTTTTCTGATAAACAGCTGGAAACTGAACAAACTGCCAATTAGAAATTAAATCAACCCTTAACACCTCTGAACAGCTACATGTCAGGGGTTTAAGGCTAACAATGTCAGTTAAGATAAACATAACAAGCACAACATAACAAGCATTCTGCTAAAAAAATCTGGAAAATTGGAGTTTTTAGGCGTGGTAGTGGCCTTGCTGCATCTGCAAACCTGTCCAGGTTACAATATCAGAAAAAGGACACAACAAATAAAGCACAATTATGTGCTGCAATTTTCAGAGCTACCTGGGTCTATCCTAATACCAAAATGCCCAATATAAAAAAAATGATTTGGTACAAGGCTGAGATAAAGTGCTTAAGTACAAAATGGAACTGCTATAACAAACATGCAGATCAAAGGCTAACTCCAGCAAGAATTGTGGGAAACCAAAAAATAAAGAGACAGGTCTGCTAATTTGCCGAAAATTAAGAACCGCGTGAGACACAGCACAGAGTAGGCACACGTACCAAGCAAACGCAACAAAGAAAAGGGACTGCTCCTAATAGCATACATCTTGACAACAAACTCACAAGTCACTAGTCCATGAAAATGCTGCTAATAGCAGGACAAGCAACTAGCAGCACAGCCACATGGAAATTCAGCTGAACAATATAACAACCAAGATAATTGGCTTCCAGTCATGTTTAACTATGATTAAATAACAAATATTAATGTAACTACAATATAATTGAACTATAACTAAAATAATGCCCTGGCAATCAACAAAAGAAACTACAAATACCATTAAGTAAAAGACGATGATAAGGACACTTCATGAATGCAAATATGCTGACAGCTTAATGTTTGCTGTTGAGATCAGATGCCAAATACCTGAAACAAAAGGAGACTATTATGTAAGTACATGTGGAAGCAAATATCCACATAGCATTGCATCACAGGGAATGTTAAAAATAGCTACATTGTAAATAAGTAAAATCAAACTTTGGCATTGGCAACTGGAACAGCAAGATGACAAAGCTTAGAACAAGGGCTGACACATTATACAGGAAAACATGCTCAAGATTAAAAAAAATGACTGCAATTTCAATACAAGCCTGAGATAAAATGACTAAGTAGTAAGTCACATTATACAGGAAAACATGCTCGAGATTAAAAAAATGACTGCAACTTCAATACAAGCCTCAGATAAAATGACTAAGTAGTAAGTGAAATGGAACTACAACAAACAAAACACCTAAACAACAATATACTCCAGAATTATGGGACTTGGTCACAAAAAACAAAATGGACTTGACCACCACTTAGCTCAATGCATATACTACAATATCATATCAAACAAGCATAGGCACTACATCACACCACACAACAATTTCATAGGAAAAATCAACAAGATAGACTACAAACTATACCTATCGATGCAGGATGGGTAGTTGGGCAACTGGTCCAAAAGTTGCTAGCCATGGAGTGGTTTGAAAAGTCCGACAAGGAGTAGCGATACAGAGTCCCTTCTTCAAGCTTTTTACAGTGGACATTGGGTACATCAGGTACATCATACAACAGAAAGAAATGGAATGAAGAAGCAGGGATGACTGAGGGGGAAGGTGCTCACTATTTTGACTGCGATGATATCATAGTTGTGACGTGCTCAAAGATGAATGGGAGGAACAAACAAGCTGAAGAAAAAGCATCAAATACATAACAACCAGGCCACAGAGAAGTAAGAGTAGCTAATTAATTGGAATATTCAATTATCTGAAATTCAATTTGCCTCCTAAGACTTCATACAGTGAAGCAATAAGAGAAGAACCCACTATATATAAGTAAAGAATGAAACATGTGAGCAAATCACAATTTCTACGGATGGAAAAATAAACAATATTATCATGAAATCGTGCCACAAACTACATGAACAGTAATAAACAAGGACCTTCAACACATAACACACTTCCATTAAAGATTCGGTACTGACAACAGTCATACAAAAATATACTACAGCACTCCAAGATATAGCAAAACCTAGCCATATTTTGATGCATCCAAACCATAGCAAGACACTAGACTTAGCCATATTTTGATCCTATCCAAACCACAACACTATCTAGACATACACATACATAAGCGGTAAACATCCAAACTCTCCTGGCCAGAATCAGAACCCGACTCCGGTGGCGTTCAGGGGCCGATGGCGGTCCTTCCAGAAGCAAGCATCGGGAGCCAGACGCGCCGATGATCGCATCGGCTCTGACTTGCACCGTTTCAGAACAAATGGGGCGTAGGCTGCCGCATTGGTGACCAGCGGTAGCTCTAGATTCATCTTCTGTTCTGTTGTAGCTGGTTTCAGTGGTGCCTTTTGAGCAACTGGAGGTGGCATAGGTGCTGCAGACAAGTTCACCGCTGATGGATCTTTGCTCTCTTGTGTGTCGTCCGCAACAGTGCTGCCTTCAGCATTCTCCTTATCTTCAGGCTCCCCCGTAGCAGTAGTTGCATCATTGCTGCAAGCAGAGGCCTTTTGCGGGCGACGATTGCGGTTATTCTTGCCTTGGTAAGACTTCCAATGGACGAAATCAGTGCTGCAGACCCATGTCTCCTTGGAGACCTCCATGGAGAGCTTTGGTTCATACATCATCAGAAGGAGGCAATCCGGCAATTCACCGCTCTTCTTCCTCCTCTGTACCACCTGTCCTGCCTCGCCATCTTCAGCTCTGGTTTCTACTTTCTCAACTTCCTGGTTCGTTTCCCCATCTCGTGTTTCTCCTTCCTCTCCATTCTTGGTAGTTTCTTCTTCCTTTACATCATCACAGGATTCTTGTCCTTCCTCTGCACTGTTTGGAGCAACAACGACAGCACAATCTTTCTCCGACTCTTGCTCAGATGAATTCTTCTTCCCCTTCCTCGACGCCATCAGCACCTTAGGCTCCGCAACGAGATGCTCTTGTTCAATCGAGAAGCTCCACCTCCGGCCATCTCTATCAATGGAGAAACTAGCCCTCCTTGAATCCTTCAAGCTTGAGAAGCTAGACCGCCGTGCCTCTGTCTCAGCTGAGAAGCTGTGTCGCCTGCCAACCCTATCGCTGGCCGATGAGGCCCTGCTGCTAGTACTGACTCGCCTCCTGCTACTCAACCGTCGCAATTTGTTGCGGTCCTCCTTCAGAGCTGCCGAGGGAGAGTAGTTGCTGATTGACCTCCTCCCCTTCACTTCTTCCTCAACTTTTTCTTGTGCCGGAGCGTCTTCCTCCTTATTGACCACCAGCTCCACCACGCCAGGCCCTTGGTTTTCTGCCACTGTGTCTTCTCCCAATGAAACCTCCAAAGCAGCATCTTTCCGAACAATCTGCGCTTCCTCTACCACTACTGTGCGGGAACCATCCTTCTCTTCTTCAACAAGATCTCCACATTTAGAGCTCTCTTCAGCTTCTGCCTGTGCTTGATTTGTCTCCCCTGCTTCACCACCACCACACTCTCCGCAGTCCACTTCTTGGGCAGAAACAGCTGAACGACGGGCTTCATCTCTGCATTCCTCGGGCTCAGCAGCCTCAGCCTCATCCTCCTCATCCTCTTCTTCTTCCTCATCATCGTTGACGCCACCAGCCACCTCATTGTCCATCTGCTCCACGGTGGCTGCGGCTGGAGACCCCCAGAAGCGGGTGGCGAGAGCAGCCATGCGGACTGGGTCGGAACGGCAGCGCATTAGCAGCAGCGCGTTCCTCGGGGGGATGCAGACGCTGACTCTCCCTTCTTCCTCCTTCCCCACCACCAAGATCTCATCTTTCTTCTCCACGTCTACCTCCCCAATCATCACGGCCTTCTCCTCCTCCTCGACATCCCACCCTTCCATGACGAGCCCCACCTCCGACGTCCTCATCTCCTCGGCTGGCACAACAGCGGCTCCCTTGCCGACCTCATCATCCTCCTCCTCCTGGATCGCCATGAGGCACCTCGCCACGGCCGCGCCGCACAGCCAGCTGCCCCCAGCCGGTGCGCGTTGACGCCGCTTCTTGCCACCGTGTGTGTCGGCGGAGAGCGCGCCCCGCTCGCTGGCCCCACCCGGCCGAGAAGGCGAGCAGAGCGAGCGGCCGCCGCAGGAGCCGAATGTCTTAAGCGCCTCGCATATGTTGACCGGGATCTGGTACACCCAGCCCTGGTTCTTGCCCTGGGGCCCGTCTCGGTCGTCGCCGGCGCGGCGGAAGCTGGCCTCCGCGCTCCCACCGCCGCCGACCCCGCCGCGCCTGGAGCGGGAGCGCAGCGCCGCGGCGGAGGCGTGCTTGGCCTTGCGCTTGCCGCCCTTGACGCGGACCTGGCCGATGCAGGTGACCTTGGGAGAGGACGGCTCGGCGGGCTCGAACCCACCCCGGCCGCGGCGGCCTCCGCCTGTGGACCCCGACGGGAACATGGGGGACTGGCCGCCCTTGAGGCTCCCGCTGTTGCGTAGGCGGCGGCTGAGCGACGGGTGCAGTGGCGGGGCCGGCACTGCCTCTGCTCCGGCGCCGGCACTGCCGCGGCCGGGGCTGAGGAGCTTGGAGGAGTTGGAGGGGCGGAGGGAGGACGGCGCGCCGCCGGCGGCCACGGATGCGGCGGAGGCGGCGGAGGGACGGGAGGTGAAGCAGATGAAGAGCTCCGTGCCGCCGCCGCCGCCGCCGCCACCCCGGTCCAAGTGCTTCTTGCGGCGCATGAGGGGGAGGAGGGGGTGTGAGCTTGTGAGCTCTCTCTCTCTTGAGTTTTTTTTTTAAAAAAAATTGTCTGGTATTAAATTTAAGAGGAGGTAGTGAGTGAGGAGCGGATGATTGCTGCAATGCCGCTGCTGCGCTGCGCTCGTCTGCTAGATGCGGTGGGGGAGGGAATAAATTAGGGTTTGTTGGTGGTGGCGCCGGCAGCCTGTAGCGCTTGCTGTGGGCTGTGGCCTGTGTGGTGCGGTGCGGTGACCGAGCTGTGGAGGTAGCTGGTGTGCATGGAGAGGATCAGAGGAGAGTGGAGGTGCTGGCAGTGGCAGGGATTTTTTTTATTTTAACCTTTTTAATCTAAAATTTCAAAAACTAGCTAAATTAAAATTCCAAAATGTAACTTTTTGGTCGCGCTGTAGTACCTAGCGCGACTAATAATTCAATCGTGCCAGAACATGTGGCGCGACCGACCCTCCACGCTAGCGCAGTCCACGAGGGGTGGTCGTACTGGCAGCTGAGCTGTCATGGCTAAGTCGCGCCATATGCTCTGGCGCGATTGAGTCGCGCCAGATGACGTGGCGTGACTCAGCACATAACAACTGGACTTGTCGGTCCCTTTCTTTCTCCCTCTCCACTTCTTCCCTTCCCCTCCGCTCGACCCGAGCTCCCTCTCTCCCTCCCATGGCGTTGCCCCTCCCACTCCCCCACTAAATCCTCCCCATCCCCCATCAGATTCGAGGGGAAATCGGGAGGACATTGCTCCTTGAAGGTACCTCCTCCACTCTAACCAAGTAGTTTTTTTAGATTTGGTTATTTGTTAGATTTGAAGTGGCTAGGGTTAGGTTAGGTTTTGGGTTGGAATGGTGGTTTGAGTACGAATCAGGCATTGTTAAGTGCATTTTATCGCTCCATTGATCGATTGTAACGCCTGTCTATCGTGTAGTTTGTATTACATGTTCGGATTTAGACGGATTTTGATGGTGTAGATGTTGAAGTTACATTGGAGAGCATGAATTAATGAAACGTAGCATGTATTCATAATTCAAAAATGGTTGATTGATGTTTATGGAAATTTAGAAGTTAGTAATGGAAGAGTTTATTTGTCGATAAAGATGTAGCATATTAGAATTGATTAGAAATGATTGTTGCTTACTACGTATGTTTTCTATAAAATTAATGCTTAGATTTTGAAGGTATGAATTGGTTACTGCATATTAAAGTGATTATAGGTAAGTGATTATAGGTTGGTTGATGTTAATGGAAATGTAGAAGTTATGAATTGTGCTATATGGTCGAATTTTGTTTTTAAAATTTATTTTGATATTTGATTTAGAATGATGGCGCACTATCCGCGGTATCCACTCTTCTACGATGAGCACCATCGTGGGAGGAAGCTTGAAGAGCCTGGAGGTATGTGAGCTCCAAGTTTATGAAGTTGTAGTTAATCTTGTCGCGGAGGATTGATATTAATGATGTGATGACAATAATTTTTTGTTTGCGGGTTTTGAACCCTTTACGACCCCGCACTCACACTCCTCTAGAGTGGGATGATAGGTACGCCCCGTACCTTCGACAAGTGGGTTTCCTCCCGCTTGCAACATTGGTGAAGGCGGAGCTGCCGAAGATGGATAATGTTGCCCTGACAGTGCTAGTCGATCGGTGGAGGCCGGAGACACACACATTCCACCTTCCCTCCGGTGAGATGACAATCACACTTGATGACGTATCCATGCTTTTTAGGCTTCGTGTGGACGGACGAACCGTGTATCTCATATTTGACCGATGAATGAACCACATCATATGGCCTATGGTGTTGCACTGAGTAATCCCTTAAGAAAAACTTTAACTCTTCCAGGCTATCGAATCTCGTTCCCTTCTATATAAACAACTCACCACTATCGGATTCAACTTCAGTAAGGTGTAACCCTGAATCACAATAAATCTTCCTCGAAACCGAATGGAATATGGAAACTTTAGGGACATGT
This sequence comes from Setaria viridis, assembly GCF_005286985.2. Lineage (NCBI taxonomy): Eukaryota > Viridiplantae > Streptophyta > Magnoliopsida > Poales > Poaceae > Setaria > Setaria viridis. Next base: position 36,451,756 of record NC_048267.2, on the reverse strand, counting down.
ACATGTACAGCTTCCAACTGCCTCATCTCAGTCAGAGTGAATTGCGGCAACCAAATTTCAGAAAGAGTATGTACCAATCCTCTTAATGCCTCATCCACCCTCTCATTAAATAATGGAGTTTCTTGACACACCGGACTTAGTTCAAGTATACGGCTACTTCGCACCACAGGTGTTGGTTGGATTATTGGAGTTGGAATGGATTGCATCACGTGTGTTAATTGCATTATTGGAGTTGGAATTGATTGCACTACGGGAGTTGGTTCTGTCACCCTTTCATTAACTGATGGTCTTGCTTCATAAACAAATGAGACTTGTTCTTCACCACCATTTCCAATATCATCTTCACCACCACTTTGTTCTTAGTCCACGGATATATCATCCTCATCCTCATCATCCTCCAAGTCGGCAGCATTAAAATCATTGTTTGCTCTACATGTATCAAAGTCACCTTCATCACCATTACCATCTGAACCATGAGAACAATCATCATCACCACCCTCTTCATCATCCTCTTCCTCATCAACTTCATTAGTCGGTAACACATCTTCTTGAGTTAAGTGTTTGATAGGCTCATCGCTATGTGGAGGCATACACCGAGGACAAACATCAACAATTAACTAAGCATATGCAACTTGAGAACCTTTCACCAACTCTTTGTAAAATAACCAATCATCATCACATGCAAGAGGTATCAACATATAGTGAGATCTTTTGTCACTGGCATCAAACCTTCCACGAATCCTTAAATCCTCTTCCTCATTTCCAACTTTGAACAAAGAATTAACTCGGCCTATTATATCATCAAATGTTGGAGGATTATCAAATCTTGCTCCTTGTTGCCTCATTCTTGCAAACTCTCTATTATCATCAGCCATGCTACCTGAGAAAAAACGAATTAAATGATCCATCTACACACAACCACCAAATTAAATTAATTACATGGACCTTCACCTATTTCCTTACGGCTTCTACATTACCAAATATATAAAAAAAACTATATCTTGAAAAGCATTATTGAAGAATTTTCAAAAAATAATTTACCAACAATTAACACGTTGAAATCCTACCTTGCAAGAGAAACTACACGATTAACACATTGAAATTCTACCTTGCAAGAGAAACTACACGATAGGAAGGGGTTACCATCGACCACTTGCACGATACAACACACCTAATTATAGCCGATTCATACTCAATCCACATATGCAACTCAAATCATACACAAAACCTAACCACCTCAAATCCAACTAAAACGACGGAATCGAGAAAAACTAATTGGTTAGAGTGGAGGAGTTACCTTCCCAGAGCAATTTCCCTTCGTTTCCCATTCGAATCGGGTGAGGGATGGAGTGGATCTAGAGGGGAGGAGTAGGGGCGGCACCATGGGAGGGAGAGAGTTCGAGTTAGGGTTGGGAGGGGAAGGGAGGAAGTGAGGAGGAAGGAAGGAGGATCTGGTGGGCCCGCTGTGTAATGGGCTGAGTCGCGCCATGCTACTGAGTCGCACCAAAGTATGTGGTGCGACTCAGCTGGCCAACTCAGCGGCCAGCTTGGCCACCCCGCGCGCGCCGCGCCAGCGTGGAGCGCCGGTCGCGCCACATGCTTTGGCGCGGCTCATGTTTTAGTCGTGCTAAACGGCGTGGCTCGACCAAAAGAGCTACTTCTTGGAATTTTAGTTTACCTAAGCTGTTTTAAAATTTTAAATTAAAAAGGTTAAAATAAAAAAATCAGTGGCAGGGGTGCTGAATTGTTCGGACTGGTGGGGCCCACACTGTCACTCGAGGTTATCCTTCTCAGTTTGAGGAAAAAGCTAGTGAGAAAAGCAAACTATTTTTCCTGTCATTTTATCGGGAAAGAACGAATTGCAGAAAAGTACATGTTTTGTTTCTTCCTAAAAGTCTGCTTTGTACATAATACTTTCAATATTTTCTGTTCATTCAAAAGTTCTTCGCTCAAGTTCAAGACATTGGAACTGTACATATCTCTAGCATATTACTTGTAGGAATTTCGTAGCATTAGATTAAATTCCAACCGAATATGAATCCTTATAACATTCATCTCACCTCCCTCCTCATTTGGGAGTATAAACATACTATTGACAGATTTTCAAATCTGTAACTTTTTAAACATATCAAATCTGTTAGATTTGTTAACAGGGCAAACAACAACTAATGGGTCCACCTACAAGATACAACTCAGAATCCAATAAGGATTATTGAGAAAAAAATTATATTAGCTTTTCTCATTGTCTTCGTATAAGAAAATTACAGCTCTAGTAAAATTGTAGCGAAAATTACATAAATCAACACAAGGCAATCATCATGAGCAAAATCTTGGTCATCAACAATATTGCCACAGCAGCAAAGGGTGATCAGAACAACATCAGAAACAGGTAAATCATCAAAACCTTCAGGGTCAGTCATTGAAACCATATCTGACTGACTTTTAAAATTAATTTTCACTAAACATTTAACTTTTCACCAACTTGAAAGTTGCAGGAAAAACTATGAACTTTTATCTAGGTAGGCTGTGGATCTGTGAAAGCATAGTCTAATCATTCAAAAACATAGTCAGAATTTGGTGAACCTGTTGTTTTTACCCTTATACTGAAAATCGCTGCAAGTCATGAAAACTATCCAAAGTGGACACCAAAACACCAGTTTCTCTTCCAAAATTGTATAAGAACATCATAAACTTCCTCCTTGAATGTTGTAGAACTATAAGTGGAATAGACATGCACGACAAGTTTGAACATTTTACTTCACATATTGGCCCTCAAATCGAAGCTCAAACTTGGCCAAAACGCTTATTTCGGGTTCTCCAAAAATTCAGATAACATGCTTTTCCCAAACTTTGGGGCTTTAAATCTTTCAAACCATAGACTTTTGGACCTATCACCTTTTTTGAAACTTGTAGAAGGTTAGTTAGACTACAATTTGTATAGATTGTTTGGGTGAGTTATACATCGAATTGGAGAGTTTATGCCGGTCAAATAAGGGTCCAAGGAAACCGAAATCGGCTTAACTAAATTGGTCGATCCTGTCACTCGCTTGCAAAAACCTGGTGAGGCGCGGGGAGACGCAACTTGGCGCTTCTCCTTCCAAGTTCATAGCACGTCCCTTCCCTTTTGCATCGCGCGCCTGCCCTGCTCTTTCCCCTCGCTCGCCTGCGCCGCCGGCCAGATTCCCGAGCAGCGCTGCACCTCCGGCAAATCCTACCTCCCTAGTCCCTACTCTCCAGCACCGCTGCCCTTGCTGCCCCAAGCCACCAAGCCATGGGCAGAGCTTGCCGGGGAGCCCTGATGCAGATGCAGCGCTCCCCTTTCCCTTGCTGGGCCGGATTTGGGGATCCTGCTGCTGTCTGTTCGTCATTGCTGGCACCACTGTGGCACTGTCTCCCATCGATTTTCGTCAGCCCTGATTTCGCGACATTGATCCTGTTGCGTGGTGAAACCCTCGTTGATTCCAAGCTTCTACATGTACAGAGCAAGTCCCTGACCATTCCCTTGCCTGCATCCCTTGCCTCCAATTCCATCGCCGTCAGGTTCTGCCTGTGGTGCCATCTCTGTAACTCCAGCCAACACAACAGAACCATGCACTGTGGGCGTGATTGGTTGCCCGCGTCCCACCGTCCGCTGCATGACCCCGAAGCGTCCCGTGCACTCTCGCGTGTTCGGTTGCTCTCCCGGAACCGAAATGGCGCACCCTCCCGTTCGTTTCCCCCACTCCATCCCGCATCGCCCCGTTTGCCCAGAGGGCTCCTTCGCTCACGAGCCGGGATGGAGCGATGCTGGCGGGAAGATTTGGGTGGAGGGCGGGAGATGGCGCTGTACCGGGGCTAAAGGCGCGGGAGGTTACGGTGACCTCCCATCTTCGGCCCACTTTCTTCGCTCCCCTCCTACCCGGTGTGCCTTCTCCTCTCCCTCCTCCTGTTCGACCTCGGTTCGCCGGTGGCTGAGGTACTCCGGCGGTGCCCTGTGCCCCCGCCGGTGCTGCGACGGTACATCTCCCCCTCCTCTTTACGCTGCTTCATCCCCTCTCCCCTGCTGATCTGTCGATTCGTATTTTTTTGGTTGGTGTCGATGAACCCTAGGTTATTGTTCTGTCAGATCCGTGCGCTCCTTTTGTGGATTTAAGGTTGTGATGAACCCTAGGTACTTTTCTGATGCAGATCTATGGTTCTCACATGTGTAGAGGTCGATCTGATTTTTTTTTTGTTCTTGTACCATCCTATATGTGGGTCGGGGTCCTCCGGCGGCACCCTGTGCCTCCGCCGGTCCTGCGACGGTACATCTTGGTTGGTTTTCATGAACCCTAGGTTGTTTCTGCATCTGCATTTATGGTTTTCATGAACCCTATGTTCGTTCTTATGCGGATCTATGGTTGTCATGTATATTTGTTGATCTGATTTCTTGTGTCCTTGAATCATGCCTTACTGCTTTGCAACCAATCACGCCCTACTGAGCTGAGCAAAGTGCCTAGGTCGATGATGATTCCTTGCCACCGAAGGAGCACCTTCGGGTGTGGCAGCCATGTCTAGGATAAAATGTAGTTGAGAATGTTTGCTTGCTTAACAACATGACCCCAAGTTCTTGTATACTGAGCTCTAATGAACACTGCATTGTATTCTTAGACATGGACTTGCAAGGTAGGCGCCGGGCTGCGGCTGCTCTTGTTGCTGCTGTTGCTGCATTGTTTTTCTTGTGGTTTAGAAGGAGAAGTGAGGATGCTCGATCTATTACATATGGTCCCATGGCAGAGAGGGACATATGATGTGCATTGTGTCAACCTGCTAAGGATGAGAAGGGCACCTTTTTTCCAACTGTGTGACCTGTTTCGGTCTAGAGAGTTGGTTGTGGATAGCATCCATGCCACTGTTGAAGAACAGCTAGCAATGTTCTTGCATGTAGTGGGACACAACCAAAGGTTCAGGGTCATTAACATGACATTTAGGAGGTCACCTAAAACTATCAGTAGGTTCTTTCATCAAGTCTTGTATGCAGTTGGTGAGTTGAGAAATGAGTTGATTGTTCCACCATCCACTAGTGTCCATCCTAGGATCCTTGGCAGCAGGAGATGGAACCCATATTTCAAGGTTGGTGGCCCTTTCCTAATTGCAAACCAACTGACCTTACCCATATGGTAGCAACCTGTTAATATGGCTTTTTATTTTTAGGATTGCATAGGAGCAATTGATGGGACATATGTCTTAGCTAGAGTGCCTTTGAAGATGCAAGTTGCCTTTAGAGGCAGGAAGCACACCATCACTCAGAATGTACTGGCAGCAGTGGACTTTGATCTCAGGTTCACATATGTGCCTTCTGGTTGGGAGGGATCTGCACATGATGCTCTGATTTTATCAGATGCTCTTGAAAGGGCAGATGGTCTTACAGTCCCACGAGGTACCATAACTCACATACACACATGCCAACAATACTTGCACACACTAAACTGATAAACCATCTCCATTTGTTACATTGTGCTACTGTTTTTGGTCTTCTTTTGCTCTTGTGTCACTGATGCTCCAAGCTCAAGGTCAAGGGAAGATGAAAATAACATCTGAGGCCAATTTTTTTGTAACTTAGCATATCAGACTTGCTATTATCATACATATACCTTTGCAAATTGGATAACATGCAAATTGGGTAACCTGTCTTGGTTACCCAACATTTTTGTTGTTGTTGAACCTATCCCTGGTACTGCTTCTTCCTTCTTTCTGGTTCTGTTGCTGCTGAGAGGTTGTCCTAGTAGTTGCTCTTTCTGTTGGCAGTGCTGTTGATCCTGTTGCCTCTGTTGCAAATTGGGTAACCTGTCATGCTTATGTCACATTGTTTTTATTGTCGACCTCCCTGGTACTGCTTGTTCTTTTTTTCTGGTTGTGCTATTGCTAAGCTGTTGTCCATGTGCTGTTACTTGTCATTCTATTGCCAATTTTTTTGTAACTTACCATATCAGACTTGCTATTATCATACATATACCTTTGCAAATTGGATAATATGCAAATTGGTTACCCAACATTTTTGTTGTTGTTGAACCTATCCCTGGTACTGCTTCTTCCTTCTTTCTGGTTCTGTTGTTGCTGAGATGTTGTCCTGGTAGTTGCTCTTTCTGTTGGCAGTGCTGTTGATCCTGTTGCCTCTGTTGCAAATTGGGTAACCTGTCATGCTTATGTCACATTGTTTTTATTGTCGACCTCCCTGGTACTGCTTGTTCTTTTTTCCTAGTTGTGCTGTTGCTAAGCTGTTGTCCATGTGTTGTTACTTATCATTCTGTTGCCAATGACCTGCTGTTTCTGTTGCCATTGTCATACTGTTTGTGGTCTGGTATTCATCTAGTGTCACTGATGCTCCAATCTCAAGGTTAAGAGAAGATGCAAATAAAATCTGAGGCTAATAGTTACTATATCCACTTTTTCTTTTATCATTCATCTACCTTTGCAATTGAATCAAGTTTCATTTCCTTTATAAGGCACAATGGCTTGGTACGTTGTGTACCGTGGTAGGAAGCCTGGAGTGTATGCAACTTGGGTAACCTGTCATCAGCAGGTCACCGGTTATCCAAACTGTTGCTACAAGAGTTTTAGTTCCAAAGAGTAGGCAATTGCATCTTTCGTAGAGTCTACTGGTGACGAAGATGTCAAAGAAGCGACTGTCGGTTCAAAAGAGACGGCAAATGAACTTCGTTGGCTCCATATCGTAGTTACGCTACAATTTATTGTTATTATTGTACTCCTACTAGTAGTTAATTATCTTTGGAAGTAGTCAAGCGTGAGATCAGCCTTTGTAATATCAAAACATCTCATGTTCATCATCTTTGTTGGTAACCTCACCAATATGGTGCTAGGCTGCTCCGATCTCATCCAATTCTACGTACCAAACACAATCTGGTGACTCCTGTCGTACACGAGAACGATACAACCAGTACAACCAAACACAACCTCGCATGATTCAGGACGACAGCAAAGTGCAACCAAACAAACCCCCCTGTATCGCTCTATTCCGTCTCCCACGATCCGGTACAACCCATCCGTTCTGGACGGTCCAGTCCTTTGCAACCAATCACGCCCTGTGTATCTCCTCCTCATCGACTTGATGGCTTAGGTAGTGTTTGGTTCCTCGTATGAACCGATACATGTATGAACTGATGCGGGATCTGAGCACGACGAAGTGTTTGGTTCGTTGAATCGCACCGCTTCGTCCATGATGAGATAGTTCAGATTCTTGGAATATACCGAGAAGATGCCGTACCGAGCTGGGCGCCAAAATCAATCGAACGACTCGGTACAGGATGGAATCATCCCCACCTGTATCAACCCATACAGGATCAACCCATCCAGTTGAACCATCCCATACAGGATCATCTTCCATGCGAGCAACCAAACACTATCTTAATTTCTGTTTTACTACTGGAATTAGTTGGCCTAGGTTCTCTGGCCGTTCCTTCGAGAAGGAAGGTGTGAACTGTACAAGCTAGCTAGTTTTGCATGTTAATGGAGAAAATTGCAATTTTAGGACTCCAAACAACGCGCTTCGTTATTATAGGTCTCCAAACATCAACTTGGCTAAAATGACCCTCGAAACGTTGGCACTTTGTTATACATGACATTTAGTATTTTTAATCACTTATCTCAACTGAAATACATATATTTTGTCATGAGAAGACCGTATTGCCCTTCCGCCCGATATCCTGATCGATCTCCTCGCACCCGATGTTTCCTATCCCTCGGGACGCGCCGTCCGTTCCTCGCAACGCACGCTGCCGTTCCTCGCGCGTCTGAAGCGTAGATTCTACCGACGTTTTCAACTTTGCTAGCAACAACTGTACAGCCACAGAAACAAGCAATACGAGCTCCTGTATTTAAAATTGTTGGAGAGAGAAAAAAAGAAGGCTGATGGTTAACACAAAGAAATTAAAGACAGCGACGTTCATGCACATCCATGAACATTGGAGTGTAAGATCTACTTCCACCAAAATTACAAATTTGAATCCACGGTTCAATTTGAGCAAAAGCTTCAGCTTGCATTTTGGCACTTTTTGGGTTACATGGAAACACTAGATAGCACAAACAAGGTCATCTCATAAAACCATCAGCCTATTCGCTTCAGCTTATCAGCCACCGAACAATATTTTTCTCTCACAACAAATCAGCCGTTTCAGCTTTTCAACCAGCTTATAAGTCCAGCCGAACAGGCCCCATGATTCTAGCATAAACAAGTTCATCTCAGAGGACCATAGTTTAGTTCCAAACGAGATCCAAGTCATATGAAATAAAGCATGTGTTTACATCTCATCATAATTAAAATAATTCATCCAATGTGTAGCTTCCTCTTTGGAGTCATCTTTTTTGGTGCTGTCATGAAATAAAGCATGGGCAACAATGTTCTGGCTAGGGCTAGATCATTGGAGCAGACGGCATGCGTCGCAAGAAACGGACGGCGCGCCGTGAGCTTGAGACGCGTGAGGAATGGCGGCGTGCATCGCGAGGGATAGGAAACGTCGGGCGCGAGGAGATCTATCAGGCAGAAGGGCAATACGGTCTTCTCATGACAAAATACATGTATTTCAGTTGAGAAAAGTGATTAAAAACACCAAATGTCATGTATAACAAAGTGCCAACATTTCGAGGGTCATTTTAGCGATATCGGCGTTTAGAGTCCTGTAATAGCGAAGCATGTTGTTTGGAGTCCTAAAATTACAATTTTCTCGCATGCGCATGTTAATATTGGTGAATCCATGTTCTTGGGAAATTCTTTAGAAAATAAATACATCTAGTAAAACTGAGATTTCAGTTTGGGTTGCCAACCTATGCCTTTGTACTTTGAATGACAATACTTGCACTGCTGAAACTGACAGTTTTCACGTGCAAACTTATAAATGAAAATTGTAGGGTGTCTGGAATGTTGTTTGTGATAGAATAAAAAAGCAATTCATACTGGGCATGAACTCGATTCCAAAATATTAATTAGGACATGTAAATTACAATTAACCAGCCATGGTCGTTATACTGAATGATTAGAGCAGCGGTTCGAAATATTGGCATACATCTGAACCGGAATGTCAAACTGTTTTTATTGTACATCGTGTGTCTCTGAAGCTGCTAGCTGTCCTGCCACTATGGCACTATCTGAATATCTGATGCCATGGGAACCGTTAAGTACCCTGATGAACATTATAAACTACACACGCAAGATGCTTCGGTTTTCCTTCTTGCCTTGGTTTTCCTCGCGTCGGTCTCCTCTTCTCTCCGCTGATTCCTGGAGAAAACGACGGCCCAACCGTGGGCGAACAACGGAACAAGCCATCGGACCATCGTGATTATGAGTAACACACGCAGTGTCTTCGGCTCTCAGCTAAAAATTAGAACCAAAACTAGACGGTTTTTTATTAAGACGAAAAAAATAGGCATCTCTAGGTGGTTAGGGTGCACGACGACACCTCTCGCCCTATGTTCAGCTGAGAAGATAGGAGCATGGACGGTTGTTTGCGCAGATCCGGCCACACCCAGACCCAAAAATCGGAAAGCCCCACTCACACGGTCAATCCGGCGCTCCTCACGGTGCTATTGCGCGTCGCGCCTCGCGCGCCATTCTCGCCGCTCGCACTCGCCCTTGCTGCTGCCGCTTCTCCAATCACATCAACAACTCGCGCGCACCCACCTCGTCGGATCGCGCAGGACTGAAATGGACCGGACCACTGTATATTTCGGCCCAACTCGATACTGTCTGCTGTTGCCAGAACTCAGTCAGAAGCGCCAAAAGCCCTGAACCCCGTATATGTATGTTCGGTCCAGAATTGGGATTCGGCCCACTAGGGCCCTGTTTTTTTGGGCCTTTACAATGTGCCATTAGGCCAATTCTTCTTCGGACCTATGCTACGGTCCCATTAGGCCTTTGCTAAAGGTCCAGAAGTTTTTCGCCAGGGGGTCCAGATCGAAACCTAGCCCATTGGATGTGTTGATCGATGGCCATGGTTCAAGGAAGCACGAAATGTTGCAGGTAGAGGAGATAAACGGCCTGCATGTGTCATATCAGTGAGGATTATTGTGGTGCTGTTACTGTAGTTTATCGACTGGTCACGCTCATTATCGAGTGGGATATATATGCGCACTTCCAGCCCATTTTTGCATATGATCTCCGTGGTCACCACTCACCACACAAAGGGCATGGATTTCTTTTTCTGGTCGGAAACAGTTGGTGAACTATCAATAGCGTCTTAACGCACCCACCACCAGAACAAGACGCTTGTCTTTGAGGGCAAAGAGTACCCCGGCAGATACCGAAAACTGTGCAGTCTGGATGTCAAAATCACCCAAAGGTTATGTGGAAGCGCAGAAATTTTACTGCTTAAACGAGAAAAGAAAATATCCCACCCAACCTTTTTACATCACCTGCGAGCTACGGAACCTTTGCATTTTGATGAGGCCCTTTTCATCGCACGTGAAGAGTTGTTAACCGAGACCAAGACAGGTCCACGCCACCACCACCACCCAGGGGCATCGGGTAACACGAGAGAGAGCAACCAGCCAGACGGATCCAAAGAACTCGAGCGGGGCCAGCCAGCCCGGATGCCCGGCCGGGGACGAGGCCGAGACGAATCACTCCCTGCCCCTGGCCGGCTTGGCCCCCCGGCTAGACGCCTACGACCCCTACCGGGAGGAAAGCGGACGCGGCCCGCGGGGCCCACACGCAAGCAGAACGGCTCTATGTCTTGTCACCCGATGTGCCACCTGTGGCCCGTGCCGCGCGGTGCCCCCACAGGCAAAAGCCATCAGCAGGCAGCCAGGCAGGCAGGCAGCGATGCGCGCTCCGGGAACTCATCGCTCGCTGCAAAAAGGCGTCGTCCCCATCCGGCCACCCCCCGTCGCCCCGCGTCCGCTTCTGCTGCTGGATGCCATGCCTGCCCTGTGCGGCTGTGCCCTCCCCCGCGTTTGAAAAGACGAGCAAAGGTGAGCGCGGGCGTGGGGTAAAGTCGTAAAAGGAGAGGAGAGAGCCAGAGAGGGGCGGCAGAAACAGGGGGAGGGGAGACCAGACCAGACCACCCGAAGCAAACGCGAGCGCCGTGCACGGGAGGGAGTGGAGCGGCCCCCGGGACAGAGTGGAGCGCCCCCCGGGACAGCTGCTGCCGCGCCAGAGCCGCCGTTGGCCCACACGACCGGTAAATAGTGAAAGACGGTTGGCAAGGGCAGTCCCAACCCCGCAAGTCAGGGAGTGTTCGGTTAGAGGGATTCAAGTTTACTCCCGTTAAATGTTAAATGTTTAGATACTAATTAGAAAATTAAATATAGATTAATTATAAAATTAATTGTATAAATGAGGGTTAATTCACGAGATGAATCTAACTGGTTCACGATTTTATCATGATTTTTACAGACATATAAAAAGATGTCGTGGCAGGAGAGTTACTGAGGTGAGGGGAGAAAAACCAAGAAATCGTTTCTCACCTGAGAAACGACGTCGTCCCGATTACCGACGGGCGTAGACGCCGTGAAAAACGCGTTGGAGGGTTGCGTCGTTTCTTCAGCACGCGACCCGAGGAGGCGCAGCTCGCCATGGCTCCTGCTTCCGCGTGTCTCACCGGCTACAGCTCTCGATTAGCCCGGCCGCGATGCGCTCGCACTGCCTCGCCGCTGGCTCGCGCGTGGCTCTGCCGCTGCCACCGCCTGCGCTTCGTGCCCCGCCCACCGGCTCCGCGCAGCTAGCGGCCACCCGCGTCTGCCGGGAGCTCACCGTGGCCACCCGCGGCGTCCTACTTGTCGTGGCCGCAGACGAGTCGATGGGGTGCTCCGGTGTGCAGGCTTGGCAGTTTTGGTCCTAATCGATGGATATAAAGATCCAATTTGTGTTCCAAATCAGTGTAGCTCGCATCCGCCGCATCCTTGCCATGCGCGTGTAGGCTTCGGCCTGCTAGCCGGCGAAACGGCCGCCGCGTAGAGTCCGTCAGTTGCAGCTTGGGTCAGCCCTTCCGCTACCGTGCCCTCGCACTCGAAGCCGCCAGCCGCACACGCCTTGGCCCCGCCCGCCGGCTTGCGCGCGGCCTCGCCGCCGCCGCGTGCTCGCACTCGAAGCCGACGGCTGTGAGGAGAGAGGGATTAAAAAATTATTATGGCCCCACGGTTGGAAATCATGCATTGGGTTACAATTTCTATGCCCAGATTTTCAAAAAAAACTTTCTATGCCCAGATTCTTGTTGACATGGCAGTGCAGATTCTTGTTGACGGGAGTCGCGACGAGACATGACGGCTCCGCTCCCTCCTCCGTTCCACTTTTTGATGCCCCACACCGGCACGGTGACTCCTCTCCCTTTTCGGTTTTACTGTTGGGTTGTGCCACTGCCACGCCGCGGCAGACGGGGCAGCGACGCTGATGCACCAGTGCCGGTAGCAAGCCCCAGCAGCGTCCATGTCCATCGCACGGTGGTACGTGAACAGTGGTGTTCTGGTGGATTCGTTGGCGGCGTACAAACCTTTTTGTTTTAGGTGCGCTGGACCGTTCCCTAGACGCTGCAAAGCGGCATGTGCACGTCGGCGTCGATGAGCAGGGCGCACGGCTGCCGGTGGACGGGGTTAGTGGCGGCATGGAAACGGGGCCGAGCCTACCACGTTCCCCGGTTCCCGTATGGCCACGCCACGCCGCTTTGCTGCGCTGAGGTGGACGGCGCACCAGTTGCTGGTTGCTGCTACTTGCCACCGGCGCCGGTTCCCTGTCTCGCACGGGGACGAAACGGACAGGCAGGCAGGCAGGCCGGGAACCCGGGTGGTGCGCGCCGGGCCGTGCGCGCGCGAGAGCGGCGGCGGTGAGGACTGAGGAGGCACACTCATTGCTTAATCACTGGGTGTGTACTTATCGGCCATTGATGGCGACTGGGTCGGTCAGATCCGTCCGTCGACTGCTGGCTTTGCATTGAAGCGCACCCGGCGAAGACATGGCGAGCATTAATACGTGTCCACCCACGGCATGGAAGCAGCACAGCGCTGCTCTGTGTTCTCATTACCCTCGAGCCAGAGCCCAGAGCCATAACGCCCTTCGACTGCGTTGCATACGCTCCTGAGGCCTGAGCTGCCTACCAACGCTATTCACCCACCTGCAAAGGTGCCCCGGCTGCTCCCGTGAAAGGCAGGGTAGCCTCGGCTGGATCCTATATGTCCTAATCCGATCAAACGAGCCGAGACGAACTTCAGGTCAAAACCACGTCCGGAAGCTCGAAATCACACCGTTGCGGCAAAGGCCGGGGATGACCGGATGAGGTCGAGAGGTGGATAGGAATCAGTCGCAGTAGTAGGCGGAGTAATGGGCGAGAGAGAGGAGAGGACGGCACTGTGCGCTCTTCGCCCGAGGCGCTGGCGGGCGGCCTCCTGGCGGGGGAACAGTGGCACCTAAAGCAGCAGCCGGCTGCTGCGGCCGCGCACGGCGGCCAGTAAGCGCGCAACAGCAGCGCAACGCAGGCCGCAGCGCCGTGCCACTCCGCTCCGCCTCCGCAGCAAGGCAGGCAGCAGCAGCCAGCAGGCTAAAAAAAACCCGGGCGCCCAAGGGCAAAAGGAAACAGCCCGTCCAATCCATCCATCCCCTCACCTCACCCCAGTGGCTCTCCTCCGTCCCTCTCCTCCCACCCGCATACCTCACCACATCCTCCAGTCCTCGGCTTCACTTCACATCACCAGCAGCGTCATAAAGACATGGGCGTCGCAGGCTAGCCACAGTGACGCAGCGGCCCAGGAAGCAACAGCGACCGGCATCGATCGCGGCAGCCGAGGCGGGGGGAGAAGGGGAGCGGGAGCGCGGTCGCCGCAGGAGCAGAGCGGCATGGAGGGCCTCTGACTGACTGACTGAGTGACTGACTGGGAAGGAGATGGCTGGAGCGCGACGGCCCCGGAGGCATTAATGGGGTGCCCATCCTCCTCGTCCTCCCCCTTCTCCTCCCCTCCTCCTCCTCCTCCGCGCCGGGTCGCGGTCGGCTCCGCCTTTTAACCGGCTTGCCCTGGAGGGGGCCGACCGGCGAGCCGCACGGGCGCACGACCGCGGGGGACCCGGAACAGGAGCCGGAACCCTAGTGGTGGCGGCGCGCGCCATGGGCATCGATCTCAACATGGTGGACGTCGGGGGCGAGGACCGGCGCCCGCCGCTGGGGGTGTGCCGGGAGCTGTGGCACGCGTGCGCGGGGCCCGTGGTCTCGCTGCCGCGGCGGGGCAGCCTGGTCGTGTACCTGCCGCAGGGCCACCTCGCCGCGGCCGGCGGCGGGGACGTCACGGCGGACCTGCCGCCGCACGTGGTGTGTCGCGTCGCGGACGTCGAGCTATGCGTGAGTGCAGCGGAACTGTGCCATCTCTGTGGGGGTGTTTTGGCCTTTTACTGGTGCGGCGGCTGTATTTGGTTTGATGACGAGGCTCTCGTGGCTGTGTGCAGGCGGATGCGGCGACGGACGAGGTGTACGCGCGGCTGGCGCTGGTGGCGGAAGGCGAGGTAAAAATCTGCTCAAAATCACCCGATTGGATCATGTTCCCCGTGCTTGGATAAGATTTTTGGGGTGTGGAATGTGTCAGACTCGTTTTGTTTTCAGTTCTCGGTGTGGTGCTAATGTGTGAGCGTGCATTTTTAGCTTTGGCTGCTCAGGTTGATTTGGGAATGGGAGGCGGCGAGGCGCAATAGTTGGGATATGCATGTTTAGTTCTTTCTAATTTTGTCAAGATGTTCATTGGTGATTTTTTTCATTGGAATAGGCATCTTCGTGTAATGTGGTTTCATTTAGCATGCCTAGCATGCTACTATTGGCATTTCAGTACCTAGTGAATTTTTATACCAGTCAGCTATAATGATCAACGGGGGAATGTGGGATTCATTCCTGAGGCCTGAGGGCAATGCAAAGAACACCTTCCATGTGAAACATGTTTAAAGCATCAACTGACAACTGCACATTTTGTTCGGGCAGGCATTTGGGAGAAATGTGCGTGGTGCTGGAGTTGAAGGTGATGATGACATGGAGGATCTTGATGCTGAAAGGAAGTCCCGGATGCTGCACATGTTCTGCAAAACGCTCACAGCCTCTGACACAAGTACGCATGGAGGGTTCTCTGTTCCACGCCGAGCTGCTGAGGACTGTTTCCCCCCACTGGTGATATGGCTGGATCTTTCATTGCACCATTTGGCTCTTGAAGCTGCTCCTTTCCTTGAGCATTAGTGCTAACTGCTTTTAGTTGTTGTGTTCCTTTGTAGGATTATAATCAACTCAGGCCTTCTCAAGAGCTTGTTGCCAAGGATTTGCATGGAGCCAAGTGGAAGTTTCGTCATATTTATAGGGGTGAGATCAGTTTTACTAATGAGTGAACAATGCCCTTTTTTACAATTTTTTCTTACCAAGTTTCAAGTGAAATTTTCGTATGACACTTCTACATGGAACATATGAGTGTTGTTAAAACTTCTGTTAGTGTGTTATCTCTTCTGTACCTACCCTCAATCTTGGATGAATATTCTAATTAACATGAAATTTGTAGCAGATGTAGCTCCAACATTTTGACATACTTATTTTCAGGACACTATTTTTGTATCTGGTTTTCCATTCGATTGGCAAAAATTATGTTTCACATTCTAGTAATGTTTTGTCACTTTTATCATGTGTGTGCTATAATACTGGTATATTTATCTTGAAATATTGTGTCACTGTGGAGATTACTTGCTTTTCTCGAGCAGTGTCTTGTTTCTTACAAGAATTAATGTATTGAACTGACGGTGGAGCTGATCTCTGATCTTGATGCTGGTTGAGTTGCTTATATCATATATTTCTAATTCAAGCAAGTGATAAAATTGCTTTGTGTTCCAGGTCAGCCTCGTAGGCATCTCTTGACAACTGGATGGAGTTCATTTGTCCATAAAAAGAAACTGGTTTCAGGGGATGCGGTCTTATTTCTCCGGTAAGCACAAGAACATTGTGGTAGCCCTAGATGTACTGTGTACCTTTATTAACCAAAGTGTTGTTTTTTTTAACCCTTGTAGAGGTGATGATGGTGAACTAAGACTGGGTGTAAGGAGAGCCATTCAGCTTAAAAATGAGGCCCTTTTTGAAGATTTCAGTAGTGACAGTGCAAAGCGGCATACATTGTCTGATGTATATGATTCCTTGGAACATAGAAGTGTCTTTCACATTTCTTACAATCCAAGGTTTGTTGATTTAACATATATTATTCGTTATGGCTTTGGTACAATCTGGCATTGTTGATGACATTCTGTAAAAAGTTCAACAGTAAAGTTAAGTAGTGATCGTGCTTAAAACATAATTTTGTTACTCTCTGCATCTTTGCTGGTAATATGTTCCATGCCTAAATCCCTTTACTAGCATATCTTAATATGTATGTAAGTATCAAGGCAGTCCACAGGAGATGATGATTTGCTGTCAAAGTTAGTAAACTACATAGGAGTTTTGTATCTCTGCTAATATGGAACAAAAATATCAGTCCGAGTTCCTGTAATAGAAGAACTGTATGTTCAATACTAACGAGAGCTTTCTGTTTGGGCTGAGAATAAAATAGATTTCCATTCATTTTTTTGTCTGCAGAGCTACTGCTTCAGAATATATAATTCCATACCGGAAGTTCATTAAGAGCCTCAACCGTCCAGTCTGTATTGGAGCGAGGATCAACTTCCAGTGCCACAACGAAGACGTTAGTGAAAGGTCTGTTTCTTTTCAATTCGAGTTAATCTCTGTTGTATTTATTACATTCCTGTTTCTTACGTTCTATGTTTTTAGGCGATCTGGAATGGTTGTTGGCATTAGTGAAGTTGATTCCGTGAAATGGCCTGGCTCAAAGTGGAGAAGCCTGCTGGTATGCATTTCTGCTGATTTTATTAAAGACTCTAAAATCTCATTATTGCGAGCTGCTTGTCAAGCTTTTATATGTATGTTCTTTTGGAGACTGGTCGGATTCTGGTAAATATGGTTTCTGTTGTAGTCTTGTGTTTGCTAGTACAGAACCATAATTTATCGGCCAACATGAACAATACTAGCCTCGAGCTGTTGTTAACTTGCAATTGTTTGGCTGGGTGAATGACTATATGCAATGTTTCATATTTGACCTTGTGGAAATAGTCATGCATGCTATACTAAAATTCTTCAATTCTTTTTACCAATATAGTCACAAATACACAACTGTGGCAAGCTTATATGGAGAGTTGAATCAAACCACCAACCTGAATACATGGGGTTGACCAACGCAGCTTTACCAGATGCCGAAAATTTTACCACCACGCAATGTGGACAAGAATTTTGAATTTTTTGAGGTTTTGACCTTCAGCTACACGCATTTGTCCACAATCAAAGCATAATGGTGAAAATGTCTTCCATTTAGCAAGAATTGCTGGTGTTTGACCTGCTTCCTTTTTTAAATAAGAAACAATATGTGCTATATCTAGTTATCTACTGAGGATAATTCAAGTTAGAACCATCTATTCATAGTGAACTGTGCTATGCGGATTAAATGATATTTGGTTGCTGATGTGTTGCCTTTTTGGTACAGGTAAGATGGGAGGATGGTTCTGAATGCAATGGCCAAGATAGAGTATCCCCATGGGAGATCGAGATAGTTGGTGGTTCAGTCTCTGTTGCCCATTCTCTGTCTGCATCTAGTTCTAAACGAACCAAGTTGTGTCCCCAGGGAAATTTGGATGTTCCAACAATGTGTAAGCTCTCATGGCACAAGACTAATGTTTGTACATATGTACACTATCCTTGAACTGCTAATTGACTATCGTATTAGATGTTGCAGGGAATGGTTGTACTGACTCCGTGGAAACTGGAAAGTTACCCAGGGTCTTGCAAGGTCAAGAATTGATGGGTTTTAGGACTCATCGTGTTACGTGTGCTCCTCAAACAGCTGAGGTTGCAAAATTTCAATCTTCTGATGCTAGTAGGTTCCTTACTAATGCACGAAGCTGCATGTTGAGTGGTCCAACAAGCAGACTTGCAGTGCAGAACACCAGCTTTACCTACCAATCTGTAGGCTTCAATGAATCTATTGGATTCTCAGAGGTCTTGCAAGGTCAAGAAATTTCTCAGGCAGTTCCTATGTTCCAAGGAATGATGTCTGAGGCATGTTCAGTGAAAGGTGGATATGGGTTGCGTGGTTATATGCGTACCCCAACTACTGTTGATGGATTATCAGCCACAGCTCAAGAATGTTCTCTCACACTATCTACTCCACCAGCAGCACAAGTGCACTCCCCGCATCCCAATCACATGTTTAACCAAACTGTGGCTTCACAGCTTGGATTGGCAAGCAAGACTGCTGGCGAAGTTGGAAATAGCAGTCAGCCTCGCCCATTTGAGATGCTGTGGGAAGCTCAGACCAGGTCACAGCATGGAAGGCCTGGTCAAATTAGCTTGGATCAGTTTGAGACTAGGAGAGCTTCAGCACCAGGAGATGCTGCTAAAACTGGGTCTGGTGGGAGGGAGGTTCGCAAAACTAGCTGCAGGCTTTTTGGTTTCTCCTTGACTGAGAAGATCTTGCCAGCTGATGATGATAGCGTGAAGGAAGTGAGTTATGAGGCTGAGTGCCAGAATCCACGGATGCTGGACTTGTTTGGGTACAACCGCTCCACCCCGAATGCTGCTCTTCCGGCCCTCTGTGCCGCGCCCTTTGGAATGTGATGCTACTTCAATAATGTTTCCGAGTATTTTCAAGCACTCAGCTTAGAAGTTTTACTTTCCCAGTACCCCAGTGTATGTCATAAAAGAAGCTGCCTTTTGACCTCATTCCCTCTATTGGTCTGCTCAAGCTAATCAGTCATTTGCATAAGTCGACGAAGGATGTTTGGTTAACCACTCTTGTCCATGCCTCACCTGGTCATCCAAGGTATTATGGTTCTAGTCTCAGGGTACCCTGATACGCTTCACTTAATTTTCGTGGCTGATCCTTCAGAACCATTGTGCGATGAAGGTAATGATGTGCCCTAAAGTATTTCACTCGCAGATTTAGATTCATGGGAAGGTCTTTCAGCTTTAATGTACCAATTATGTATCTCTAACTGAGCTCCTGCATGACCTTTGTAGCTCTATCGCGAGCCTTGGTTGCAGTCGCCTGCCTAGGTCGTGTGATTGTGCCAGTATGTAAGATCAATGTTATGTTTTAAGCTGTGTTGCTTGTGGACCTTAACTCTGGTGCATTGTGTGTGGTTGCTGCTCTGTCAATTCGTAGCATGAATAATCATTTTCCTGGTAGCTTAGTACTGAGAGATCAGTCGTTAAAGAGCTGTCTGTGAATGTTTGAGAATGGCTATTTCACTGAATAATCAGAGCGAGTGCTGAACAGTATGCATGTTCTAGAGGAAATCAAGGGTAGACCTCGATCACCGACCGGACTCCGAGGACGGCCACGATCTTGTAGCCGCTGAAGCCCGCGTCCTCGAAGATCTTGCGCCACTCGTGCTCGGGACGCTCCGGGCTCCCGACCACCCCCATCATCATCACGTCCCACAGCAGCTGGGTCTCGGTGGCCTTCTCGTCTGCCGGGCTCGATCCCACCACCAGGTGTCCAGGTCCATCACGATGACCCTGCCGCCGGCCTCCCTCGACGGGATCGCCTCCCTGCACCGCCGCAGTATACGCACGCACTTCTCGTCGTCCCATCCATGCAGGATCCACTGCACAACAATGGACTCAGCAACCAGAACGTCTTCAGTTTCACAAGGGAGAGTGATGAGCTGATGGGTGATGGCGAAGGGAAGGGGCCGTCGGACCTTGGGGACGTTCTCGAACATGTCCCCGGCGACGAACTCCACGCCGCCGCGCTCGCCTTGCGGGACGCCCGCGACGACGTGCGGCAGTTCAAGGACGCTGCACCTGACGTGCGGGAACGCGGCGGCGATGGCCCTGGCGGCGCCGCCGGACCCGCCGCCGACGTCCACCAGCGTGGCGAGGCCCCGGAACACGTCGCGGTGGTCCCGCACGAGCACGTCCATCACGAACCGGCCGTCGCACGCCATGGCGTCGTTGAACGCCGCCGAACTCCCGGTCGTCCCTCGCCACCGCCCAGAGGTCGCGGCCGTGCGCGGTCTCGAACGGGACGTGCGCCGCAGCGGTGCGGGCGTCCACGGCGCGGAACCAGGACGCCAGGAACATGGACGGCGACACGATGGCGGGGTGCAGCATGGCGAGCGCGAACGGCGACACGATGGCGGGGTGCAGCATGGCGAACGCGAACGGCGAGAGGCCCTGCCCGCCGCCCGCGCCGGGCGCCGCGGACAGAGGAGGTGCGAGAGCGGGGTGAGCCCGTAGCTGGCGGCCGCGCCGTCGAAGGCGAAGAACCCGGCGTGCGCGAGCAGACGCATGAGGCGGCGCAGGTACGGCGCCCTGGAGGGCGGCAGGGAGAGCGCCGCGGCAAGGTCCGGGACCGTCGCGGCGCATCCGAGGCGGTGCCCGGCGTCGGGGATGCCGAGCTCGACGGCGCACCGGAGGGACATGGACCTGGTGTACGCGAAGACGTGGTTCCACAGCTCGGCCTGCGCCTGCATGAGCTGATCGCCGGTCGCGAGGGCCCCATCGCGGCTGGCGTCCATGGCTCGCTCGCTCGCTTTTGGCGAGGTTGTGGCTTGGTGCACTGCGTGAGGACTGGCTAGCGTTTGGGTTTGAGGTCAAACGAGCGTGTTTGTCGTAGCGCTACGTTTCTACGCCTTCGAAGATCGGTTCCTAGATTCTTGACTTCTTGTCGCTCCGCGCAGTTGTTCCATTGAAAACGGTGGTTGTCGTTTTCATCTTGCGAGTGCGTAGTACTCCGTATGCACGAGTCACAATCACAACCTAAGAGCATCTGCAGATTGAGAAAAAACTATTCCCCTGTGCTGGTCAAAGCGGATTGAGAAAACACGTTTTCAACATGTAGGAGATCATGGCTGCAGCAGATCCCCTTTCTCTGTTCCCCTTACCCTTTTAACTTACATGTGGGGCCCACTATCAGTGGGTACTCTTCCTTTTCTTCTCTACTCTCTCGCGTCTTGCTCCAGGACGGGCGGCGGCCGGCGCTGGGGGCGGCGGCCGGCGCTGGGGGCGGCGGCCGGCGCTGGGGGCGGCGGTGCGGCACGAAGGGGCCGCGGCCGGCGCTGAGGAGCGGCGGCGCGGCATGACCGGACCGCGGCCGGTGCTGGGGACGTTGGCGCGCAGCTCGGAGGGGCGATGGTGCGGCACCACGGGCCGCGGCCGGCGCTGCGGGGTGGCGGCGCGCCGGCTTGGGGGGATGGCGGCGCGGCCCGATGAACTGGAGGCGGGCGCGGCCGGCGACGACGAGAGGGAGGCGCGTCGGGGGCAGAGAGCCGGAGGACGGGCGGCTCGCTGGAGCAGGGGGCCAGGGGAAAAGGAGGAAGGGGAGAGGAATTGGACTTCGAGAGGGGAGTAGTTTTTGTCAATTGAGAAAAAATGGGATTGGTGGAGCACGTTTTCCCCTCTCACTCCCTTTAACTAGAAATACAGGGAAAGGGAAATAGAAATATAAGGAAATGGAATTGGTTTTCTCAAACTGGAGATGCTCTAACGCATATTACCAGGCTACCACCTACTAATGAGTAGCCAGTAGAAGCAGCTCGTAGTTTATTGCAAGTAGGCGAGTCAGGCATGTCGAAAACGACTGTGGTGAAAGGTACACTTTCCGTCCAAATTATTAGTCTTAGTCATTTTAGCATGTATCAATAGTATATTTATTTGGTATTTAAAAAATAATTTTTATATAGATTTAGTTAAAATTAGATGAGTTTGACTCATAACGAAGTTAAAGTGCTAACCGAGTTTGTGGTGGAACCTGTGCATTCAAGTCATGGACTCGGCAATGGTGCTCATATTTTTCTAGATTTATTCTAGGATTTAACCAGCATAATTCTTTCAGTGGTAGGTGACGAACCATTCTTTCAGTGGTAGGTAACGTGCCCATTGATAGCGAGGCGTAAAAGATGACTTCGTCAATCTGGAGGATTTGTTGGCTCAATTTTTGAAGGTGTTCATAGGGGTCGTAGGGTCGCGTACGTATGTTCGTAGGGGTGAGTGTACGTACGTGTACGTGAGCGTCTACGCGTGTACGGTGTGATTCGAAAAAAATTGACTAATATTTAGAGTGGGAGTACAAACCAAATATATTAGATAGATCGGATCAACAGCACGAGCGTGAGATAGACTAGGAAAAATATTGTGACGAATCAAATCTTTTTCTTTTTTGTCATGAATACGTCATCCGTTCCAAGTTGCATGTCGTTTTGGCTTTTTTAGTTTATACGTATTAGTACGTAGGCCAAAACGATTGGAACGGAGGGAGTATCAACAAAATTGTACGCAAAAAGTACGAGCTTGAGAAAACACAGTTCTACAGGGATGTTTTTATAATTATTTCCAAGATAGAGCCGGATGACTATACTGTAGAGATAGTTAAACGTAGTTCAAGGGGAAAAGAGGAAAAGATTTCGAGGGGACAAATTTCCGGCGATGTCAGCGGCGACGGCTGCTAGGGCGTGGTTGCGGCCGTCTGCAGCCGTGGGGCTCCGCGAGACGGCCTTCTTCCCAGGCAGCGCCAGCTTCGCCACTACGCGACTCTGTGTCGGACGAAGCTGCTCGGACAGAACCTTGTGAGCCCCCTTATCTCGCGTAATATCTTCGATTCCTTGATCCATTTGCTTGAGGTCACTTACGAATTGGCTGGTGGTGGCTCCACTTGATCGAATCGGTCGTGCTTTTATCTGGTTCTCTCGTGTCCCTTCCAATCTGGAACGGTTTGGACAGTAATTTCTCTCATATGGTGCGTATAGATTTTGAATTAAACTGCGCAGATGGCAAATTCTTTGTCGAATAATCGCTAGTGTGGGTGGCAACCGCTCCAATGATCATAGTTAGAGTGACCCCAACAAATGAAAACCTTGACAAGTTTGATGGATATGAGGCCTCGAGGCAGGAAACAATTTTTTCTTTCAAGTATCAATTGCTAACACATATTCGGTTCCAATTCCAAAGGCCCAAATTCCACCTTGTGAACCTAGAATCCTAATTCCTGATATGTGAAACATCTGCATGTGTAACTTTTAATGAAGTATTTTCTCAACTTTGAACCTAGCAGAAAAGGTCAGGAGTGGTATTTGCATGAATGTGATTTTCAAAACACTTCCCACAAGAAATGCAGAATCACATGCTATTCTCAAATGCCTAACATTTTATCTTCAGTGCAGGGATTCAAATTGCAGATTCCAATTTGAGAAGATGCAAAATTGTGCATGTTAAAAGCGGGGAGTCTGATGGACATCCAAAAACTGAGGATATGTTGGTTGACGAAGAAACTCTTCAGTCTAATTTGGACAAAGCTATAGCGGAAGAAGATTATGCCCGTGCCGCAAAGATCCGGGATGATCTACGCATCCTCCATGAGGATGCTGAAGCTTCACTTCTCGCAGCAAATGCACGGTTCTACAGTGCCTTCAGGAATGGAGATATTGCTGCGATGTACTCTATCTGGGCTAAGGGTGACCATGTGTATGTAATACACCCTGCTGCAGGTCGAATATCTGGTTATGATGTGGTCATGCAGAGCTGGGAGATGGTTTGCAATGCAGATTATGAGTTTCCACTGAGTATTGATCTCAGGAACATAGAGGTTCACATCCGTGGCAACCTTGGTTACGTCACATGCTTGGAGGTGGTGAAGAACAAAGGAAGAACTTGGGGAAAGCAAGTCGCCACCAACATCTTCGAGAAAGTTAATGGCACATGGCTGATATCTGTTCACCATGCTTCGCACATCGAAGAATGAAAGGCACGCGCACACACTTGGTGACCTGGGATCGAATTTTTGAGAGATAGACCACCATGTACAATTTTGAGAATTTCTTTGTACTTAATGGAATTATTATGTATTCTGCATCTATATTCCTTAGGAGGCTTTAGTTTTCGAAGTGATTTTGCCTTCATGTTTTATTTTCATAGTTCCTGGTATGTTGTCAGATGGACCATGTATGAGTTGATTGGTAGTTTAAAATTATCTGATGGCAATGGCTATGGACTTGGCTTGCAAGAATCACATTTCATATCCAAGCTACTTCATTGTTTTGATGGCAATGAGTATGGACTTGGCTTGCAAGAAACACAGTTCATATCCAAGCTACTTCATTGTTTTGTCATACTTCCTGTGAACTGTAGTGTCAAACTGTTTTTATGAGAACTGTGGTGTCAAAAATCTTGGTGATAAACTTGTTTGATGAAGCCATAATCTTCCTGGTTGAGGGTGCTGAATTTTTTGCTGGCAACTTATCATTGCTGGCAGTTGAACTTGTTTATGATATGTTACCTTGCTCTCTGTCTCTGTCTTGAGAAATATTTCGCACCGAGCTACGAATGTAGGCCCAACCTTGAGATTTCGACAACAATCCCTATATTCTCTCTGTTGATTCTGCTCAGAGATGTGTGCAACACCGTTCAAAACTCTAATTCCTTGTAACCATTCAAAATTTGAATTAACATTGACTTCTATTATTATATATTAGTATCTTGTCATCATAGAACATTTTGCCGAGGAGATTAGGTCATCAAGGGGCAGAAAAGGAATTAGCAGACAAATAAAGGGGCCGAAGCGATCTTCTTGGCCAATAAGCCCTGAAGCCGAGGGGCATCAAGTCCCACTCTTTTTTGGTTCGAGAGTTGAAGTGGGTTGGGACGGGTCGGATCCAGATAGACCCATGTTTGGTTCAGAAATGAAGTGGGTTAGATCCATCCCCATAAAGAATATGCCTACCAGATCCGAGTCGAGATAGTCTGCCCAAATCGAACGGACCGTCCCAACCCACTTCCATTCCGTTACGCTCCGTCTTCTTCAACGGTTGGAGCAAGTGCGAGGCGCGGTCGGCGCGGGGAGAAGAGGCCGCCGGTGGGGAGGGTTGAGGCGCAGCCGGAGCAGCCCCCCGCGGGGAGGCCTGACCGGCGGGAGAAGAGCGACCAGTGGGGGAGGGCTGAGGCATGGGCGTGCAGTAGGGGTAGCCTCCTCTCGGGGAGGCCCGGCCAGCGGGAAGGGAGGAGGCACGACAACGAGCTGGGGAGCTCACGGCTTGGATGACAGGACGGCGCTCGGCTGACGAGGAGTGACATGCTGGGGAGCTAGCGGTGGCAGAGGGTAGGGGTGCAGGGTGGTGCTCAGCCGGCGAGGAGCTGCGGTAGCTCGCGGCAAGAATATAAGCATCAAATCCAAAAAATAAAGAAAATGAGAAATAGAGTGGATGACATATGGGCCCCATAAATGACTACCGGGGCT
The DNA here is from genome assembly GCF_005286985.2 of Setaria viridis. NCBI lineage: Eukaryota > Viridiplantae > Streptophyta > Magnoliopsida > Poales > Poaceae > Setaria > Setaria viridis. The sequence continues at coordinate 36,426,514 of NC_048267.2, read as the reverse complement.
TGCTAGAATATGTTAATGGTGTAAAAAATGACATCCTTCATCCCTCTCAACCCATCTGACCAAATAAAAAACTGGAATGAATCCAATACACTCAACCAAACACGAGACAGGTTGGCCCCAACCCAGAAATAGGGACAGAGCCGGCCCATCCACTTAGAGGTTGTTTGTATACCAGGGGCTAAAGTTTAGCTTTTATCATATTGAATGTTCGGATGCTAATTAGAAGAATTAAACATGAGCTAATTATAAAACTAATTGCAGAAATTCTGGGCTAATTCGCGAGACGAATCTATTAAGCCTAATTAATCTATCATTAGCAAATGGTTACTGTAACATCACATTGTCAAATCATAGACTAATTAGGCTTAATAGATTCGTCTCGCGAATTAGCCTCCATCTATGTAATTAATTTTGTAAATAACCTATGTTTAATTAGTCCTCTATCCTGAAAAGGATGCAACTATGGTATGCGTGCCAGTTAAAGTGCTTCACGTTTGACCAGGTTTGTAGTAAATAGTATTCACATTTATAACTCCAAATTAATTTATTATGAAAATACATTTCGTAATTAATCTAATGATGTTTATTTGATATTATATATATTATACTTTTTCATCTATAATAGGTCAAACTTGATACAGTAAATCATGACACTGTTTCAGAATTGTATTCTTTTGGGGACGGAGGGAGTATCCAAACATAAAATGTGACAGGCAGTCCACGTGAGCCAACAGAGGCTTAGTCCAAACACATGCTTTCTGCGCCCCTTCCTTCCCTCTCCTTCCTCCCCAAGAAAAAGGAAACGCGGCGAGCAACAACCTCCGCCGCCGCGCACCCACGCCCACGGCCCGCGCCCTCGTATGAGTGAAGAACCCCGCGCCTTCCCCTCGGCGAGCACGGTCGGAGGAGACTAGAGGAGCAGGCGGTGTCGCGGAGGAGGGCGATGGTGCTGCCGCTGGTGAAGCTCGGCTCGCTCGCGTTCCGGACGCTGAGCAAGCCCATCGCGGCCCGCCTCAAGCACAACGCCGGCATCCACCCCAAGTTCCGCGGCTTCATCATCGGCATCGCGCAGGTGATCGACGCTCCACCCCACCTGGCTCTTCTTCGTCTCTGATCGTTTTCGTACTGCAATCTGCGCGTCGATGCTTGGATTGGTTTCCGTTTTCCGTGGAGGAATTCCTTCTTGCGGTTATTGCTGTATGTGGAATCTTGCAAGTTGGGGCTGCTTGGTCGTTTTTTCTTCAGTACGGGTTGGGTGATGCAGCGAGCTCTCCGAGATTCTGCTCTTCTTTAGCGTTGAGTTCTTAGAATGACTTGCGTTTGATCTCATGAGGGGTACTTGCGGAATGGATTTATTCAATGTGCCATGCTGTCAGAGATTCAGAAATTTTGCTCTCATGCGGAAAGATGTAGTGCATTGATCCATATCGTTACTGAAATAGTGAATGAATTGTATAATCTATTGTTGCTGTGAGTCTATGATCTTACCCTACCCAAGAATTTGGTGTGGACAAATTCCTGAAGTCTGTTCTACTTTTTCTGAATGCTCATACCAATAGGAATTTCTAGGTGGTGAGGGCATTTCAGAATGATTTCTTAAGGGTCATTTGAACTTGAATCTGGGTTGCTTTATCAGTATTGCGCGTGTCAGGTTATGATAGGCCCCACTCATTCTTCCATTTTTTTAGCAATGATATGATCCTCACCAGAACACAATAAAAAATCCCACAATAGTCCTTGTAAGTACTTCTTCGAATGCTGATGATGTAGACACATCGTCTTTCGAAGGAAATAACAGCTTGAACATATAAATGTTGTTCAGTGCTTCCGAGGAAAATTTTACCATGATGTTTGCATGGTTCAACAACTGAAAATGCAGCAGGTTAATAGCATCGTTCCATTATGGTATTGCTTTTGTTGCTATTTTCCTTGCATCTTATGTCTTGCTCTCTTAGTGTAAATTGAATAAATTATGGTTCTGTACTAGCAAACATGGAATCACAGTACTCTGCACCATATATTATGGGACTGCTGTAACTGAAACATTTTTTATGGCACATTATTCAGGCAAACCATCGTTTCACAACAAATATGCAGAGGCGACTTTATGGACGTGCAACTGACATTCACATTCGGCCCCTGAATGAGGAGAAAGCTATTCAAGCTGCTGCAGATCTTCTTGGCGAGCTGTTTGTTTTCTCGGCAAGTATTCTTGACCTGCATTACACTGAATAGCAAATATCTTTTTTTTAAAGTAAATCTGCGTAGAGAAGAATTAACACCTTTTTCTTGGCGTGTATGATGGGAAACTCAGAATTTGATCATTCTAGAACCTATGTTTCCTTCTGCATCATACTCAGATCCTGGAAATGTGCATTGTGCCAAATGACTAGAACTGACATATACTCACATAATTTCTCAGGTTGCTGGTGCTGCAATTATCTATGAGGTGCAAAGAAGTGCTAGGTCAGAAGCAAAGAAAGAGGAGGCCCGTAAGCAGGAAATGGAGGTAAGATGCCTCCCAACTATTCTCTTGGAGACATTAGTTCATCTTTTAAATGCAATACATGACATTGCCAGGTTATATTCTGAACCACAAATGCAAGATAAAATTAACATTTGATTTTAATCACCTTGGCTTGTGATGCTTGATGAATACTGACAAGTTTCAAACGTATTGTACAGTCCATGCATCTGCAAAAGAATACGAAAGGAAGAACCTTAGATGGTGAAATTCGATCATGTGTTAAATCTTGTCGAGCCTCTTCCATGATAATTGACTGTCCGTGTCCAAATGACAGGCGATAAAGAAAAGGGAGGAACAACTAGCCATGGAAGTGCAGCTCATGAAACAGAAGGTTAGCGAGATGGAGCGGCAGTTCTCGAAGTGGACTCGTCCGGGGTTCCGCGGCTTCGGCACTGCCCAGGCGGCAGCACAGCCTGCTGCTGCTGGTACTCAGCAGCCAACAGCTGCTTAGTCGCTCTACTGCTGCAACTGTCCATAGCTCGCCGTCCTGCATTCTGAACGGCTGACTGCAGACTGCCTCTGCTTCCCTTGCATTACTCGGTTACATTGATTCGACAGGAGTTGCCCACAAGAGGCTGAAGGTTTTGTAGCATACATTGCGTCTACTGGATAGTGAATAGTACTCGAGAGGAATTGGAACCGAGTCGAAGTAGTTATTAGCGGTTCAGATTTTTGGTGACGTGACATTCAGTTCAAAGTTTTGACATGCCCAGGAAAATATCTTGGAGCTGAGGAGCTGTTGGTGTTGTGTCGTACCTGCATCTCGTGATATTTCACATTTACAGTGGGTTCTTGTTCGAATCTGGTCAGGTACATTTTTTTTCCGGATGTTTCTATCCTTAATCTGGTCAGGTACATGCCTTGTTTTATTGAATTTCCTTTTTGAGGAACAAAAACGCAACTAGAAAGGGCTCTGCAACGGTTATTAAGATTTCTTCCCTCATGGGAGTGTAATATCTGTAGCATCATTTCGCCTTGATATCGCAGAACAGCAGGGGCACAGTGAAAATGCACCACGAAGCATCAAGTATCTCGATGCAATCATACATGGAGTGTGGCAGAAGAAATGCATCCGCAAAATCTTGCCCGTATCTGATACGATTATTTACTGCATTCCTACTGGAACAAAAGAAATTTTCCTGACGGCATCAGAGCTATCCAGATTTTCCCCCCAAAAAAAAGGAGTCACTATCATGATTTACAAACGCACAGCTCTTCAGTTCCTGACGGGAAAATCTTACTACCATTAGTCGAATTCAAGAACCACCTTGCCATGAACCAACTTTTTCTCCTTGGCCATATGAGCTTCTCTTACTTGGTTGATGGGAAAAGTCTTCTCCACAGGTATCTGCAATTTCCCAGCTCCAGATAGCCTTTGGATCTCATGAAGCCCTTCAGCATCAGCTCTCATGTATGTCCACCAATACTCTGAAATTAAATTGGACAGAGGTATCAGAACATCTTGTATAAGTGGCACATATGTAGCAGTAGCAAGTAACCTACAGAGCCAAATGTGCTTGCATAATGTACTTCATTCACAATGAAGATCATAGCGAATAGTGATGAGGAAGCTAAACTTAATGCCACCTACAGAGAGTTTTACACGAGATTCGTGCAGACGTTAACACACGTCCATAATTCCATGTCCTAGATGTTTTTCTTTTAAAAAATCCAATTGAAATATCTAGATCCAACCGGCTCAGAAGGAACAACTACACCAGTGGCTGGGTTCAAACTTTTTTTTTAAAAAAAAATGAAAACCCAGTGCTCTCAATTTTGTGTATGTCAACTGTACATGGAAATCGAGACCAATATCCAGTAAAGAATTTGGGAATTGGTCTACAGGACACTTATATAATGTGCCTTGGTCTGCAAAACAGTGTTGGAAAAAACTTGGTCTGCACAACACTCATCAGTGTCCTACCGACAAGAAATGAATGTGCTGCAGACAAAAATTTCCACGGACAAAATCACAAAAATTCATTGTTCTACAGACAATCTCAAAACAATTCGATCCATTGATAAATTGCAGTTAAAAAATGATACTGAAGGTTACTCTCAAATACTACTAGCTAGTGGTTACTAGTATTCTTTCTGAGATGTACTCATTACTTTTTGTGAGAATGCTGCTAAAGTTTGGATAGATTTACGTACGATACAGCGAAGAATTTGGGAGATCTGATTGTATTCTTATAAGCTTCTAGCTGAAAACAGCTTTGTCCTTGGCTAGTTGGTGATTAAGAGCAATGTTTCAGTTCATTAGAATTGTGATCCTATACAGTTTAGGACCGGAACCAGGATCCCAAAATTGAGACACACAAAACAAACGAAATTCAAGTATTAAGAGTAAAAGCTCATTACCTACTCCATGAGAAGAACGGTACTGCATTTGTTTCTTTAGTAAAGCAGCAGTAGCAACAGGAAGCCCTACAGCCAATCCATATCTATCTGCTAGTGCTGCCGCTTCTCCCTATCACATTGCAGGAAAATATGATAAGCAAACATGAGACAGAGACAACAGAAGCGCAAAAAACACAAAATGCAGATCGATCACCTGAAGAGTCATATAGTGTCCACCTCTCCTAAGAACATTTATGCCAATTCTTTCAGTCTCAGGTACTCCTATTGTGTCTAAAACAGCATCAAACTTTCCTTTAACTGCTGCTTCTGTCTCCTGTAAGGCAGGCCATATAAGATGAACAAGACAGTACTCAAAGCAAGGGGATTTCAATTTCTTGAAAAGAAAATGCAGATAAGGACAATGACTACACATTTATACTCATGTTAATTGGCAGTAAATTGTAGTCGAGAAGAATAACTAAAGATTTCAGCGTCTTCTATTAGAAGTTTATGTTACGGCCCACAGAGTTGCGCAACTTCAAAACAGCTAACAACAAAACAAACACCTGCCCCCCCCCCCCCCCCCCCCCCCCTGCTGGGCAAAAACACAGATTTAAGTGTCTCTGGCATCCCGCAAATCTGCAAGAATAATATCACAGGTTTGTTATGCGAATGGGAGCATCAGCAAAGCATTGAGCAGTTCTTCAGCTTTGTAGAGCAAAGTGGCAAAAGAACATTTGGTCAGAATTTCCTTTTTCTCCATATAAATGAATCATCAGCTATTACGATAATAGAACTACAGTGAAAGAACGCCATGAAGATCCATTCAGTGTATTAAGCATCATACAACCATTACATAATCACCCATACAAAACACAGCATTTTCTATCCTGCTATAAACAAAGAATGATGCTCGCACGCTCAGCCAAGATTTCACAAAGATGGACAAGTAAAGGGCATATTAGAAGGGAAAAGAATTAACAGTTTTATTATGTAAACAGATTGAATAAGGATAACAGTTTCAAAGGCTATTTACCTCAGCGGTGTAATCAATAGCTTGTTCAGCACCAGCTCCCATAACTCGCTCAATACTTTGGGATCCACAGGTAGCAGAAACCCCACACCCTGCAGCAACTGCAAGCTGTACAGCAGCTAGCCCAACCGCTCCTCCTCCACCAATCACAAGTACTCTTTGTCTAATAAATTGCAATTAGTTGCATCAAACTCAAGTGAATACACAGGAAAGACTGAAATATGCTTCCAATTGATCGGTAATGAATTGGCATTTTGCAGATAATGACAAGAGAGCATGCATGTAAGCATGTGCTGTTCGCCTAACTAACAGATTGGTTCTCAGATGAACAACACGAGACAATTGGGGATAGAGTAGAAGATAACGAAAGAGGAGTCACGAGCAGAGCATCACAAGATTTTTTTCCCCTTATTATTACTATTTACTAGGAACTTCCACAAAAGATAAACTCAAAATTATGCAAAATTGTATAGGAGCAAACTAACTTATGCCAGTCCCATGTTTCTTATATGTTTGCTGCACAAGCATATTATAAGGACTCATATCATGCCAAAAAAAGAAAACGAAAAGAAATAAGCAAAGAAGAAGGAAAAGACGATGAAACTAACAGTCAGACTAAATTTTACAGCATTAGAATAGTTTCTAGAGTAACATAAAAAAGAGTTGATTGATTGTATCAAACGTCAACTGAAGAAGCAGAAGCAAAATGCTATCTGCCTATTAAATGGTGTATACATATAATCAGACATACCCTTCAGAAATTCGAGCCGTACCATGTAAAGCACGCCATGCAGTCAATGCAGCAAATGGGATTGCACTAGCCTCCTGCGACATAGCAATGGTTGAATTCAATTATAGAAAATCGTAGGCACATGCGAGTAAGACTAAAAACTAAAATTAATGGGGTCTTCATTCATAAAGAAAACAGATGCACTACTTTCCACTAATAAACAATGAACATGAATAACAATTTCAAACATCCCTAGTGCCCCTCTTCACCGAATAATTCAAACTGTGTCCTTGAAATGGATCAGAATATATTGCGCACAAGAGAAACGAGGTTTCCCAATTTCAAATTAGGTAATAGTAACGTACTTGGCTTATAGCGTCACCCATTATAATGGACAGAAATTGATCCTAACACTACATTTCTTAAAATAATACTAGCAATGACTGAGGAAACTAATTTAATGACACATACCACATGACTGAGAGTCAATGGTTTGGGAGTCAGCTCATCCAGTGAAAGAATTGCATAATCAGCATATGTCCCTCTGAGAGCTGTTGGATGCAACGCACCGAACACTTCTTGCCCAATAGAAAATGATGATGCATAAGTCCCTGTGGCTGCAACTTCACCGCTGATGTCACGTCCGATGATAAGAGGCAGGAGTGGCTCGAATATGGAGCGTCCATAGCCAGATCGCATCTAAACACAAACAACATTTTTAACATGCAGATAACAATAAACAACAGAGTAACATAGTCCTAAAGCACTTTTACAATTCAAACAACATAAGAATACAGATTCAATTATATGTGCCCAAATTTAATAAATCATCCATCTATTTTTTTCCTTGTGTGTGCCCGCTTAGCAGAATCTATCATAATATTTGTAGTCATATGTACTGCATTAATTTCAAATTTCTAACCTGATATATTCGCCCAAAGCAGATAATACCACATTACTCGTTCTGGAATCATAAATTATGAAACACCACCCTTAGTTGTAAATGCATGTTCTTTAGTAGAACAGTGTTTCATATATTGAAAAGAGTGAAATATCAGTAAATAATAAGAAACCATTGCAAACTAATCAATGACTCCAATTTTGCAACGCCTAAACCAAGCTGAACTCCCAACATGCGAAGACTTTTCATTAGACGATTCTGTTAAATCCAATGGAGGGAGGGGCGTGGGTCCAAAATGGGGCGCTCACTCGCAGGTCCAAGGGGTTGATGGAGACGGCGCGCGTGCGCACGAGCACCTCCCGCGGCTTCAGATCGGGCACGGGCACGCCCTGCCTGACCTCCAGCACCTCCGGCCCGCCGAAACGCGGCACCACCACGGCGCGGCAGCTCTTCTCAGCCGCCGCCGCCGCGGTGGACGCCGGCCGCGCCCCGGCGATCCGCCGGCGGGCCCTCACCGCCCTCCACCACATAGTGCTGCGGCCTCGCCCCCACGGAACCCTAGCGGCTGCGCTTGCGACTCGCGAGCCCGGAGGCGGCAATGGCTGGCTCGGCGACGGGACGCGACGCCCTTGGTTGGAGACCGGAGGAGAGGAGGCGAGGGAGAGTGTGAGGAGGGGTTAAGTATATCGGTTTATGGACAATGACATGTGGGGCCAGGGAGAGCGGGGGCTAACGTGTCCTCGCGCGAGCAGACGTGGCTCGAGGAGGGTGCGACCGTGCGAGAGCCGCTGCGCCCAGCGGCGAGCGGCGAGGTGTGGGCGATGTGTCCGGTTCCCAGCCAGGAAGCGCGGTGTCGGGGTTGGAGAGATCTCGTCCGTCAAACAGAGTTTGTGCGGGATCTATTGGAATCGGTAGATCGCGTGAGTAGGGCGTGGCAATGCGGACACCACCCTCGTGCAATTTACAGGGTTGCAAAATCAAAAGACAACTTAATAGCAAGCCATAAGATAAATAAAATACTACCTCTGTTCATGTTCATGAATAGTTGACGTTTCCGATCACATATTTGCACTAGAACTTTTGTCAGAAATGTCATATAAAGAAAAATGAAGGGAGTATATCGGTAGCCCAAATCGTAGATGTATAGTTAGAGAAAATAAAATATACTAGCATGAAAGGCTTATAAATAAACATCACATGACAATAAACCATAGATGTTAGCTAGAGAAAATATTTACACAGTTGTGAAATCAAAAGATGACTTTTAACAAATCATAAAATAAGACAACTGAATCTGTATCACAAATGATTTGAAATGTGGAAGTTTTAGTTGAAGATTCTAAGAAACTCAACCTCAGGTCTAGGATTTGGGTTCAAATGTTCAGTGATGTTGGTTTTAGTTGTAACTTGGAAGGATGACCTGGCTGATGCAAATGGAACAGTAGGTGAGGTGATAAGGCAGTAAAGTGTCACTAGTCATGGAGATGGTAAGAAACGCTTGCTATAGTATGAGGCAAAACATGGCTACATATGTGCATGGTTTGATGGGATTGCCAGCTGTGATGATGGGAGTAGAATGAAGACACGAACACCATGTTTTATGTTCAAAGAAAGGAAGAAAACATTAAAAGCTATCGAATGCAGATCACACGGTTCACTTATATCTGTCCTCGTGTTTTTATTTTTCAAAAAGAAAAATAATGCTATGATAGCAAACACGCTGGTCTTCATAGACCACAAGTACTTATGGTCTTCATAGACCATAAGTTCAATCCACGGAGAAAACTTTTGAGGTCGTAACTACTTGCGCTATGCACTTTGTCGACCGGAGACAACGTGTAAACACACGGAGACGACGGTAGTGTCACGGTCTCACTGTCCCGCTGTTATTGGACGACGCTTTCGGCCTTGACGAGCCAGTCGACGATGCTCCTAATCCGCATGCTGGGCCCCGGCGTCGCCCGCCTCCTTTTGCCGCGGCCGTCGCTTTTCCCAAGGCCGCCGACCCCGACCCAACAAAGTGGCAGCCAGAAAACTCGGCCGGAGCATCTCTCCCTCGCGCAACAGAGCCAGAGCACACGGCGCGCGAGAGGGGGAGGGGGAAAAAAAACACGACCCCATCCATTCCGTTCCACCGCGCTCACCGATCGCGGCGGCGATGGGGAAGGGGCCGTCGTCGCGGGCGGCGTCGCGGCACCAGCAGTTCCGCGCGCGCGCCAAGACCCGCGTCGACGACCTCCAGGAGATGTTCTCGGGCCTCCAGTCCGCGCGCAAGGACTCCCGCCCGGCCGACGCCGCCGTCCTCGAGGCGCAGCTCCAGCAGATGCTCCGGGAGTGGCGCTCCGAGCTCAGCGCCCCCTCCCCGGCCTCATCTCTCCAGGTACCCGTCCCTTCTGCTTCCTCCGATCAGTTTCGCCTCCATTTTTTTGTGGCGCGACTGATGGGTGGGTTCGGTGGTTGTGATCGACGGCAGGACAACACCAGGGAGGTGTCGGATCCGCCATCGGAGACCCTGCGATTGCTGCAGCTGGCGACGGCTGAGGAGGAGGACGACGCCACGAGCAAGCTGGTCGAGCAGCAACAGCAGCGGCAGCAGCAGCAGCCGCCGCCCCCTCCTCCCCCACCTCCGCCCCCAGCCAATCAAAACCAGGGGCACGCGCTGGGCTGCCAGGACATGAAGCCGGAGCCGCGCGAGGAATCAGTTGATGTCGCAGTGGCGCAGCCGCAGCTGCTGGGTCAGGGGGTTCTGCCTAATGGTGCTCCTGCCGCGGCTGCTGTATTCCATGATCAGGTATAGTTTATTACTCCTTGTTTGCTGTATGCAAGTTTGAACATTTTTGTTGATCTTAGTGGAATGCCGAGCTGTCGATCTTATGAATAGAACTGTTGGTGTGATACTAGGATTTGTGGTTAAGTGTGATTGTGTGTCAGACGATTAAGTTAGGTTTATCGACTTTGTACAGTGTCCATGTGGTCTGTCTCTTTGTGTCCTTTTAGTTGGGTTGGTGTGATCTGCAAGCACCTACCCCTCACTAAAACATCTGTTGGTCATTCCTGCATCTTTGTGGATAAATTTTACTGGACAATTGTTCCTATGCTTCACACTCTGTTTTCAAGACAGTGGGGCAGGCTTCTGATGTTCTTCAACATGATCACAACGGGAAAAACTTTGGATTTTGGATTTAGATGGAGGTTTTCAGTGGGTTGCATATTGATCTAAGTCTTTCTTTTTATAATTTAAGGAAGGTTACAATTCATGAGAAGATTCTAGTTTATGTCTCTGGTGTGTCATTGTGTTCGCTTCTTGGGGGCTCAGGCTACCTGTGGCCCTTGTGTATGCTAGTTCCTTCTGATTTGGATCTTATAGGAATTCAAGTTGCTTGGCTCATTCTGTTACTTATCAATTGATTCATTGCTGAATAGAAGTTTATGGTTATAACCCTGCGGTTTCCATCCCATTATGGACATGTTGCTCCACGAGCTTCATAGTTCCATCTACTTCTCCTTGAGCCAACCTATGAATGCTTTCTTTTTCCCTCAATAGTGTATTAATATCTGATCTATACTAGGGGATCTTCTAAGTTCTAAATGCTATCTTTTTTGGCATCAAGCTTGTCTGCAACCTAAAGAAAGCAGATAAAGATGTTAACATTGTTCCATGAACTAAAAAAATGTGTAGTGTTTTTTATATCTTTAAGCCTTTTGGACATCTGAAGACTGAGATTATACTTTAGAAGAGGAAATTTTTAACTCTGTACTAGTCAATCTTTTAAGTTCAGTGAAATGTCACTTACTGTCTATTTCAAATATTTTAGGATGCACTCCATAAATATCACTGAAATATCACTCTATAGACTGACAGTGCCTACCTCACAACGGTAAAATCACCAATGGCGTTATAAAAAACTCGACCTGCAGGGGGCTGTCTTACCCCCAACAGGTCGAGTTTTTTATAATGCCATTGGTGATTTTACCATTGTGAGGTAGGCACTGTCAGTTTATGTGGTCATTTTCTTTTGCTTTGTAATCTTGCTTACATCCTTCATACTCTACACACCATGTTTCTTAGCTTTGTCATGCGTGGCTGCTAACTCAACGTAATTCCGTGGGCCTAGCTGGATTGTTGAAACTTGAGCTGTATGGAAGCAAAATTAGCGTACATTGAGGAAAATGCAAGGAGTTGCTAGGTGTGCTGTAGCAGAATTCACTATGAGTTGCTAGAAGGTGTGCTGTCGCAGAATTCACCATGATCCTTTGTCATCTAAAAAATCAAATGAATACTTGGGAGAGGGATCTAGTGAGCTATGCATGTGATAATTATTGAGACATATTCTGTTTTCATTTTTGTAAAATTTCTTAGAAGCCTAGAAGCACAGTTTTTAGAGCTGAGAAGGGACCAAACCTGTGAACCTGCTAACGCTGAATATTTGAGCAAAGCACGTGGATTTTACCACCATCATTAGATTGAAGGAAGTAAATTTCCATGGCAAGCCAAGCAGGTCATCACCTCTTGTGCAGGAGTTTGTGTATTGTGATAGGGATGCATGCCTTGTTACCTCAGCAGAAAAGCTTGATCTGAATAATGTTAGCCAAACTGTCTACTTTGTGGGGTCTCACCAATGATTGCCTGTAGCAATGCCACCTGGACTTGGGGGGTTATACACAGTATGGACGTCTTGGAGGGCTGTGAGGTTGACAAAGAACATGAGGACCTGACATTGGGTTGGGGACCAAACTAGATTGGGGAAGCCTAAGCAAGCGGCCATAGCAACTAGGATCATGACAGAACCAGGGGATAATTTAGAGTTGATTAGTCCTTTTTCTTGAAATTGTCCTACTTTTTTATACAAATTAACTGATATCTATCAGAGCTCTTAAGTCACTAGCGGGGTCACATTTTGCAGGATTTTACTAAGCCACATCAGCATAATACTTAGTAGTGAATTTTATGTGGTAGAATCCTACTATTTTTTATCCTTGAACATTTTCTGTACAATAAGTTCACTAATTTAGTACATTAGTGATTCTGATCCTAACAAGTGTAGGAAGCTTTACAATTTCTAGAGAACTAGAACCATAGGGTAAAATGAGTATAAAATTTCACTTATAGGCAAGAGGTCAATAGTGAAAAGTGTATGCAGCATGCAGTGGATGTTGGAAATGGTGGGGTTCAGTATATTTCTGTTGTATTTTTTCGAAGTAAACAGCATCATTCTGCTTTCCAAAGCGTACAAGGAAGCTTTTCTTATGTCTTTGTAGGCTAGTATAACAATCATTTTGATTCTGCTGCCTGTTTTTGAAATGAACCGGCAGAAGAGCTGCCTGTTATATTAAAAAGGAGGAGATCCCAGACGGGAAAGAACAGTTCTGCTGCCTGTTGCTTAGCTTTCTTATGTACCTCCTTAGCATTGTAAATACTAATGTCTTAGTCCTTGGTGCTGCACTATTTAGCTGCTATGTACTGCTTTATGAGTAATTCTAGCATGCACGTAATTTGTACGCTCGGTGATGTTGCTTGTGATTTTACCTTTCTGCCACTTGCGTTCCAAATTTAAGTTTGATGTTACCTTACTCCTCGCAGATGTACTATGTGAATCAGGAGCTTACGGTTGAGGATTTTCTTTATGATGATGATTACAAGATAAACCTTTCTGGGTCTAATCCAGACGTCCTCAATAACCTGGAAGGGATTGGCCAGCTGGAATATCCACAGTTCAATTTTCCACAAGAGTTACCCCCTAATGTGTATCTTGACATGAGTAACTGTGGACAGAGTACTGGGGATGTTTTCCTGCACATGTCAGATTTGCTCACAACAATGACTCCAGCACCGTCTGCATTCCTGAGGCCAAAGTGTGCTCTCTGGGACTGCCCCAGGCCTGCTATTGGATCAGAAAGATGGCATGATTATTGCAGCATGTATCATGCTGATTTAGCTGTGAAGGAAGAGGGCCCTCCAGGTACAATGCCTGTGATCCGTCCAAGGGGCATTGATCTGAAAGATGGCCCCCTGTTTGCTGCTCTTAGTGCAAAAATCCAAGGAAAACATGTTGGGATTCCTATCTGTGAAGGAGCTGCTACTTCAAAGTCCCCGTGGAATGCACCTGGTAAGCGTCTCCTTCATAACCTGTGTCTTCACATGGTATTGATAAATGTTTTTACTAATTGTTGGCCCATCTGTATCATTGCAGAACTTTTCGATCTTTACATTTTTGAAGGTGAATCTATCAGAGAATGGCTGTTTTTTGACAAACCCAGGAGGGCATTTGATAGTGGAAATCGGAAGCAACGGTCCTTGCCAGATTACAATGGCCGTGGTTGGCATGAATCAAGGAAGCAGGTGATGAAGGACTTTGGGGGTCTGAAGAGGTCCTATTACATGGATCCACAGCCGTCCAACACCTATGAATGGCATCTCTTTGAATATGAGATCAATGATTGTGATGCTTTTGCCTTATACCGGCTTGAGTTCAAGTCTTCAGATGCAAAGAAGAGTGCTAAATCAAAAATAGCTTGTAATCCACTGAATGAAATTCAGCAGCAAATGGTTAGACTCAGTGCAGACAGTCCTGTGGACATCAAACGGACAGCCCGGGGCAGGACAAAGGCTAACCCGATAGACGTCAATTCTAACATCTATTCAGTTCCAAGCACCACAGTTCATGCTAACATTCCAAATGCTTATCAGCCAGTGTCACAAGTGGACCAGATGACATATTTGAACGGCAGTGTCGTTTATGGACCTCATCTGCCGTATGGTTACTCGACTGAAAGAAGTGACTTCTATTGGAACTCAAATGACGGGACATGAACAGATAAACACATTTGATTTATGGCATTTTTGCGCCTTCAATTTCTAACAGTATCAGTTGATTATTGGGTCTACTCTATTAGCTTGACCCCCATCTTTTAATTGTATCCGGCCTGATCTACAGGAGACCTCTTTGAAACAAGGGATGTCAATACTGCAGTTATATTTTCTGCAGTAACTTTGACGGTGTAATATACCCTAGTTTCATGAAAATAGCGTCTCCGTACGCAGTGAAAGATAAATCTCCTGGTTTGGTAGACGAGTAACCTTAGTGTGGGTATTGTAGTCTTTTGATGGCTCCATTTATCAGTCATGCTGTGTATGCATGATCATGATGCTGTTCTGAGTCTGGGTGCAATGTTTATCCTCAAACTCCAATTGTACTCCTGAAAACTTCCTGTGGTATTTTGCAGGTTCGCAATTTTTTTTTTGACATGTAGGGTAACTTGTCATGGCAACAAAAGCCCATATAACAGAAGTTGCTGCATATGATAGATCAGTCACTGAATAGTTTTGTTCAGAGTGCTGGAGCGTCTGATGCCAAACCGGTAAACGTTTTGCTGAGTGCTACAGTGGCTGATGCCAAACTGGTGAAACTTACCATTGATGAACCAGTGACTAGAGACTAGAGAGAGCACAGGACCATCAAGAGTTCATTATGGATGTATGGTCGAAGCTATCGTATACTCCCTACGTAGCTTTTTCAAAAGTCAAATCTTTTTAACTTTGACCAACAATATCTCTAAAAATAATTTATTTCAAATAGAAAAGGTTGCATATTATAATAGTTGTTTTCATGATAAATCAACTAACATTATTTTTATGTTATTAATCTTTATGATTATTTCTCCATTCGCAGTTAAAGTTGAGAAGATTTAATTTTAAAAAAGTTTAAACATAATATATCCTGGGACAGAAGGAGTAGCTCTGAAAAAGAGGTTATTCCCTGTCCATCTTCCAACGATGCTCGAAGATTCCGGGTGAGAATGTGAGATCGTTACGCTTCAAAAGAGAAATAGCATCACCGTGTGTCATGGTCTTGGGCTCGGAAAAGAAAAGGGGTGGGATGCTTTATAGTTTGCGGCAACGGTCTTTCTGCACCGTGAAATAAATAAATAAAAGAAATAAAAGGGATTCCAAAGAGTTATTGTCCTTGGAAATTCACGTGTGAGGCGGCTTGTATCTATTGATGCGAGTAGGCAGCCACGACCGGGTGCGTCTACACGTCGCCAGAGGCAACAAAATCTGCAGTTGTCATCCTCCCCGCTTGACTAGTGCATATAATAATTACCGAAGAAAATATAGGAAAACTAAAAAAAATTATAACTCCTAAACCAAGCATCCAAATTAAAATTAAGTTTTAATTGCATAATTATATTTTTTACAACAAGATCTTCAAAATAAGACCCCACTTGACTATATTTCGATAATATTTTTTTTAAAAAATAATTTTTTAGATGCAGATTAATTAGTTCTGACTCATGCGAACAAACACTTGAACATCACGAATAAATAACTATTTTCTGCGAACAAAAAATTAAACATGAAACAAAAAATGGTATAATACGAATAGAAAGATTGTACGTCACGAAAAAAATTAAGTACGATGAACAAAATAGTGATATACTGCTAACAAAAATATTGAATATCGCGAACAAATCGATCATACATAGAAAATATAGAACAGAAATATCGCGAACAAATAACTTAGACTACATCTTCGAACAATTTAATCTACAAAATAACAAATAACATAATAACTTAATTATTTAGTCATGAAAAAAACATTAACATGAATAGAGATGTGTCCACTTTAAACAAATTATACGAACCTATTAAACAAAACAACTACACACGTCGAACAATTTACACCAATTCACAGAACAAAACATGCATAAATTATATGAACTTACGGAATAAAATTTTATACAGCTTGAATAATATATAAATATGAGAACAAAACAGTCGTGCACGTCGAACAAATTGCACGAACTCATGGAATAAAATAATACCCAAGAAAAATTTAAAATAAAATAAATAATATCAAAAGGGAAAATAATAAATTAAAACAAAATAAATTTTAAAAAATAAAAAATAGTATAATAATTAATAATAATAATTTAAAATAAAAGGAAATAACAAAAAGATAATAAAATAATGAAACATAATATATTAACAATAAAATAAAATAAAATGGAAAAGGTAAAAAATAAAATAATATGGAATAATAAATTAGAAAAAATAAAATAAAAAAAGGAAAAATAATATAATAATCAGTAATAAAAAAATACTAAATAGAAAAATAAGATAAAGAAGAGAAGAGGAAACAAAATAAAATAAATTAGGAACATGTTATTTTTATGAAAAGAAAAAAGAAATAAGGGAAGGATAAAAATAATATTATAATTAACCATTAATGAAAATATTAAAAAATACAAAGGGAAATAAAAATAAAATAAAAAGCAAAAACAAAATAAAAAATATAAATATAACAAACTAAGAAATCTTGGACTGAAACAAATCTCTAGTTAAATTTTGACCCAACTCATTCCTTCGTAGATGGGCTAAAGCTACAAAACGTAGGAAGAAAAAAAACTAAACGGGTCGAAACTTATCTAACGGCTCGAATCCTCGACCCACCTGTGTGTGCGATAGATAGCCATCTACGCCATGATCCCCTTGGTACGCCTACACATCTCATAGCAAGTAATCCTTCCGTTCTAAATTATAGATCGTTTTTGATATTTTAGGATTCATAAATTTTGTTATGTATATAGATATACACTATGCCTAGATATATAGAAAAATTATGAATTCAAAAATATCAAATGACCAATAATTTGGAACGAGGAAATATTGTACTACGTACTTAGGGCTGTTACAGGCAATTTAACAACCTTGGTCCCAAGCCGAAGGGGGATATTTAACTACAGATTTGCCATCCATGCATCATTGAAGCAATATTTTTGCCATTTTTGCCAACTCATTGTGCCAGCATGGATGAGGGATGTGAAATGACTAAAATGCCCCCGCTTTATCCCTTTAGCCCCACAGCCCGCCCGACCCTCAGCCACGAGCCGCTCATTCCCTTCCCTTACTCCCTCTGCTGATTCTGCCACCACCGGCCGCCTTCCTCCATGCAACGCTATGCAAGCACCGAACGTCGCCATTGGACCCACGCTCATCGCGCCACCTGCTCCCTTCTACCCTCCACGCCACTTGCCCTGGCTGCCCTCTGCATCCACCGCCCCACGTCCTTGAGGTCCACACTGCAAGCGGCCGTCCGACCTAGAGCTCTGTGTGCGATGACGCCCCGGCCATCACCTAGCTCCCACCACCAGAGACACTCGCCTGGTTCGGGTCCATTCTCATCTTTGGTGCCGTGTGGACGTTGCTAGGCAAGGGAGCCCCCAGCAAGCCGGCACCAGTACCTCCTGTTGGAATTGATCTTGGCTTAGTCAAAGAGGATCGAGTCCTAAGGGGTTAACAACCACCCACGTTGCCTAGGGGTTAACAGCCACCCACGTTGCCCTGGTCGAGTGGCAACAAACCCAACTAATGGCCTGGTCCCTAGGACAGCCCGTACTATAAGAAGGGAACCCTTGATCCCAACGAGATGAGAGCTAATGATCTCGGTATGGGTACGGACTAAATGACCTACGCCGACCACCATCCTTCCATGATGGTATCCGTCACTTTGGAGTTCATCCTCGCCACGCCTGCTTCCTCAAGCAGGCACCGGGACTTCAGCAACCCCAAGGGTATCTTCTAACACTCATGTAAGTGAGATTAAGTCTTAGAGGTTGTTTGGATACCCTCAGCTAAACTTTAGTACCTATCACATCGGATGTTGGATACTTCTAACACTCATGTAAGTGAGATTAAGTCTTAGAGGTTGTTTGGATACCCTCAGCTAAACTTTAGTACCTGTCACATCGGATGTTGGATACTAATTAGAAGTATTAAACATAGTCTAATTACAAAACTAATTACACAGATGGAGTCTAATTCACGAGATGAATCTATTAAGCCTAATTAGTCCATGATTTGATAATGTGGTGCTACAGTAACCGTTAGCTAATGATGGATTAATTAGCCTTAATAGATTCATCTCGCGAATTACACTCCATCTGTGCAATTAGTTTTGTAATTAGCTCATGTTTAGTCCTTCTAATTAGCATCCGAACATCCGATGTGACCCTTCTAAAGTTTACCATCTCGTATCCAAACATCCCCTTAATTAATTATGTTCTTAGGTGTTCATGTCATTAGGCTATCAGATACTAAGAATCAGTCGTGTGAATCTCCTGCACCTCCGTCCCCGGTTCACCGCTAGAGCAGGACATGGGCGGACATGCCTGCTGCCATGCGATGTGAATTTGGGGATTAAATGACTACGTTATGCTCGCCGATGTGTCGACCGCGGTCTGCGCGCTCGCCATGGTCTTCCTCCGTGAGGGCCCTAACGGACGCGGATGAGGCGGAGGATGGGCGCGGCTTCGCCGCCATCAACTCGCTCGCCGTCGACATCGCCCAGTACCTCCTCGCTGCCGACCTCATGGGCATCGGTGGCCGTGGCGGGGCTATCTTGGGCGTCCTCGTGGCTGTGCTCCCAGTGCTCCTCGTGTCCCCGGCACCGTACCGGCGGTCCTGGCGTGGACATCGTGGGTGAAGGCCTGCAAGGCCACGAACGTCGACCTCGAGGAGGCAGACTTCCTGGCGTCCGCAGCCGCGCCGCTCCTCTTTGCAGCGAATGCGGCAGGAAGGAGTGAGGAGGACGAGGCGCGGGCGCCCGGCGAGCGGCAGCGGCTTGACGAGGAGCACACGATCACGCAGGCACTGACGTTGCTGGACTTCTAGTTCTGGCTGATGTTCGCGTGGGCAGCATGGTCATTTTTACATGGCCGATCCAGGAGGTGGCCCACGTCAGCAAAAGTGTCAATTTCCTTATATAAGTACGACGACAACAGAACGATAAATAGTTAAGGTTCTGTTTGGTTCCCATCTCCTAAAATTTTAGTGACTAAAACTTAGTTAGTTTTAGTCACATTTTAGTCCACCTCCTAAAGGCTGTTTGGTTCCAGTGACTAAAACTGTCTAAAAGCAATAAATGCTGTGGCAAAATGACCATGCTGCCCTCCTACCAGTTGCCCCTCCCATCTTCAGCTCCTCCCACCATGCTCACTGCACCACCATCATCTCCATGGTCCGGTGCTTCCCTAGCTCCACCTCGTGGGGCTCCCCCACCGGCGGCACCACCAGCCACTTATTCCGGCTCGCTGTCGCGCCCTTGCGCCGTGCCGCCATTAGACGAGAGGGAGAGGGCGGATCCGGCAGGGGGAGCTTCGGGGGCGGTGGATCTGGCATCGGGGATGGGGGAGCGAGCGGTGACCGGCGTGGGAGGTGGCGGCGGCGGCAGCAGTAGCAGGTGGAGGTGGGCAAGCCGGTGGGGAGGCCGAACCCTGTAGGGACTCGCCGGCGACGGAGGCGGGGAGGTGGTCGGGCTGGGGCGTGAGGGCGGTCGCGGCGTGGGAGAAGCCATCGCGAAGATGATGCCGGCAAGGAGTGATGGTGACGGTGTCGGTGTTTTAGACCGGCAACCCGCCTAGGGGGTACCCTAGGTGGTCTTTTATGCGGTAAGGGTCGTCGAGAATCAAGGAATCAATGGTGACGCAAGGAACACGATTTAGACAGGTTCGGGCCGCTAGATCGCGTAATACCCTACGTCCTGTGTGTTGGTTTGTATTGATGTATGTTCTAGTCTTGAGGATTGTTGTTTGAGGGGGGGTCCCTGCCCGGCCTTATATACCCGGGAGGGCAGGGTTACAAGTTTGAGTCCTAGTCGGGTACTATTACAGAGTTCTACTCGGTATCGGCCCGAGTAGTTTTCCATAAACATACAAGACTAGTCCGAGTAGGATACGCCCATCCTTGTTCTGATCAAGTTCGAGTACGTCCCTTAGTGGGCCGTCCGAGGCCTACTCGTGGGTCTGGGGAGTAGTCCCGACAAGCCCCCGAGTACTTTGTAGTCGTGCGCCATAGTCTTGGGCACTGCAGGCACTACCCGAGTAGTTTTGCGGACTGAAGTGCCCGAGTACTGTCGCGTGGCTGGAAGGTACTCTTTCTGCAGCTTCGAGTTGTCTCCGTCCCGAGTAATTTTTATATGGTAGTGCGATGTCAATCGCACTCCATATGGAGTAGCCCCCGAGCCTTAGGTTGAGTCGAATAATCAGGCTTAGGGTCAAACTAGCTTTTGTCCATTTTACCCTCGGAGATCTTGAAAAAGAAAAAACTGACCAACGGGTATAGTACCCGCAGCCCCCGAGCACTTAGGCGATTCCTGTTGTTGAAGTGGTGAGCAATCCATTGAATGTAGTAACTGTTGGGTGTTTATTGCGATTAATACGCGATTTAATCTGTCCGTTGCACAACTGACGCGTCGAATCCGGAGCCGGCGGAGATAAATCTGGAAAGCCCCCTTTGCGGTTGCTGTGACGCCGTACGGGCATTAGATCTATTTCGTCCTCCTCCTCTGTGCCTTCGCTCGCTGTGTCACTGCCGCCAGTGCTGCCACCTCCGCCACTGCCGCTTTTTGAGTTAGATCCGAGTGGAAGCCTCTTCCCTAAGTCGAGGTTGAATCCATCGAATGCGCTCCAAGAAGATGGGCAAGAAACCCGAGAAGATCCAAGGCAAGGCTCCGGCGACGGGCAAGGTTAGATCCAAGAAGGGGAAGGAGTTGGTGCTACCGGCGCCGAAGGTGGGGCCGACGAACCAGACTGCTCCGCCGCCACCTGGGGCAACTTGGCAACACTCAGTGATGAAGGAAGAAGGAGTCCAAGCGCTAGTCGATGCCAAGCTCCTTCAGCCGAAGGAAATCGTGCAGTGGCGCCCCGCATTTCCCAATGCGTGGCAATTCGTGCAGGGTTACAAGTCTGAGTCCGAGTCGGGTACTATTACAGAGTTCTACTCGGTATCAGCCCGAATAGTTTTCCATAAACATACAAGACTAGTCCGAGTAGGATACGCCTATCCTTGTTCTGATCAAGTCCGAGTACGTCCCTTAGTGGGCCGTCCGAGGCCTACTCGTGGGTCTGGGGAGTAGTTCCGACAGACGGTGGGGCCGCGGCGGGGTGCGGCGACGGGGAGCGGCGCGCGGCGTGGCGGTGCCCCGTGGGGGTTTCATGGGGGTCTGGTGGTGGGGGTGGAGTTGCCGTGCGGCAGCGGCGAGAGGGACGCCGCCGGCGGGGGCCGTGCAGGGAGGGACGCCGGCGGCGGGCGGAATGGCGACGAGGGGTTGGGCGGGAGGGAGGGTGGGAGAAAGAGGGGGGAAATAAATGAGGGGCAGTGGGGGTCCAGGATAGGCTTTAGGAGGTTTTAGGAGGGGGTGGAGCTCCTAAAGGAATTGAAGTCTCCTAAAAGTTTTAAGTCCCTTTTAATTATATAGTTATAGTATTTTCCCTTTTAGTTATAGTATTTTCCCTTTTAGTTATTTTTTAGGAGTTACTCCCTCCATCCCAAATTATAAGTCATTCCAAGAATCTTAGAGAGTTAAAGTACCTTAATTTTGACCAAATTTATATGCTAATATAATAACATGAGAACATATCTGGTACAAACCAGAAACACTGTGCAACCTTGAAAACTTTCAATCAAGGTCACAGGATGCTCATCCAAGGGACATGGGGAGGAGGTTATTTTGCACATAAGTGCCCACCACCAACATCTCAAATGGAATATTGCAATATCCCCCCTCCCCCTATCCCTTGGATGAGCATCCTGTGATCTTGATTGAAAGTTTCCAAAATTGCACAGGGTATTTAGTTTGCACAAGATACATTGCCTGATAACATTTATGATGTTAACTAAGTATCACTAGATTCTTCATCAATTATATTTTCATAGTATACGTATCTGATGTCATAAATCTTTATAATTTTCTCCATAATTTTGGTCAAACTTGAAATGTTTTGACTCTCCAAGATTACTTGAAATGTTTTGAATCTCTAAGATTCTTGGAACAATTTATAATTTGGAATGGAGGGAGTAAAATTTTAGGAGGGTGGAAACCACCACCGTCTAAATATCGCGGCCGAAGTAGCCCAAACGGACTCTGGTGAGTCAGCTAGTCAACGTCAACTGGCAACCGCTCCCGTGCTCGGCAACTCGGACCAGCGTACCTTGCACCGCACCCGGTTCCCGGGCCTGCGCCGAGCCTGACTGGAGGGCCGACCCGCCGAGTTCCCCACCCATTCCCCTCGCCGAGATTCCCAGCCCACCAGTGCTAAAAAGAGGTAGGGTTTCCGATTCCTTCCGCGCGGTTCAGTGCCCACCCCCGCGTGCAGCTTAGGCGAACCCCCTCCGCCTCCGCTCCTCCCACCGCGCTCTCTGTCTATCTGCGACCGCGCTTCGCCCGCCGCCGCCGCCATGGGGAGGGGAAAGTTCAAGGGAAAGCCCACCGGCCGCCGCAACTTCTCCACCCCCGAGGAGATCGGTAACGACGCGTCGCCGCCCCCGTCCCCCTTTCCGTTTCGTTCGTCCGGTTTGTAAGTGGAATTTGATTTCATGTCTGGAGCTCGCCACGAGGCGACTGCTTGATCTGATGTTTCCGGCGCGAGGTGGTTTCTGGCCGGCCTTGCGTGGTCGCGCGGAATTCGAACCCTACGGGGTAGCTTGTCGCGACTGAGATTCCTGCTTTTAGTCGGCGCCGCGGGGTTACCATATAGTGATTGGATTATATGGTGTCCCGGGTCGTTGGAGGAAGGGGGATTCGCTGATCTAGTTGTTCGATTTAGAAGCTCAGTCACCTGTTTGCACGATCCGTTTGGTTTGGGTACATATTCGGCTTTTCATAGGTTTGGTTGCTTTCTTCATCCAATGATGCAGTAGGACAACATGATGCTATTCTGTTATTAATTTCCTCGCACCTTTTATTTTGCCATCACTGTCAGAGATCTTCACGTAAAAGTGTTTCTGTGAAGTTTAAACGCAGTGAGAAATCGAAGGCACGCTGTATCTGGCCTCGGACAAAGGGTCTTTAGAGGCTGGGTCCAGGAAGAAATGCTACAATTAACCTCTTACCATGCTTTTTTATTATTTCCTACTTGAGCATCCGGATGGCTGCATCCTGTGGATATCCTGCTAAAATTGACTTGGTTCTGATAACCTTTCTTTCAAATAATTGCAGCTAGTGGTACTTCAGGTCGCCCACGCACCTTTAAGAAGGTCTGTACAACTCATTCGATTAGAGTCGTCCACGTGATCAGTATACTTTTATCCCCTCTGACCCTTTTGCACTCCAACGAGTCAAAATGGATTTGTTCATCACTTCTTTTAGTATTAAGCACAGCTAACCCCATTGGATATTTCTGCAATTGAGTTTTGGCAATCATATTGTTCCAAAGTTTTAGCTCTTCTTTATTTATAATTCTAATGATGTTGTAGCACAACTTAGCTACTGCATTAGCACAATCTAATGCATATGTAAATATAAAACCACAACGAAAATTGGTTCCATTCATTATTTGTTGAATTGCTGGAAATGCCAATGACTCTGGAGTGTGCATATAGATGATTCATGATCTATGTCAATAAACATTAGTTAAAACTGTGCCACTGACATCCATATCACCGCAAAAGTTTCCTCAGCTTAGGGTACCATCAATTAAAAAAAGAGAAGCCATTTATTTGGACAATACCTAAGGGGGTGTTTGGTTCCTTGAGCTAAAGTTTAGTCCATGTCACATCGAATATTCGGAGGCTAATTAGGAGAACTAAATATGAGTTAATTATAAAACTAATTACACATGGAGGCTAAACGGCGAGACGAATCTATTAAGGCTAATTAATCCATCATTAGCAAATGGTTACTGTAGCAGCACATTGTCAAATCATGGACTAATTAGGCTTAATAGATTCGTCTTGCCGTTTAGCCTCCATCTGTGCAATGGGTTTTGTAAATAGTCTATGATTAATACTCCTAATTAGTATCTAAATATTCGATGTGACAGGGGCTAAAGTTTAGGGGGAGGAACCAAACGGGGCCTAAGCCACAAATTTGATTGAGCAGCTTTTAAGTTCTTATTGTAACCATTGTTTTTAAGGCATTGCCTAGGCGACAAGGCGGTGGTGGCTCGCCTTGCCTAAGGTGTCGCCTAGGTGATAAGGCGGTGGTGGCTCGCCTCGCCTCGCCTTAACGCTTTAAAAACCATGATTGTAACAATTGATTTGTATTGAAAATCAAATAGAAGGAGGAGGAGGAAGAGGAGGAAGAGGAAGAAAGAGAAGAATCTGAGGAGGAAGAATCTGAAGACGAGTCTGATGACAAGCCTGTAAGGACTTCCCAATCCAGCTAGTTTATACTCCTGCGCGTGCTTCATTGTGTAATGATTTGACATGCTATCAATTCCCAGAAACATAAAGGTACTGAAGGTATTATTCAGATTGAAAATCCAAACTTGGTGAAAGCAAGAAATATAAAGGCCAAGGAAGTTGATGTAAGTTGGTGGCTACTGGTGGCATCTTTCGTTTTTCTAATATTCGTATTTCCATCCTGTTATAGGAGACTAATCAGATGATTTGTGTTAATGCTAGTACCATGAGTTGCCTGTTTTTTCTTCCCTCTGTTATCGTGTCTATATTGCTATTGAAATAAATCCTTGTTAATTGTTATTATTTTTAATCATGCATAATCTAGGAGGAACATCTCATGTTATCTAGCTGTCTATGAAATTCATCATTATACCATGAGATGTGATGTTGTACTTCTGGATTTGACTTCCACAATTGTGTTACCATGTCTAGGTCATTGTCGCAGGCAGTTGTTTTGTGCCTGCTGTAGCCATAGTCTATTTATTGAATCCTTTTTGTCTATATGCCAGCTAACTAAGGTTGCATTTTGTGCAGCTTGGAAAGACAACTGAACTCTCAAGGCGCGAAAGGTGAACTACCATATTTGGCTAAATGAGGAATTTTCTTATTTTGTCTTAATAAGTTCATGAAATTTTGATGCTTATTGTTTGTTTTTTGTGTTTTATTCATTCCTTCCCATTATCATTTGGCATGAGGAAAACTGCTAATTCAAGCCTGTGGGTAGCACAGAAATAAAATACGCAACGGATAAGCAGATAGGTGTTACAGGATGAAGGCTTTTTGCTTTTGTGCCAGATTGTTAGATAATGAGGATACATGCTCATGAATTGCTGGAGATTATTTAATAGTCTTATTTTATTTTACTGCACTACCTTGATGTTCACTTCTCTTGGGGTAGGACATTCTTGATGCTAATATTTAATGGCTTAATGAAAAATGGCAGTGATGTTGGGTGGGAGGACCTCAATATTTGTAAACTTCTTTTGCTATGAAACGTTTTAGGTCTGTGACTCTGTTTACATGTTATCATGTTTGTTTTATAGAGAGGAGCTTGAGAAACAAAAAGCTCATGAACGTTATATGAAGCTTCAGGAGCAAGGAAAGACAGAACAAGCACGGAAGGATTTAGGTGCTTATTCTATGTTATGCTTGCCATTTCTTTCTTCTAGGTCTTTTTTTCCTTGGATGTACTTAAGTATTTCTATCATACACAAGGCCACAACCTGTAATATTGGCTTCTGGAGGTATCATGACAATTTTCATTTCATTTTATGGAAACATGCATTGCAATGAAGTAGTCTGATGCTAGTGCAATCATGCAATAATCTTACCTTCTCTTCTCTTCAGCACAGGCTATTAAGATCTTACTTTAGTCTTAGCATTTAAGAATTGCAAGTCTACCTTATTAAATCGCTGCGTTTCTGCTGTAGTTTTTAGGTTCCATGCTAACTTCATTGCTGACTTTCCACCCAAAATTTAACTTATGAACTAATGTAGTTGCCTCTTGAATGTTCTTCACTTGTGGAATATGATTCTTATCTTTTCTTGTACCCAACATCGTAGAAGCTGAGATGCATGCGCCATTTAATGCTGGCTTTGCTATTGTGAGTCCAGCTCTCCAGAGTTTTTAGCTGATAGAAAATCATCTAAGATGCATGGAATACCATTAAAGTTTATTGTTACTTGTCAGCTTGTGTTACTACTGAGACACTGCTCCTGAACTTCCAACAGCCATAAGGCCCATAACCTTTATAATTCGTGAATGCAGAACGTCTTGCTTTAATAAGACAGCAAAGGGCAGATGCTGCAAAGAAACGCGAAGAGGAGAAAGCTGGTAGGTCTATTGCTATTTGTATCTCCATGATCTTAAATTTTCTTTTGACTCGATTGATCGCAAATATAGCATTTTGATGCCTTAGTTACACCATACTTGAGCTCAACAAAATGTTTGTTTTCTCTGCTTGCCTAAAAGCAAAATTTCTCATTTTGTTTGTTGGGGTTGCACTGAATTTTATTTTATTCGTGGCAGCCAAGGAGCAGAGGAAGTCCGAAGCGCGGAAGTAACTGCAATAATTATGGACCACGAAGGCATGAGCTGCGTTGATTGGATATTTATTTCCAATGCATCTGTTATCTTTTAAACTCGATCTCTATTCCCATAAAATATGTATTTACAGCAGTAACGTAGTCTTGTGGTCATGGCATGCTGTAAACTTGAGCTTGGCAAAATTGAAATGTAGTAAGATCAGCTTGTGTGAAATTTGCCCTTTGTTTTTCCTGACGAGTCGATGCTAGGATGCTGGAGCAGCTAATCTGTTGTTAGATGACTCCGTTCTCCCTGTGAGTCACCCGAAACTAAAAGGTTTAGTTGAAGTAGGTGTCGTTCTGCCGCGTAGACGGGACTGGTTAGATGTTAGCATGAGCAATATCCCTGATCCTGGGCCTCGTTTTTGAAGTTCATGCATCGAAAATTCGAACTTCGAAACCAAAGCGAGAGCATGCGGCTGGTCTCTGCGTGCGTGCGTGCGTTTAAGCCACCCGCCGACATCTTAGCAGCGGCAGCAGCCCCCTGAAACGTGCTCTTCACAGTAAAGGCTTTCTCTTGCAATGTACTCCGTGAAGATACAGATTAAATGGTCAAATATTTTTGTGCAGATACAGATTAAAGCCACACGCCAATTAAGCATGTGAAGAATTTCTACGGTTCGAAAACCACAGTAAATGCTTTCATGACACTGCACGTTGGCTTCAGACCTTTGGCGCACCTCTAGATAGTGGAATGGTCACTAACACAGAGCATCACGACCATCTGCATGTTGTATTGGTCAATGCTTCAGTAAGTGTGTGTTTGGTTCCAAGGACGGGACGGGATGGGACGGTCCCAATTTTAGAGGTGTTTGGATGGGAGTCACGTGAGATGGGGCCATTCCCTTATAGGAATATTTCTCTAATATGCGGGACAACCCCGTCCCTCCAAATCGAGCAGACGGGATCATCCCGATTCGACGCTGTGGCTCTCCGTTACGTGTGAGCGAGCAGGTGCTGGAGAAAGTCAAGAGCGAGGCGACCACCAGCAGGACAAGCGGCGGGGGTGAGCTCGAGCAGCCATGGGAGCCCCGAGGGGATGAGCGGCAGGCGACGCGGTCACCCGCGAGCGAGCAGGTGCTGGAGAAAGGCGAGAACAGGGAAACCACTAGCAGGGATGAGCGGTGGGGGGTGAGCTCAAGCAGCCATGGGAGCCTAAGGGGATGAGCGGCGAGCTCAGGCGTCCGCTGCGCCGCCGGCAGGGTGAGCGGGAGCTCCAACGCAGGTCATGGAACGACAAGATCCGATGCGGGCGATGGGGATGGGTCCTCAGGCGGGGCGACCGAGGTCCGAAGTAGGTGGGGGCGGGGTTCCCTGGCAGCACGGCAAAGGGCTGAAGCTCCATGAGCGACACACTGCGTGGTCCCTAGGCGGCGCAGCTGGTGCCCCGAGCTGGCAGGGCGACCTCCCGGCGCGTCGCGGCCGGGGGCCAGTGCTGGCGGAGCGAGCTCCCCTGGCAGGCCGCCATCACACCGAGGAAGAAGATGTACTTGTTAGAATAACATGTGGGGCCTGCTGATGGTAGCTATTAGAAGCTGAAAACAGTACTCATCCCAAAGACCTCCAACCAAACAAAAAATGGTGACGAACCTGTCCTCTCAACCAAACACGAGTCGGGACGATCCCATCTCAAAAACCTAGGACAGGACTAACCCATCCCATCTCGTCTCCAAACCAAACACACACTAAGTCAATAACAAAGTTAGTTACAAATTTATTTGTTTCCTTGCATTTCTCACCAACACATGCTAATAAAAATGTCAACAAAAGCTGCCAGTTCAAACAAAACACCGGCCTGCCATTTTTCCGTTTCTTGCTTCTAAAGAATACTATACCCTTCAGAGATATATCTCAGGGTGTTTCAAAATTCGCCATTAAAAAGGCAATAATATATATAAATATATAACCACCTTACACCAGGGATCCTAGCTCGCTTAGTTTGTCTGAAGCAGTAAGCCAGTAGCTTCTATCTTAGGCTTATTCTGTTATACCTGTGTAAAGCCTCAATGAAACTGCCGGCAAGGTCAGTGATCTGGTGAAGAATTCTGGTTGCACTTCAACATTGAACACCAAACCTATACATAATATGATTTGCATCCTTTTGGATGATAACTAAACAGTAGCAATGGCAGTGTTTGATGTAATTTGGTCACCGAAGCTTTAATCCATGGGCTTGTTTTTCATCATCTTACGCTTTGTGGAATCCAAGTACTTCTTCCGAAGCCGTATGACCTTGGGAGTAACCTGATGAGGCTCAAATGTCAATATAAAGCAGCTTAAAACTAAATGCCAGTTGCTTCAGGA
The DNA here is from genome assembly GCF_005286985.2 of Setaria viridis. NCBI lineage: Eukaryota > Viridiplantae > Streptophyta > Magnoliopsida > Poales > Poaceae > Setaria > Setaria viridis. Next base: position 36,397,415 of record NC_048267.2, on the reverse strand, counting down.
ACAAAACTGTAAGAGAAGTTGGAAAATTAAATCCGGTAAGCGAACTCATTTCTTCAATAAAAGGCTAGGAGTATTACTCCAGCAAGTTAGATTTCCTCTTTGGACTAACCTGAAATTTGAAGGAATCTCCAAGACTAGCAAACATATTGCAGAGGTTACTTATATTATAAAAAAAACCATTATCCAACAAAGGTCACATCTTATAGGGCTGAGTATTGTAAAATGCATGACAGAGCTTATTGACTATTTTCTTTGTTTAGTACTGACTATTGTAAAATGCATGTAACTGTAACACGATTGCATGCCTCTGCATACTCATTCCACTATCTGATAAAGGTAATGTTGCATCCTATCTGGCTGTGAGATCTCCGTTTGGAACAGCCGCAGAGAAATAATACTGCATTCTATCCTAGGCTGCAGCCTGCAGGATCTCCATTTGGTTTAGAGGTTTTATTGTCCCACAAGTATCAAAAATATGTTTTGGCAATAGCCACTATACTATCTTTCAAAAACCATCATTACCAGGAGGACATCCAACTTCTGATCTATAGACAAGAGAACCCCCAGAAAAGAAGAATAGGAATACAACTTGGCGGTTGTAGAAGAATGCAATGTTCATGTCCATTTGTTCCATTCCTCACACAAATAGAATCAAAAGCAGAAATTTTAACAGGATTATTTGTTTGAAGAAGAATTAAGAGCACAATACTTGCCTCAATAAGCTCATCTGCAGCAACATATCCAATTGCCTCTTCCAAAGTCATCTGCATGGTTCAAAAACTTTCTTTTCAGATTTTGTGATAGCTAGGAACTCTTTTAGAGGATGCCAGAAAAAAGGACAATGCTATACAATTCACCAAACAAGTAAAAACACCAAACATAATTTTTTGTCCGTTCTCATCAGATCTCAACCCCGAATGGGTGTGGACCTAATATCATATGGTAAGAATGGGTCATAGCACATGGCTAATCTATTCACAGTGGACAATTAGCTTAGCCGACAGGTCTTGCAGTATTGTTTCCGTTGCAGAAAAGAAGAAATGCAAACTCAAGATATCTCCATAAAAGAGAAAAAAAGAATGTACCAATCGAGGTGGAGTTAGCCGAACATTTTCATCCTTTCCAGGGGCTCGGATGTTCGTAAGTTCTTTAGTTCTCACAGGATTCACCTGCCAAAGCGACATTGATTTAAAGTACAGAAAGAGAAAAAAAAGTCATGATAAACAATTGATGATCTTACGTACCTCAAGATCACTGTCACGTGAGTGCTCACCAACTATCATGCCTTCATATGCCTTTCAAATAGGAGGAACAAAGAGGGATTAGTAAACTTATTAATCCAAGATGGTAGCTCTCAAATAAATGGAGTAATGTAGTTACCTCCATTCCAGGAGATACAAAGAGGATTCCACGAGCTTCTAAACTCATAAGTGCATGTGAAGTGATCAGTCCCTTACCAACGGATATCTATACATGAACATAGAGAAATTTGAGTCAGAGTTGAAAAGTACATAGTGATATTGAAATTAGTCCTATTTATAATCAGTAGAGCCCATTTTTGTTATGGTGTGCTAAATTCTTGGCTAAAGGGAGTGTCTCTTTAAGTTTCTATAAAAACAGATTTAAGAAGCTATGTAGACATGTTTGGCAAAAAGAGGACATGAGTCAATAGAGAACTATGAAGCTGAGGGGAATGAACTTACCAGTACTCCTTTTCTAACACTGCCTAGTGCACCTCTGTATTTAGCATACGCTGCAATCACAGGTCAAATAATCATGAATGTCTATTTAGTCCTCGAGAGTCGATAATCAAGACTGCAATAATTAGTAAGATACAGTTCGCTCATGCAAACAAACTAATGTGATATGATTCGGCTACACATTACAGAAAGCATAAATGAACTCAAATTGATTCAAATGAATGGGCTAAAAGGCACCCTGTCAGTGTAGCTCATCTTCTCTAATGTCACTACTCACAACACAACCCATGCATGTTAAACTGCCTATGTAAAACAAACTTCAATTGACATCTAGCTATTGATAAACAGAGCAAAATGATTTCAATTAAAAAAAACTCGACCTGTGGGGGGTAAGACAGCCCCCGAGCATTTTGCTAAGAAGAGAAGACCTTCTCACGCAGGTTGAGAAAACCCCCGAACCCCTGCCCCACCCTTACACAGCAGCATCATAGCCCATGTGAGACGACCAACGACCGGGGCCGGGCCTTAGACCTGTGCTTTGGCGTGGTGGCAGACGAGGGGATTTTTGTACCCCAGCCTGAAAATTCGCTCCCACGGGGAGTCGAACCTAGGTCCTGAGGAGTGCTACTGGTATCAATTTAAAATTAGGCACCTTGTGGCAACTGGTAACAATCACAATCCATAAATACTTTAGTTTAGCATGTTTTAGTTACATGTATTCCCTCTTTCAGAAATCAAACAAAAGAACCAAATTTACAGTAAAAGCTAAAAGAAACCTGACCGCAAAGTTTCAATGATATTGATGTTCAACTTATAATATCCTTTGGCTTTGGGTTCATCATTTCAGAGCTTATGTGTAACCTTTGACTTACGGTGTTTCAAAGAACATCTATGCTAAGCACTCACAGATAATTAAAACCTGCAGTGAGTAAATGGGCAGGCCAGTTTATAGTTTGCCTCCATATTTGGACGAAAACAACTCAATTTTTGGCAATAGCACATAGATCAGTAACAGACTTGAATGTGATCAAGCACTGAATTGAATGATCAATAGAAATATAGCATCATACCCTGGAAAGCACGGTGCATAAATCCAGTTCCGCGTGTAAAGCTGCTGAAAATTCCTTTAACACCCACCAAACCCCTGCATCCCATAACAGATCATTTGGTATTACGGAAAACAAAAGTGGTCAATACTCTACAAAAGGCAAAATAAACACCAGAATCACAAACTGGTTAGGTTTAAAAACGAAACATGACAAAGTTATTTATTTATGATATCGTGACATTCAAGTTGCCTATAGGCAACAAATCCTATTGGGAACATGGAGAAAGGCATCATACAAGCAATGAATGGCTTGGGCTCCCAGTATAAAAGTGTTAGTAAATTCTACTAGGAACATGCGGCATTCTACAAATAGAAGCGTGAATGACTTGGGCTAGCAGTATAAAAGCGCACGGTGAATTACAACTACAGAAGCATTTATTAGTAAAAATGGTCAGTTAAAAATCTGGCGCGGCATGCTTTTCAAGGTTACATGATGTAACCAGTCATTAGCATAAAATACCAACCACTGACCTAGATGGACAGGTCATAAAGATCCGAGTTCTTCCAGTTGTCCCAGGAACTGGGCCCATGTCAAGTATTTCACCCTTCCTGTGTGTAAGGGTTTCCAAGACGAAACCCACATGCTCTTCATCCACCTACAATATCTCATTGGTATTCAAATTAGGGTGAGAAGGAAACAAAGACAAATTAGCTCGCTCAACCATAGATTCCTGATTTATACCTCAACAGTTACTTCTTCAATAGGCTCCAACCTTTCTCCACGCTCTGTTTTATACCTATTTCAAAAAGGAGGGGGGGGGGATGAATAAGTTAATTGCTCGCACATGGCGTTGCATGCCTTAGAAAGGAAATTTTAAGAAAAGAAATGTGGTGTAGAAATAGATATGTAGCTAGATATACTTTACAATTACGTGGAAAATCGTAACTCACATCACTTTTGGGGGTGAGACTGAAAGCTCAAATCCCTCACGCCGCATGTTTTCAATTAATATTCCTGGAAGACACACAGGTCATCATTGATATTCTTGACTACACATTAATTGAAGTACGAGGAACTTCCAAATGGTTAACTGAAATTCAGTCACGCAATATCAATCAAAAGAATAGGTAAGATTTCATCAACAATGCCGACCTAACTGAAGTTCTCCTCTTCCTTGAACTTCATAAGATTCTGATAATGGTCCAGGAAGAACATTAATTGCCAAGTTTGTTTCTGCCTCTGCCATCAGGCGGTTACCAATTTTTGCTCCAGTTAGCTGCAAAATTATAGTAAGTAAAGCCAAATCAGCAGCTACTTTTATGTTCCTTTAATGAATACAATTTTTATACTTATAGATTTAGAAATTGCACTAGAATGTCATCCTACAAATTAAATTAAGTTCAGTCGGTCAGTCCAGTCCATCTGTCCATGTTTAGCTAGTGTTGAGCGACACACGGAGCTGGTCTATAGCTCTTGTTGTACTTATCCCCTTTAACCAAATGAGGCTGATCACTAGAGTTCTGTTTAGCGGAATGACAACAAGAAGCATAGTTAAGCCCGACTTAGGGCCTACTTGGTTTAGTGCCAATTTTTGCCCAGCCAAAATCTGGGCATTCCAAAATTAGGGTAAGAAATTTAGGTACTCACTTAGTTTAGTGCCAATGTATGGCAACCAATACTTTCCACCCTTGTGAGTTTCAAGAAGTTTCTAGTGTCTTGCCTTAGTTTTGGCTATAAACATTGGCATGCCAAATTTTGGTAATGAACCAATTGATAGCCAAAATTTCTAGGCATGCCATGGTTTTGGTTGGGCAAAAATTGGAACCCAACCAATCAGGCCCTTAATTTCCAAATTGATGGCAGAAAGTGGTCAGAAGTTTAAAGAAGGGCTAAAGTTTGCTTACGTCAGACAACAGGAATACATGCAAACAAACTTTATAATCACTCAAGTATAGGGGACACTGCAAAAAATAACCTTGCTGCAAAAATAACCTAGCACCAAAACTTGGATTTAGTCCTCCAAAGCTAGTGTGTTAGCTCCTTACTCTTACCTAACAATTTAGAATACGAGCAAACTCCACAGAATGATTTAGGGACTTGACGAGTTTGTAAAAACACAACTACAACAACAAAGCCGTTTAGTCCCAAGCAAAATGGGGTAAGCAAGAGATTAAACCCAATTACAGTGATATAAGATTAAAAATTAGACATATTTTAACATGCAAATTTACCAGACAAACTTCAAATGTACCCTGACCAATCTAGATTGTTGTTCAGAATCCAGCATACAAGACTTTGACATCAAGAACTTGATTTTGCAAAAAAATAGGATACACTATGATCATTCTGTAACAACTAACAACTTCAGGGAATCCAATTTAATCATGGATCAGATATTAAATTCCCAGCATCATCCATGTCTCATCCATATAAAGTTATTTGTTACTTACATGGGTGCCATCACGACCAGCCAATGGTGAATCATTCACACCGAACGTCATAGATATTGTGGGAGGATCCAACTCAATTGTAGGCAGAGCAGTCATTACCTAAAAATAGCAACCACTTAGTATTAGTGAATTTGAGGCAACTGACAAGGATAAGTAACCTCAAGACATAGTTCTACCTCTGAATTTGACACAGTATGTCCAATTGCTGGAGCAGCCAATCCAGCCATTGAAATTATATCACCAGCTCCTGCAGTCTCTACTGTTACCATACTCGTGCCTTTCTTTTTCATGAGTTTGATAACCTAATTTATTTAATATAATTTGAAAGTCAATGAGGCTTTTGAGTTGATAATTAACGCATACTGAGGAGAAAATAATTTGATCAGAAATTAAAAGGAAAAAGTCCACAAAGTTCTCGCAAACCTTTCCATCTTCGATCTTCTGAACTCCATCATCTGTGCTGCGAAGACCATGCACTTTGTCACCAACACGGACAACTCCAGATCTTACTCTCCCAGTGAGTATTCGTCCTAGATAAAAATCACGTTCCATCATGGAAACCTGTAAAAGAAAATAAATTGCAAAATAAATCTATTACATCATGCATAACTGAGGATGAAATCGAAGAATGAGAAAGAAATTGCAAAAACGCCCTCATCTCAAGCAAAATAAAGTTTCAGTATACTAACCAACATTTGGAATGGGGCCTCAAGATCAGCTTTTGGTGAAGGAATGTGTTGTATAATGGAATCGAGCAACGAAGACATATTCTTTGCATTATCAGGGGGGCTCTTGGTGAAAGTTAAGGAAGCCCACCCTTCTTTTGCTGATGCATAAAGAACTGGGAAATCTAGCTGTTCTTCTGCAAAATCCAAACAAAATATGGTCACAAAAAAAAAAGAATGGACTTCAATGGAACCAAATTGAAAAGCAGGACGGCACCTGTAGCTCCAAGGTTTGCAAAAAGATCAAAAACCAAGCTCTCTACCTCATTGCAGGTTTCTTCTGAAACTGTAGAGCATAAAAGAGTTACAACAAACCTGAAGTACCAAGAACTTATAGATGGCAACACTATTGAATAGCACAGTTTCATCTGATTTAAAGCAAGTCTATATATTGCATAAAGTTCAGTTCCCAAATAAATTTTCTAACAGAAATTTAGAAGATTCAACCAAAACCATTTCTAAAGAAAGAGCCTGATTAACATAGATGGATTTAACATAAGAAATTGATGGTTTACTGATATTGCCAAAAGAACCTGATTTTCTAGTGACTCCTTTTGAGTAAAAATCATAAGGCATCTACATTGTACTTGTCTTTCCCTTGCTTTATTTAAATTAAGCTAACATGCAAATATTTTTACTTCAGATGCCATGTAGTCTGTATTTACTCGTATTATTGTAACTAAGTAGATGGACATGCTCACCTTAAGAATCTTATCAATTACAGTTTACTTGATCAAACTTAATTAGAATGATGAACACCAAAATAGTTTCTCTGTAAAAAACTATCTCGTTGTATCTTTAACCCTGATCCGTTGCACTTAGAAAAAATAATTTTAAAATCTGATATTGAGCAGACCTGAAGGCCTATCAACCTTGTTGAGGAGGAGAATTGGGCGCAAGCCATACTTCAAAGCCTTTGAAAGCACAAACTTAGTTTGTGCCAAAGGCCCCTCTCCAGCATCAACAACCAAGACAGCACCTTCCACCATTCCAACAACCCGTTCAACCTGCAAAAAAAAAGAGCGGCAATAATTGTATTATATTTCACACCAAAGATATCAGATCCAAACCATAGAAAATGACATGGGGAATGCATACCTCACCACCAAAATCAGCGTGACCAGGTGTATCAACCATGTTGAGCTCATTTTCCTTCCAAGAAACAGAAGTGACCTAAAAATAGCTAAAATCAGCAAGCAGTGCTACTTAAGATGTCGTGCGGCGTGATCTATATGGCAAGAAGCATGCCAGCCTTTGCAAATACAACAATACTCCACTACAGCAATCAATGCAAATACAACAATATTTCACTTAAGAAACAAGGGTAATGCTAATCAGAGCAGATCATCAGTGCCTGATTTCCACATGATCTGTCCGAGCCAAATATTTCGAAACCCAGACTATGAAGATATGTTAGTTCAAATCAAAGGATAGTGAAATAGTGTAGGTTTGGTATAAACATCAAAACTAACTTGGCATGCAAGACATTACATTAGATAGCTGACATGTCAAGCCTGTATCACATCAACAGGATTGATTGTTGCTACATCTTATAAGACCCCATACAAAAGATATGCAATGTTTTTGTAGTCTGATTTTCATTTCGCTCACTTCAATTTAATGGGAACTACTGAAACACAGTTATCCTATTTTTCCTAAGAAGTGCTTGACCTGATTCTTTGCTTCCGATTTACTAGACAAATAAAATGAAAGTACCGCATAATGGTTGTTAATTAAACTCCTCAACCGCATATGGAAGAATGTTCTAATGAAAGAATTAAACTCTTCAACCCCATAATTAAGTGGCATCGCAATCAAGGAGCAGTTAGTATGTTCTAATCTATATACAGCCAAATGGTACATAATACCTTATTACTATTTTAATTATGAGGCCCTTGTAACTGTTAGTTGCACAAAGTTGATGACACTGCCATTTCCACTCTGACAAGCATGGTAATTAAGCCCGAACTTATGCAAAAGAAAATTAACAAGACTGTTGTGTTAACGTGTTAACAGGAGATATCAGATGTGAAGTATCAGTATCGGAGCAGTGAACCAGAAACGACCTACACAAAAATATTTTACATGCCAAGTGTAGTATTTTTTTTTCTAGTAGCAAGCTTAACAATTCTTCATGCAACATGGAAACACCAACTTGTCATTCTTGATGCTAGCACGTGGATTGATGTCATATTGGGTTTTAAATTTGCTGCCAGAAGGCAAGTAGCCTAACAAAAAAAATAGATGTACGTATCATAGGAAAATTCCAATCCGTTCCAATCAAATTATCTGAGGAAAAAAGTGAGTTTAAGTGTTCAATGAAATGATTCATGAGAATGCAGGTGATTATGAACAAGCAAATTAGGCCGAATGTTACTTATGCTACTTCCAGCTGTCATGGAAATGGGCACGAGGTATGTGCAAATTGACACATATGAACCACATGAGTCATCAAGCACAATACACACTCCGGAATAGTCATTGAACCAGTCATGACATACTAGCATCCATCCTCGGACCAATTCAAAATCACCAATCAATAAACACAATGAAGTCAAGCAAACTTCGATGCGTCACTCAGAATTATGGGACACAGAAGCCAAAATTGGTGATGGCCTCTGAAGTCTGAACTGGATCTCATTTACTTCTACCAAGTTTATGTTAAGACCCTTGTTGTCATGCGCGCAACTTGTCCAGCGAATGGTGGTAAGATAAGAATCCCAAGCTCCAGCCTCACTAACCATGCGAGTAACCACGAGTCTAAGAGCTGTGTTACTTACCTTGGAGGCAATGGTGATGCCGCGCTCGCGCTCGAGGCTGATGGAATCCATGGCGCGCTCGTGGGGGATATCAGCACCGCACTGCCGCAGGAGCCGGTCCATGAGCGTCGTCTTCCCGTGGTCGACATGGGCTATGACCGCCACGTTACGGATGCGGGACGGGTTCATGACGCCGCTTGGGGTCAAAGCAGGCGAGGCAGCGGTAGACGCCGCCGCGGAGGAGTAGAGCCGGCGCAGGAGGGATGACCCCAGCGCCGATGGGGACGAAGCATGGGAGAGAGAGTGGGTGTGTGCCCGGCTCGCCGACGAGCGGAGACCGCGGAGCAGGAGGGCTGCCGCCATCTCGTTCGCGGCGGCGGCGGAGGCGGCGGGGAAGGGTGGATCCTGATATTTTTGCGCGGTCGGGAGCGGAAAGCCCACCAGCGCAGCAGCTCGAGGGTTTATTCGGGGTTCTTCAGAGGACGAGTGCACAAGGCCCACACACAAGACTGGGCTTCTTCTTAACAAAACCCGCCGTCAGCCCGCCACCAGGCCGCCGTGGCGCTGCCCAGTCTCTCCACTCCCTCCGGGCGTCCGGCGCCGCTTTCTTTCGAGTTCTGACGCGCCCGATGCTGCTGCGATGGCTCGCAGCCGCGGGGCGTCGGCGAGCGCCGCCGGCCAGGCCCCTCGTGCGCGCGCTCTCGTACGGTAGGGTGGTGGACGCCGCGGTTCGAGACGGGGAGCTCCGGGTGTTCGTGGTCGCGGGCGAGGTCTCCGGCGACTCTCTCGCTTCGCGACTCATGGCGTCGCTCAAGGCGCTCTCGCCTGTGCCCGTCCGCTTTGCTGGTGTTGGCGGGTATGTGTTCTCCCTTCCGTTCATCCCTGCTTTTGGTTCAGTACCTCGTGGCGTTGACGTTTTAGGGCGTCGTATTTCGAGCAGACTTGAAAACTCCTGATTCCTGAATTTTACATCGACTATCGAGATTGTCATTTGATTTCTCAAGCCAATCCACAATGGTGCAGTGCACGCCTATGGATCCTTGAGTATCATCTAACACTTGTGTATATGGTGGTTGCTGTCGAACAAAGGATCATACAATCTGGGTTATTGGAGCTGAAGGAATTTAGAAGCGGTATTTAGTTTTGTTTTATAGCTTTTTCATTCTTCTTAAGGCGTCTCCACTCTCCACCCTCAGGTTGTATGTAAATAGAGTTGGGATCCCAATAGAGTTAGATTGCATCCATAAACACTTAAAACATTGAAATTTACAGTTGTGAATGAAAAGGCATGACAATGTTTTAATCAATTTTTCAGGCAGGGACAGATATGTTGTATTTTCATTTGTTCGAGACAGTATTTCTTTTAGGTTTACTACACTAAGGATACAAGGATAGGCACCATTCTTTTCTGATTCTAGTGAAGCTTGATGTATATATGACTTTATTGGAGGGGGTGGAGAGAAATCACGGGGTGGGGACTGTGGCACAAATTGTTTTCTTGTCTGACTCCTCACTTGAGAAAAGCTAATAGGTATACTTCACTCTTATATTGTTTTCTTCTCTCCAGAAGAGTAGAATGAGATTAGAAAAGTAGAAGACACAAGTAGATCAAGGGCAACATCATACATTTGGACTTGCTTTTCTTCTCCTTTTCTCAATCAGAAGAAAGAATTTTTTGTTGTGTTCCCACCATTATTCATTTGCTTGGTCTCTTTTCTAAATGCTCTCTATTTGAAGGTGAGGAGTGAAATTTTCATGTGCTAACTGTACCCATGGAATGATCTATTCAGCATGCATTGTTTTACTTTTCCATGTGCGGGTCGATCCCATCCTAGTTTGAAGTTGAAACATGGATTCAATCATTTGTTCAAATCCAGCCTTTCATTTCTTTCCCCATCATACATACTCTTTTGTCAATGTAGTGAATTAATGTGCAAGGAAGGTTTGCAATCACTTTTCCCCATGGAAGAAATTGCCATTATGGGCTTGTGGGAGCTGCTCCCACACATATATAGTGTCAAGGTGCTACATTGGTGTGTGCCTCATGCATTGCTTTCTGTTCGTATGATGCACTTGACATTGACTATTGTCACTTTAATTCTGCAGAGGAAAATTGAGAATACTGTAGTTGCGGCTGTGTTATTTCAACCTCACGCTGTGGTTACAGTTGATTCAAAGGGGTTCTCTTTTCGCGTGTTGAAGCAACTGAAATGTAAGGTTGCCAAAAACATTTCCTTTTTTTTTGGGCTTGATTTATTTGTTCATGAGCAAATATGAAATAAAATTCTGTTGTCTAGGCAGAAGCAATCGAAAGGTTCAAAGTCCTCTACACATACATTATGTTTCACCATCATTCTGGGCCTGGAAAGGTGGTGAAAGCAGGCTCTCGAAGTTGCGTGATTTTGTCGACCACATGTTGTGTATTCTTCCATTTGAGGAAGAAATATGCAGATTAAATGGGCTGCCTGCTACTTATGTGGGTCATCCCTTATTGGATGATGCTATTGGCTTAAACATGGTAAGAACCTGTGTAACTTTAGCTCAGCATCATTGTCATTACCCTAACGAAGTGTTGATTCAAAGATTTTCTGTCCAAAACTCTCGTTAATCATGCACCCCCCCCCCCCCCTCCCTATCCCCATGTGTCCAGTTAGAATTTTCTTGCATAAAGACCTTGTACTAAACCAAGAAAGTCACATTGGTCATATGGTTGATAAAGCGACTTGAGGATAAAAAATAACTTAAGTACGAGGAAAGCGGAGAGCCCGCGTGGTATTTAACTCATGTACTGTTGGTACGGAATAGGTACTGATCAGTCTTGTGGTCATTTGCAAGTGGTCAAATCATTGTAAACACATCATTTTGATCTGGTAAACTGGTAAAATTTTATATCATAGAATTGAATTGTCAAGACTCCAGAATCAAGATCAATCTATTGAAGTTTTATAGGTGTATTTGACACCTGGGGTCACTATTTTGCCTTACAATTTAACTCCTTGACTGAATTAATATTTTAGGAACTGGAATTGTCTTCTGACAAGTCTAGACATCAAAGAAGTTGTGAATCTTTCCGGCTGGAACATGGGCTTTCCCCAGGTAATCATACACATCATTCTTCCAGTACTGCTTTTTAGGTACACAAGATCCTTGCATTGCAAGTGCCAATGGTTATCTTCTGTTTTGTCCTTCTCTCGTGTTATCAGATAGAGCGCTATATATGTGCTTTCTGAAACATCTTTTTCAATTAAACCTTGCGAGGAACTTGGAGATGACGATATAGTCAGCTATATGTTCTACATGCAATAAACATGATACACAGATTATATTTTAAGTGATGCAAGGCCATCAACTTTATGCAAGTGTCCATAATGTTTCATAGCAAGATGTTGCATTTCCACCTCTCTGGAGTTGTATCAATGTGTCCTAGTGCACTAAGTCTTAATGTGCATTTGTTAATTGTGTAATCAGTACATATCTGCTTTCTAATGAGAGATACGTCTTTGCTAGATGCCACAATCATAACCATGCTGCCTGGAAGTAGGATGCAGGAGGTAGTTCGAATGCTTCCAATCTTTTTGCGTACTGTGCAAAACTTAAGACATACATTTAATGAACTGTCACTAGTCATCCCAGTTGCTCCACATCGAGATGTGAGGACCTATGTTGAAAAGACTGTTCAGTCAGGTCCTTCTCCAGTGGTGTTGATACCTGGGGGATCGCTTAAGGAAAGATATGATGCATTCAGTGTGAGCTCACTTCTCTTTTTAGATTACTTAAGTCTAATCTCAAGCGCAAATTCATTGAGGATACATCTCATAATGTTTTTATCCTTTTTTATTCATTTACTGACATGAAGATCTTTCAAAGAACCATATCTTCCTAGCAGTTGAATTGTGGATTGTCATTGTGGTCCTCATGCTTGGCGTGAACTAATATAGGCTAGCGAGATAAAAGAATACAATTCTGCGAAATCTAGACAGCTGTTTGTTAGTGCAATTAGTAGCCAGTCCAATGCATCATTTTCTACCCATGCTTCTGTCCTTTTTGTCTTAGCCGGTTTTATGAAATAAGTCTGTAATTAAGGTCAGATCCTACATCATGATACTGGATCACATACAACACAATGGACACAATATTATTAAGGTCAACCTCTCAGAATAAAGGTGATAACCCTAACCCTGTGTTTTGTCAATGAGTATGGGGCTTTGATGGGGTGCTTGTGCACGGGGTCTGTAGAGCAAGTCCTCTACCTGGTGTTCTTATCAGATGACCTTTTGCCCTCTAAACATAGCCTCCTTTTTTTATCAGGGGTGTTAGTTGACATTCCAAAAGGGCACATGCATTTTTTGTTGATGTTTGTCAGCACATGGATTGGTCAACATTGTAGAACTGGTTATTGTCAGTGCCTCTCTGTGAGCAGTTTGTTGTTGTCATGTGCATGGATAGCGGTTACTTCTGTCTATGTGGACAAAAGGCTCAGCAAATTATCCTGAATCTTTGCCTACTAAGGTAGATGGGTGTTTTGGTGTTTCATACCACAACCAGTTACGTCATTGTTTGTTAAACTGCAACATATTCAAATATATACTCATGTACATGCCAAACTCAAGTAGCAGCTCTTGGTCCTGAACCAGATAGTATCTCATAATCAGTGAGTGTTAGTTCAGGCCTACTTGAAATAGGTTGCAGTATGTATATGGGTGTGATTATGGATTATTTAATACTCATCAGTATCGGTTACATCTCGAGCCAATGACACCCTTCGGTAGTAAAGCGTATTAAACAAGAGTGCTGAACAGCAATTTCTATGATGTGTTTTTTGAACGAATTAGCTTGTCCTAAATGTCATATATTTAAAAACAGAGGGAGTAACTTCTAGTGTCTATAACTTTAGCAGCCAAGTCTGCTTGTGCTAGACTGCTAGCTGTCATTACACAACTTTGTTATTGCAGTTAGTTGCTAGATGCTGCAGCAGATTTGATTGCACTTTCAGCATCCCATGAGTGAACTAAGGATATTGCTTCTTTTTGCAGGCTAGTAGAGCAGCATTATGTACTTCAGGAACAGCTGTTATGGAACTAATGCTTGCAAAACTACCCTGTGTGGTAGCTTACCAAGCTCATTTCATTACAGAATGCTTGATTTACTTGAGAAAGAAGATAAACTTTATTTCTCTGCCCAACATTCTCTTGAATTCTCCTGTTGTACCTGAGATCCTTTTTCGAGCTTGTACAGCTAAGAATCTAGCTGCAAAACTAAGGTAATATTTTCTAACCTAGAACCTTTTCTAGAGGTACAAGGGGAGCACCTAACTATGCAAAATGATCACAAAGAAGCCTTAACTGAATTGCTCATTCGAGTTCCTGAACTTATTGACAATGCACTTCCTCTGGTGAATGTGGGATGTGCAATATTTAAAGGTTGAGGTTTTGAAGGTTGTCTCTTGTATTACGGCGCCTTCCTTTCTGCACCCATGGTCTTATTTAGAGCACCACCTATTATAGCACAATATCAATGTGGGATATGGTCCCATGCCTTTTGCAGGCAGTGGACGGTGAGTTCCACCAATGGTGCCTCGCCAGCGCAAAAGGCCTAGTAGTACTGAGAGCCAGTAGCAGTGGATAGCCCCTAGGTTGAGGTAGTCAAACTATGTTAACAGGTGCGTGGTACCTTAAGAAATCCGGGAAACCCGCTGTAACTAACTCTCTATCCCTTCTTAATGCAATGGCACGCAGTTCTCCTGCATGTTTGAGAAGAAAAAAATATGGGGTATGCATCATAAAAATTTTTGGTTCTCCCTATGCAGTTAATGCGGAATTTGACGTTAATAATATTGCATATGAACAAGGATAACAATTTATCTGATACCTTTTGTTAAGCTTTCTTATTGGATTAATTCTAGTTTCCATTTTAGTAGAAGTCAGAATTGTTTCTATTAAAGCTTCAATTTTTCTATGATAATAAGTCATGTTGGAACAGACAAGTTTTTTCCCCAATGCTGTCATCTTCAATTGTTAGAAATAACAGAGCACCAACTTTCACTAGTTGATCAGGTTTTGTGTATGAATGAATACAAATTAGTAATTTTTCAAGGATAATATTGGCATCCATACGTTCGGGCAGCTCACCTCCTTGAGTTTATTGCTAATTACTACAATATCCTCTTCCTTGCTTTGCTGAATCACATTGTATTTACAATTTTGAGCAATATTGTCTTAATTTTTTTATGTTTTTACGTTGTGAATTGGACCTCATCATATTTATCCCATTTGATTGGAACAGTGAGGTTATTTCTGACGATGAAGCCCGTCGGATGCAAGTTGAATCAGCTGACCAAGTATTCCAGGTTCTCTATGAGCCCATCAAGGAACAGGGTACTTTATTTGTGGAAGAGCTTGGCTTGTCATCAACTGTCTTGTCCCCAAGCATGATCGCAGCATTAACAGTTCTTTATACAGATAAACATCAAAATACTGTGTACCAGAATTAAGTGGTACAGTCAGAAGCTAAGGAATCTTTTTATTTGCCGGTGTGATCATGGCTCCATGCATGCCACTCATCCACGGTTGGAGGTGGCAAGCAACTTCTTATGTAAAGTTTTCAGTTATCGAGTGGTGTCAGGTCAACATCACAATATCATAATAGATTTCATGCATGTGCTCTAGTGGATTAAGTGCCAGTTTTGGTCATCCTGTTGGTGCAGACTTTTCCATGGATAGAATTTCCTGCATGGAACAAGGAGTCAGGGAGTATGACTGGATGGCACAGTGGGCCTTGGAAAGTTCGAGAAAACTACCAAGATTTTCCTGCATTTCTGATTGTCTTCGGATCCTGTGATAGCAAGGCTGATTTGGTACTTTAGCTGCTCGTGCAGTAGTGAAGGGAAAATGAGAAATGAAGCGCATTTCAAGATTTCTGCTCAGTTCCTCGGCTTGTATGCTGGTGGTGAATGGTAAATCCTCCAAATACCCTACTAAATTTGGTGATGAATTCTGGTGCTAGTATGCATGCCTTTGTATGGGCAGTTTGTTCTGTGGTGTGGTCGACCTGACATTGGGCAATAGAAAGGTGGAAGCTGGTAGGACTCAAATTTCCTGTCAAAGTGGGTGAAGCATGGATTCCCACGTTGCCGTGGTTATGGTGACGCCATCACTGACCTCATGCAGACGGCGAATGTTCCATGGGAAATATTTTGTTATCTTGTTGGCTTTACTAGTCGCCAGTGTTATGCAGGCAGAGGCAGTGGACTCCACCGTGGATCGGGCAATGCGTCTGCTGCTTTTGTAGTTTTTTTGCCTGCCAAGTTCCAGGTGGACACGGTCCTCTGTCCTCTCGATGCTTCACGTCAGTGTTTCTTTCTCCCACGACGCACCAAATTATTCCGTGATTCCGTGAGCGAGCTTTCTGGAGCTCCAACTTTCCCAGCTCTTTAACGAGTTCTTGCTAAACATGGTTGGTTGGCAAAATGGATGCTATTGGAATCCGATTCCTGAAATCTTGGCATGGAACGCTACCATTTCGTACAGGCAGTTGACAGGATCTATAGCCGCATTAGTTCACGCTGAGTTAAAACTAAAACATTCATGTGTTTCGTCTTGCACTGACTATCCGTTGGCTAATTAAAGAACCAAAAATAGGATCAGTGCTCGTTCGACCCGAATCAAAAATGGCGAAGAGAAACACGAAGCATTGGAGTTGTAGGGCGCAAAAGGCAAAGCTCAAATTGAATTCACAGAATGTCAAAATAACGAGAAGAGCAATCACTATTCCTACAGCAACCACTGACTAATGCTTGGAAGTTGGAACTCATGGGAGCAGCTTCCAGTGATCCCGTCCGATTCGAGCCATTCCGATCGCGTTTTCTGATCCGCCCGTTTCACTTGGCCTCCGTCACTCCAGCAGCCTGCTTCGCCGCGGCGGTGGCGCCGCAGCCCGCGACGGACCGCGGGAAGTTGAGCAGCGCCTTGGCGCCCCGCATGCGGAACGCGGCGCTGTCGTACGCCGCGGCGGCCTCCTCGGCCGTGCCGAAGGTGCCGAGCCAGAGCCGCGCGCCGTGCCGCGCCGGGTCACGGATCTCCGCGGCGTACTTGCCCCACGGCCGCCGCCTCACCCCACGGTAGTGCCGCCCCGTGCCCGCCGCCTTCGGTGCGTGCGCGTGCGGGTGCGCGGCCCTGCTGTTGTCGCAACCGACGCCACCGACGCAGCTGCCCCTGCGCGCGGCGCTCGAAGCGATCGCCATCAGCGGAGGCGGCAGCAGCGACGAGGCCGGGAGCGGCTGGTAGGTGGTGACCGACGGCGCAGCGGAGCCGCCGCCGCCGCCGGACGCCTCGCGGAGCACGTCGAAGAGGACCATGTCCAGGGAGTCGTTCTCGTTGAGGGGGAGGTACTGGCCGTGCCCGGCGCCGGCCAGGGAGAGGGACGTGTCCATGCCCGCGACCGCGCGCGGATACGGATGCGCGGCGTTGTCGCCACCGGCCGGAGGCGCCGGCGTGGCGACGTCGCGGCTGCCGCGCTGCAGGGGGAGAGACATGTACGTGCTGCTCATGTGTCGCGCCACCACCTGCTCGCGTGGGTGATCAGTGTGGCCTTTGGGCATGAGACGACACACACGAGAGCGCCTGGCTGACCTGTGTGGTGGGCTGGTGGCGGGCGCCTTGGGGGAGTGGCTGCGCTATTTGAGTTGGTGCGAGAACTGGAATCCCAATTTGGGGGCTGTCAGGGTGCGGCATCACGCCATCATCTGGTCTGAGTATATAAAGCACGCGGAACGTGAATTGGCAACCTCCTCTTGTTGGTTGTTGCGTCGTTGAACCCACTTTGAAGTTGTTAATTCGCCACGGGGAGCTGCAGAAATTGGGGGCATGGCGAAATGGCTCCTGTCGTTCGATGGTTCAGTTTTTAGTTAATTTTTTTCTCGTGGCACATTGACGGAGGGGAGTCAGAGCGCGTGGGCACTCTTGCGCCATAGGCGTCTCATTTTCTTGGAGGGAAAGCAATGCGCAGAGGTCACGAACAAGAACAAGAACATCATGAAAGGGGGATTCTCCCGTAAAAGTAGTTGCAGAGCCGTGGTTCGCTTGGCCACGTCCCTTGACAACTCCCGATCCTCTGTGGCTGTGACCAAACCCAAAGCATCACAACCGTGCAGAAACAGAGCGCTCGTGAAGTCATGAATACCAATCATATCTGACAGTTTTTTTAGGCACCCTCTTCACCTCATGAAGCACTCTCGAGACTCTTTTTGTCAGGCATGTTCCGAAGTCCAGATCTTACGGACTGCAACCTCCAAGGCTCTGAGTTTTTGCCAACCGATGACAGCACGGTGCCCGTCCTCTGCATCCGCACGACCACACCACAAATAGTGCAGCGCCATCGATCATATGTACGCGCGGTGTTAACGTCGTACGGTGCCTACGCAAGCCAAGGGCCCGAGGCAAGCATGCGTACATCGTGCACGACACGAGTGTCGAGCGGCGAGGTAGAAGGATGGCCATGCACAATGGACAGGCCGCTCCGTGGAACCTTCCAAGGGCGTGGAAAGGAGTCGATGTCACCATGAAAGTATGAATCCCGTGCCCTTCTCGAAGGACCAGCCAAGCCCCGCTTTCAACCTGCGCTTCTAGACATCTTGGCCTGATCCGTCGATTGGTCAAGGGGTAACGGCCAAGGCGGCATGCGTGTGCGCGCGTCCCTGTGCTTTTGGCTGAACGGGCTGTCCCTTCAGCGCGTTCGTGATTTCTTCGAGAGGTATTGAAGGCCTGTCTACTAATTGTTTTTTCTCTTGATTTTCCAGAATACAAAAAGCGACGCAACCAATTGCTTGCAATAAAAAGGAAATCTAGAACGTATCCAGAGATATTATTAATACTGGAAACACCCCCCGGTTGAATTTTCATAATTGACTAGGTCGGTGCCCGTGCGCTGTTACGGATGAAACATTAGTAACAAAATGTAACAATGAAGGCATATAGTTTGCCTTTAAATAAAAAAGTATAAATTATTGTCTAAAAAAGATTATCTATTAGTTAATTTCATCTTTTACTCTCACCTACACCCAAACCCTCACCCCCACCCTAGTAGATGTACCTATTCGCTTGCGAAGCTCTCTTTTGGGATGCCGCCACCGACATCTCCATCATTTCTCCTACCAGGCGCTCCCCATCACCCTAGCCGGCGGTGCTCTACCGTCTTATCATCCAGCTAATGAACCGAATAGCCACTGCCAGGCTAACTTATAGAAAATCATTTTTACATTTATAGCAATGAAATTTAACCAAAATGGCCAATTTTTTAAAAAAAATAAACAAGACATCATATATACATCTGAACTTAAGAGTAACTAACCCTAAAGGCATTCATTAGGGACAACTAAAAGTTGGCATATACGTGCATATTAATGGTCTGCTATCAGAACAGGCACCGTTCAGTAACAAAACACTTGATTGATGTTTCTGTTGATAAACAAACAAATAAGGAAAATTGTCACAAACAAAATGCTAGAATGAGATTTAATGAACACAAATTTTAGACACAGACAAATAAATGACTACAAAAAGCAGAAAAGATGCACATAGACAAATCCACACTGTTGCATACCTCGATGATTGGAGTGAAGAACTCAAACAAGAAAGATGGAACTTTAAGAAGAGATGGGCAGAATGAATGAAATTGATCAACAAACCTTTGATGTGGGAACCATCTTGATCCTGAATTTATTTGTTAAGTTGAGTCGGTATACAATCGGAGATGTTATATGCCAAACCTGATCTGTCATTATCTTGAGATGGCCGTATCTCAAACCTTTGGTTCTCTCATACTGTTTTCCATGACGCAAACTGAGGATTTGCTTTATCTTCATGTGGTTTGTTTCTCACATCTAATAGTTTTCCCCTGAAAGGAAACACGCCATAGTAATCTCTACCTACTGTAGTATAGGCTAGCTATCACACAGACCAAGTTTGCATTACTCACAGCAAGAGCTTTTGCTGAATCACCATAACCCATAAAAATTGAAATTACGACTGGCGCAGTGCAGCGCACTTATCTACCTAGTGAGTAATAATCCATGGTAATTCCTTGCTGGCTACTGTACATGGTGGTAATTTCATTCCACGGCCTGTACTGAACCATTGAACCGTTGCGCGTGTGCAGGTGGCGACGGGGTTTCTGGTGACTGGTGGAGCTGTGGCCAACGGCGTGTGGCCTTGGTGTGGACAGACCGGCACGGCATGCTGCTGGTGGCTGCGGCTTCTGGCAGCCTTTTTTTTGTGCCGTGCCACGAATAGCACTGGCGGTGAACACTTGCTGGGGTGAGATTAATACAATAATACACATGCTTAAGTATTATATTTTATAAAGTGCCTATAAACTTGCTTGATTTAACTACCGTATAGATTGTTATTGATCTTTTTTTTCTGTTTCTTTTCAAGCTTGACTATTTTTCCTTCATAATTTCTGCTAGACATGTTTATATAAGAAGAGCACATGTTATGTAGTCATCAGACCACCAAAATACTATCAATCTGTGATATGATAATTTGTTTAGCGTTAATATGTGATATTCGATTCTTTTGCTTGGCAAGAATGTTTGAATGCTTGAGCAAAATTATTGCTGCAGTAGTTTATTTGACAGGAGCACATCAAATATACTATATTGATTCTGCAATCTCCAGTGTCGAAAGGCACACGATACATCCTTAACCAATAGAAAAAGAAAGAGATCACAAGCGTTATTAGCCTCCATACGCATCTATCTATAAAAAGGAGTAGGGCACATGCATGATATGAGATACATACTGGAGTCAAGGATTGAGACATTTATGCATCACTACGGGAACCAGAAGCTTTGCCGAGTGCCACAGGCACTTGGTGAAAGCCCAAAAACACTCGGCAAAGGCTTTGCCGAGTGTAACACTCGGCAAAGAGCACACGGCAAATTTCCTGTCGGCAAAGCCTAGTTTGCCGAGTGTCAAAACGCGAGCACTCGGCAAACAATTTGCCGACGGCCAAAAACACTCGGCGAAAAGATGTACTCGGCGAAATACGCGATGACGGCGTCGGGTTTAACGGCAGGTTTGCCGAGTGCCAGACGGGAGGCACTCGGCAAACAACAGAGCTTTGCCGAGTGTCAGCACTCGGCAAAGTGCCCATGTTTGCCGAGTGTCAGCGCACGGCAAACCCAGGGTGTTTGCCGAGTGCCGTGGCCACGGCACTCGGCAAACTTGGGCCCTTTGCCGAGTGCCGTGTCCATGACACTCGGCAAACAAGCCGCCACTCGACCTGGGAGTGCCCCTTTGCCGAGTGTTAAAGCCAAAACACTCGGCAAATGCCCCTCTTTGCCGAGTGTTACACTCGGCAAAGTGCCCAGAACCCCCCTTTTTCGACATTTTGCCACGTATAACGGACCACTCTCAATTCACAATACACATATCACAGGCATTTGTAATAAACAATCACATGCATAATTCACAACCACAGGCATAATTCATAAACACCACAGGCATAATTCAACATAAGCACGAAATAATCCATAAATCCAAGTTCAAGTCACATTTTAGTTTCCACATTGTTCACAACCAAGTCTACTTCCGTGGAGGCCAAGGAGACCACTGCGACAAATCTTGATCTTCATTATTCGAAGCCGCCGATTGATTCTGCACATAGGATAGGACATTTTGAGCTAACATCTAAAGTTGTCAAATTTAAAGTATTAAATCTTGAGCACAATGTGTCAAGTGACTCACAGGAGTAGTCGTGGGTGGCTGAGGCGGAGGGAACATCATCGGCGGTGGCGGAGGCAAAGACTGTCCCATGCTCGAAGCAAAGTTCTGCATGTACTGGAACATCTGCTCCATCCTAATCCGGTTTTCCTCCTCCATCCTCCGCCGCATTTCCTCCATCTGCGCCGCCATCTCCTCTTGTTTCTTCCTTGCTTCTTCCACCTGGGCCTACAATATTTCATTGCAATGTTATAATGCAAAGCTAAAGTATAATAACAAACGAACGATGAATGGAAGAGAAAGAACCTGTAGAGCCTCCATCTGGAACTGTGCAGCGGTGGATCGTGGCCGTATCGCCGGGCTCGAGTCCGTGCTCCTAGCTCGGATCTGGGAGAGAGTGGGAGTAGAGGCCGTGTCGAGGACGCCGTCGCCAATCCAATATCGGCCATGCTTCTTGCCTCCTCCCACCCTCATCACGATTTCTCCATCAATATCCTCGGAGCTCGGATCGAAGTCTGGCCCGTGAACCTCCCTAGCCATCTTTGTATACTCGCTGACGCGGTTGTGTATGCTAGGGTAGCTGTACGCCTCGGACGGGTCGTCTGGGTTGAAATCTATATCGGCCGTCGCCTTACCCTTTTTGGAGAGGACCCATGCCTTGAGCTGAGAGCAAGGTCGGCCATCATGTGACGCCGACTGCGGCAAAATACAAAATCATTAAAAATTACGTAGAACTGAACATTACAATAAAGAATTGAAGTTGCGTACCCATTTTTCTCTATATTCATCAAGGCTTAGGCTGCCTTGATGGTGTGGTGCAGTCGGCATCTGCAAACGCCGCTGCCGGCAAGCAAGGTGGTTCTCCAACCACCCGGGCTCCAACCACATGTCGACCATCCTCTCCCAGCACGGCATATGCGCACGACACCACCACGGAGGCACCTACATCATCAAGCGTGTGACATATGAAAAAGAAAATGAGCCTAATTAATCTTAAATAGTAAGCATCAACGTTCTTTACTTACCCTCATGAATTGGTCCTTAGTCATGTTCATTGTTCTTGCCTCCTCTTTTCTAACCTTCATCTGTCTGTATTGAGCGTGGAATTCGATGATGGCCTGGATGCGCGCCTCGTAATGCATGTCCTTCACGAGCTTCTTGGCGGCTACATCACAGACGGCCTTCGCCTTGGCCTCGAACCCCTCCTGGCATCTATAGAAATCCTGCAGATACATGCGTATACAGTTATTATTTCAAGAATGTCAAAAGTAGGTGATGTATTGAGCAATTTAGTACGAGGAGTCTTCTCTGTTGACGATCAGGGACGTCGGGGGCGGCGACGTAGTGGTCCCACGTGTAAGCCGGCTGCTGCTGTCCGGCGTACACCACCAAGCCAGGGAAGTGAACCCTGCACAAAAGGCCAAGGATCCCGTTGGCCTTACGGTTGTGGTCACCCCCACTGAGCTTAATCCAACTCCTGCACAAGTCATTAATATGAATTATTAGTTTTTGTAATTTTCAACATAAGAACAATATTAAGAATATTTAAAGTTACTTACTTGGTCCCAACCAGTTTGATCAGCGGGCGTAAATGCTCAGGTATCGGCCGCTTCGGAAGGGATGAGGGACCTCGCAACCATATCTTGGACTGGGCATCCCCTGCCTCCCCGTCCCCCTCCTGCTCCTGCTGCTCCTCCTCCTCCGCCTCCTCCTCCTCGTCGTCCCCAGAGGCGTGTGCGGAAGGTACCTCCTCCTCCTCCTCCTCCTCCTCCTCCACCTCAGGTTCAGGCGACAGGGGCCTCGCCGCTTTACCCTTCCCTCGAGGCCTCTGGACCACCACCTCCTCCTCCTCCTCCTCCTCAACCCTACGTCGAGGCCTGCCTCGACGCCTCCCTCGACCGCTCCCTGAACGTGACCCTGACCCTGAACCAGTCCCTGACGCGGCCAGTCTCTCGCAAATCGACGTGAGCTTCCTCATACCGCCCACCATTGCTCAATGACCTGCAATTAAAAAGAGTACACGAGTCAGCATAGGCAAACAAAACATAATTACAAAGATATGCAAATTATAATTAAATTATAACTAAATTAGTATGAATCATACACGTATTAGAAATAATCATCATGATCCGGATTAGCTGGATCATAAGTCTCATCATCACTATCACGCGTGTCGATATAGTCAAGCTCATGCTCCGAAGAAGGAATGCCGTCATCACTGTCATTAGCTAACTGTAATCGTTGAAGTAGTTCTAAGTCCTTCAGATTCTGAACCTTGTCTCCACCATCCTCTGCAGCAACCCTCTCGTTGTCTACTTCCATTCCGATCGCTTCGGTTAAATCTATCACAAAACTCCCTTCGACCCCATCTTCTTGGAATAACTCTCCTTCGTACGTGTCAGGGTCTATATTGTAATCTTCATTGTTTGGTACAGGTAGTTTACCGTGTGGCGATACCTTGTACACAACATCCCAACCCTTAAGACGGCTGTCGGTTTGGCACGGGTATGACAAATAATAAACTTGCGTGGCCTGTTGAGCCACAATATAGACATCGTCTCCTGGTAACCTGGATGACTGTCGAATTTCGACTAGCCCAAGGTTAGGGGCCCGTCTCACGACAGATGGATCAAACCAATGACACTTGAATATAACTGGATTAAGAGGTTTGCACCCATGAAAAGTGAGTTCGTATATTTCTTCAATTCTTCCGTAGTACTCGATCCCATCGGAGCCTGGCGTGAAAACTCCGGTATCTGTGGTTCTTCGATTGGGCCGACTCTGCTCGTGTCTTGTTGTGTGAAACCTATATCCGTTGACATCATAACCGGCAAACGACCTGACCCTATAGTCACAGCCATCGGCAACCTGTCTCAACTCGACATTCATAGACGCATCGGTTCGGCCCTGCAAGTTCAAACAGGGCGGTTCGTTATATTAATCGTATGTACGAGAACGAGAATGTTCGAAGAAATGAAATTGTACCTTCTGTTTGAACCAAGAAATGAAATCGGGCATTCCATTTCCCGCACCCTCTTTAAGAAGAGTCTCAGCTTCGTGCGGGTACGGTTGCCTTGATTTACGCCAGAATTGATGATGAAATTGCCTATAGCAACGAGAAAGATACGTTTAGGCAAGAGATACCATGACTACATCGAAACAAGTTTGTGAGAACTTACATCATGTACGGCTCCACTTCAGATAGGTTGGTCAACACATACAGCATGATAGAGCGCCACTCTTCATGGTTTAGGGTCTTGCGGGTCGCACCACTTGCACTTCCGAGTTGCCCTCGGAAAATGCTAAGGCTTAATTCATCTTCGTTGGCATTGTAACGAGAAGGTGGATTATGCACGCTAGGAAGGTTGTCAGCGTAGTATTTCGATGTGAAGTTTGACACCTCCTCCAGAATGTATGCCTCTGCAATGGATGCTTCAATTTTGCACTTATTCTTACATTTAGTTCGAAGAACCTTTTGACATCTCTCAATTGAGTAGCACCAACGACCCTGCACAGGCCCCCCCATTCATGCTTCATACGGAAGGTGTAGAATCATATGCTGCATTGGATTGAAGAAGCCTGGAGGAAAGATCTTCTCCAACTTACAGAGCAACACAGGCGCCATTGTTTCCATTTCTGCAACCACGGTACGAGATAACTCCTTCGTACAAAGCCGGCGGAAGAAATTGCTCAACTCCGCTAGCACCTGCCACACATGCTCAGGGACATAGCCTCGAACCATCACCGGAAGTAGGCGCTCAAGCCATATATGGTAATCATGACTCTTGCGCCCGTTGATTCGCATAGTTGCTAAATTCACTTCCCTCTTCAAGTTCGCTGCATAGCCATCAGGAAACATTAACGTTTGGAACCATTCTAGAACCTCCCTCCTTTGGGCCCTCGTCAGAACGAAATCAGCCTTAGGCTTCCTCCACGACTTGCCAGCTCTTGGAGGCGCCATGTTTAGCTGTGGTCTGTTGCACAATGTCGCTTGATCCACTCTAGCCTTAACGTTATCCTTTGTCTTGTCAGGAATGTCCATTATTGTACCAAAAATTGCCTCGGCGATATTTTTTTCCGTGTGCATTACATCAATGTTATGTGGAACAAGGAGATCATCAAAATAGGGAAGCTTCCACAAGCACGACTTCTGCGTCCAAGCATGTTGCTCGCCATAACCCAGAAAACCACCTTCTTCATTATTGACCTCGAGAGCGTCTAACTGAGCACGAACTGCGGCCCCTGTCATCATCGGCGGTGCGGGGGCTGTAACTACAACATCTTTGGTAAAGTTCTTGATGTCTCGTCTAAATGGATGGTCAGGAGGGAGGAATTGTCGATGTTTGTCGAACGAAGAATATTTGCCACCTTTCGACAACCAAATAAACTTCAAAGATGCTTTACAAACTGGGCATGGGAACTTCCCGTGAACACACCATCCGGAGAAAATCCCATATGCCAGCAAGTCATGCAGTGAGTACTGGTACCAAACATGCATCTTGAAGTTTGTCTTTGTGGATCGGTCATATGTCCATACCCCTTCCTCCCAAGCACGGAGCAAATCATCAATCAGAGGCTCCATGTACACACTCATATTATTCCCCGGATGCTCTAGAATTATCAACGACAAGAATATATTATGTCGTTGAAATAGGACGCCGGGAGGGAGATTCAGGGGGATAACGAAAATGGGCCAACAGGTGTACGGGGCGGCCGCCATTCCATAAGGATTGAACCCATCAGTTGCCAACGCAACGCGTACGTTACGGGCCTCTAGAACTTTTGCAGGATAAATCGCATCAAAGCTTTTCCAGGCTTCAGCATCGGATGGGTGTACCAGCTTCTCAGGATTATAGTGACGGCCATTTTTGTGCCATGTCATCTGTTTCGCGGATTCTTCAGTCATGAAAAGCCATTAGATCCTCGGTATGAAAGGAAGATACCGTAGAACCTTCACAGGAATTGCGAGCTGCTTTTTCTGACCGTCACCACAATCTACCTCCAGAAACCTAGACGATTCGCACTTCACACAGTATTTTGCTTCCGCATACTCTTTCCTAAATAAGATGCATCCCTTCGGGCAAGCATGTATATGCTCGTATGGCATCTTAAGTGCACGAAGGAGTTTCTGTGCCTCATAAATGCTCTTTGGCAAGATGTGACCAACCGGGAGCAGGCTTCCAAAAACTGTCAACATAATATCAAACGCGTCTCGACTCAAACTAAACTGGGACTTCACAGCCATTAGGCGTGCAATGGCATCTAGTTGAGAAACCTTGGTATGGCCGTGGAGGGGTTGCTGTGCCGCAAATAACATTTCGTAATAAGCCTTAGCGGTAGCCTCTGGCTCCTCCTCCCTACGTGCTTCATCGAAGTGTGCTTCATGATAGTCATTTAACATGTCTCCCACCCCGGCATCATCATCAAATTCCTCGATGCGTTGTCTCAAGACCTCCTCTCTCCCACGGTCAGATTCACCATGGTAGATCCACCTGGTGTAGTCTGACGTAAATCCGTTCTTCACCAGATGTTTGCCCATGTCTAGCTTGGTTTGCCGACGCATGTTTCCACATTTGCTACACGGACACCAAGTCGATCGAGCTCCATTAACACTTGCAAACGCCCATTCCAAGAAAGCATCCGTCTTGTCAAGCCATTCATTGGTCAACGTATTCTGACTAGTGCGACCCGTGTACATCCACTGACGATCCTCCATCCTCTACCATTTAAGTGAGTAATACTAAATTCACATTGCATATACACGTTCCTATATTATCTACTAGGTAAAGATAGGTCCTAATCCCACCCGAGGATGTGTAGGTGGGTTTAGTATCCATGGTCTACTCCGACCCGAGATAAAATTTCGGCAGCACCTCCCCGCTGTTCTCCAAATACACGTCCTTGATAGGAGATTGTGTATCTGGAGAACAACAGGGAGGTGCTACCGAAACTCTATCTCGGACCGAAATAGATCATGGATACTAAACCCACCTACACATCCTCGGGCTGTCCAAAAAACGTGGACAATTCGAAACAAATACGGTTATAGATATGCAAAAATCTGCATATTTCCAACCGTATCTATTTCGAACGGGAGACGCCTAACTAGGTTACGTGATATACGAACATTATACGGAAAGAAAGGTGTAGGATGCCTCACCTTGCTATCCTGCAAAGTGACGACTGGAGGACGGTAACGTACGCTCTCCTGAAAAAAAAAACTCCTGTCAAGTTAAAATTTCGACAGCACCTCCCCTGCACAGGGAGGTTTCCTACACCTGCATCAAATAAAACGGCTCAATGGCCGACAATCACATCTACAACATCACAACGGCACGATGGCCGACTCTACAACAAGCATGATAATATTGCATCAATTCACCTAGTGCTGGGACCGGGGGCGGTGCGTCGGGGCCGGTCGGGGGTCGGGATCGATCCGGGACGGCCGAAGGCTAGCCGGGGGCCGGTCGGGGGTCGGGGGCCGACCGTGGGCGGCCGGGGGCGGCGTCGGGCGGCCGGGGCGGTGTCGGGTCGGGGCGGCGTCGGGCGGCGCGGGGTGGCGGCGCGGGCGGCGAGCAGGGCGGGGCGGCGCGGGCGGCGAGCGGGGCGGGGCGGCGCGGACGGCGCGCGGCGGCGGCGCGGGGCGGGCAGCTGGGGGCGAGCGGCGCGGGCGGCGAGCGGGGCTATTGGATTAGTTACCAACATCAGTGCTGGGCTATTGGATTAGTTCATAGGAAGGCACTGTGTCATCTCATTTAATTTAGAAGTGAGGATGAATGCTTGGTTATGTAGTTTGTTTCTTGAGAAAACAGACTTTTGTGTAATATATGTCAGTAATCCTCAATGTTTGACCTGTAATAGATACATTGAAGAGTATATCGTTTGATGCTAAAGGTAAGCTCTCACTCGTATTATCATTTCTTTTGCAGAATGAAATGCAGAAATTAGTGGGAGAAAATGGCTCAAAGGAGTCCTCGAAGAATACGAAGCACCATCTGTAATTGCAGGTATATTCCTTTTTGGTGTTATACAGACTAATGTTCAACAGAATCATATGTTCTCGCATAACATAAGAAATAAATAACATAGCAGGTGACATGAAATAGTCATGTTTTCAGGAAGGCTCGACAACCTTTGCATGTTCATTTTGGTCATCACATCTTTGCATTACAATTCCAGATGCATCTTATACATTATGCAATCTAAAGTAGTTTATCTTTAAATCTTTTTTTGTAAAGTAGAAAATTGAGGTTTTCCTATATCTAAGATGTAAGGGAAAAACACTACAAACAACAGTTAGCGAAAGTTACATCAAATTAACTTTTAGGAGAATGGAACCTTTGTTGTTGTTGTTGAGCACGAATATTTGTAAGTTGCAACCTATGCTTCGGCATCGACTCATATTATCACCTTTATTCCCCTCATTTTCCTTTTTCAGCCTTTTATATGTATCTGG
Source organism: Setaria viridis (assembly GCF_005286985.2). Lineage (NCBI taxonomy): Eukaryota > Viridiplantae > Streptophyta > Magnoliopsida > Poales > Poaceae > Setaria > Setaria viridis. Next base: position 36,368,557 of record NC_048267.2, on the reverse strand, counting down.
TTCGACCAAACAGGATCTAATCAAACTCTGGTACTGTAAATCGTCCGACAAGATGAAGGAAACTAACCTGGTGGCGTGGCTCTGACGAGTGACGCCGGCACGTTGTGCACGAGGAGAGGGAGGAGTAGTGCGGGCGTTGGCTTCCAGCAAAGTGAAAGTCCCTGCAAAAGTCAGAGAACAGGCCAGATCGGAGAAGATAAGGGTTTCGCGTCCATGGAACTTCAAATTAAGGCAGGATCAGGAATCGTAAGGGTAGCATTACCTCACCGAATATGTGACGTCGCGGGCGCGGGGTTGTGGCGATGAAGATTGGGCCAGCGTGTGTTGGCGATGGCGACGGCGACGGCGCAGCTCTAGCGACGGACGACGAACGCGGGATGCGGGGGTGCGTTTACGGTGGAAGCGGTGTACTCTGGGGAGGCGATAGAGTCCGGGGGTGCGTTCGGGATCAGGAAAGAGGTGGAGGCGGAGGCGGAGGCGGAGGCGGGGTGTTGTGAGCGGAAGAATGAACGGCGCTGAGTGGTCGAGGATGCAGCAGAAGTAGAAACGCCAATCTAAGGGTTGTAATCGACCGGAGCGAGGGCCACGGCGCAAGTTTGACAGGACGGACTGTAAAAACGTCACCTCGGTTAGTAGTAATAGAGAAGAGAAGAGAAGAGATTGTAGATAGAGATTTCTAGAATCAGGTCATGCATGCTGACTTATGAGATTTTTTTCAACCACATCGTTGTTGCCCGTTGACACAAAATGTCTGCAATTAAATTAATATTTTTTTTCAAAATGCGAGCATCCATACCAAGATTCGCGAACCTACCTAGCTACTCTCTATTCGCGACCTATGTGCATGCATCTAAGCAAATAGTTTCCCCTTGGTGTAGATTATAGAATGCTGAGGACGTTCTGCAACTTTTTGTAGCTACTGTTAGCTTTTCCAAGTTTGAAAAGTTTCTTTCAGGATTCAAGCAATCGCAGCTTTCTGCAAGATAGCCCATAGTCTAGCAAACGTCAACAATTATTTTTTTTAAAAAAAATCGTTGTAGCGTCAGCCGGTAGTAAAACACAATTTTAGATTTCGGAAGAACAAGTTTTATTTGAAATATCATCCGTTTCTAGGTTCTCTTTGGAACGCAAAATTTTCATAAGAGTAAAGTGCATGGCCGGTCCTCAAACTTGTCTCGCTATGTTACTTGGGTCCCCGTACTCTCAAAATGCATATCTGGCTCTCTAAACTTGGCCTCGGGTATTATTTAGGTCCATATACTCTCAGAATGCACATCTAACCCCCTAAACCTGGCTTTAGGTGTCATCTAGGTCCATATACTCTCTAAAAGCATTGTCATCTCAATTAAATTGATAAAAACTTAATTTTACATAGATATAATTTAATTGTAGTCAAATAAAGTGAATTTCAGTTCAACGTGTGTGGAGAATTTTGATGCGTGGTGAACCCAGAGAGATTGATGATCTTTTACTTTGGAGGTAATATGTTAACTTCATACTCTGTTGTACCTATAAGATTGTTCAAATTTAAATAACTCATTGTACTTACTAAACTAAAATCAGGGGCTTATAAGATGAATTACTGATCAATTATCGGGAGAAACTGACGCGGCAATAAAACAAGTGCGGCAATAAAACAAGTTTGGAAATATGCCAATGAAAATAATGGCTTGCTTAAAAGTATAAAATTTTGATCTTATCATGTTCTATCAGTGGGATGACGATGCATTTCAAGAGTTTAGGGACCTATATGATACCCGAAGTCAAGTTTGGGAGTAAGATCTGCATTTTGAGAGTATAGGGACCTAAATGACACCCGAGCTCAAGTTTAAGGAGCTAGATATGCATTTTGAGAGTGCAGGGATCTAAGTGATACAACTAGACAAGTTTAAGGATCGACCACGTACTTTATTCTTTTCGTAACATAGGAATAGGAAAAAAAGTCAGAATTAAAGATCACATAACTTCAATACTAAGGAATGAAAAAACACGGGAAAAAAAATGCAAGAATGGCTGTTTGGATGGTGCACACGAAAAACTATACAAGTTGGACTAGAGAGTGACACAATGGAAATTTCCGTAAGATCACGTCTGGATCCCTTCGTTTCAAAATGAAGGAATTAGAATCTACTTAATGAAATAGGCTATTTATCTTGGAATGTGACATTCCATAATTTTTTAAAGTTTAGATATAAACCTATCTTAAATTTATGAGGGTGGGAGATGAAAATTGATTCTATAGATCCTCGTGATGTATTTCTAATGTGCAACTTATAGCACGCTCTTCGACTCACTTCCCTATAGCAGAAGTGCAGCACATAATATCACTCACATATGAGTAACAATAATATACAAATATATTCCATGTACAACTATATTAGATTAATTAATTTGTATCTAAATTATAATTATTAGAATAGAATTCAATTCAAGGATCCAAACGGGACCTAAGGTCAAACCTCTTGATAAAAATCGTCCAAAATTAGAACAAGCCATTTCATAAGTTTCAAAGGATTTCATAAGAATTTTTTTATAGGATTTAAATCCCCTAAATTTCCTACACTTTTCCTTTTGTTCCTGGGACCTCAGTAGAGGAGGCGAGGAATTTATCTAAAACGGAAATGGCCAATTTTCGTTTTAGATCAGGGATCCGTCTGGACTCAGGCTGGGTAAACCGGTAAACAGTTCGGCCGTGGCCCGTGGCTATGAACTCGATCCGGGCTGACGAGCGGGATTCACATCAACGGCAGGCAGATGTGGACCCCATCACCAAGTCGTCGCGTCGTCTCCTCCGCTCCCGCCACTCTACTGCTCCGCCTCCTCCTCCTCGCCGGCGCCGCCGACGCCGCGCCACCTCTCGTCGGCGTTTCGCCCCAAGGTAAACGGGCCGCTCACTCGCTCGCCTACCTCCGCACCTCGTTTCTTCTCTCTTCCTCACCGAGTCGTTTCCCCAGATGAGGCGTACTTCGCGACCCAGGTGATCGCCTGCAGGGACGGCTCGGGCTCCTTCCCGAGGAGCCGGCTCAACGACGGGTACTGCGACTGCGCCGATGGGACCGACGAGCCAGGTATTTGTCTCCATCTCTCTTGGATTTGTCCGAACTTGACCGGGGATCAGAGTGAACTGTGGAGATCTAGTCGATTTCGCCGATGCCGTGAGATCCGGTGCAATAAATTAATAATGCACTGGGTATTAGACTAGAGGTCAATTTTTCTCTTGTTGGTTGATCCGCGCAGGTAGAGCTTTTCGAATTCAGGAAAAGAAAAGAAAGAGAGATGTGTGACCTCTGCAGTGCCTTGAACCTACCATTTTAGCATTAGCTTAAGCAAAAACCTGAATTACTGACCAGCTGTACTCACTTGACTGCCACATTAGCTACATGAAAACAGGGGTATGAGTAACTGTAGGATGATGAGCAGTGGCCAGTCTACACCTGTGAATTTTTTACTGCAGAATTGTGTGCATGTCTTTTACTCGGTGCTAACATCTATGCCCTAGCTATTCACTGTAATAATGATGCTATTCACATTATTTGGGTAATACAGGTACCTCGGCTTGTCCAGAAGGCAAGTTTTACTGCAGAAATATTGGAGACACCCCTCATTTGTTGTTCTCTTCGTTTGTGAATGATAAAATATGTGGTATGCTATTTGTTTTATAGACTATAAAGTTCACTGCAAAAGTCTGGAAGTTTATTTTCCTTATTTTTGAGCTGTCCCTTCGAATCTAACATTTCTGGCTAGTTTCTATTTACTGTATTGGTTCCTTTGTGGTTAGCAGAAGTGTTGACAAGTCGTGTTTTTTTCATATAGATTGCTGTGATGGAAGTGATGAGTATGAAAGTGGCGTCCATTGTCAGAACACGTGTCGAAATAGAAAGGATATTGCTGAGGCTGATGATGGTGGTGTCAAGCTCTCAGTAACACGTTTAGATGCTACTAATGAGTTTACTAATAAAAATACAATTGATATTGAAAACCTTGTCCACAACAGCATCAACAAAGATCTTATCCAGAAACTAAGAGGTATTGGCTGTTGATATATCAGAATCAGTTCCAGCTTTTATGGGAACTTAATTTGCACGCTTAATGTGGTGTCAATTTTTCCATGTTTGCAGGATTAAGGATGGCTCTAGTCATTGAGCTGGGCATTGTTGTATGTATTTTTGCTTTCTGTGTTGTTCGGCGCCGAACTAGAACACGCAGGAGACAACATATTTTGAAACGTAAGTAAGCTTTGGTCCATGTTTCCTATCAATGTGTTCTTCCTCTAATAGATTTTTTTTTGAAATAGCTAGATCTAGAATCTGTAACCTCTGGATTCCCTTGCATATAGGGATGCAAGTGGGTACCCAGTGGGTAGTTCTGGGCCACTCCATTAGTTCATTTTCTTTTCACTTTTCTTGCTTTAAAATTCAGATTAGTACATTTAGATGTGTTCTAGGTCGACCCAATGACCTAGAGAAGAGAAAACTAACATCCCTACTTGCATACCATTGCTATACACAAGTTTGTATATTTATTTCTACTCGTTTCATTGTATGTTTCCTGATCTATTAGAAGTTAATTTTGCAGTCACCCAGAACTTTGGAAATGATTAACACTCAAAGGGGTGTGGATTCATTTTTTTCATTGTTTCTTTTTTATGTGTTTGCACTTAAATATTAGAAACTTGCGAGCACTTTTATATTAGACCAGTTCTGTAATTTGCATGCCTGTTCCATCCTGTAAATATTTGGGCCAACTACTAAGCTTATCTTCCATAATTTCTTACAGCCTGTTCCATCTTCAGTACCAGCCTTTATTTTTTGAGCTTGTTAAAAGATGATGCGAGCATTGAGCAAAAATTCCGTCTTAATGCATTGTGATTTAGTTAGTTTGTTGGAAGCAGAACAAACTCACCAAAGAAATTGTGCTGTTTTTCAGGTTAGCTGAGCAGTAGTTACTACAGAAACAGTTGATCGATGCTCATTTGCAAATATTAAAGCTTAGGAGGATGGAGAATTGGAGATGGAATGAACGGCTCTGCACCTTTTTTGCCAGGTGCATCTGCTGTTCTGAACTTTGTTGGCTAGGAAAACTATGTATATGTTTACTCGGAAGAATGGTCTGAAGTCTGAACTGTGAATTGCTCTGTAGTGGGTACTCTGGTGTACTTAATAGTTGTATGTGATTTTGTTGCACCGTCAACTCTTCATTCAACGAGCTGGAGCTTCTTATATTTGTGACGTTCCAGACCTCACCGGGCGGAATTAGAACATGTATTTAACTGAAGATAAATTGACAGCATTGGTTTCATTTCATGAGATGCGTCTACTCAACTGCTGCCGTTTTTCCCTTTTCAGAAAGACGGAGACGCGAGAGAACAAAAAAAATGCGTGGAAAATATCATATGACTATCACACACTGGGCCGTAAGCCCACAAAATATGACACGTGGGCCAAAAGCATTGCCACTCCCGGCCCTCTAGGGTTTTGCACCTCTCTCCGCCCCTTCACTCACTCACCTCAGCAGTCAGCACTTACAAATTCCCTGATCCAAAACCTCCGCCGTGGCCGCTATCTCGGAGCAACGCAAGCAATCCCACACGCGGACACGCCTCCTCACCCGCCCAGCGACCACTGCCGCCGCATCTCCGGCGAAGATGGTCGCCGTCAGGTTCAGGGTGAGGTCCACCTCGCTCTATTCGCCCTTGCTTGTGCTTCGTATCAGTCGTGGGCGTGTGCGTGCAGTGCAGTCTCACCAGCACCAGGTGCCAGGTGGTGGGGAGGGGTCATGCGAATCTGCGATGAGCACCCTAAGATCTGCCGCATGAAGCTTTGAGCCACCAACGAAGTCCGCGCCAAGGCTATGTTCTGGTAAGGATTTGAACCCCATCGAATGCCTCTCGAGTCCGCTACGTTCGATTCTGCTTATGTCCTTGGATTTGGTGTCGGGATTTCGCTTACCTGCATTGGTTTGGTTTGTTTGGTTCAGTGCAGATACTTTCTCCGCAGATGAAGAATAGCAACTATCAGATCCTCGACATCAATGAGGTGACCCTTCTTCTCCGTGCCTCGTCTTTGCTTGCCTGTTGCATCTTGGTCCTGCCATTCGTATATCTTAATATATGAATCACCCTGTTTGCCAGTACTTAGTTACGTCAGTGTGTCCTGGTTAACTCATCAACAAGCCATATCATTTTTAGAAAGAGTGCCATAAACCAGGGTAGGGTAGCCACCATTTGTGTAATGCAATTGACCCACAGTCAGCTAACTGTCGTTTTCCTATGGGCGGGTAAGTTTTGTAGTTTGAACAGTGATAGCTAGGTGGTGCATTCCTGCTGTCTGCTGATGGAATGGACTACTGATGTTGTGGATGCAATGTTCTTTCATGTATTCATGTTCTGTGGTTTTGCGTTGTGAAAGGTTTTTGAAGCTTTTGTTATATATGTTTTTTCTGGAACTGCATTTTTTAGGTTCTGGTAAATAACTTAACTGATTGATGTAAATTCAGTAGCTGGTTTACTCTTCAATGTGTGCTTGGCTGACAATGTTTTGCCTTGGCATTCTATCAATAGATCTTTGAAGGGAACCTCACCTCTGGTTGTGTAATCAAAACAGGACTGGCTGCCACAACATGTACAAGAAGTAACTCACCTTCAGTGCTGATGGCTTCACGCCAGTGTCAGGTTCTTTGCATTTAGATCATCAAGACTGCAATAGTCCACTTCAAGCTGTTCAAAGCAGTGCAAGCGTGAAAACTCTAAGCAGTTCCACATGAAGAACGTCAGGTTCTCTCTGGTGTACTGCAACCGGCCACCTGCCAAAAAGCTGAAGGCCATCTTGTTTATGTGATCTGACTCATCCTTCCTAATCTGTACGCCCACATAGTTTGGAGGATGAGGATTACTAGTTCATGTTTATTATATCTATATTTAACTCCCCCCCCCCCCCCCTAAATTCTAGTTGTAGATCCATGCAGCCTTTTTATCTGGATGAAAATCCTCTATTCTTTTCCCTCATGATATCTGCTCTCTTATAACGGAATAGTTAAAATTCCTCCTGGTTTTGGTTTACTTAAATATCCAAATTTGTGTTATTTACTTGCATATTTATGATGACCTACTGGGGTCAGTCTGTCTAGCTGTCCAGTCTGTAGGAAACTAGCAACATGATCTGATCGAATTAGTTTTTACAACATCCCTGTCATTGCTATTTGTTACTTTAACTGAATGCTTGTCTTATTGAGAGTATATTTTCTATGCTGATAGGTAGTGGTATTGCTTCGTATATCAGTGTCAAGCTGTAATGTTTCAGTGTTCTTCAACATGTTTCTTGAGGTTACTTAGGAGGGCAACTTTGCCGAGGTTACCAACAACAAATTTGGTTTCCTTTTTTTCCCTGTTGCCAATATCAATGTTCCTCCTGGATGTTTCAGATTAATCCATTAACCATTTGGTTTTATGGATGAGCATCCTTGCCAACAATGTCTAGTTATAGAGCATTATTTTACCCGCCTTTGAAATTTGTAGTCCTGTCAATTTGCATTCAACTTTCAGCTAGTGTTTGTGTCCCTGCATAATCTCATGTCCCTGTGCCATGTCAGTTCCTGGTTTGCTGTAACATGTTACTGTTATTTTATTTTCCGGTATGGGTACAATTGAGTGCTACCATTCTGCTTATCTTTTGAGCAAAGTATCTGTTAATATTTGTTCCTTGTGCACCTGAAGTGTCAACTCATTTTTATTGATGCGGCATCTTATCATTGTGATTTTTGGGAGGCAACTTTACCGAGGTTACCAAGACAGTTTGGTTTGCCTATATCATCCGTTGCCAGGTTGCTTGCTCGCATTGACCTTGGTTTTATGGTCAGCTTCCTGGCAAACATTTTTTTTAATTATATTTACAGATTTTGGTTTTGACTCTTGCACTGCAGATTTGTCTATTGGGATCCTGATTGGTGTTAAAGTTTTTCCTTTTTTCTTGAATGCTACTACACCGTTGGAGCATGTTGCTGCGAAGCAAATGATGACTGCAATGCCCCTGGTTGGTGTTACAGTTCCTTTTTCTGAAGGCCACTACACTTGAGTAACACTGTAGGAATGTAGGTTGCGGGCTTACAGCGAAGCAGATGATTACTGCAATGTTCCAACAGTTGTTGCTTTGTGCATGATATTGGAATATTGGATATGCTTGTGATGCAGTAATTGTTTTTTCGTTGAATTGCTATGTGGAAGTCATTATTCTTGGATGAATTTTTCATACACAACTAGGGATGCTACTTTGTGTCAGTGCCATACTTTCTCTGTTCTCGTGTGCAACAGTGCAAGCATATGTTTTGTGGGATGTAGCACGTATTGATGGTTCACCGGAGTTGGTTTGTGTTTGTCGTCTGTCAGGAACGATGATGGTTTGTCCTAATCTATTTCCTGAAATTGTATTTATGATAAAGTTGGTCAGTTTAATTGCTTGACACAAGATTGGTTTAAGAAGAGGCGGGTTTGACTGCTAGAAACCGCGACCAGCTTTGAGCATCTTACCCTACACCTTCTCATCTTCGATCTGGGATTGAAGTGCATATACTAGCATAAAAAGGGGAATTGTGTTGGATGGGCGATCAGTGAACATTCAAATCAAAACGGCATCGTTGGACTCACTGAGGTAGTCGTCGATTGATGATATAATAGAAAAAAAGTAAATGTATAAATATGTGCTCGCTCCGGATTGTGTCTGAATCAAAACATCGCAGGTGGTAGTGTTTCTCAGTGGGCCAAGAAAGTTTGCAACAGAAAATGTCTGACCACCTAATGTGATCCATCTTGCTGTGAAAGAAGATTTGCTATGCCTCTGTTTTTCTACATTGTTTCTGGATTGTTTATCTGTGCACAGTTTTATTGCACTAGTACCAAGATTGAAAATTAGGTAACTGTGTCAGTAGAGTGTCATAGGGATGAAACTTCTTTTACATATGATAAAACTCTACCTTCTTTCTCCTCACAAAGATCGTACAAGTTAGCAAAATTATAGATGTAGCATGGAATTTAATGCTCATCAAACTCTTCATGATCTGCTTGTCTAGTTTGGTTGTCTCACTTGTGTATATATATAATATAATGTCAAGCAAAGGAGTCAAATGTGTTTCAGACCGTCCTCCAAAAAACAAATCTGTTCAGACCCAGCGTCCTGTCGCTTCCAGTTTCCACAGTAATTTTAGTCGGACCGTGTAGCACATCTTCAGTTCTTCTGTAGCAGGCTAGCAGCCTATCGTTGATTTTCGATCGCACGGGTTCCCAACGTAGACGGTTCGTCTCTGCTTTTTTTCCCCCCGATGGCCGGTTCGTCTCTGCTTTTTTTTTTTTTATGAAAGGTTCGTCTCTGCTTTGACCACTCCACTGCAAGTCTGCAAGGGATCCAATCCCTCACCAACCTCCAGTCCTCAACTCTCATCAAGTCAAGCCGCACCTCGTCCCTCGCCCTCGTCCCGCTCCACCACCATCTCCAGCGACTCGCGAGCTCACCATCCGCACTCGCTTTAGTTTTGCCTGCCCACCTACCCCAACTGCTGCAGCTCGACGCCTTCGCTTCGCTCCCCGGTACCCCTCTCCTTTCTCGCACACCCACCATTCCTTTACCGACCCTTCTCGCCTCGCGTCCCATTACCAAACCACACGCAGGAGGGAGCCGGGAGCTCAATCCCTGATGGCTCAGCAGCAAACGAGCCCCGACGAGGTACCACCCGATCCTGATCGCGCCCCAAACCTCTCGCCTCTTCTTGTCTGCGTTCCGATCGAGTTGGTTTGATCAGCTCACCCTCGGGGAAGTGGTTTACTTACCAATGGCGCCGCGTTCTGCTGGATGCAGGTGGTCCTCGGGCAGGAGACCGACGGCGCGAGGGTGGTGACCCTGAACCGCCCGCGGCAGCTCAACGGCATCTCCGACAGGGTGGTACGGCTCCATCGCCAGCTTGCCTACCCGGTTCTTTTCCTTTCGGTGAAAGCCTTGTGAATTTGCGGTACGATTGCGTGCGCGCTGTTTCTGCCTGTAGGTCTACCTCCTCGCGCAGTTCCTGGAGAAATGGGAGAAAGACGATGACGCCAAATTGGTCATCTTTAAGGTGCATAACTTCTATTCTAGTATACCAGTGTGCAGATGAGAACTAAGACGTTCTATGCTAGGAGTTGTTGGCACAACATATATGGTTTTACCATGTCGAATACTTGTGAGGCCACGGCCACCTAACGTGATCTATCTTGCTGCGAAAGAAGATTTACTATGGCTCTGTTTTTTTTTTACGTTCAGCACTCGTTTCAAGTTCCACGTAGACACGTGCTGATGTTTGATTTTGAATTTTTTATTAGGGAGCTGGGCGTGCATTTTCTGCTGGTGGGGACCTGAAGATGTTTTATGAAGGGAAATCAGGTATGAACATCACAAAACAATTCCGACGTGTTGCCACTATATTTTTTCACTTTCTTACTGGCTAAATTGATTTCTGTTACCACGATTTGCATTTGCATACAATAAATCATGTCACTTGGGAGATTTATTGCTTCTTTTGCAGATGATTCCTGCCTTGAGGTTGTGTATAGGATGTACTGGCTCTGCTACCACATCCACACCTATAAGAAAACCACGGTGATACTCTTGTAATGGTTACCAGAGGATCATGGTTCATCTTTGGGGGAAAAAAATCATGTTCTGAAAGTCTATGGTCCTATGTTTGTGTAGGTGGCTCTTGTTAACGGGCTTGTCATGGGTGGTGGTGCTGCTATGGTTGCTCCACTGAAGTTTGCGGTTGTTACAGAGAAAACAGTATGTGTCACAGTATGCCTTACAGGCGTATATTATTTACAAACTAATTTAGCTTAAATCTTCTATCTGTATTAGCTTCATTGAATCCTCATGATAATATTGGAAAATGTCAAATTTGTAATCCTGTGCACCTATTTATATGATCTTTTGTTATCTACAAAAACTACGTGAACATTACATTTTCAAGTATTTTTGTTATTGATGAAAGGTTACCCACTTGATTGCTTGGACCACTAAATGTGGTTCTGAATCCTTTAGGAGATTCTAATAGCGATCAGCTTATCTTGCTTTTCTTTTTCGGTAGATTTTTGCTACTCCTGAGGCTAGTGTTGGGCTGCACACAGATTGTAGCTTTTCCTACATCCATTCTCGGCTCCCTGGATATTTGGGTAAGTATTATATTATAAATTTTTCATTCATGGGCTTGTATTTTTATAATACAACCGGCAACTGCATATGAAATGTAGGGTCCTGCTTTTCTAAAAGAAATCAAGTATACGACAGGGCAACATATTGTTACGAACTTATGATCTCTCTCAATTGTCTTGTTTTTGGACTATTAGGCGAGTACCTGGCTTTAACTGGTGCTAGACTGAATGCAAAGGAAATGATTTCTGCTGGTCTTGCTACTCATTTCGTCAGTTCTGAAGTAAGACATTCAGCGGCTAGCATTACCTAATTTTATTGGTTTGTTGCATTATTGCTCACTTGGTTGCATGCGCAAATAATGGAGGCTTGGGAGTTGAGATTGGCTGACTACTTTTTGATTTTGGTTGCCTAATTAAAGTACTTGTGGTATGTATGGCAGAAATTGGAAGAACTCGAAAAACGTTTACTGAATTTGGACTCTTGTGACGAGTCTGCAGTCCGAGCTGTTATTGAAGAATTTTCTACAGATGTTCAACCAGATGAAGATAGTCTTTTGAACAAGTACTGATGTGTGATGAAGATAGAACTTGTTACACATATAAGTTACTTATTCTACGTACTGGAAAAAAACTGACATTGGTATCTCAATCTTTGATAGGCTTTCAACTATCAACAAATGTTTCTCCGCCGAGACTGTTGAGGACATCATAAAAGCATTTGTAAGGGTTCAAACACTTTCTCAGACTGTTGTTGATAACTGATGTGGTAGCTAGTGTTTATTCTACATTCTGTAATATGCCAAGGGTTACTTAGACCTTAAAGTTGGCACTTTTCTGCAAAAGGCTGCAGATCTTAATCCTGATGTCAAATGAAAACCTGGTACAATGAGCTAACAAGATTTTTTCCAGCACCTTCCTTCAAAATATTTTTCTTGCACCAAACATGTATTCATGCTTTGCAGCCTTCATGCTTCTAACATCAAACCATGTCCTACTGTCCTTGTAACGGGTATTTCTCTATTTTGCATTATCATTAAGCACGCCCTTCCATTTCTGTCATTGTAGGAATCAGAAGCGAGCATAGATGGAAACCAATGGATAGCTCCAGTCATAAAGGGTCTGAGAAGATCATCTCCAACTGCACTGAAGATCACCCTGAGATCGGTACAATCTCCTGCATCATTTTTAACCTAATGGAAATTTGAAGTATTGACTCTATGTTTCTGCTTGTTTGTGTAAAGTGAAGGCTAGTGGAAGATATGTTTTTTTGGGGGGAAGCAGCTATGTATTTTTTTGCTTCATTACAAGCTGCTTTATTCTTGTGCAAACTACTCTTCTTATATTTATGTAATTATGCACTACAGTGGATTTACATGGGTTTTCTTTTCAAAAGTTAAGCATGATTTTTCAACTTTTCAGATCAGAGAGGGTCGGAAACAGAGCTTGCCTGAATGTTTGACCAAGGAATTCAGACTTACAATGAACATTCTGCGACAGGTTGTTAATGGGGATGTTTATGAGGTACAAAGATCATGCCAATAAACAGCCAATGCTTTGAACCAGATTTTTCTTCGACTTGCTCATTGACACTTTCAGTTTGATCTTATGGCAGGGCATTAGAGCTCTTAGCATCGATAAAGACAATGCCCCTAAGGTCTGTCTCCCCCTCTATCTCCTCAATATTCTTGTTGCTTGTGCACTTGCTTTTAACTTGTCTATGACGACGCAGTGGAATCCTGCTACCCTTGAGGAGGTGAAGAACGAGGACATTGACCGTGTGTTCCAGCCGTTCAGTCCAGAGCACGAGCTCCAGGTCCCATCTGACGATTCCGACAGGTGAGCGGCGACGTCAAATCTACCGCATCACTCATGAATCCTGCCTAGATTGCTAACGCTTTCCGCACCAACAATGCGCAGGTGGAGCGGTAAATATGAGAACACGGTCTATGCCAAAGCTTCTCAGTAACTGCATACAAGATTTAGATTCCAACCTATGCTTGTCCAGTGCTTGTGTTCTATCGGTGTAACAATATATGAACAGTTGAAAAGATTACACCGCGACAGGAAGCAATAAAGCATATATTTTTTATCCAACACCCATGCCATTATTCTGTAACAAGGAATGCAACGTTCACATGTTTGATGCCTAGCAAAGGCGCAAAACCTACCATCTATACACGAACTAGATCAGAAAAACTCCATCTCCATGTGGTGACTAGCGTACTTGGTAGATATCCTCTCAATGTGTGCTCTCCTAACTGAAAGAATCATCTTCACAGCATCTACTTGGCTCTTATCGAACTCCACCCCGACCTTCTTGAGCTTCTTCCCTCGGGTTAGTAGAAAAACCATCAGTTCATTCTGAAATTCTTGAGGCTTGAACCCACAAAACTTGAACTGCACCAAGCTAGTCAGACAAGATATACTCGCCAGCCTCTCCTTGAGATTGGTGGAAGAGGGCAAAGCCTTGTATGTTTTAGCAGCCTAGTACACATAAGGAAGGCATGTTAGCGATAACCGCACAATGAAATATGAGATGTTGAGGTGCTATGTGAACAAGAAAGGTGATATTAGGTACCGAAAGACTAAATTTCTGTAGGTTAGGGCAACTCTCAAGCAGCTTCAGCATGAAACCAGTTTCTTGTACACTTGAGAGATCTAAGCTCACTGATAGTATCCTCAAGTCTTGAAACATGACAGTCAACTTCGGAATATCTTCATATTCAGATGATAACACCTGCAAAAAAAATCAAGACATCCAACATATTAACATAAATCCTTAACAGCCATAAGAACCGTGTGCACTTCATATTTCCTACACTACTTCTCGTTGTGCCAGAATCTACACTGCATTGCAAAAAGTTTAACAATTTGAACCTTTTCCATGCCTAATCACAATGAAGCATGCTACCTTACCAGAGATGCATATTTTGACACCAATTAAGCATCTACTCCATTGCAACCAAGAAATTAGGAGATATCAATTGTACTGTGTAAGCTCAAGGTTATATTCTCTGTCCTTCCTAGAAGCAAGTCTTGCAACCATGTTTCTGCCTTGCATGCCTACTTAATTTGATAATTTCACGATATAAACACTATGATTCACCGTGTTTTGCCAAGACAGACAGAGCCACAGACAAGACATTACAAACTAAAATGTTGCCTCAACAATTCTTCCACATAAACACTATAATCATATGCTACAGCCATTCGCTGTGGAGCCCCTTGTTTCCATAGAATCTCCATAGCATCTACAATATTTGATATTTAGAGGTTTTAATTAGCGATGCAGGTATAGGGCGTGCGGCCGTGCCGTGGACAGCCGCAACCCATGTAAACTGGCTGCCAGGGGTTTTCATGCAATCACGTCTGCCTCTAACTGCAAGCAATTAGCAAGCATAGTTTTTGGTTTGGTGTTTAAGCCCACCAAAGCCACAAGGACCCGCAAAATCTATCAGTCCCATTGAATAATCACAGCCAAAGCCATTACAAATGCCATAAGGTATTCAGTCATGGCTCTGCATCCACATTTGCCATCTTGCTCTCTGCTGCCAAGCGACGGCGAGGAATGCCATCAGGCACGTGGTGCTGCTATGTCCGCTGCCAGTTGATGCAACTGGCTAGATGGAGAGGCTGTGGGTTGGGACGATTAGGGCTTGACGGAGACAAATGCTGCAGGACACTGGCGCAGATGTCTCGGTCTTCTTGAAGGAGAGGAAACGGCAGTGGGGGAGCGACGAAGGATCAGCTGTAATGGCAACCAGCGGCACTCGACCCTCCCAATCTAGGATTTTGCTGTGTCTGTGGGTCCTTGATGGTCTCGTGAACGGTGCTCTACTGCCATGTCTGCCGGGATTCCTTCCCTCAAACCCACTAATAATCCACAAGCTACAAGGTGGGCCTGCAAGGACCGACTAATGAGTACTTTTTGCGGGGCAGGCTTCTAGTTTTATATATATATATATATATATATATATATATATATATATATATATATATATATATATATATATATAACTCAACCACACAACACATTAGCATCATGCATTTTGATGGTACTTAAGCATCAATTCAGCAATATAACAGTTATCACTAAAATAATTTTGTGCAATCACAAAATTATGATATGTCAATCCTACTCTAAGGCTCAAGATTGAATGATTTGTCCTTCATATAAGTAAGTTTTCAATAACGACCATGTCTAATTGATTAAGGTCTGAACTCTTACGATGATTCTTCAAACTTCTGCCTATGACTGATGGTATGTAAAGACCAAACGTATGCTTCCATCAATCTCTACTGCCATACCATGAACAGAATCATACTTCATAGCTGCTACCCAAACATCGCACACAACTTGAATCAGCTAGCAGCTAGTGAACTATGCTACAATGCAAGAAATCGAGCTTACCTTGATAGCGTGGCCTCTAAGCGTGAGGCACTCCAGCCTCACACCAGCATCCAGGAGCGGCCGAACCCTGAATGACTCCATTACTGTCCGTGGTTTGGCGATGTGAAGGTAAGCCTTCCTGACATCCGGCGCAGGCACCAGCTCCAGTCTCTTCACCTTACCCCGCGTGTACAGCGTCACCGTCCTCAGCGCTGGCGCTCTAATTGTGATCTGCTCTAGCTTCAGCGTCGGCCTGAACACGAGGTTCCTGACGGAGGACGACTCCACCGTGCAGCTGCCGGCCTTGCCCGTACCGAGCCCCGTGCAGTACACCATCTCGAGCGTGTCCAGGCATGACGCGGAGGCGAGAATTTTGTTGATGATCTCCTGGTGGATGGCTACGCGGTGGAGCCTGAGCGTGCGGAGGCAGGGGCACGCGACGTCGGACCACGGGGGCACGGCGCAGGTATCGAGGGAGAGCACGGAGAGGGATTTCAGGGAGAGCACGTTCTTGGGCACCCGCGCGCGGCGCGCGAGGCGGAAGGAGAGCTCGGAGACGCCGTGCTGGGCGACGTCGTTGAGGACCCGGCGGAAGGCCGAGGGCGGGATGGCGCGGTGCGGGGCGAGGGCGAGGCGGCGGAGGAGGATCGGCGGGGTGGCCCGCAGGATCTGGATGTGGGGCCCGTTGGCCGGGATGTCGGGCTCGTTGAGGGTGAGCGAGTCGACGCGCTCGAGGAGCCGGGGGATCTCCTTGCGGAAGTGGCGGGACACGGCGGCAAGCGTGGCGGCGGAGCGGGTGGACAGGCGGGAGAGGATGTAGCGGAGGAGGTCCTCGTTGAGGTTGGAAAAGCAGTCGGGACCCAGCCCGGCCGCAGCGTTACGGCGCCGGCGCTTGCGGGGGCGGCGGGCCATCGTGGGGCGGCGGGCCATCGTGGGGCGGCGTGGAGTCCGGCCGGAGTCGGGGGAGAGAAGGATTGATTGGGTCAATGGGTGGGGAGGAAGGATGGATCCGGGCGGGGGGTCCGGGTCCGGGAGCGTTGCAGGCTTGCAGCTGTTTTGTTGGAGGGTTATTGGTAATAAGTAATAACAAACCGTCGGGCTCGAAAACTAGCCTCCTTGCCGTCGAAGATAAGTCCGCTAGGTGAGGCCTGTTGGGCTGGTTGGCACTTGGCAGTTAGGCCTGTGTTGTAAGGGACAAGATTTTCCTTTCTTAAAACGCTCCTCCCATTGCATAGTACAAGTATATCATACTGTTTTGCATATAAGATTGTCATATAAATATCACTAAATTATTGTGTAGAGACGAGAAGCAATTTTATATTGCGCTATATTTTTATCTTAGATCCTGTTTGAATCTACCAACTAAATTTTATTGGGTTAAATTTAGTTGATATGGATCCAAATAGGACCCAGCTAAATTTTAGCTGGTTAAAGATTTTTTTAGCTAGTTGAACCCAGCTAAACCCAGCCAGCTAAAGTGATAAAAGACCAAATTGCCCATCCATCTTCCTTGAAAAAAGTATTTAAAGTGGGAGTGAGGGATAGGATAGACAAATACCTTTTCAACTACCATTTAGCTAGAGATCCAAACATTCCTAGCTAAAGCTTTCTTTTAACTAGCTAAAGTTTAGCTAGATAACTTTAGCTAAATTTTAGTTAGGTGGATTCAAACAGAACCTTAGCAGCTACAGAAGTGGATGATGACAGCCAGCTTACAATACTATGTGAAAAAACAAGTGTTAAGAATGGCTTGTGCTTTGATTCTCTCTTCCGCTAGGTGTATTTTATGTATCTTTTTCATTCTATAATACAAGTATACAACCCAACATTGTGCTCATTTGCATGGAAGTTATTTTTTTAATTCCTTTTCTTTTCTGTTAATTAGTTTCTTCAATGAAAACAACAAATAAACTAAAGTATAAATTTTAGCTTAAATATGCATAAAAATAAAAAATGTTACACCTGCACAATAAAATTAAAAGGAATGCATATAGTTGTAGAAAATAATAATAATAGAGCTTTTGATTTTCATAGATTAAATTGAACATATTAATATTATAGCTTCATGGAAAAATATCTCATCTTTTTTTAGCAAAGTCAGCAGGGGAAGTCTCTACCTATTTCTTTATATTTTTTATTCCAAACCCATTTAATTCGGTCCCACAGGGAGTCGAACCCGGACCTGATGGTTACTACCGAGGTACTCTAACCACTAGGCTAGAGACCCTTTCGCAGGAAAAAAATCTAGAAATATTTTAATTTATTTCTAAAGTACAATTTGTAAAAAATTTCACCTTGACAATGAAATACTTCAAGAAAAAATATTAACTATTCAAAGGAAAATAGAATTCCTCTGAGCACCATGGAAATGTTTGAACCAAATAAAAATATTCTAATAGAGAAAAAATATTTTCACTTCACAAGAAAATATCCCATCTTGAAAAAAAATATTCTAGGTTAAATTAAATTATTATATAAATATGTGGTTTGTTTCATAAAATATATCTTTTAGAAAATACTTCCACTTCATGATGAAATATTTTTCAAAATAGAAACTATTATAAGTAATAAAATAATGTTATGATCTGCACGAAAAATTTTAGTTCAGAAAAGGTTCACGTAAAATCTAAAAATAAAGACACTAAACTATTATGAAATTATTTAATGCAACAACAAATAATCCAAAAACATTAATTAAAGCATGCGTTTGGCAAGTAAAATATGTTTTGGCATGATTTTCTTAATGCATCTTTTTAATTTGAGGGCAAATAAGCTTGAGAAGGAAACCGAAATGAATGGTTTTATGGTTGTTCATCCTGTGCGATTTATGCACTTTAATATACATTTTATAAAATTTATAATTTAAGTTGGGAAGTTGCCCGTGCATAAAAGATATCTTTTCTACTAAGATATAATGGATGCCATAGCATTTTTGACCATTGAAAATGGCACATAGTGTCAACATAAGACACCTATCAAAGAGTTCTGCTACATGTATGAAAGTAAGAAACATTTACACTCTAGCTTTAGAAAGGTTTGAGCAAGATTCACTTGGTAGTAAAAGCATATAAGATTGTGTCACCTCCAAAATCATTTTCTCTCGAGTAAAATCCTTATATTTTTTTTCCAATAGTAACATGCTCCCGTTAGATGACCGTATCCAGAAACAACCGCATGCATGCAAAATTCCAAACCACAATTGGACAATCAGAACCCGAAGAAGAAGACCACCAGCCAACAAGGAAAGCATACTCATTGCCAACACGCTCAAGCCACACCAGCTCTTGAGTCTCTGACCCTGCCGTAATAAAACCCCCCAGTTGCCGCTCCCCCTGCCAAACATGACCGTTGGGCGCTGTCCCCTTCCTGAGATCCCAAATACCCCACCGCCGCGCTCGCGCACCTGGTACCCAGGAATCGTCGCGCTCGCGCACTCGGCATTCCCCGCACCCACGCCGGCCCGACCGTTGCCGACCCCCCTGCGCGCACGCGCTCTCCATCCGGCGATCCCCGCCCGGCGCCGCGAGCACGGGGACGGGCCGGGGCGCATGGCTTGCGCCGCCGCGATGCCGATCGACTTGTCCCCCGCGCCCACGGCGTCGGCGGCGGAGTTGAAGGCGGTTGAGGAGGGGGAGGAGGAGGTGGTGGTGGTGGAGGTGGAGGGAGGAGGCTGCGGCGGAGGGGCCGTGGTGGTGGCCGCGGCGGACGCGGAGGCGGAGGGCCACCCCTACGATTTCCACGTGTCCGGGCCGCGCAACCTGCCGCCGCCTAACTGGAAGGAGATCATCAGATCGAGCTGGTAATCCCGTTTATTTGCAATCTTAGTTTGTGTTTTCCTTCATGGGATGCAGATGTTTCTGTGGGTTTTCCTGTGGGATTTGGTTTCGGTGGGACCATGGGGCACCGCTTGGTGTTGCAGCGGGCACCTTGATTTGCGGCCGCCGCTTGGCTTAGATCGGGAGGGGATAACGAATGCTGACCCGGGTTGCTCGACGCTCCTCCGCTTTTCGCGGTTGAATTAGAACGAAGTGGCTTGAATTTGGTCATTCAGATGGGAGGCGTCATCTTTGTTGGATTAAAGCGTGCGGCCAAATCGATTGCCCTTTCAAGCAGCTACATTGTGATTCCGAGTATCTTGTTCCATGGTTTGATATACTGAAATCACCGCACCTTTTATAGGGGCCAGATAACGTTTCTGGCGATTTGCCACCATTTGCAGTTTGGTAAACCATTTTTGAGGGTTTTGCCTTAATTTTCCATTTTGCCCTTAGCGTGATGTTATTGGAGTAGCCGAATAGGTTACTATTCCTACAAGCAAGGTTAACTTATAGGTGAGAAAAAGAAACAAAGGGAATGCTCAGGAAACAATAAAGCAATGAGCAGAGTGGGCATAGGCTCAAGACTCAAGTTTCCTGAGACCTTATTGGAGGAAATCAGGAACAAGAAAGTAATGAGAAGTGGAAAAGTATTCCTGAAACCAACGTGTTCTGTCCGTGGGCTAGTGCCTTCCTAGTATAAAACACGCTTTCTGTGCACACGCTTTTGTTGTATAGCTGTGTCTGGCTGTTTTCTGGCCATTACCTCATGGTTAAGACTTAAGTCTATGCGCATTGCTCAATTTTGCTAGTTGTCATTGAATAAAAATGGGAGTACTCAATTTTGTGGGTTAGATCAGCGCAAGCAACTGTGAAGGTTCATATCAAGAGCCCCCTGTAGGCAATGCCATTACAAGGTGGGGTCATAGTTTCCAGACCACAGGGGAAATGCTCATATAATTGCCTGGGGACAAGAGGTTTCACAATCAACCAAATACAAGAAAGGGAGGTGTATCGAAGGTTTCCTGTCAACAAGATAAAAAGGCCATATCAACAAGATAATGACATATAAGATTTTTTTTATTTTAACCCCATTTGCCCTCAACTAGATTTAAAATATAATCCTTTTGATTAAATAGCCAGCTTTTTATTAATAGTATTGATTAAAAATATTAAAAATTCTCAGAATAAAGGGGAAAATGTGAAAGAACCCACTTGAAATTGACTTCTATTCGCTGTACCCACTTGAAAGACCCAACTTTTACTTCTTTTTCCTGACTTCTATTCACTGTACCCTTGTATGTATCTGCAACTTTTTATGCTAACGTTATTGCTTTAAATTGACTTGTAGGAAGGACCCAAATTACAAAAGAATGGTGATGGCCTGCTTCATTCAAGCAGTCTACCTGCTTGAACTGGACAGGCAAGATCAGAAAGGGGAAGAGGATGGCCTTGCTCCAAAATGGTGGAAGCCCTTCAAGTACAAGGTCACGCAGACATTGGTGGATGAGAGAGATGGTTCCATCTATGGCGCTGTGCTGGAGTGGGATCGTTCTTCTGCCTTGTCTGACTTCATCCTCATAAGACCAAGTGGTGCACCCAGGGCTGTTTTAGCTCTCAGAGGAACACTGCTGCAGAAACCAACCATGAAGAGGGACCTGCAGGATGATCTTCGTTTCTTGGTGTGGGAGAGCCTCAAAGGTTCGGTGAGATATGTTGGTGCTTTAGCAGCGCTGAAGACAGCAGTTGAGAAGTTTGGCAGTGCCAATGTTTGTGTTACTGGGCACTCCTTGGGAGCTGGCTTTGCCCTTCAAGTCTGCAAGGAGCTTGCCAAGCAAGGAGTTTACGTGGAGTGTCATCTATTTAATCCACCTTCTGTTTCATTGGCCATGGGTGTAAGGAGCATGAGTGAGAAGGCCAGCTACCTGTGGAAGAAAGTCAAAGCAAGCCTGCCATTGAAGGAAGAAGCAACAACACCCCTTGAGAGTGCCAAGGAGGAGGCGAGTGACAAGAAGAGATTGCGCACTGAGAAGAAATGGGTGCCACATTTATACGTCAACAACAGTGATTACATCTGCTGCTATTACAACGCTCCTTCTTGCTCTTCCACAACAGCAGATGATGCTTCCGACGAACAGCAACAACAACACAAGGCAAGTGAGATCGCCGGTGATGTTGTCGCAAAGCTATTTGTGACATCAAAAGGTCCGCAGAAGTTCCTTGAGGCGCATGGGCTGCAGCAATGGTGGTCGGACGGCATGGAGCTGCAGCTGGCTCTCTATGACAGCAAGCTCATAAACAGGCAGCTGAAATCCATCTACACAGCAGCAGCTGTGCCATCTCCTGTCAAGTCATAGTGACAGCTTAATCCGCTGTTGCAAGGGGGTCGTTAGAAATGCTCTTTCTAATCAGTGTGTGCCTTTATCAACTGAGAATGTTTCATTACTCCGGTGGTAACTGAGAATTTGGTTAAAGGGATATGTAAGAATAGTATCAATAAATTAATAAGACATTTTATTTTTCAACTCAAATGTTGTTACTAGCATAGGCACAGCCACATTCGCCATCATTCACCATGTTAAGAGAGTTGGTGCAGTGGGCTGAATTTTTGCTGCTTGCTAGCTAGGTGCAACGCTGTCTCTGAAGTCTGAATATGTATCGGCTGTTCATTCATGGCAACACACCAAAGGAAAAAACAAAAACATTCTTTTCCCAAAAAAAAACAAAATAAAAAAAAGCCAACGACTCCGCTGGGGATCGAACCCAGAATCTCTGGTTCCGTAGACCAGCGCCTTATCCATTGGGCCACGGAGTCCTTGTTGTGTTGACCTAATTTATAATATGTATAGTCTTCCCTATCATGAATTGGATCTTTTAGATATCATAGATTTTAAACGTAAATTAAAATTTAGTGAATTTAATAACACGTTCCATACTCATGTAAAAAAAATACTCACTGTTATGATCTAATTAATGGCCATCCACACTCTAAACGGTCCTGGCATTGCTGAGCATTGTTCAGGAATCTACAGCCGTTTGCCGCTTGGACCACGCAATTTACAGCCGCCCACCCAGTGACCGTGCTACAAGACTGAGGTGCATTTATACGCGTGTTCCTTTCGTCCGTGTCCTTGCAGCGACCACGAGGGGGAGCATCGCGTCATCTTCCTGTGTTGTGGTGCCTTTAGTAATCGTTTGGTACCTTTGGCTTCTGATGCTGTCAGTGCCTATGTTGTTAATTCATTCTAGCTGATCATGTTGCTAATGTGGTTTGTGATGACACATTCTTCAGTTCAGAAGTCAGGACGCGACTGGGAGTGTGAGTGTTGTTTCCTCTCTTCTGGCTCCGACGAACTCTGCCTTAGTGTGAAGCTGGTCTAGCCTTCAGACTATGAATCTTTCCATATCGCATTTGACGTTTCAAGTTTGAACTATGGGTCAAGTGAATAAAAAAAATTGATGCACTCATCGGCTCATCGCATATTTGATTCAGCCTCGGCGCGCGTGCTGACCCGCCGGCCGGTAGCTGAACCTGAAAATTCTCTCTACGCAGCAGAAAACATCTTGGAGAGGCAGCCCTGACGAGAAGGAAGCTTCTGCCTTTTTCCGGCCGGAGAGGGCAGCCGGGGAAGCCTCAAATAGCTCAACTTTCCCTTGCTTTTGTGATGGAGCCCAGACCCAAGTCCATTGCAACACCTACCAACCTACACACCAAATGGCCTTGCTCTTGCAGGAAGCAACCGTTGTGTAGGGGCAAGGCCAATGAGGAGCAAGCGACAACGAATCAAGCCCTACAAGGCAACACCAGAAAGAGAAAAGTTTGCAATGGCATTCCCAACCATTTGGAACACATGAATTGCAGAATATGTGTAAGCAATTCAATGAATTGCCACACAATATTACATGTAAAAAATTGCTTTCCAAAGGGGGCCTGATTTGCAAGGGAACATTTCGCTGGATTGGAGAAATGGTGCCGGTAAAGCACATTGACAGAAAACAAATTCAATATGGTCCTGCTTGAGATCATGACCAATAAATTCCCTCCTACTTTTGCCTTTTCCCTCTGTAAATCATGGTTGCATGGTCCTTCCACTTGGCCCTTTTCTTTTATGATCTCCTTTAACCACCCTATCGATCAGACAAGACACTCAAATATCCAGATGAATAAGCAGAGGAGCATTATCCTTATATTGGGCAGAGGGCAGAAAAGATAAAAAGAGAGAGATCAGGATAAAATTGATCCTCCGAATTCAATATTTCGATGAGAAAATCTGCAGGATATTCGAGAGATCGGGCAGAAAATGGCTTCCTGCAATATCTGAATTCTGATTAAAATTGCTTACCAAGAGATGAGATTCAGAGGATCATGCATTGCCTGCATTTGGCCGAACTCCAATCGTGTTATCTCGAAAGCTATGTACAAAATTACTAGATACGCGTGAGGTATTGATGAGGCAGGTCATTACAACACCAATATCACCATCACCAAGGAGGTGCTAGAAAGAGAAGGAAATAAAAAAAACAACGAAAAGAAAAGGGAAAATAAAGACCGGAAGGGGATCGACGAGGGGAGAATAGAACGAATATCCGGCTCAGCTGCCTCTCGAATCATCGACGGCACTGGCGACGACGATGACGGGGGCGGCGCAGCGCGGCGCGGGGCTGCGGCCGTCGTCGAAGTTCTTGGCATAGCTGGCGGCGTCGTAGCCGAACGTGATGGGCCTGCCCGTGGCCGCCGTCGGAGAGCTGCAGATGCACTTGGTCTCCTGCGCCAGCCGCCTGATCAGCCGCCGCCACGCGCGCAGCCCGCACCAGCCAGCGTCACGCGACAGGACGAGCTGCGCGCGCCGGACGACGGCGGCGGCGCCCCGGTGCTTGTCTGCCCGCGGCCACGTAGTGGTGCTGGAGGAGGAGGTCGAGGAAGAGGCTGTGGCCATGCACCCCGACAGGTTCACGGAGCGGGTTGGCGCGGACAAGTCAGTAGTGCTCACGCCCATGGCTTGCTGCAGCGTTGCGAGCGAGACAGGGGAGGGCGTGGGAGAGGTGGGGAGGATGGTCTATTGGCGGTTATATGGGACGTTGAGATCTAGATTTACTGTAGTAAAAATGTTTAGAGGTTTTGTAGTGGTTGCATGCAAACCTCAAGGAGTGCTGTGGCTCAGTGCGGCTTGAGATGAGAAAATAAAGGAGGTCATAGTCATAAGGAGTGGTTCCTAGAGTTTTAGGATCTTCTTATGTAAGGAAGAGGGTGAGTGGGAAAAGGAGTTATGTTAGGTCAACTCCAGTGCTGCGTCAACTGTTGATGTCTATAGAAAATGAATAAAACTAATGTTCGATACCTCCAGTGCAGACATCGATTAGTGAGACCCTCTTCGCAATAAAAAGAAATCTCACATGAACAGAAGAAAAGTCGGACGTTGCCTCTATCCATCCACCATGCGCTAGATATCGCATTTTATTCATCAAAGTTCGAATGCTATTTGGAAGTTGTTCTGTTCTGACACATATCATTCGACCTCCACTATGTGCTCTATTCGTTTTTTCACCATCACGGTTCGATTATTTTGTACACCGGAGCTGGCCTTAGTGGTTACATTTGACAATTGAATATTTTATTTACGTTGACTATAAGTGTTCTATTGTACTTCTGTGTGAAAAATAAAGAATCATGTAGACATAATGTTACGTAACATTGCAAATGTGATATGGAAAAGAAAAGGTATAATTAGGATAATGCTCATGTTTACATACTACTTGGTCTATTGATATTCTACGTGCTATATGTAAAATAATAAAAGAGTAAAGGATGTACAATGATATGCCATAAATTTGGTACATCACATAACATTGCTTACTTATTTGTTTTTTTATAAACAAGGTGAGAAGACGATATCTTGAGAAGAAAATAAGGGATTCACTCCACCATAAATGTAAGGTTAAAGGGAAGAGCATCAGGTTACAATATCCATCTAGGTTCACGTTCCATTAAAATACTCATACCTATTTTTTAAGAAACAACACGATTCTTTTAGTGGTAAGCGTCGTATTTATCTTTAGTGAGGTGCTTGTACATGGAGAACAAAGAATTTTGAGTGCTACAGTAACAATGTGGTTATGTGAATATCGTAAAAAAAAAAACTGTTCCAAAGCTACGCGTAAGACTATACATCATCATTCCATGTATTTGACTATGTTGCATAACCGGAGTTTCATTTTACCGCACTTCACCTAGTTCAATGGTATGTTTATGACATTCTTCTGGGCAAACCGCATGCTAGCTCGTGCGTGTCGTGCAGATATATGCAGGCCATGATAAACCACTCTGGATCAAGTCATGGGCAGGTACATGCAGCATGAGCCCAGCAAGACTGCAACGAGGTCCTACGAGCTGGGAGGGGAGATCAAGCTCATCAACTGCACACACATGTGGGTTGGGTGTACCAAATCTCTAAGAAGGGGATTCTTCAAGGCAACCCCACGATGGCACGATCCATGCGCCTAGAAATTGCTACCCGGAAACACTGATTTCCCTGTTGCTCCATCCTAACTGCGGATCCACGGAGGATCCGTCTGCTTCCTCCACGGATCCATCTTCTTCAACTAGCTAAGCGCTTACGTACAGTTCATTCGATGCAGGTTGCGAACTGCGAAACCTCGTTTACGGCACTCGATTGGTTCTTCCAATAACGCTGGGTACGGTGAATTAGGCCCCTGCAGTGTGAGTGTGTGACCCAAGCCAACAGCAAAAGTACCCACGAGATTACCAGTACAAAACGAAGACATGAGATCATATTTGTCTACCAAAGATGAAAGGCCAAATAACGTAATCTTATGACAATATTGATCTACACATTCTCATTGTGAAGGTTATCTGTGAGCTTGGAATTACTGGCAATGTCTACTTCGACAAGTAGTTGCTCATGATTCTGGTGGTTACAGTTCACAAGCAGAAGCAGGTATTGAATATTTGCCACTTGTATTCCGAATATCTTAATTACTTACATAGTCAGCTTATGTTGAAGTCTCCTAGTGATCGACAAATGGTGGCAAATGATTACAATCTTTGGGGCACAAACGCCTCCTATCATGGATTAGTTGAAGCATTCAATTGTTACTTTCAAAAAACTAAATGAGGTACAGGTAAACAAAAGGGGCAGGCACGGTAAATCTCAAAGGAGAAACTAACAGCCTAACCATGAAAACTCTCATTTCTAAGGCTATTTACATTTGTTAATTCTTCAACCCCACAACATCAGTTCTGATGTGTAAACTTGTAATGTACATCCGACCGCGGTCAACCATGAAGCAGGAATTACTGAATTGTCAACCATGAAGCACGAATTACTGAATTGTCTTGTACCCACCAATTGTCACAGTAGCAGACGCCAGGGCGCCACTGATGTTCTTTCAGCATATTAGGCAGACTAGAAGATTCAGTATAAATGGGAAGTCTTGTTAAATCGGGCTTGACTTGAGGGCCTACAAATCGTGATATTTTTATAAATCAGGCATGCTTATCTCTAGAACTGAACAGTTTCACTTAAAGAACGCAATAGTTGGGAGTACGGAGTACCTTGTTTGAGGATGTAACAGCTGCCCTCCACCGTGGATCCTGTGTAGTTGATGGTCTTTCCCTGAACAAAGTAACCACTCTCGATTCTGTGGGCCTTTCTACCACCTGACGGTGAGGCAAATCTCTCATGATCCATAGAACAAACCCTGATGGAAGTGACGAACCTACAAGAAATATAAACCAATGATTCAGCATATAAGCACCATTAGAACAAAGTAATTTTTAGAGACATGTCTACTTTAATGTAAACTGTCAACTGAACCATCAGCGAATGAGCAGATAAAACAAGAACATAGCCGTATAGGATCAGTAATAAGCATACATCATGCTTTCGGTTACTCTTCTAGTATTCATTTCCATTCATTCCACTTAGATGTGTGAGGCACATGTGCACCAAGTACCAATTCGCTAGAAGCTATTCATAGTTATGCTTAGCATCTACAGAAGCACCAACTACAACCTGGTAATAAAGTGAGAAGATGAGAAAGATTCACAAAATCACAGAAACACAAAGGAAACTAAATTTCACCGCACTTAAAAAAGTACTGCCAACACCAAGTACCAAGAAATTCTTCCGTAGGCCCTCGAGGACAGTAATGAATACATGCCACATAAATTATACTTTGTAAGTTGACCTCAAACCATGAAACCTATAAACAACAGGGTAGTAAGTACTAGCAATTAGTAAGGACTATGGATGGAGGTTAAGCCCTTAAATCTAACAACATAGCGGAATCGTATGTATGCTTGCAAGGAAAAATGCACACGAGATCCAGCCTTGAAGCATATGCATATATGCTTGATGGCAAAATGCATTGAAAAAAAAAAACTTAATGCACCCTACCACTTTTGACCATGAATGGCAATGCCAACATGAACTATATTAATTAAGCACACGGCCATAGAGAAAAGATGTGCCATTTGCCTATTTCTAGGAACAAAGGAACACAAAAATACCTATGAAGTAATATACAAACAAAATAACAGCATTGTAGATGATGTCTGCATCTGTTGAGTACCAATACAAAAGCACCTGCAACAAAAGGTATAGAAAATTGGAGGTCACTTAAATAAGAACTGCAAAATCATGGATTTACATCAACTAGAATGTATATAAGAACTTACTGGAACATTAGTCACAAGTGCTAGTATAGCAGAAGACGAAAAACAAATTAGTGAGACAGCAGCTAAACTGGCAACCTGCAGGGAAGGATTGTCAATTTGAATACAGGAGCATATTACTAAAGATGAAGTTTGTATGTTTTCAATTAGATCTGTACGTTTTCTTGAGATCCTGTTGATAAATAGAAAAGACACTTCAACATATATGTGCTTTTAAAGTGTGAATTAATCACCATAATGATTTTCATTGCATAGATCTAACGAATAAAATTCCCTCAAAAAGTCATGAAACTGAACAAATATTGGGAAAATGCAGCTTGTGCTACTTTTAAGTTACACTACATTCACATAAAAGTCATAACTATGCATAGTTGCATACAATTAGATTTTGCATACAATCAACAAAATGAAGAAATGCAAGCCACAGGAAGAATGGTCCTGGGAGAGATGTACCTTCCACTTCTCAGTTGATACAGTTTCAGAACGAACTTTGCTCATCTTCGAGAATAACAATGCACCTACACAAAAACCCAACAAATATGTTAAAATACTGAAGCATCAACCTATTCATTGATGATGTACAAGAGTGCAAGCGCAACTACAGCTAGCAGTGAACAAATAGCAGATAATTTTGCAAGTTGGCCAAGGAATAAGATAGAAATCAAGCATTTGGAACTATAATAAACACTACTATCTAGTGGGCTAACGCAAGAAAATAAATGGAAGCTAATCTTCGGTTGAGAACAGGGGGGGCACATACAAACAGTTTCTCAAATACAATATTTATAATTTCTGAATTAATACCAAAGACATTTTTATGGCATCTCATACACAAACAATATTGAATGCTTACCATAACATGCCAGAGCACCACCGAGTACAAGAACTACTACTGAAAATACATCCAAATAAACCTGCAAAATAAAATGTTGGCCAACATCCAAAAAGCAATAAAGTTGCAAGTACATAAATAATTGTAAATCGTTGATGGTATTGGTAAAAATTGTAAAGTTATCACGAGCAAGTTGTAATAATATAAGTATATCGAGTGTGCAACAAACATTACAAGACACACAAGTCAATATTCTTTTCTTCAGAACTGATAGAGAACAGCTTTTGAATGGAGATCACATAGTTATAGCTTCATAAATATTACAAATACAACATTTAGGCTTTGCTAATCAGCAAAAGGACTCCTGGACCACCTCTAACACTGTCTGATGTTTGGTTTTAACCATGAATTCCCACTATTAACTTTATGTCATCAAAAGTTTCAGAATTCATTTAAGAAACATAAGCTAACAGTTTTTGTTTCCACGGGAAAGCAGAAGGGGCAGACGGGCAACACGCAACAGAGGTGCACAAATGCATGAGCAAATAGGAAATAGAACAAGAGGCAACATATAAACATGTGCTTGTCTTATTTCTAACGAGCACATGATGAAAGAACCTTCTGGGTGTTATGGAGAACTCATCATTTTACTCCTTCACCTTCAACTAATGGATACGGGATTATAATGATACACTGGCACGACTCTGCATCTTTTTTCTTTTTTTATGTAGTATAATGATATGAACATCGATTTAAGATATCTGATATACCAATGCAAAACGCAACATTTAAGAATAATCCAGCAGGATGTGAAATCATTAATTCTCCATACCCTTTTCAATAAAGATGAATCAATATGGTTTTCTCCTCTACCAACCCATATGAGGATGGCAAAGGCAAACATAACAACAAATGACAGTACAAGCACCTGCAAGAAAAAATATTCTCAGTATTAATTTGGGTTAACAAATAGTTATTCTAATAGATGGTAGAACTAGAAGCATTGAATGATTAAAGATGACAAAATTAAATTTCCTCCATGACTAAGATACCGTGCATAAATAAGTAGGTAATCAAGCAATAGGTAGTTTTGCATCGGTGAAAGGCCATGACAATGCAAATAGTAAGTTATAATGATGGGAAAGAAAACTTGCCAAAATCACAAACTTTTGCCGGCTTCCAAGATGTATTCCCGGGCAACACCTCTGACGGATATTAACAGGATGGATGCCAGGTTTAGTTTTTGTTCTATCTAGTAAAGCTTCACGGTGACTCCTTACATCCTCTTCATCTTCATCATTTGTCTGATGACACAGGTCAACCCTGTAAGATCATGCTTTTAGAGAAGCATAAAGCCTTTTTAAAAAAAGAAAAAGGAAAAGGAAAAGGAAAGGCATTTGCAACTCAGGATCCAAAAAAGATGGCAGGCATGTAGCACCAATGAATCAAACCAAATTTGACCTAGGAAAACCTAAATATCTGTGCTATATCATATTCAGCAGCATGACCTCTGGAGGCACCAAACTATAATCATTATATCTATAGTCGCATGTTATAATGCACAATGACATTGTCAGCTCATCAAACTACCCTAGACACTAGAAATGATCTCATTGAGTTTCTAGGAGGAACAAGTCTTGCTACACGCCAACCATATGATGGAAGAAAATGAGAGAGTGCTCTAACACAACCGTAGTAACAGGCTTGGGCAGTTGGGCACCAGGGTGGTACTTTACTCATTTGGGGGCAGGCAAGGGAGTTCGCCAAGGAAGCTAGCTGTGGAGAGTGATATATTCTTGTATACATCCAGGAGAAGTAAGGGGTTACGGACAGCATTCTCCGTCAACTATGAGGCTATGAGCTCTTTGGGGTCTTAATGGTCAGCCTCTCACTTAAGGCTGGGAATGGTTTGGTCTCGAACCGGTTTTAGTGGTTTGGTTTTCTTAATTGGTGTTGGTTGGTTTGGTGGACAATGGGGTGACATATATAATGGTTGGATTTGGTTTGGTTTAGCGATTGTAATGGTTTGGGCCAGTTGGAATTAGTATGGCTATATGTGTGACCTAGTCAAAAGCCGAACCCTAAAATTTAAATCTCGCGTTCACACCTATAAATTTTAACGAAATTAACTGAAATTTGTTCGAGATGTCTTAGAATCACAATCAGCTACTTCATGTAGATTAGCATGCCTAGATCTACACGTGGACCCCGCGTCGAAAGTCGGACCCTAAAACTAAAACCTTGCGTTCACACCTTAAAATTTTAGCGAATTTGATTGAAATTTGTTGGAGATGTCTTAGAATGGCAATCAGCTACTTTGTGCAGATTAGCGTG
Organism: Setaria viridis; assembly: GCF_005286985.2. NCBI lineage: Eukaryota > Viridiplantae > Streptophyta > Magnoliopsida > Poales > Poaceae > Setaria > Setaria viridis. The sequence goes on along the minus strand of NC_048267.2, from coordinate 36,337,330 downwards.
CCTAGATCTACACGTGGGTCCCACATCGAAAGCCAGACCCTAAAACTAAAACCTCGCGTTCACACCTTAAAATTTTAACGAATTTGACTGAAATTTGTTAGAGATATATCAAAATGACAGTCAGCTACTTCGTGCAAATTGGTACTGCTAGATCTACATGGGGTCCACGTCGAAAGCTAACCATATGATATATATGAAAAATAGGTTTTAAGTGGCTTAGAACCGGTTTGAGATATGAGTTTAATTTGGTTTGTGGTCTTTTACACAACTTAGTTGATTTGGTTTAGATATATAAGAGTAATGGGCTGGTTGGTGTGGTTTGAAATTAATTTTCTTTTATATATGGTTTGGTTTGGTTTTGAGGCGGTTCTCAGACCATTAGCAGCCTTACTCTCACTACATTTCATTTGGGTGCTTGTCATCTTGAGGAGAAGCTAACAAAGACTAGCAGGAGCATCAATGTGTTGGGGTAACATTGCATGCACCCTTAGTGAGTTGATGTAAAGACCAAATCTTGCCTAGGATTAGGGCCTGTAACCAACAAATCCAACTTTTATGCACATTCATGTTTTTCCCCAAATGATACATCTGGATAATGGGTACTACTGTGAACATCCACTTGAGCATTCAACACCACTGTTTTAATCACTCGACTGTAGCTGGTCGAAAATTTTAAGGCTAGTACATATGATGGATGTACTAAACAGGAAGTACGCTATCCAGTCATCCTACTAATAAATCATGATTAAAAGTATAAATTACCACCAAGTCACCAACAGAGATTGCTACGATATGGTCCTACAGCTACCAATGGGTTGATTTCCGGAATTCCAGTGGCATAAGAAGTGATGAATTAAAAGATGCATGCTGTTTTTTTTTTCTTCAGATAGTTCAAAACACTACATAGGGTAAGCTACACCAAAAGGACATATGGACAAGATAGGGATAACAAAGAGGTATGGGAGGATTAAGGTAGTCCAGAATCCAAATGGTCAAAAACAATCTAGCTGATCATTACATTTGTTTTCTTGGGTTATGTGTATGTCCCCACCTTTCAAAGAGATAAATCAAACATAGTGCACAACTACACATGCACTAGGACCCAAAGGATATGATCGGTGCCCTTAAAAAATTTGACAAAGCTGCATGCATACTATGCCTACTACATACCAAAATCAATGCCCATGGACTCACCAGAATGACAGTAGCAGTAGAAATGAAGCAAGAAGCAATATCTGTGGACTAGCTGCAAAATAATGAGGAGGATAGCTCTTAGATCGGATCAGGAAATAATGGAAGAGAAAGGGTCTTGTAACAGAAGAGAATAAAAATGGAAAAATATAATAAATTAATACTCCAAGGACAACATACCCATGAGAACAAATCCACATCCATGCACCCAGCAAATCCATCTCTGGCAAGTAGCAATGATGGTAGACACGAAATACACTAGGAATACTATCACAAAAAAAAATTAACTTAAGTTAGTAGGAATGATGGTAAACATGAAATATGCAGGGAATATTTTCATAAGGTTAATCAAGTGAGCATTTGTGTTTATTCTGATTCATTTCTAGATGTTTAAGTACTTTATTTCGAAAAATTGTTAAGTCAATAATGAAAATTGTTAAGTCTATTATGAATCCACTTAAGGACACTCTGGTTGACAACAAGTATTGACATGTTTCAAAAAATGTAATTGTCTAAAAAAGCTAAAAGACAGTACAAAATAAATTCTGCGTTGATTACGGAAGTCGCTTACATTAAGCTATTTTGCACCCAACCTACCTAAGGACAAGCATGTAAAACTGCAATACAAGAATAGAAAAAAATAAAAATGTAGGCTAGTATCCATTTCCTAATTATTCCAAAACTAGGGCATACATAGTTATGTTTTTCTTATGCACATATCCTGAATGCTATAGCAGCTACATTATAGTACTTTTGCTGCCACTTACCACTCTAGCAATTGAACTAGCATTAACTAAAACTTGAATAGAAATTAGTAACCAACCAAACAAGAACAGTTAAGACAATCAGTAAATACAAAAGAAACTATGCAGAAATTCCCAGTATATGCCAGTGGTAAAGAATGAGAGACCTCAGGTACAAAAGATTAAAAACAAAAAGGATTTATCGAACTAATGTGTCTCACCTATGTTTGATAGGCCAATCAAAAAATGGAATATCTGCAAGAGATTAGGCATATATCATTAAGGATATGGCAGCTGAGCTCATAGCTCAAAGAGAAACAAATGTCAAGCACTGATTTAGCAAGATTTATTAATTTATATCATAATTTTAACAGAAATCCCATAACCCAATAACCCATATGCTGATGTAAAAATATGACATATAGCAAGGAACTCTGGTCATGGCTTTCAAGTTTCAAAACATATAGAAACTAAAGAATATAACTGTCAGTTGATTGATATTATATAGCTATATTTGCATCATGAGGACCTTAGCTGAGACATGCTTGCAGGTCAACATTACTTTACCTAAAAATCTTTTAGTGAATATTTCTAAATTTTATTCTCCGTATTTCAGAATCAAACGAGTTGGAAAATGCAAGCTGAACTAAATAGGGTCTTACAGTTAGTAATAAAAATAATAATAACTTAAATGGCCATCACAAACTGAAAGTAGTTAGGAAAACAAACCAATCAAACAAGTCAGACAAACCCATTAATTAAAACTACAACCAACTGTTACAGCTAGAAGAGGATAAGCTTGGTAATAAGAAGAGGATTTTTTTTTTCATTTTGATGTAGGCCATTCTAAAGCCTCTGTTTCAAATGCAAGAGAACATGCAGGGCCTAGATGGAAATTTCATTTTCAAAATTAAAGAAACATAAAGTGAATACCCTAATTGGTTAGCTCGATGTTCAAGGGCGGAATAAGTAGTTACTAGCCTAAAACAACATAGTAAAAAAAAAAGTTGGACAGAAAGGATAACAGAACAAGGAAATTCCAGATACCTTTTGCCGAGTCCATCCCTGTAGCTGATTGTGCCTGTGAATTCTTGCCAGCTGCACATTACAAGCATAGTGATCCTTAGTGAAGTGCTTGGGAACGTAACATTGAAATAAATAATGTAAGGTGATGTGCAATGGCAACTGACCAAAAATGGCAATCACTATAGACACTGAATACAATGTTGGCAGAAAGGCACACATTTCAGTAGGATAAATTCCCACATCGAGTAACACAGGAGCAACACTATGGTGGACAAGTACATATCGGAATCTCTAGATGGGTTGAAACGCAATAACTAATGTAGCTTATCCTGAAAAACACGTGGCACCAGATCGAACAAACCCACCTGCACCAAGGCGGCGATCGCAATGGCGCCGTCGACGACAGCAAGCGCACCCTCGGCCGCGACAATCGGCAGCGGCAGGCAGCCCCCGCCATCCCCGGCGGCGGCAGGGAAGGGACCGTAGCGACCCATACCGGCGGACGGGCAAGGAGCGGCGGTGGCGGCGAAGAAGGAGGATCAGGGGGCTGGCGAGCGGAGCATCTCGCGGCGGGGGCACGGGAGGCCCGGGAACTAGGGTTTGGTGTGGCCTGGCTCCGGGCGCGGCGCGGGCGGAGGGAGAGGGGGTGGAGCCGTGGAGGTGGAGGAGCAATTGACTGGAGGGGGAAGACCAGGCAACACCTGTTGGATTGGAAAGCCCGAGACCACGGTTCGATCTGGTGCAGGCTGGCCGTACGCCGGACGCTGTGCTGTGTGCTCGGCTGGTCCGTCATGCCAGCAAGCTTTATGGGCCATGTCGTCATAAATTAGCCGTCTGTCCACTCTCGGAGCGTGAAAAAGATTCATAAATTATGAAAATCCTTATTTAAATTGCATCGATGTTAAGAATAGTAAAATTATGTTATTTTATTTTAGAGAATGCTTGTCTCATTTTTTTTAACATGTCGACATGTGGTTTTCATTTTGAGTAGAAGAAACACGACCTTACATAATCTAGTTGGACTAGTTTATCCAATTTTCACTTTGTGCATATTACAATAAAAAATACATCATGAAACGGTCTTTTTGTCGGGATAATTTAGTAAGTACTAAATTTTGAATGTAATTTTCTCAATAATCATGAGGTACATTGTTATCTTCTTTTATTGAGTATGGTCATAGCTCTTTTTTAAAATCATTTATAAAGTGTAAAAATATACTACCAAGATAAGTTTTACGTCCACCTGGTAAAAGTTAAATTAGTGTTTAAGTCAGAGAAATAAACTACGGCTAAATTCTTTTATTCGTGTGATATAACTACCTTAAAACAATCATGCATTGCCACTTAATTACTTGATTGTTATTTCTCAATCATTTTCACATATTTTATGTATTTGAAGTTGTTGAAGTTATATTCATAAGCTTCTTTTTGCATGACATTGCATTAAAAGAATGCATTTACGAGCCTTTAATGTATACTACAATAAGATCAAATGTTTTAAGGCATAGAAGTGTGAATGGAGGATGTAAAGATAACACGAGAAAATGCATAATCAATCACTCATATGATGCTAATTTTCTCATTCCGGATCTACATGTCATTTTGTTTCATTCCGTGGTGCGCATAGATCATCTAGAAAATTCTCTCTACACGTCTATAACAACATATGATACATATTTTTTAAGACCCTATTAATGACTCAGAAAACCCGCTAAAATATAATTATCTCAACCTAATGCATTTTTATAGGTATAGCAGGCATTTAATTCCTACCAGCATACCATGGGGTGAAAACGTAAAATGCATACTCTTAAGAAGCCGTCTTCACGCTGGGAAAACGGGAACATAAACAACCCATTTGTTTTCGCCTTGTGTAATCCTAACTATACGCCTCCGCGATCCGTTTGCGGTACGCGCAATCCCCTTCCTCCAACCGGAGAAGCAGGCCAGTCTTCCCCAAATCCTCCAAACCAAATCACTCTCTCGCCGTCTCGCTAGCAACCAGCACCCATTTCGCATCGCGGCGGATCGAAGGAAGAGAGGAGGAGAAGATGGGTGGCGGCATGGAGGTGCACAAGAACCGGTGGATCGAGGAGTGGAACGCCGGCCGGGAGAACCTCGAGTTCAACTTCCGCTGGACCCGCCGCAGCCTCGCCGTCGTCGGGCTGTTCGGCCTCGCCGTCCCCATCCTCGTCTACAAGGGCATCGTCCGCGAATTCGTAATGCCTCTGCAAACCCCCTGCCATTCCGCGTTTCATTCTTCCATTCTCCGAAGTCCAAACCCTAAGATCGAATCTGGGGTTGGCTGCAGCATATGCAGGACGAGGACGCTGGCCGGCCGTACCGGAAGTTCCTCTGAGCGGCGCGCCTGCTCCCTCGGCCGGGCTGCGAGGAGTCTTCGCTCGGTTTGTGCCCGGCTTTAGTCTGAATCTGATGGAGCATTCTGGAATGCTGAACCGTTGTGTGGGATCCCAATGAATAAGGTGTAATGACTTGTCTTTTCAACTGCTGAAACTTGATATGTTTGAATTGATTTGATAATGTTCTGCTGTCAATAGCAGTGGGTACCAGTGTTATTCATGACTTCGGTGGAAGGGATATACTCAGGGTATTATATACTCGCAAATGAACTGAATGAGTGATTTTTAGTCTGTGGCTGCCTGGCTGAAGTGGAGTACGAGGCTTGCTTTGCTGTGCCCTTGTTAGGTGTTATATGGTTGCAAGTATAATGAGATGATAGCTTGATTTTCTAACTAGAGGTGCTGTAAACATTCAACATTCTGTAGCTGAGTTCAAATTAGATCATGATAGTGCCTTGTGGCTCTTGCAGATTCTGAATTTTACGTAGCTGGAGAGCCAGTTTTATTTTCCAAAACAGGATAGGTAGGTTAGCTGGGAAGATGTTGAAAAGGATAATATAATGAAGTATGGTATCAAATAGTGATTGTTTTTAATGTTGAGCAGATTGGTGCTGTGCTGATCATGTTAGTAATTCTACACGACATACCAAAAGCCCGAAATAATGAAGTTTGGTTAAAGCCTTGCTAGAATTGATAATTTTTGCTTGCTGGAGAGTGTAACTGAGATTGACTCTCAGTTTCATATTTACACATTTGAATTTCAGTATCTTTGCTCATTAGCTGCAGTGCCCTTTAAACTGATACTGAATGGCTTCTTGAACCCATTACTTTTGACATGTCATGCTACTTCTATATTTTTAATATGCCAATGTCATGGATGATTGTTGGATTGGCATCTTAGTTGCAACATGTTGCATCTTACCTGCTTGTTGCTCAGTTGTCATAACCGCACAATTCTCATTTAGTCATTTTTAACAATGCATATTTTTGTTTGTGCGTGAGATATGTAAGTTTACCTTTTTGTAACCCTTTCATATGGGAAATGGGAGATTATGTAAGTTTATCAACCTTTTAAATTTGCTGGGATAGTGGATTTAGATTGTTACAATTTATTTAACTAAATCCTGTTATAGAATTAATAGCCTCACTTTAAACACCCCGAAACTAGATTTCCTCTCTGCTAGACTAAGTTCATTTACTGATATGATTCATCCGTACAGGACAAATATACTCGAAGTTTTGTAGTTTTTTTAAGTGCATTCCAGCCATCGTGTCCATCCCATGTGGAACTATTCATCAAGATGGATTTTAATTTATACGAAATCACCATTTTCCATTACTTTTTTAATTCCATGGGTTTTAACTTACATTTTGATTCCTCCGATTTGGTGAACTGGGTTTGGTCTTGTTTCATTTCTTCCCTCCAAAATTCATGGATTACCTTTTGGCTCTTACAATCAAGTTTGAATTTGGTGAAGTTTTTATGTCTAGGCATAGAGTTAAACAAAGAGTATTTTGGATCTCTTTGAATGTGGAGTTGGGGTGCTCGTCTTATATGTAGTTGTCACTTGACTGTTCTTGCTTAAGGCGGCTTTGATCTGTGTTAGTTTCTAATTGTTCCTCATCAGTTTTCACAAAACACAGTGCCGAGAGCTTTGATATGTGTTAGTTTCTAATTTTCTCCGCCAAGATTATGATTGCTTTAAAATAGCCACCTAGGCAACTTCTTAAAGGGACTGACAAAATCGTTGAAACTTCTCATGGAAATTTAGTGTTGCAAAGTCGCTAAAAGTTTTGGGTCAAGAAGAAGCACGTGGATCTCAGACTAGGTCCAACCTGGGTAAGATGACAGTAAGACTTTCGTAGTTGTTAATCTTCGTGAAGAAGATGAGTTCAGTGCAGGCCATGTTATTCTGGGTAAAATGAAAAAGGGGTTTTGTAGGAGGTTTAGACAGGGACAACTCCGATATTTGTAACCACAATTAACAGTCTCAGCTTCTTTATCAACATCTACTTCTTCCATCACCATCACCTTCCCCTCATGGTGCAAATACCTTCAATCCCAACAACTACAACTCTTCCACTTCAGCTTGTCTAATGGGCTCATGGGATTGGTTGAAAACTGCTTTGGTTTAAGTTTATAAATGGTCTGAATTGAACGAGTTAATTCTGAACAGAATTTCACTACACTAAGGCTTGTCGTTAACTTGATTGTAAAACTGATCCTATACTATGTACATAATGGAACTTGATCAATACGAAGCCGTTTTGAAGGAAGTTTGTTTAAACAAATTTTTCTTCGATATCCAGCCTACCTGTGACACAACCATCCTCGTCTCCACTGCCTTGATCGATGAACACCAGGTGTGCTTCTATTTTCACCTTACCACGCCTGTCATTGCTATCCTTATCACTGCCATGTCTGCATGTTTTGTTGTTTATCTCACTTCGACCTGGTAATGCAAGTGAGGGTTGTAAAGGGGAATTTGACTTTCCCTATTATTACTCAACTAGAACTTTCAATGATGACTGTTGAAGAATCTCTCCATGCACACCATTTTGGCTGTTTGAACATTCTCTGCCCCCATATGCTAAATAAAGAAAGAAAAGCGGTGTTGTATTCAGCAATTGTTTAGTATAGCTTCACCATCCACTAGTTTAGTACAGCCTCGTCATCTTATACCAGACCCAGTTAGCAGCATCCCAACTTGTTTGTACAATAACCAATTTTATCTTGCGAGTCCATTTTCGAAAACCTATGTGCCTCGTGATTTGGTCACCTAGTGATCAAGTCACAGAAAATGCCGTCCGAGCTGCTGCCTTGGCAGATGCAGTGCAGCTATGCAAATACGGCACTTGCAGGTTGTGGCCCAGGACCCATCTGGTACATGATTAATGCGTTGTTCGAGGACCTGTGCGGACAACGGGTGGGTCAACGGGAATGTCTGGTGGTTCATCATATATTCATCCTGGACGTTCCTCGCTGCCGGCTGCCCTCTGCCGGCTGCTTCGCCTCCAAACGTGCGCGAAGCGATGAACACGCATCCGACCTCGTAATAGAATACGGAACGATGGTGAGTCTGTGGTGAGGTCAGCACGTAACCATCCCTGCTGATCGCCTCATGAGCGAGGTTAATGACAATGATATCTCGCGCTCTGCAAGTTGCAAACAGATTTACGTGTTAATCGGATTCACACTGCAGGCAAACGCATTGCGTGCCAGTAGTTAATCCGAAGCCCGTTTCGGCAAGCTACCGGATAAGAAAACTCTCCCGTTCCGATTGGGAATGAGACACTCGCGACCTTCAGAGCAAGACAAGAAGAAGGATTGGACGCGGTTCGGAACAGGCATGCATACACCCATACTCGTCCAGAGAGCAGTAGGGCGGGCAGGACAAGTCGGCAGCAGCCAGCAGGTTCCTTCGTGTGTCTGCTACCACCACACCCACACGCAACGCAACGAGCCGTCGCCCGCCCGGGGGTGTCCGGGCCGTTGTCGTCGCGCCATGGCAACCGAAGTTGTTGCCCTTGTTGGTGAGGTTGCTAGCTGCCGCTTGCCGTGCTGTCTACCTGTACGCGAACCGGGTCTGCGCGCACACCTGCCGTCGAAAGCTCTGACCAGGCACGGCGTCGACGCATATGATTAGGGGCTCCAGTATGTAGAGCCCCCTTCTAGCACGAACACAAATTTAATCCCACCATCAATCTCTGACTTTTGCACGGTCAATCTTATCCAACAACTCCATAGAAAAGTGAGTAAAACAGGCCGGGTCCGTATTTAAACACGAATCACTGCGCCCCCGCGTAGGCTGTTGCTGTCGCCCGAGCCCGGCAAGCGAAGCCGAAACGCGCACGGCCAATTCAAGCGAAATCCGCCTCACGGATAACTGGCGGAGTGCGTCCTCCAGCACATAGATACCCCGCGTCCGTCCGGTCATCGCTTCTGCTCCGTTGGTGCTGCTGCTGCCTTGTCTGGTCGTAGTCTGCCCACACCGGGAGACTAAATTGCACCGGCGGGAGCGATCGAGCAGCGACACCATGTCCTCCCCGACACCAACGCCGCCGGTGGCTCCGGCGCCGCAGGCGCCCACCACGCCGGTGGCCCCGACTACACCGGTGACGCCACCCGTTACAGCGCCGGTGCCGCCAACGGCGCAGCCGCCGACTACGCCACCAACGGCGCTACCGCCCACTACACCGCCAACGGTGCAGCCGCCGGTATCTCCACCTACGAGTACACCGTCTCCTCCCCCGCCGCCTCCGCCGGTGACGCCGTCCCCACCTCCACCGGTGATCGTGCCGACGCCGTCCCCACCTCCACCGGCGACCGTGCCAACGCCATCTCCTCCTCCACCGGCGGCGATCGTTCCGACGCCATCTCCTCCTCCGCCCGTACCGCGGCCTCCTCCTCCCAGCGGCGTCCCGGCGTCACCGCCTCCTCCCGATGACGTCCCCACCTCTCCGCCACCCCCTACCGGCGTCCCAGCATCACCGGCCGCGCCGCCTCCGCCGTCACATCTGTCGCTGTCTCCACCTCCGCCGTCCACGTCGCCAGGAACGCCAGCAACGTCTTCACCGCCCGCCTCCAAGTCGTCGAGCAGCGGCGTCGCGGTGGGCATAGGCGTGGCCGTCGCGGCGGTTGTCCTGCTCGGCCTCGCCGCCGGGCTCATCTACTTCTTCGTCGGAAGGAAGCGCCGCCGGCGGCCGCCGCCGTCCCATCAAGGGTTCCCAGGTACGTACGCGCATACAACGCGGTCGCCTTTCTTGCTTTGGTACGCGTGCGATCAACAAGAGTAGAGTACTGTTCGACGAAGTAATGTTCCGTCGTGGGCACGTTGATGCGATGCGACAATGCGCGTCGCGACGCCGGACGCCGGTCCCGCCCCAGCATTAGCGTGGTGACCGCGTGGCACGGCGTGATTCCACGGCCCCTAATCACTGCGCGTGTCGCGGGTGACGGTCACCATCGAGCGCCACCGGCATACCCTGCGATGCGATGCACCGATGCGTTCGTGACTTCGTGCCCCCTGGATCGCGAGCTGTCTGCGCGCGGTTGAAACGGTGCGCGTTCGCGCCATTTTTGCTCGCTAGATTCTGCTGGACTGACCGATCGTTTTGCTCTTTCTTGTCCTGTTGTGTGGCACCAGGCGAGTTCTACGACCCGCGGCGGCCTGTGACGCCGCCGCACATGTCGCACGCGCCGTCGACGACGCCATCGTCCTCGACGCCGCCGCTGATGCACTCGTGGCAGAGCAGCCGGGGGCCGTCCGAGTCGCCGCTGCCGCCGCTGAACCCTTCGCCGGCGATCATGGGCGGCACCTTCGGGTACGACGACCTGGCGGCGGCCACGGACGGGTTCTCGGACGCGAACCTACTGGGGCAGGGCGGGTTCGGGCACGTGTACCGCGGCACGCTGGGCGGGCAGGAGGTGGCCATCAAGAAGCTGCGCGCCGGGAGCGGGCAGGGCGACCGCGAGTTCCGCGCCGAGGTGGAGATCATCAGCCGCGTCCACCACAAGAACCTCGTCTCCCTCGTCGGCTACTGCCTCTACGGCGAGCAGCGCCTGCTCGTATACGAGTACGTCCCCAACAAGACCCTCGAGTTCCACCTCCACGGTAAGAACGCTTCATGCATGCTCGGTGTTGGTCGGCTTCGTGAATGCTGCTCAATAGCTGGCATTTGAGCCTGACATTTGAGATTGGTCCAGGGAGCAGCAGGCCGACGCTGGACTGGCCGCGGCGGTGGAAGATCGCCGTCGGCTCGGCGAAGGGGCTCGCCTATCTGCACGAAGATTGTGAGTTCTTGGCTCTTGCCCTCTGTTCCTCTGCACGGAATTTCTGAAGCTTCTGTTCTGTCGCTGATAAAAACGGTCTGGTTTTGGTTTGGTGTCAGGTCATCCTAAGATTATCCATCGTGACATAAAGGCGGCGAACATCCTTCTTGATTACAACTACGAACCAAAGGTAAATTGTGAGAGCTCTTGGTGTCTTTCTGATCTAAAGTGTTCAAAAATGACACAGAATGCCATTAGTCTGCTTTCCTGCTCGTTTATCTGAGGGGTGAACTGCTTCTGTACAGGTTGCAGATTTTGGGTTGGCCAGATACCAAGCAGCTGAAGTCACGGCTGTTTCTACACGCATAATGGGAACTTTCGGGTAAATTGTTCTGACTGTGACGTTGTCACCGTGCATTATAAACTGCTGATGCATGAACCGGTGCATGTGGTGATGTAGACTGAATCTGCTGCCGTTTCCTTTTGTCTTCAGATATTTGGCGCCAGAGTACGCTGCCACAGGCAAAGTTAGCGACCGGTCCGATGTCTTCTCCTTCGGCGTGATGCTTCTGGAACTGATCACCGGGAGGAAGCCTATCATGACATCTTCAGCTTATCAGCCTGAGACGCTGGTTTCCTGGGTGAGTACCCTCTTTTGGACTTGGACCCAATGCTGCCATTCCATGTCGTTGCAACATTCAGTGCTTCATATTACTACCCAAATTAGTCACCAATCACTCGGTTTAACTGTGAACTGACCGTCGGTAGCTGGTTGTAAGTTGCTAATGATAGCATCACAACGACATTGGTTCCAAGTTCATCTAGTCTGGTCCTCGTTTTTCCCCATTCCATCTGCAACGAGTGGTGAAGGATCTCCGTTTCTGTCCAACAGGCTAGGCCGTTGCTGACGAGAGCCGTGGAGGAGGAGAACTACGACGAGCTGATCGACCCGAGGCTGGAGACCAACTACGACGCGTACGACATGGCGCGGCTGATCGCGTGCGCCGCGGCCGCCGTGCGCCAGACCGCGCGGTCTCGCCCGCGGATGACCCAGGTAAAGGAACATCTCCTCTTTGCCTAGACGTCCCGTACCGAACGCAGCGGTGACAGCAAGCGTAACAAAACTAACCCATCGCGCCGCTATCGAATGAATGGCCAGATCGTCCGGTACCTGGAGGGCGAGCTGTCGGTGGAGGACCTGAACGCCGGCGTGAGGCCGGGGCAGAGCGCGATGCAGCGGTCGGGCGGCGGCACGACGGACCAGATCGGCCGGCTGCGGCGGATGGCGTTCGGGCCGGGCGCGGGAGGGAGCACCACCGGCACCGGCACCGGCACCATCTCGGAGTACGCGAGCAGCGAGTTCAGCAACCCCACCAGCGAGTACGGGCTGAACCCGTCCAGCGAGTACACGGCCAGCAGCGGGGGCGACACGGGCGAGGTGCCCCCGCCCGCGGCCGCGCAGGGAGGGCAGCAGTGGTCGGGGAGGCGCGCGGCCGGCGACACCGAGAGGATGAGCCGGCGCACCACCGGCAGACGCGGCCAGACGTGACACCCAACATTTTTTCGGCACCTCGTCAGCTTACTGAATACTGATGAGCCCACTGTTCGTGTGCATGCGCGTGTCAAGGTGGTAACGCAGCCGCCGTGGGATTGAGTTTTGTTTTTTTTTCCTCGTTCCTTTTCTTCTGGTTTGATTTATGCATTTTTTTGGTTGGGCGGATGGGAGGTTTAAGTTGTAAATTGTATGCATGTGTATTGCCATTAGACTTGTCAAAATCCTGAAACGATGACTAGTACTCACCTCGGTAAGGTGTGCATTAGGAGCAGGCTATCAGAACATCAAGCGTTCCGGACCAGAGGGGAGTACTGACTAGATCCAGTAACCTGTCAATCGGAGAGGCAAACATGAAGAAGAAACGCCCAGCAAGACAAAAGAGAAGCACCCAAATCTTGCTGCCTCCATGATGCCAAGCGTGAAAAAGCATATCCCTGTTGTTCGGGAAAAAAAAAGCATATCCCTGATCGGCGCTGCTAGTGCCCGGATGTTCGATGGGAAATTTTCCATCGGATATTCTGACGAAGCATCAAAAATTACCTAGTGCAACATCAGCAGTCACTATTTGCAACATGCAAAATAATGTATAAAAATGACTACGTCGTTCAACTCTGGGATAGAAAATTCCCGCCGCAACATGACCACTATATTTCATGCAACATTCAATATAAAACATGCAGAAATGCAATATATGTCGGAGCGTCCGATTCTTTAAGATTCTGAACGTACGTCTGTTGTGTAGCATTACCGATCATGAATGGTTCAATAGGTCTGCATGGGATATTTATTCGAATAATGGTACATTGAGCTTCCCCATATGGCATCTGCTGGTGCTGTTGCTTCATGATGAGCTTAATCATCATTTTGTAGTGCCCTAATCTCTGCTCTCGATCGCTTATTAATCTGGATGATTCCATCGTTCCGTGACAGCTGATGGGTGGTTGCGCCTGCACCAATCATCAGGCTCGAACCGTTTCCGGGAAGTTCCTGGTCAAACCGGATGAGATCCCGCGGGGCGCGGGCCCATCTGTGTGGTCTCCTCTGTGGCCAAACCAAGCGCCCCTTCCCCCCTTCGCCGCGAGCCGCGACGGCAAGGTAGCAAACACTGCTAGGGTTCTCTCTCTCCCTAGCCTCCCTTCTCTTTCTCTCCCCCCCAGGCGCGCGGAGCACGAGCCCTTGGTCGATCCCGATGGCCTCGCGACGGCGCACGCTCCTCAAGGTCATCATCCTCGGCGACAGCGGGTGGGTGTCTCGGATCTTTCTCCTTTCAATCTGAAAATCTCCGGCTGTTTTCTTTTGCTCACCTTTTCTTTGTGCGATCCAGGGTCGGGAAGACTTCGCTGATGAACCAGTATCCTGCAATTTGATTTGCCGAGGAATAGTTCCTTCGTTTTACTTGCTTCCCCTTGACATCAAGATGCGACACTTAAAATTCGCATAGAACTTTTCTTAGTGTTTCCTTAGCTTTGATGTAATTCAGATATGTGAACAAGAAGTTCAGCAATCAGTACAAGGCTACAATCGGTGCCGATTTCCTCACCAAGGAGGTGCAGTTCGAGGACAGGCTCTTCACTCTTCAGGTAGTACACTTGATTCTGTCAGCTGTTGACCTTAGCTTGAGATTAGTCACGCGTCCTCATGAAAACAAGTAATCACCAACCTAGTGCTTGCTTACTGATGCTCGGAACAAGTTAGTTGTGTACATAGTTTCTTAACAGGATCATGAGAAACTGAATTGCTGTTATTTTGAATGCAAAGTAACAGGCAACAATTTAACTAATGGAGAGAGCTCCAAAACAAGTTAAAGCTGAAATATAGTTTAGCATGTCCGTGCTGTTTTATTGGCCCTAACATATACGGACTCAATATGAAAAATATTGTTACAAGGTATCTGTAAGTTGTAAACAGACTGTGGGTCTAAGCTTCTGCATACCATGAAGGCTCTCTTGACGGATGTGATTAGTTTGGACCTCTTGTGGTTAATCATAATTAGATCAATGGTCTCTTGGTGCAAGTAGAGCGAGACAGTCCGTGAGTCTTTATCTGTGTTCTGTGTCCTGTTCAGTAAGTCCGTGTTGGTTCTTCATCATAATTTTTGCTTGTAGTATCTGAACCTGGAAACCTTTTCTATGACTGTAATTACCTGTTTTCTGTTCAAATACTTTGAATCTGCTAACTGTTGTTAACTATGAACATGCAAAATAAACATTGGTTTTATTTTGTGTTCACTTGTGTACAATACCAACACGCTTTTTTCCCCTGTATATGTGACCACATGTGCATAGAGGTTTAGTAATTTGGGGATATATGGATTTGGCTTGATCAAGAAAATTATTTTGTCAGAGTCCTCCTTTTACCTACCCCAACTCATTCAAAATTATCTTTTGCATTTGTGCATCTCATGGTCATGTTTAGCTCTTACTGCATTTGTTCCGCTTTATGGATTATGATATTCTACATCCTATATCTGCAGATATGGGATACTGCTGGACAGGAAAGGTTTCAGAGTCTTGGTGTTGCATTCTACCGTGGAGCCGATTGTTGTGTTCTAGTTTATGATGTTAACTCTATGAAATCGTTTGATAATCTGAACAACTGGCGTGAAGAATTTCTAATTCAGGTGACGATTCTTAATTTTCCATAATCTGTAAACCCTCCAGTGCCCTGAGATGTGACCTTCTTCCAAATCCAACTTTTCAGGCTAGCCCATCTGATCCTGATAACTTCCCTTTTGTTCTGCTTGGAAACAAAGTTGATATTGATGGTGGCAACAGCCGCGTGGTAATTGTAATATTTTATTTGTCACTGCATTTTCTAAGCCATGGGCTTTTAGTGGACTTATCTTCTGCCATCTTAGGTCTCTGAGAAAAAGGCAAAGGCTTGGTGTGCCTCAAAAGGCAACATACCTTACTTTGAGACGTCTGCCAAAGAAGGAACTAATGTGGAAGATGCTTTTCAATGCATTGTAAAGAATGCCCTGAAGAATGAACCTGAAGAAGAATTGTAAGCAAATTCTTTTGCTCTCTTAGTATTCTTTTTCAAAATGTATAGCTGTTAGGATTTTTACAATAGTTCAACATTAAATATCCATCAGGATAATGGTACAATGGTACCAAGCTTTCTGCTATTGGTCATTAATCTGTCATTTCTGTGTAACAATTGAAGTGTTAGGTGTTTCTTTCCCTGAATACACACCTTAATTGTGTTTCAAGGTATTTATTCATGTTTGTTGTTGTTTGCATGACTTGAACTTCAGTCAGTTCCTGGTTAGTTTTGTTTGATGCAGTTTTACCAAAAACTTAAGTTTATCTTCCATTTCGTATGCAACACAATCTTCTTTATTTGCAATTACGAAGAAACTTTGCACTTACCTTAAAACTGTTTCATGAAGGTACGTGCCTGACACTGTCGATGTGGTGGGTGGCAACCGGGCCCAAAGGTCATCAGGCTGCTGTTAGGTGATGATCTTCTGAGGCCACATATCCAGTCCTTCATTCCTGTATAATGTCATGGTTCTGTATTTCATTTGTGACCTTAATCGATCACCCCTTCTGTACGAAATGAAGAATTCATGCATCTGTTCTCGAATTGTCACATTACATGATGCCGTGCAGTTTATCAGTGTGTTTATTATGTGAACACACTACGAATAATTTATCGAATACCAGTCTGCCGTTTATCAGTGTATTTATCTTGTGAATACACTATGAATAATACTGTATTTATCTTGTGAATACACTATGAATAATACTGTATCGTTGAATACCAGTTTTCTGGTAATGTATGTATAGTTTATTGAAGGGTTAGTCTCTTATTTCCTCGCGGATTCGGCAATTCTTATTTATTAAAGACCAGTTTGGCCACTACTCTTAGGCTGTGAATCTGTGATTGGTAAGCCAACCTTTATCCAGGTTTATGGAGTGCAGTCTAGCTGCGATCGGATGCCTGCTCAGCCGCGAAAACGCAACTCATCCGCACAAGGGCGTCTGTCGCCCAGGTAATGCCTCCTCTGTCTACATCGACCGCGTCCTTTGCCAGCGCATGATGCTCAGGTCATCTCCCTCCTTGAGACAAGTTCCTTGTAGGCGCCGCTGGTGCGTCTCAGGGCCGAGGCTCCGCTGCGGCGTAGCGCTGGCAGCCTGGCTCACCTCCCTCTCGACTCAGGCAGCGATGCTGAGTTGCCGTGCCGGAGGCCGTGAAGGCATGAACAGCGACAAGGGCGGCGCGCCGGCACGGTGGACCCATCGCTGGGTGCTAGGAGTGCCGCATCCCATTGATTACAGCGTAGAGGACAAATCCTTGTCCAGGTCCTCGTCGACGTGGAGCAAGCGCCATGGCCGCGGAAGCAGGTGCGGCACAAGCGACAACCAGGCAGCAGGTGCGATAATGCACCCTAGATTTCTACTTTCTCAACCAAATCAAGTGTCCAGTACACAAATTCAAACCATGAGCTATCAAAATCGAGTTTTTCATAATCCAAATCGATCAGTTACCAATCGTGGATCACATGACCCTCAGTCTGACTCACTGAACATCGTTCTCTGATTTTTTTTGGCGCTGCTCCCATTGAATGTACTCTTCGTTTATCCTGTTGCTTTGCTCAGGATTCAGGCATTTAGCTGATCGTTTTTTAGGCGTAAGAGTGCTGAGGAGTTCAAAATTAGATCAAGCTCTGGAAATGCTATTGGACAATCTGATGTTTTCAAAGTTCAGAAAAAGCTCTGCACGACTCTCTCAGCAGGTTCACAACAACAGCAATGGCGGCTGCAACATCCTCTGCGTGTTTATTTCAAAAAAAAAAAACATCCACTGCGTGCTCCAGAGTCCAGAGTGCTGTCGTCAGCCACTGCCCACCTGCGAGGTCTGGGACCAGAAAATCAGTTGGCCGTAAATGCTGCAGCAGTCGATGGTAATGAAGGCATAGATGAATGAGTGGTAAATCACCTTCAGCTAATACAAGGTCACCTATCATACTACGCATCCAACCAAACACGAGCTTCGCCGACGCAGGCTATCTTAAGCCACTGAATCAATCACAAGTAACTTACAGTGAGTTAATCCGGTGAAGCTTAGCCTGCATTAGTCCTAGCCTGGCTATGGAACTAATGCAACCAATCTTACTCTCCTTACATCGTTGGCAACTCTACCTGATCGCACTAAGAGTAAATACATTGCTACACCTAAACAGTCTCATAGTTCATCTCATGCAATGCCACGTAGGATTTTTACTGATGTTGAGGAGAGAGGTGGAGGAGAAAGAGAAAGACGTCGTTGTTTCGCGAAATAACCACCTCATAGGCTAGATTTTAAGACTATGAGACGACTGCTCCGCTATTGTACGAGTTGTAGTTGCATGCAACTCACACTATTTTTTTATTTTCTATGCATAAATTAAATTACTATAAAACAACTTAAAAAGACAACCCATTAAGATTACATGTCAATGTACGAGACCGTCTATTAGACAATACCAATGTACTTGCCCTAACGCAGGAAACGCAGCAGCTGGCCATGGTGCGGAAGCATATGAGCTGCACTGGCGCAGCTAATCCACACACTCATTTGGACGGACTTCCTTTTTAATAAAAAATATTTCCGCAACTTTCAATTTCCACAAACTTGTCAAGATACTTAAACGTAACTTTTTCTAAAATACAATTTTTGCTTATAACTTTTTCAGATAAAATTATCATGACAACTTCAACATAATTTTCCTAGCACAACTTTTACAAAATAATTTAATCCCATAAGATGTCTCTGTTCAACATCTTCAAAAATTTACACACAACTTCAGTATAACTTTATGCATAACTCTTTCTGGACAAACTTCTCAAACATATAAATTGATTATAGCATAACGAACCTAATGTGTCGGTTAAATGTATGAAAAAGAAAAATGAAATGGGTCGATTAAATATATGAAAAAAGAGAAAATAAAAGTAAAATAAATACTCGAATTCCTACTCAACCTTATGATGTAACTACCCACGTACTAATGATCCTTTTCTAAACACAATTAAAACACAGTCACTCACATACACGCACGCATACTCATCCCTATGAATAGATGCAGGCAACCCTATTCTTTTGAGTGCCTCTCGAAGATTAAGTCAACAAATCTTGAGATTGACTAAGTCATTGTAGCCCAAGCACCTCGTTGTCGATGAGCATGTTGCATACCACTAAAAGAATAGAGCCAACTAATTCATAAAATAATTTAAATCTAAAAGAATGTGATCACCTATGTCGATTCGATGACTCAAACCTAGGTAACTATATTCCACCACAAGAAGTGGTGAAATATCGCCAACGCTCGTGCACAATACTAAAATTGTGAAGCTAGGTGTGGGTGGTGCCGTAGTGTGGCATGATAGCTTGCAGGAGCTCTCCTTCGAGCCGATGCTTGAGGGGCTTCGTGCCTTTAACCTGTGGCTAGCGGTCTATGTTAAGTGTCATCGGCATCGGCAGCTACATCAGCATGCTCATCGACTGCATGATAGACTGCTGCTGCGGGGATAGCTGGTTTGCCGGAAACCTAAACCGCGCGCACCTGAACTACTTCTACCAACGAGGCTGAGCGCGGCATGGCTGGCGCTGCACTCTCCTACGTCTACACGCAGCCTAGCAACAACAATTTCTGCTCCTCTATGTCCGAATCTTTATACGAAAACGTATCTAGCTAGTATGATTCCTTTTTACATTTGTAAATAAAAGCACATGTCTCAATTCATCAACCAAGGGGCAGATTTGGACCCAATGCAAATTGTCTTGGAATGCAGCTTATTAGCTAAGTTTAATCAAAGACAGTGGAGATGAAAAATGTTAATATCAGCTATGTATTGTATCACGTGGTCATGTTCCTCTTGGTCAAAGGCTGACTCTTGGACATATAAGTTGTTCCCTTTAATATGCTTCAATTTATGCATGGTGATGAAAACTGAAAAGGATAGCTAGCTTCATGCGTGCACATCATGAGCTCTCCCACTTATTCTATCAGATTAGTTAGCCAGGGTCATGGTTGACAACTCTTAGGCTCCGAACTCGGTCATGGTTGACAACTCTTAGCCTCCGAACTCTGCCACTAGCTCTCCCTTTTGTTCTATTAGATCGATTTCATGTTAGTAGCCTTTTCCATCTTCTACCAATGCTCGGACAATTAGCCCTAATTACTTATCAACTTCTACAGCCTCCCAAATAGAATAATTGCAATTTTGTCTCCCCGCTCGAGCATCTTAAGGATCTAATTGTACAAGATCTCAAATGATATCTACAGAGAAAGTGACGATGACTCTCAACACTGCCTTCTTAAGATGTTTTTTCTAGCCTACCCAACAATTTCATCACCTACTTCACTTATATAAGTTTGTGTACATTTTTTCTGATAATTTCCACATCTTTTTAATATGCATTGTAAAAAAAAACTAGGCATGAATTGACGACTATTTACTTGCCCATGTGTGACAAGTCAATCACGATAATAATTAGATTGAGAAACATAGTAGCTAAAGCGTACATATCATTGTAGACAAACCAATGACATTCTTGTTCTTGTTTGAACCAACGACACCCTTGTTCTTTTTTGACAACTTCTATCGATTTAGTGTTTCAGTGACGAAAACCAATGAAATAGAATGTTGTGTCGTCCAAGAGTAAATCAACTTTTACAAATGGGGTGTTATTAGCCATATAATGTAAATGGATTTGAAAGATGCACCAACAGTAACAAATCCAAAATTTTAAGAATGATGTGATGATATTCATGTTTTGTTTCTAAAACAGTCCTAAAGACATCGAAGTCCGCAGTCTCCAAATACTTTGCAAGTTGCGAGAGTTTATGGGGATGCTTGTTCTTTCTGACTCCACGCTCTCTTTATGTGTATCACGACACATCTCAATGGATGTAATACTAACTCCCAAACATCATAAATGAGTAACTCGCTGGTTAGTTGGCTTATGTAGATTTTTCATAATCAATCAGGCTGTAGTTGTCGTAATAAAAATATAAAAAATTAATGGTGTTCTCATGTAACCATATTTAAAACATACGCACTATCATTTTTATGTAGAAATAAAAATATCGTTTGTGTATAAAAAAAATTCTAGAAAAATCTTTAAAAGTTAGAAGATTTATATGATTTTTATATTATCTTATAGGAATTATATATCTATTCGATTTAAATTGTATTATAGAAATTTTCTTATCCAGGTAAAGACTTTTATGTGTCAATCGGCATGTTATGTTAATGCAGCAATGAACCTCTACTACAGTCGCCGTCGAAGGGTGGCGTTACTGCATCAAGCACACTGCACCATCGACAAACCTGTGACACCATCGAGCCAATTCATGCCATTCGGCCTCGTGCTGTTCATTTCCACTGCCTGCCAAGCTCTCGCTACCATCAACATCCACTCTCCCATTTAGGCTAAGCGTGTGGAGTTAGATTAGAGAGCATCTCCAACCGATGCCTTGCTTGGGCTCTCATATCGTTTTTGAGAGTTTTGCCAAAAAACGTCCTGCAACCGAACTCTCATCTCGATCCCGTCCTCATCCGGACTCTCATCCGCCGGCCTCGGACTCTCATCCGGAGGAGCTCCCGGCTGAACCCTCATCCGGCCGAGGCGAGCAACTGCCGCTCCTCCCGCGCCGCCGCGGAGTCTTCGCGCCTGTACGCATGACAGGTACGCACCCATCGCCTTTCTCCGCGCAGCGACGATGCCGACCATTTTGCAGTACTAGGCCCCAATCGCGCCGCCGGCCCATTCGTCGATCTAGTTGCCACCTCCGGCGACGAGCCCGACGATCCCTCACGGATCCTCCCGCACGAGTGCTTGGCCCCCACACAGCTCGCACCCCCACGCACCAGCGGATGCGGCGGCTAGGTCCCGCACAGCTTGCAAATCCGCGCACCGGCTGATGCGGTGGCGGCGCCGCCCTGCACAGCTGGTAACTCCGCAAGCCGGCGGATGCGGAGGCGCGGCCATGCACGGCACGCAGCCCCGCCGAACTACCGCCTAGGCTGCCTGCACCGCTTGCCCAGAGAGATCGACGGGAGCTGAGATGGAATTGATTTTTACTGCTGCTCCGTGCTGCTGTGAGTAGAAGAAAGGATTGATTTTGCTGCTGTGAGGAGATTTGTGCTGCGTCCTTGATTTTGCCTGTGAGAGGGGGAAATTGATTTTCCTTGCATTCGGAGTTATACAAGCTCGATTTGCTATTATTCATGGCCCAGCCCGTTTCTGGGATAAAGAGATACTTTGAAAAATCATGACGGTTTGTATCATCATGCATAACATGATTATTGAAGATGAGCGAAATGACGATGAAGATTTCGACTACGACGGTGTTGGCCAAGTTGTGATACCTACGCCACATGAAGTGCGTAACCGTACTCAAGAACTACATGATTTCATCCAAGTTCATCATAATATAAGAGACTTGCAAGGCCATTCTCCACTTCAAGAAGATCTAATCGAGCACCTGTGGTACCGACATGCGGACATGTATTGATCATGTATTATTTTCTCGTTAATGTGCCATGTAGTTTCTTTAAATCATGTATTTTATTCGTGTGGACTTTGTACGAACACCCACCTGTAGACTATCATGTTCATTTTTGTTTGTCTTTATTATGTGTGGATTATTAGCATTTGAATTATAAAGATTAAAAAATAGCATAAAAGAAGTTATAAAATATTTATTGTAAATATTGTCCTTTGATGAATTGTTGTTGCAAACAATAGCATTATACGTATGAAATAGTAAAGTTGTTAGTTACAAGATATAATAGGTGGATGGAAAGTAGGGAGGCATACGAGAGATTGGTTGGAGTGCGTAAAGTAGTAGGGAGCTGGAATATGGATGAGAGATCCTCACATAGAGAAGTAGGGGTTCAAATTTGAGAAATCGGTTGGAGATACTCTTTGTCACGAGTGATCGTGCCAATTTTTGTTTCAAGTTAGGTGTGCCATCATTGCTTCTCGCTATTATGAATTGGTGTTCTTGCTATTATCCCTAACTTCACATACTTCAAAGGCTTCATGCATGGGCTACCGAATACCTCGTTTGAAGTATGTGAAGTTAAAGATCCGAAAATATATGTACAGGCATGCCAAACCCTAGGCCTACGAGAACGAGACGAAGAGGAGGACTAGACAAATGTCGAACGGAATAGGAGGGTGTTTGGATACAAGGTGCTAAACTTTAGGAGGGTCACATCGAATGTTCGGACGCTAATTAGGAGAACTAAATATAAGCTAATTATAAAACTAACTGCAGAACCCATATACTAATTCGCGAGATGAATCTATTAAGCCTAATTAATCCATCATTAGCAAATGGTTACTGTAGCACCATATTGTCAAATTATGGACCAATTAGGCTTAATAGATTCGTCTCGCGAATTAGACTCCATCTATGCAATTAGTTTTGTAATTAGACTATATTTAATACTTCTAATTAATATCCAAATATCCGATGTGACAGGTACAAGTTTAGAGGGTGTATCCTAACACCCGACCGGCATTCGGTGTGCTTGTTTTACCTTCCTCCTTAGGCCAATGCTATGTAACCACCCGTACCGGTAGGCTGATCCATTCAGGATGCTATTCTCAAATACACACACTCTCGTTAGTGACGAGTATTTGTACACCCATCTCCAGGGCCGCCTTCGAGTCCACGCGTCACCACCGTCGTCCTTTGCCACATCAACAAACGAAAACTAGGATGAAAACAGATCGGGTATATATGGATATGGACACAAATTATCATTTTTCAGATACAAATTCGGATATGAGTATTGTAAAATGGGTTGGATATTGATATATATCCTATTCGCGTACCAAATGTTCAACTTTGCGTACCCAGGTACGGGTGTTGGATATCCGGATTTAGAGCAACTCTAGCGGTAGCCCTCAAACCAAAGCCCCTAAAGATCAAATGGAGTTTTCTCTATTTTTTTAAAGGCTACAAAAATATCTTCAACTACAGCAATAGGCCCTATGGATTGAGAAATTCCTAGAGACCCCCCGAATGGAGGGTGGAAAGGGAATCGGAGGTCTCCCTAAAACGAGGATCCTCTGCTAAAGTGCGCTTTTTTACTTGGCTCGAAGTAGGAGCACTGTTTAGATACGGAGTATTAAGTTAACTTAACCCTTCAATTTCAATGATACGAACGGTTGTAATATCCCTACCATTTTCACCCCAAATAACAACCATGTGAATATAACCAAGCCAACAGATTGCCGATTAACTATTGGATGCATCATGGATGACGATTGGGAGCTGACTGCCCATCTGACATAAATTAGCCTACATCTAAGGATCTGATGTTGTTTGTCTCCGATGCATGCAATCACTACGGGTGAGTTTTCTCCACAGTACTAGAGGTACTCTAATCTTAGACGAAATGAAACTAGACACATGTCCTACCCTTTGTTAGCTAGTGAGCCAATTTTAGTGCGCTCTTGCATTCGATGCCAATGAATATTTAATAAACAAGGATTCGCTCCGTGCCTATGTCACCATATACCATTGTAATAAGCGTTGATCCAGTTGCCGATTGTATTACCACAATGATGCTTCGTTATCATGAGATGCGTTTTGCTTACATCCTTTTGGTTTTAGTCGTCGTTGTGCCATTGCTCCACCCTTTGGGATTGATGTTGCTCGATCCAGTCTAAACTTGTTGTTTCTAATATGGAGTATTCTGCAAATTTCCTACCTGATTCGTTAAAAAATCATTTTACTTACAAATTATTATTATAGGTATATCAACATCCCTCCTCTATTCACATTTTGGCACCAACAATATGATAGAATCTTGACAGAAACTCTAGATGTGCAACTAGCGGGTAAATCACTTAACTCAAGAGTTACCGTAAGAGCGGCGGTGTAGTACGGGTCGGTGTAGTCCAGATGACGGTGGCGCGGCTAACGGCGCTTCCCGTCACTGCTGCGCGCCCACGATCGGAGGGGCCTTAGGGTATCTTCGGTGGGTTAGTGGTGGCGGTAGAACTCGTATCTTACGCGCTGGCTCCCACCTTTCTCTTTTATAGCGCTGTGTGTCAGGGACCCATCGATCAGTGGTAGGTGGAGCGTCCCCGATCAGGACGCGGATCAAGAGCCCAATTGGCCGTTGGGCTAACTGGTGGAGATCAAACTAACACAATACTCTGGTACTTAAAAAAAGAAAAAGAAAATCGAATTACAGATGCCTCGCTTCACGTCACGTTTCGAATAAAATGGATCAGCTTTATCTAAACCTCTTTATCCATTTTTCCCACCATTTCTTATTTTCGCGTTTCACGTGGATTTCTTTACCGACAATCTTCTCATCTGCTGGGTGATGCGTGCCATCGCCAGCTTTTCGTTTTCGATCTCCCCGATTCGGCCACACTCTTATTGAAGGACCAATTTGGCCACTACTCGTACCAGATAACCTGATAGGCTGTCCTTGCGCGACCCTTTTTCCCATGGAGGCTCCAATTTCATCGTGTGCCTTTGGATCGCCAATCCAAAAATACTGCGATCAAAGATGCCGAAAGGCTGACGAGAAACGGATAGAGCGAATCGCGTGCACCTAGGCGGGGTATCAGCCGCTCGTAGGCGCTGCCGCGTCGGACTGGGCGGCCGACCGGCGCCGCTCCCCGCGTCGGGTCACGTTTCGTGGCGCGAAGCGCTGCGCCCCCCGCGCGGCTGCGCTCGTGAGTCAGATTGATATCTCCTCCCCGACCCCATCCCACGGTGGGCATTCGGGTTACCCGAAAGATTCGGGTCGGGTAAATCGGGTTTGGAACTGACACCTGAACTTTGCCCGAACGAGTGAGAACCCGCCGACACTTCGGGTACCCGATAATTCGGGTTCGGGTTCGGGGTTCCCTGATATACCCGACAGACACCACAGGGCACATCACAGGGAGAAGAATAAAGCGTCAATTTGCTGACTTGTTGCCAGCCTGCCGCCACCGGCCACCATGCGGTACTTCTCATCCTAAGCTCCTCGGCGTGACTCGTTCCCACCCTCTATTGCACCTGCGGAGTAATTGATTTGGAGTGGCTTGGATTAAAGAAGCTGATACGAGGGGACTGGATCAAAGCCACTAACGCACACAATCCATTCTTCATTCTTGCAAGGCCGGGGAGGGAGGTAAAGAGGGAGCTGGAGAGGGAGGCGGAGAGGAGCCAGGCCGGGATGCAACGTGGGGGAGATGGTGACTCGCAGCTGGTGCTCTCGTCTCGCGAGATGGGGCTGGGGGTGCGTGAAGGGATGCTACTGGTAGGAGGCTAGGTTAGTTGGTTATATGAGTTGTGTGGGACGACCTGTGAGCTAAACTCAATGTTGGGCTGAAAATCAGGTCGCTCGGGGCATTCGGGTACCGTGGGCCAAAACCCAAATTACCCTGTTCGGGTTTCAGAATTAGCACCCGAGGTTAATTCGGGTTTCCTAGATTTCGGGTACTTCAGGTTCGGACTCGGGTGTTTCGGGTTCAGGTATCGGGTTTTGTGCCCACCCCTCCCGGCTACCCGCTTTTCACCCGCGTCTTTCGGCCGCACACCCATCCCCGTGGGATCGTGGCCATCCCCTCGCCTCCATTTGGGCGAATAAATCCTGTCACTTCACTTCACTCTTGCGCTTTGCTTTCACTTTGCAGGCTCGCAGCATGGCAATTGGCAAGCACCGCGCGCGGCGCACGGAGATCACCAGGGGTCAGGGCAGTGGGCACCAGCCACCAGGGCACGGCACGAAGGAACGGACGGACGGACGAGAGCAGCGGTCACTTCTCACTTGGCACCCACTGTCACTTCGACACTGTGCTCGCTTCTCACTTTGTACCATGGCAAACTGGAAAAGCAGAGCGAGTGCGCGGCGCCATGGAGATCATGGAATCACAGTGAAGGTACGGACGGGCCGACGACACTGGTGGGTGGACCATGGACAAGCACGGCGCGTTGCCGAGGACGGCGAACAAAAAGGGTGCCTGTGCCTGGTTTGGCCGGAAATAACCGATGCACGAAAGCCAGCGTCGTTGTCGCAAAAGATCCGGTGCTTTGACGACGCAACCAGCGAGGCCGTTGCACGGAAACGGTGCAGGTCAACTCGGGTAGTATATCCCCCCAACCCAACCCCTTTGCCATGTCAGGCCCAGGTCAGGCGAGATTACCAGGGGCTCTCTGCCTTCCACAAGCTGGTGCTGCAAGAAAAAAAAATTAAAGAAAGCGAGCCGAGAGTGGAGGCGGAGCGACGAGCAAAAGCGGAACGGCGAAGAGATAAGGCCCCTCCGGTGGGGCCGCCGTGGAATTTTTTAATCGGATCCATCGTGGTTCCACGTGGCGGCCCAACCCCCTTGGGGGCGAAGAAGACTCTCCTCCTGCGTCTGCGTGCGTGAGAGGGAGGGGCTCGGCGTTTCTCACCACGAGACCCGGCCCGGCTGGCCCGACGCCGTTATATACCCGCCCCCGCCTCCCCATCGCCTGTTTCGTTGCCGCACTGGCCTTCCGCCCCCCTTGCTTGTCTGTCGCATACTTGCATCTCCTTCCTGTAGTTTCCTCCTGCTTGAGCTGCTTTGCCGCCGACAGCGCGACACCTGAAGATTTACATAGTAGTAACCGTTGAGCTCAGAGACGGGAGGTAGGTAGAAGAGAGAGAAGAGGTCTGAAGAAGAGGCCTGAAGGAGGAGGAGAGTTTAGGATCGGAGCGATGGTGCTCTACTTCAAGGCGCGGCCGGACGCTGGCGACTACACCATCTACATGGGCGCCGACAAGAACGAGAACGAGGAGCTCATCAAGTACGGCCTCCCCGAGGACGTCTGGTACGTCGCCACCCGCTGCCCTTCCATCATCCCGGCCTCTCCTCTGACATCTCCGCCCCGCTCCGCCATGGCGATCCGTGCTGGCGGTTCCCCGTCCGGTGTCGTAGAAATTCGGTTTCCCGTACGTAGCAGCATTGCCCTGTTGCGCGCGCATGCATAGGGGTCGGGGGAAAGGCGGATGCAGACGCGCGCGTACGGGGGCCAGCGCCGGCGGCGGCGGCGGCGAGCACGTGGCGTGTCGCGGCCAAGTAAAGCCAACCCCCGGGCGGTCAGGATCAGGCCCCAGCGAGCAGCCGCGTTAACTGCGACATCGTCCGTCGAGCGAGTGGTGGCGGATGGACGCGTGACTCGGCCTTGACGAGGCTGGCGTGGACACCCCACCCCAACGCCGCCCGCCCTCAAGTCCACCCAACTACCAGCTGCCAAGAAACGACCAAAAACCGCGGAACGCAGCCGCGCCACCGGCCAGTTGGACATCCCCAATCCATCGTCATCTCGCCTTCGCCGCGCTCTGTCGCTTGCACGAGTCTTTTTGTTCGTTTACCGCTGGCTAGGTGAATCTTAGCATGGTTCTAGCGAGCTTGCCTGTAGGGGACCTCACCTCATTATCTACTGCTACTTGGCAACTTAACGCTGATCGATGAAAAGAATTAGTAGTTATTCATCTTCCTCGCATAACCAAACAGGATAGCATATGATGGGGTTAACGAGGCGTGTAATGTATGTGTTGATGCCGTGTGGCCTCCTGCAGGTTCCATGTGGACAAGGTATCCTCGGCGCACGTCTATTTGAGGCTCAAGAAAGGCGAGACGATAGATACCATCAGCGAGGGCCTGTTGGAGGACTGCGCGCAGCTCGTAAAGGCTCATTCCATTCAGGGTACGTGCCTACTCCTATATTTTGCCGCAGCGTTTGTCTAAGTACATATCCCTGTTTCTTTTTCGTGGCTATACTACTGTAGAGAGCATGCAGCACTCACTTAGGTATTGGAACTTAGACGATCTCACCGAATTTTATGCGTGTGATCTTTTGCAACGATGGCACGCGCCTAATTCATGGTTTCAAAGTTTTGTGTTTGTTTAAATCGTGTATTAATGGTTTTTACATCAAAAGACAAGAAATTTGGACCAAACAAATGAGAAAATCACTCGCTAGCAGTTAGCACGCAAGTGTATTAGTTAACTAGCTGCATCTCCAATTATTCTCTGCCCGGGAGAGAATCAAGATAGAAGATGGCGTGACCTGTCGGGCATTCGCCTGCCCTACAAAGCTTCAGCTCCGCATCGCATGTTGCGGCAGGAATCTTTATTTTTTTTTTCTTCTTCCCCCGACCAATAGATCGATCGATCTCTTTCCCTTTTCCTGGAGCAGCAGCTTGCAATGCAAGGGCCTCTTCTTTCTCCTGTATTATTGGCGCTGCAGGGGACCACTCGATCAATTATCTCCGCGCGTATTGATATTTTTGGCCGATGTGATTTGTGTGATCATGGAAACGTGACAAACAATTGGGTGATGGTCGTGGCTCTGCCATGTGCTTCTTGTGCAGGGAACAAGATGAACAACGTTGAGGTGGTCTACACGCCCTGGTCTAATCTCAAGAAGTCCCCATCCATGGATGTCGGCCAAGTTGGCTTCCACAACCCGCGGATGGTAATCACTCAGTACTGTTCCCACCACTTTTGCGCTTAGTTTTCCTCCCTTCCTAAGCTAAATGCCTAAATCACTTGTTAAAATGTCCATGATAATTCTGTGTTTTGAGCATGTTGATCGTTACGTTGTCTGGTAAATTATGTAAATGGCTTTAGGACTTGCGTTAATCAGCAGCAGTTTGCCTCGGTAACGTGAGTGAACACCTTTGCCACATTTTTTCATCCGTTGGACTTGTAAAATCCTAGGGCTTGCTAACCAAAGTTGGGGGCTCATCTCTGTATTAAAAAAAATCACGTTACATATTGTAAAGGAGAAAGGTGAGGAAACACCTCAGTGCTGCGAAAAGGGTATCTGGACAGACCACTGGTCTGATTGTTGTGGCATTTTAATCATGTCCAAATTGCTGCATGCCTTGCATTATTGCATCCAACCTTTTCCATTATAGATCACACTGAAAAAAAAAAAGCAATTTGGCCTTTTTTTTTTCTTTAGCGTTACCTAGCATATTGGTTGGACAGATATGAATCCTTTTGGAGCCCTTAGATTATCTTGCGCCTGTAGCTAGTTGATAGTTTGGGATCATTGCGAATATCCTGACACCTGACAATAATGAGCAGTCCTGGAAGTGAGAAGCCGTGTCCTGTGTTTTCCTCGTTAGCTAGCACAGATTCCTTTTCTGCGTCCCCAATTATAATCATGTAACGGAACATCAACTGATTAGTTTTCTTGTGTCAGCTGTTGGCTGACCTATTTGTCAATTAGTGTGAAGTATGATTGAAAATAAGCTATCTACTAATTGACAGGTCCGTGTGCTGACAGTCGAGAAGCGTGTCAACGAGATCATCAACAGGTTGAATAAGACCCGGGTAGAACGCCGACCAGACTTGAAAGGTGCGTACAGTCATATGTGCTGACATGCTCATGTACACCATGCATGGCATAGGCGCCTTTGTCTGAAACCCTTTTTGTGTGCAGCTGAGAAAGAGGCATCAAATGCGGCGGAGAAGGCCGAGAGGAAGATGCAATTGAAAGAGAAGGTACAGTGTTTCCTCCTGGAGCCACACATTTCCAATGCAAATGTTTCAAACTTTATAATGTTGCTGACATCTGGCGCGGTCTAATATATGAACTCGCAGAAGCGGAAAGAGGAGTTGGAGAGGCTGGAGAAGGAGAAGTGGGCGGAGATACGGAGCTACAAGGGCCTCATGGTCGCCGAGAAGATGACGTCCAACCGCCAGATCGCCTCCGCCGGCAGGTCCATGCAGGAGATGGAGGACGAGTTCGTCTGAAGATTACTGGGGCCTGGGGGCGTCTCTGCGTGTGTGTTACGTGTAGCGAGCGATTGTGTGTGTATGTCCATGTTTCGCGTGATCTCAGATGAGTTTCCTAACGATC
Source organism: Setaria viridis (assembly GCF_005286985.2). Lineage (NCBI taxonomy): Eukaryota > Viridiplantae > Streptophyta > Magnoliopsida > Poales > Poaceae > Setaria > Setaria viridis. The sequence continues at coordinate 36,306,828 of NC_048267.2, read as the reverse complement.
GATAATCATTCGATCAGTTCCTGATACGTGTCTGTACATATGCTGCTAGCATGGACATAAAAGCTACGAGAATAGAATAGGCGTATACCGAACGATGGAAGAATTGTCAGCCGAGCTGTTGGGAGAGATGCATTGATCCGATGAGAATGATGCCAAGCTCGAATCGCGTCAGTCTAATTACATATCGATGAGTAAATCAATCTCTGTTTTTGAGACATGTTCCAATGACTGATAAATCAACCAACGTCAGGGGCTCAGGGCGTCGCCATCTGCCCATCTCTGCTGATAGCGCGTCGGACCAAACTTGGCAGAATAATGTAGGGAGATCACAGGCTCTAAACAGTAAGCACACACGGGAGCGACCCTGTTCGGCCTCATCTATGCCCAACTTTTGGCCCAAAGGAGCATCCACGGGCTATGCGGATGAGACGAACTCAAGTAGGCCCAGCCCGAGACAAACTCTCATATGGAAAATGTGTTTTTTAGATAATGGAGAAATTTACTGTTTCATAGGGTGCATCACACCAAATTTATTGCAAGGTTGGGCATATCTCCCAAGTCCCAATAAACATGTAGCCAAGACACCGTCCCACCGGTGTACACTAGAAAAAATACAACTAAAAGGAAAAAAAAAAGGAAGAAATTCAGAGTCTCCAATTGTCGTCGGCTACCAAGGCAATATAGTAGCATAAAACTTACCATCGCAAGTCAGAGCACACATAAACCTTGTTTTTATCCTATTCAAAGGAATCGAGGCCCGTCGTTTATCGACTATCGTAGACGCTAGAAAATTTGGCATATAGTCAACCTTGTCATAGGGCTGAAGCCTTATTACAACGATCACCAGTTTAAATGTGTGTTGGTATGATTTTCCTCTAAGGCCATTTTCCACAAAAAAAAATAGTGCCATGTAGGTAAATATGGTGGTATGGTATGTAAGTTATGAAAAAAGAGAAGAAACGAGCTTCATCAGGATGAATCTCAGTTCATAATGTTACTACGCGATGAAATTCTTCAACATATTCGTTAAAAGTTAGAGTTTCATTTCATATACCTCTTTCCCAATTAAAAGTCTCCACATAACTCATAAATTAAATACTATGGTAGCTTAGGAGCAGTTAAATGAAATCTTGTATTGCAGAGGCTATATCGTTCGTGGTTTCATTTCTCCCAAATGATGACTGATAAGTGGCAACTGAGTGAGAATGGCCTAATCAATATTTGGTGCTAAGCAAAATGGAAATTAGCTCAAGGTTTGATCTCCTGGCCCCATCAGCATATGCGTTTGGGACGCTTGGAAGAAATGGGGTTGGACTGGGGGACCACTGACCACAGAACTGCTCAGCCCGTCAGCGGCAGGTCGCACTGCCCCAACGGCCTAACGGCCGAAACCCACTCCAAGCGCGACATGCCCGGCACCGGCACCGGCACCGGCAGTGTCACGGGCGCGCTACGGCTCGCAGCGCACACCACCATGCTCTACTGCACTGCGGCTCTGCGCGGCGCCGTGGTGAAGCGATCGCAGCGGCGCAGAGGAGCACTGAGCACGTTCCTGCCGCACGGCACCATCCAAGAAGTTTGAGCGGCCATTATTCACCTCCCCCGACGCGATCACATGAGGGGTGGCAGAGATCGCCGGTGCCCAATAGAACGCCTCCTTTGACAAGCGCTGCTGCACCTTCACAACCGGCTTTACCGGTCCCGTCTTTCCACAGCGGTCAATTGGTCGCAGGCGCAGCGTGAGATAGGCCGCACGGATACCCAGGCACGCTGCTGCCTGCCTCTGCCGCGGTCGCAGGCCGCCTCTGCGCGCCCCGGCGCAAGCACACCACACTGCCCCCGAAAGCGACCGTCCCGTGCCTCCCCCCAACCGCCTGCGGCCCCATCCGTCAATCCGCGCGCATCCGACGGCACAACTCAGCCCGGGCCCCCGCGCTCGCGGAGAGCCTCGGCGTCGTAAACCGCGCGCACCGCACCGCGCCCCTCCCCTCCCTCCCCGCGGCTTTGAAAAGCCTTTCTCGGGCTCCCCCGCGCGCTCCCGACTGCGCCTGCGTGCTCTCGCTCTGCGTCCACGGGCCGGGCATGGACGCCGCCGCCACCCTACTCCTCCTGCTCCGCCTCGCCATCGTCGCGGCCGTTCTGGCCGCATCCGCGGGCGCGGCGCCGCTGGACCCGCAGCAGCTGCTTGCGCTGCGGGCGCTCGGCCTCCGCGCGCACCAGCGCGCGGACCCCTGCGGCGCCGCTGGCGCCGCGGCGGGCGCGGTGAACGCGTCCTGCGACGCGGGGGCGCCGTTCCGGCACGTCACGTCGCTCGCCCTCACCAACTGCTCCGGCACCACCTCCGTCTCGGCCGCGGCGCTCGAGGCGCTCGCGCCGTCCCTCCGCGCGCTGGCGTTCGCCGACTGCCCGGCCGCGCCGCCCCGGGCGCTCCCGCCGGAGCAGCTGGCGTCCGGGCTCCGGGCCTTCTCCTGCACCGCCTCGCTCCGGCGCCTCTCCGCCGTGTGGCTCTCCCACCTCGCCAACCTCACCGAGCTCACCGTCGCGGACACACCCCTCGCGACGGGCTCACCCACCGAGCTCGCCGTCGTCGTCTCCCACATGGAGCATCTCAACCGCCTCACCATCTCCAACGCCAACCTCTCCGGCTTCCTCCCGCATCACTGGCACTGCCCCAACCTCACCCACCTCGACCTCTCCGGCAACCGCATCACCGGCGCCATCCCCGACACCCTCACGCTACTCGCCGGCATCACCCACCTCAACCTCAGCTCCAACGTCCTCAACGGGCCGATCCCCAACTCCATCGGCGACCTCATTTCGCTCACCACCCTGGACCTGTCCAACAACACCCTCTCCGGCGGCATCCCGGACACCGTCTCCACGCTGCCGGAGCTGGAGGTGCTCAACCTGGGCTCGAACCGCCTCAACGGGAGCATCCCGCTGTTCCTGGCCGAGATGCGGGGGCTCCGGGAGCTCAACCTCGAGAACAACGACTTCGACGGCATGGTGCCCTTCAGCGCCAAGTTCCTGTCGCGGCTGCGCGTGTTCAGGGCCGCCGGGAACGGCAAGCTGTGCTACAACCGGTCCGTGCTGTCCGCCGAGGTCGCCGTGGGCGTGGCGCCGTGCGACAAGTACGGGTTCCCGGTGCTGCCGCCCCCGGCCACGGCGCGGTCGGAGCGCAGCGCGGACTACGACGACGGCGGCGGGGACGGGGAGCCGTACGCCGGCGCCGACACGAGGGGCGGGCCCAGCGCGGCGGTGCTCGGGGTGGCCATCGGGCTGTCCTGCCTCGCTTTCCTTGTCATCTTGCTCGTCTGCCTCTGCAAGGTGTGCCGCTGAGTGATGCGCGCGTTGCGCGGCGCCCGCCCGTGTCGCGCGCGATTCCGCAGCCGTGTCTTTTGCTGAAGTGGGTTACCCGGCTCTGCTGTTGGCTGTTGCGCATCGTGCCGTGAAAATCTATGGACTACGGTAGCTTAGGATCAATTGATTCTTAAATTTATTCTGTATTTTTGGCGCTGTTCTTGGCTCTTGGTCGGGTTTAAGACCTCGAATCAGGAGCAAAGAATGGCTGTATAAAAACGAACATCTTTTGGTTGGAGGTTGGGGGCACTAGCAAGAGCAGTAAGTTTGTGGTTTTCCATTGTTTTGTGCGTGTATTCTTGTAAAATATAAGGATTGTATGTCACGATTCACAAGCAACATCGATACTCTTCTAAAAACCATGCGAGTTTTAAACCAATAAAAACATTGACTCTGCAGACACAATGGTCCTCTGTGACTTGCTGTAAAGGATACCGCTGCTCAATCAAGCTGAAGAGCTGGAGACTGGAGCATGTTGTTCTCGTGATTCAATGTACGATGATCAAGGATTTGTCATTTGTTGCCTGACTGAGGTTATAGTTACTCCGAAGTCTGAACTACGAGCCTATTCGTTGGGCCCTCTGGCTACTGAACACTGTACGCACCAGTAGATGTGACTGACCCTGTCGTGTCGACCTCGCACGCCATGCTACGAAGTACGAACGCAGATCACCGTACTTGCTC